>NW_006399757.1:18205303-18341041 GCF_000299155.1 Elephantulus edwardii | reverse complement strand
GAAGAACGAACTGGGGAGGAGGGTGGAGAAAACAGTGCAACAATGAATGAATCAAAACCCAAAATCTCTGTAAATGTTCATTAAAACTAATAAAATTTAATAAAAAAAGGAAGATAAAAACAAATAACTTGAATAAGAAAGGAAGGAGGTGATATTACAACAGAACCAGCTGAAATTGAATAGGTAATATAAAATATTATGAAAAGATGTACTCTGATAAATCGTAAAACCTAGAGGAAATGGACAAATTTCTCAAAACTCATACTCTACCCAGGCTGACACAGACAGATGCCGAACACTTTCACAAACTCATCACAAAAGACAAAATTGAGTAGGTTATAAAAAGACTGCTCCTGTCTCGTCTCCCACCAAAAAATTCTGGTCCATGTGACATCATAGATGAATTCTATTAAACATTCAGAGATGAACTATTACCAATTCTACCTAAATGATTAAAAGAAAAATAATAACACTAGAACTAAACCTTCCAGATTCATTTTTGAAGCAAGCATAATCCTAATATGAAAATCAGGCAAAGACATTACAAAAAAAGAAAAGTATAGGCCAATATTTCTCACCAACACAAATGCAAAAATCCTTAAAATCTTCCAACTCTGTTACAAAAATATAAATCATCATGACCAAGTGGGATTCGTAACAGGTATGCAAGGATTATCCAACATTAGAAAAATAATCAATTTAATTCAGAAAGCTTAGAACAAGAACCACACGATCTCGTCAAGAACAATATGATCCTGTCAACTGATACAGAAAATGCCTTCCACACTGGCTCCTTATTTAAACATTCAAGAAAATACGAATAGAAGAAGGAAACTTTCTCAACTTTGTTAAAAAAAATCTGTAAAACCAAGGGCCAGCAGAGTTGTCAAGGCCAAAAGAGTAAAGACATTCCCCTTGTGAATAGGAACCAAACAAGGACGCCTCCTATCACTACCTCTATCCAATACTGTATTGGAAGTACTTTTCAGGGAACTAAGACAGGAAAGGAATTAAGAGGCATTTAAATTGGCAATGTGGTGCTAAAACTATCACTACAAGAAGGTAAATATGATAGTGCACACAGAAAACCCCAAAGATACAACAACAACAAAAACAAAACAAACCAAAAGTTGCATGACCTAGTAGACAAATTTAGTAGAGTGGCTGTATCCAAGACAAATATTTTAAAAAATCAGTGGGAGTTTTCTACATCAACAGAGGAAGCACAGAAAAGGAAACTATGAAAGCAATACCATTTACAATAGCCAAGCACAAGATTGGGAATAAACATAACTTGGGATACTTGGGAACAAACCTAACGAGATATTAAAAAAAATAAATTATAAGGAAAACTATCAAACACTACTATAATAAACAGTAAGAGACCTAATTAAATGGAAAAAATGTTCCCTATTTATGTATAGGAAGATTCAACATAGTGAAAATGACAATCCTACCAAAATCAATGTACATGTTCAATGCAATCCCAATATAGATAAAAAATTCATTCTTCTAAGAGATAAAAAAAGAGTATTTGCAATTTTATTTTAAAAGGAAGGAAGCCCTGAAAAAAGCAAAGCTCTTCTAAAAAATAAAAATTAAGTGGGAGGTATAGCGCTTCCTGATTTCAAAACATACTGCACAGCTGTAGTAATCAAAACAGCATGGTATTGGTACAATGACAGACACATAGACCAATGGAATAGAATCAAGAATCCAGAAATCAAGCTATTTACCTATGGTTAATAGGTACTTAACTTCTCAAAGGACAACCTCTTCAACAAATGGTGCTAGCTAAACTGGACATCTACCTGCAGTAAACTGAAACAAGATCCACATCTCTTAGCATACACAAAATCAAATCAAGGTAAATCAGAGATCTAGAGGTAAAACTCAAAACCACAAGTACCATATCAGCCAAGATAGGACCAGATTTTCAAGCCCATACCCAAGGAATAAATAGACTTTAGAAAAGGGCAACAATGAATGAATGGAATTCCAAAATCTCTGTAAATGTTCATTAAAATTAATAAAATAAAATTAAAATAGAAATGTACAATCAGGAGAGGATAAAATTGAAGAAAAAGACCTACTAAAAATCTAGTCATTGTATATGCCAAAATCTTTCTCAATAGGGTGAAAAGAAAGTCTACATACTGGGAAAAACATTTGAAAATGACATTTCAGACAACAGTCTTATAACGAAAGTTTACAGACTATTACAGCGCCCATGATGAGAATCTGTGCTATAATCCAAAAGCCACATGGCTCAAATCCACTGGATATTCCATGGGAAAAGGGTGCAATTTACAGCCTCTGAAAACCCATTGGATGGGTCAGCTATGAGTTGGCTCCCATTTGACAGCATACAACAACAGGGCTTACATAAGTAAAAGATTGATGACCAATAAGAAAATTACCAAAAGATATGAAAAGTTTCTTCACAAAGGAGGATTTTCAGATAGTCAACAGACACATGAAGGAATGTTCACAATTACTGTCAATCAGGGAGATGAAAATCGAAACAATGAGATACAATCTTACCCCTGTAGCAATAGCAAAGTTTAACGAGACAGCAAGCAATAAATGTTAGAGAAGTTCTCATGCACTGCTGGTGGGATTGCAAAATGGTACTATCACTCTGGAAGGCATTTTGGTGTTTTCTAAAAAGAGCTCAACATAGATATCCCATGTGACCCAGATATCCCACTGCTAGGAATAAACTCCAAGAAAATCAGTACTGAGACACAAACTGAGAAATGCACACCTACGTTCATAGCAGTGCTATTCACAATAGCAAGAAAATGGAAACAGCCTAAATGCCCATTAATAAATGAATGGATTGAGAACTTGGGGTCATCCACACAATGGAATTATATATGTAGCACTAAGCAACAACAATTTCCTAAACTACTATTATAACATGGGAGAATCTAGAAAGCATTATGCTGAGTGAAATAACTCAGCTTCATAAGGACAAATACTTAATAAGACTATTGCAATAACACAAGGATAACTGAGCAAGATGTATGCAAATGTTCTAAAGGGAAAGAAGAAAGGGAAAAGTGGGCAGAAAAGGGGAAGGAGAGACATCACTAGGATAGCAGAGGTTAATTGGCATATGGGGAGAAGGGCAACTGAAGAGACAGGAACAGATTCAAAGCAAACTTGAAATGATGGGGTAATAATAGGTATAGATAAATAGTATCTTAATTCTATAAAATACTATTGATATGAGTGATTGCATAAAACATAATGCACATTATTGAAACAATATAAATGAAAGATTGTATAAAATACAAATGTACATACATGAAACACAATGAATACGAATGATTGTATGCAAACCAGTAAAAATACTAGAAGGGGGAAAACATCCTTAGGCCAAATAGCAGATGACAGTATATTTCTCAAGGCCGATACCTTTCTTATATTAATAAATGTTTTTCTCAATGCTACTTAAGAATTGTTGTTGTGAGGTGCCGTCGAGTCATAGACAACTCATAGCAACCCTATGAACAAAAGACCTGAACACTTGTATAACTTTCATGATTTCTCCATGTTCATAGAGTTTCCAGAGGCAAGCAATTTCAGAAATGAATGCCACTCCTGCTTCCAAGCTTGTCTTAATTGGGGAGCTCCACCAATCACTGTCCACCATAGGTAACCATTATCGCATTTGACACATCAGTGTCAACGTGTTTAGCATCACAGCAATAATGAGTTACCTCTGGTCAGCAAATAGACAGACTAGTGTTATACCACTAAGAAGAATGTTTGACCAAAAAGAATTAAAACTAAACACATTAAAAAAAAATTTTAAAAAACCAAAACAAACCAAAACCACCAAATATATTTCTAAATAGGCAGCCAAATAAAATCAACTCACACCTAATAGTGCGTAAACATTTCACCCTAATCCTCACCAGAACCAGAAAACATAAGAATTAGGAAACATAAAAATAATCAAAGTTGATTCAGTATCTTCCTTTATCAGCTATTACTTGCCCCTATAGTGTCTCGTTAGTGGTTCTTCTTTTTGGAAAAAGTACCTCTCCCATTAAAAAATAAAATAAAATAAAGGAGTGAGAAAGTTAGCACAGAAATAAAGAGCCATTTGTTAATGTTAAAAGTCATTTCAGATTTAATGCATTGAAAAAAATTAAAAAATAAGACGTCTAAAAAAAGGCTTTTAAGTTAAATAGATGTCAGTGCAATCTTCTTCACCAAATACATCAGTAAATAAGTGTAAGAAAACAATAATAATTTTTGGACCATGAGTATAAAGAGAAAAGACTAACAAGCACTTTGAACATTAGCTAAAGACAGACTATAAAGTGAAATTTAGAGTAAGGAGAATGATAGGGCACAGAATTTTAAGCGTCCCAGCATGGCCAATTTGAACAACTGTCTTTGCAATGTTGGAGCCCAGGTGAGCAGTGGTACCCACATCAGGAGTTAGTTAACAACAGGGAAGACACCCAAGGTATCCAGCCTCACATCCATCCCATGGCTTTGCCCAATGGGTAATAGTTAAAGACAGGTTCCAGCTCAACCTGACTGCAAGAAACACCAACATACAGAGAACCGCACAAACACCATCATCCTTTATCACACACAACAGAAGACATGAGGTGAAACATTACAAATTATCAAACTACTAAAGAGACACAACACATTCACGTAATTCAGTCAGAAAAATCAAAACAATACAAAGAAAAGAACAGCACAATGGTGTCTCAAAGGCAACAGACACATTTGTACCAGCCAAAACTATGGATGAAATAGGACAAAAAACATGACCAAACTTCTTGATAAGAAATTCAAAAGAATGACAGTCAACTGTCTCAAGAAGGTATCAAAAAGTCTTAATCTTCAAAGCTAATGTTTCAAAGATTCATTGAATGCAAGCAAAGTCATTCCTAATTTGTTATGATCCATACAGTCAAATATCCTTTCACATTCCATAAAACACATATCAACATCTTTCTGGTATTTTCAGCTCTCAGCCAAGATCCATCTGATATCAACAATGACCTCCCTCATTTCATATCCTCTTCTGAAACTGGATGGAGTTTCTGACAGTTGTCCACTTGTTTTTCTATTCTGTGATTTTTCTTTTAACATATCTATAGGCTTAAAAAATTACAGCTTTGAAAACAGTATGGAAGAGTTCCACTTTTACTTATAAAGGCACTTTGAATGAGAAGAGGTTTGATGATGGCAGAATTGGCTTTGGTTTGTTATAGAAATCATTGGATGAGACACAGAGGTAAGTGTCTTGGGGTATGGCAATGGATAAAGGTTGCTTCCAGATATGGAGTTAAAATATCTGATTATCTGCTTTTAAGTAAAATCATTCCCCAGACAGGAATATTGTGAATGATCCTATATGTGGTAAATTATGTGGACTTATTTGAATCTTTCCTTAAAGGAAGTACCCATTAGCCCACTATGGCTACACCAATCCTCAGAGCTGAAACTCTTGGCTTAGTAGGTTATTAGCACCTCTCAGTCACTAATACGCAAGTCCATTCCACAAACTGGTTCTTGCTAGGAAGCTTAGCACCTTTTCACTTGGCAAGAAATGGATTTCCAAGTGTGAGCTTCAATTCCAAAACACTTTCTTGACAAAATTATAATTCTCTAAAGCTGCTATTAAAAAAAAAAATCATACAAATTAGAGGAGTCTCCCACACTTCTCATCAAAAGAGAAAGATAATTTTATAACACCTATATTGAAAACCTTTTTTAAACTATTTGTTTCATAGAAACTTCATTTGGAATACTGATAAATAGCCCTATCCCTACCCTCTTGCATTATAAAAGTTCAAAAGAACCTATAATTCTTTTTTCCTCTGGAAGCAAAATAGAATCTTAATGGGGAAAGTAAAATAAGATAATATGAGAGGAATAAATATCTTAAAGTATTATATTTCTATCAATGTTTATACTTCTACTATTACATATTTAAAAGGTTGCAATAACTAGACTAATAATGAAAATTACATAATTACATGAATTGATGGCAAGTGTGTATATGTTCATGCACGTGTGTGTGTGAGAGAGAGAGACAGATACACACATATGCAGTCGTATACCACAGGGAGTTCGCATAACATGACCAAAACAAAAATAGTTTTGGGTTTTGATATACAGAGTTGTGGGGATAAGACACAACTGATATAGAAACTGAACGGCACACCAGCATTGTCTAGGCAACACAACCTTCTCTGCATTATTCACACTGACCACCATTCTCCCAGAGCGCCCCCACCTCTCAGCTCTTCTACACATACTTGTCTTGTCCTCATACATCTCCCTCTTCTGTCTAATGCCACCAGCCTTGCTTCCTAACCTGACTATAGGTAAAGCAACTTAAAAAATTAGGTATTTGTTTGTTTTTCAAAAAACGAATTTGAAGAACTTATCTACTTTACTTTCTCAGAAATAAGTACAAACTACAGTCCCTGCAAAAGAAAATGTAAAGTATTCATAAATAAAGTGAAGAGACCAAATCATAAACAGGTATTCCAAAGATACTGTTTTTCTTTTAGATTATGATTTAATACAGAAAGAAATTCCCCAAAGTATGGTTAAAGGGAAATGTGCCCTGAATTATAAATTAAGGATAAACTAATAAAATGTTCCTTTTTATTTTCCTTAAACAAGTGTATTCACTTTAATATTAATCCAGGTTAAATAATAATCCTAATTATAAAGTTACTTCTATGATGTGAGAGAAAATATTTAATTTAGTTTTTCTTCCCACCCCTAACTGCACACAAAATAAAGCTTCCGAAGATGCAGTCTTATCAATTTTATTCATTTTACTTTATCCAAGTGTAATCACACAGCTAGGTATAGTATATGTCTTACAACAACCTGTCAGAAAGTCAGACTAATGAAAACATGCTACCATTTAAATATAGCACAGGAGTAATTAAGCAAACAATGTCTTCCGAGGGGAAAAGAAAAACCTCAGATTTACAGCATTTTATGTGGTCGGAGCAACTTTGAAACAAGGGTACTTTCTGAGGGTTGGAAGGTGAGTTCTGAGGGTGTCACTAAAGCTTTCAGTTAGTTTCAAAGAGGGACCACTGCGGCTAATTATTTTCTTCTATGCTTCTGTCTCTAAGCATTACACTTTTCACTTTGCTATATAAAAAGACCCACAGTTAATGAGCTCCATAAAGATTCCTTAATCAGCTTACATTGTGAAACAGTATTAAAGTCTCCACTTTCACAAGAGGCACATGAAATACACAATTTTATGATATATTACTAGCACAGGAACTTACATCTCTCTCCCCTTGAACCACCTGCAAATTTTAATAGTCATGTATCACCAGGGTACCAGAAACTCATAAAAGTTTAACCTGCCAATTAACAAGTAGGTAAAGTTTCAGCCCTGAACCATAACTTGTGTGCTTCCAAGACACAGTCAGCAAAACCTAGAAAACATTCCATTGATTTTTCTTTTTTTTTGCCAGGCAACAGTTGTCAGGGCAGGATTCCTTTCCAGGGTCACCAAGAAAGAAACACAAAGAAACACGTAACAAGAAATTGTTTCTTTATGGTGACCATGACGTTAGTGAAAGTGTGGAAGCATAAAAATTGTGTTTGATTATCTCTAAAGAGTTAACTTTCTGAATTATTTCAGTTGGAATACATCACCTGCTTCACATTCTATCTGTATCTTCCCTAACATATGTTGTTGTTATATAACTTTGTGTTGGGTAAAACCCATAGCTGATCCTCCAGCAGGTTGTCAGAGGCAGTAAATTGCATGGGAGGAGACTGCCCTTCTTTCTCCTGTGGAGCAGGGTGGACTCAAACCACATGCCTTTGGGTTGGAAGCGCAGTTCCTTCCCATTAGACAACAAGAGCTCCCTTCCCTAATATATACCTGAACAATTTTTTTCATTTTCCTTATCAAAGAGGCTGTATTATAAACCATTATACATTTATTAAAAATGTTTGCTCCTATGTAATATTCAGACCATGATCTCAAATGTGTGATTCACAAAATGCAGAAATCATAAAAAAGTTATTGGGTAAAAATGTCTCCACAAAACCCTCAACTCTCTTTGATAACAATAGTGGGGACCACTAACAACATTCCGATTGGATGAGTAAAGGCTATGCTAGTTTCATAAATGGCCCATTAGTGTCAAGGACCTTGGTTTCAGCCCTAGCCCAGAGATCCATAATAGGAATTACAACCATATTACGAAATTAGCACTTTTTCTGAACTTACAATACCAGGCAGAGCTATTTTTCCTAATATTTTATTTATGTGAACTAGCCTCCTAGGAGAGAAATTCAAAGGTCTGTGCCAGAAACCTCATGGAAGAATATTACGATGACTAATTTTTACTGTGGTTGAGAGAATCAGCCACTTCTCATTTATCAAACTTGTTAGGTTCCAATACCCAGGCAGTTGTGAAACTGGCCTTAGGCAAAACCATGTGCAGAGCACATCTTCAGTGTCAGTGTCCTCTTCATTCCTCCATCACTCATTGCCTATCAGCATCCTTCAGAGTGTTTTGGGATTCTCATGGAATCACAGGCACTCATTTCCCATCACATACTCCTCACCATTGTGGAATCACAGGGGTTGGGGATGATGGCTGTAGTTGTTGTTAGGTGCCATTGAGTATGACTCTGAACAAAAGAACTGAACCCTATCCTGTGATACAACTGACCTCATTGCTGATGTCACTGTATCAATATACCTTGTTCAAGGTCTTCCTCTCTTTCTCTGACCCGCCACCTTTCTAAGTATGATGTCCCTTTCCAAAGAATAGTCTCTCGTAGCAACATGAGTAAAGTATGAGAGGTGAAGCTTTGCCATCCTTGCTTCCAAGAAGCATTCTGTTTGCATCTTTCTCAAGACATACCCATTTATTCATTTGGCAGTAAATGGGATAGTCACTACTCTTTTCTAACACCACCACTCAATGGCATTGATTATTCTTCTGTCATCCTTATTCACTGTCCAGCTCTCAGAAGCATAACAAGTGACTGAAAAGGCTATAGCTTGAACCAGGCAGACCTTAGTTTTCAATCTGATATCACTGATCTTCAGCATTTTGGAGAGGTCCCTGACAGCCAATTCCTAAAGCTATATGTCTCATGATCTCCTGACTGCTGGCACCAAGGATGTTGACTGTGCATTAAAGGAGGATGATATTGATAATTTAATCCTTTCTCCATCTATACACTGTTGACTTCTGACCTACTGGTAAGGACCTTTGTTTTCTTGATGTTGAGATGTAATACATATTGAAAGTTGGAGGCTTTGATCCTCTGCAGCAAGTGTTTAAGGATCTACACACGTTCAGCAAGCAAGGTTGTGTCATCTCTATAATACAAACTGTTGATGAGTCTTTGAAGTTAACACTCTATTCAAAATGTCATTCTCAGCCACTTTCAGACTTTGCTATGGGGATGTGCAATAATATACAAATAGGATGTGTTAGCTTAGCCACAAGGGGATTGGCTATTCTCACTAACTCACAAAGGAATGGGCTAGTTTCACCATTAAACAAGGAGGTTGGCTAGTCCCATCATTATATTGAGTAGATCCAGCAGCAGAAGAAAGAATCCTCATCACGAGCAAAGAACAAGCAAGAGAATGCAACTTGTCCTTCAGGACCGAAGCAACCGCCATAGCAGCCATGGAGCAGAACCAGAGACCTGACATTAGAGTAGACCTTGGCAATGCTGTCCCCTACAGACAGAACCAGAAATAAACTAAAGGCCTCTGTCCAAGTTTGTTAGACAAGTTGCCAGAAGAAAAAGAGCCAATATTGAGAGGACTGAGAACTTTGATCACTGGTCTAAAGCTGAGACTCAAGGCTGAGGCACCTGTGAACGTATTTCAGAAACTGTCCTGACTATCTTCTGCTACTAAGATGAATTATAAATTATTGGCCTCCTCTATATGGTTATATGTAGTCTGTGAGCTATTACATCAGATTTTGAACCCAGTAAGGCATTAAGATTGAATCTGAGATGAATAGAAAAAGGTATGGGAGGGTGGGGGACATTCTAACTTAATAGGAATTAGTTTTGTGTTATTAATGCTGTTGATGTGGACAGTTCCCACTTGTAAAGTCGGTAAAGGTCAGATCTGGTTATGCCCATGCGGCCCTTGCTCTTTTTATAGTTGAGTTCAGAAGTGGGATTCCTTTTGATGGCTCTAGACTCAAGGAAAGGTGGAATTATGTAAGCGTGAAACATTAGGGACTTGGAAAGTACAGTTATAATGGGAACTATTGGTGCTACTAAAATGGAGGAAAAAGTTAAGCTGATTTTGGCCTGAAGTTATATACATATGAGTAAGTTTAAGAATATTAAGTTGAAACTAGGAATACCTTGAAAGGTTTAAGTGTTAAGGTTATTATTGATTTGCCTTTAAGACTATTTTTTAAATAGTGATATTAATTTGGAAGCAGGAGTGGCATCCACTTCCTAAACATGCCTCTTGAAAATCTATGAACTTTGATAAATGTAAACAGTCATAGAAAAGCTTCAAGCCTTTTTTTATAGGGTCATTATGAGTTGTGCTGAACTCAAAGGCAATAAACAATAGCAAGAATATTAAGATGTATTGTATAAACAAAGTTTTTGTTGATTTAATGTTAAAATGTATGACATACCTGATAACTGTTGTTGTTGTTATGTGCCTTTGAGTCACCTGTGACCTTTAATGATCCTCTGTACAGCAGTTCTGAAAAATGCCCTGTCCTTAGTCAGTCTTACTAATTCTGACACACCAACTCCTATTGCCCAGTTACTGTATCAATCCTTTATACCCAGGGTATTCCTCTCTTGCACTGTGTCTCCATCCTTCCAAGCATGATGTCCTTCTCCAAGGACCAGTATCTTCTGGCCATATGCTCAAAGTATGTGAGATGAAGATTCAAAATCCTAGCCTCCAAGGAGAAATTTGGTTTCACTCTCTCCCAGACAGACCTGTTTTCTTAGAAGACTGTGGTATGTACAAGACTCTTCTCCAGCACCACAATTTGAAGGCATTGATTCTTCTTCCATTATCTTTTGTCATTGTCCAGCTCTCTGATGCATAGCAGGTAATTGCAAAGACCATGACCTGGATCAGGCATACTTTAGTCTCTAGACTGATAGTGTTGCTTCTCAGTACTCTGGAGATGTCTCTGATGACAGATTTTCCCCAATGTAATTCATCTTTTGATTTTCTGACTGCTGGTGCTAAGAGGGGTGATTGTGAAGCTGAGAAAACTGTAATTGCTAATAACCTCAATATCTTTTCCATCCATCAAGCTGTTGCCAATTCTCAGTGGTGAGAATCTTTGTCTTCTTGATGTTGAGCTTCAATCCATAATGAAGACTACAGTCCTTGACTTTCTGTAGCAAGAGCTTCAGGTCCTCCTCAATTTCAGAAAGCAAAGTTGTGTCATCTGCATAATGTAGATTGTTGATGAGCCTTCCTTCAATCCTGGTGTCACATTCCTCTTCATAAAGTCCTGCTTCCCAAATGATCTGTTCTGCATATCGATTGAAAAGGTATGGACATAGGATACATTTCTGATACATTCCTTTCCTGATTTTGAACCACACAGTGTTTCCCTGCTCTGTCTGAGGACTGCTTCCTGGTCCAAGTACAGATTTCACATAAGCACAGTCAAATGGTCCAGGATTCCCGTTTTCCTCAAAGTTAGCCATAATGTTTTATGATCCACACAGTCAAAGCCTTTGCATAGTCAATGAAACACAAATAGAAATTCTTTTAGTACTCTATGCTTTCTGTCAAGATCCATCTAACATTGGCGATGATATCTGTAGTGTCACAACCTCTTCTAAACATAGCTTTGTCAATGTACTGTTCCAGTCATTTCTGGACAATCTTCTGCAAGATTTTGGTAGTTTGTGATATTAGTAATGTTATTTGATAATTTACGCACTCTGTTGGTTCACTGTTTTTCAGAATGGGAATAAATATGGATCTCTTCCAGTCAGTTGGCAAGGTAGTTGTCCTCTACATTTCTTGGCACAACTAAGTAAACACATCCAGGACAGCATCTGAGCTGTGGTGCTAGAGAAGTGTTTAATGTACCATGGACTGCCAAGAAAAAAAAAAACAGATTCATCCTGGTGATGATTAAACAAGGCTACTCCTTGGAGGCAAGGATTCTGGAGCTTCGTTTGACATACTTTGGACATGCTGTAAGGAAGGACAGGTCCTTGGAGAGGGACATCATGCTTGGGAGGGTGGAGGGATGGCGTAGGAGGGGAAGACCTTCTATGAGGTGGATTGATTCAGTGACTGGGGTAATCGGAATGGTTGTGTCAGAGGCAGTGCGACTGGCACAAGATAGAGCAGGGTTTAGGGCTGTTGTACATAGGGTCACTATGAGTCACAAGCAACTCGACGGCACATAACAACACCAACATGTCAATTGGTATTCCATCAAATCCTGAGGCTTTATTTTTTGCCAAGTCCTTCAGGGGAGTCTGCGCTTTCTTCTTCATCACCACTGCCTCTTGATCATATGTTGTTTATTGAAATTCTTCTGTGTCAATCAATTCTTTTTGGTAAAGTGACTCTGTATACTCCTTCCATATTCTTTCAAAACTTCCTGAATCACTACTTATTCTGCACATAGCATTCTTAAGCATTGCAAATCGTGTTTTGAAATTGTTCTTTAGTTTTTTCTGCTTAAGAAATGTTGAGTGAGTTCAGTCCTTTTGATTTTCTGACTCCAGCTCCTCGTGTTTCAGTATAATACTACTTTGCCTTGTCTTCCTGAGCTGCCCTTTGAAATCTTCTATTCAGCTCCTTAACTTCTTGATTTTTTTCCTTTGCTTTGGTTTCTTGGCTCTCTAGTGCAATATTCAGAGTCTCTTCTGACATCCATTTTGGTCTTTTCTTCTTCCTTCTTTGAATTGACCTTTTGCATACTGTCAATCTTGGAAATGTGTAAGTCATCCCTGATGTCACTGATGAGTGAATATACAAAGAGGGGATGATTTGCCCTGGAGAAACCCTTGTTGAAAGCAGAACTAGATGGCATTAGGCATAGTCAGGGAGAGGGTTAAGCCCTCTGTACACAGTACTCTGACGAGATCTGCAGTTGAATAGATTTTTATATCTTCCTTGGACTTTTGATTGAAGAAATGTATATTAGGAGAGAGAGAGAGGGAGAGAGGAAATTTTGCCTATTAAAATTGGAACAAGCAGTTTAGCTTCTGAGGCAAGGTAAAATTAGTACTCATTAGAACCCCTTCCAGGACTTGAAGCTAAAAGTAGCTAGTGAGTATGGTCACTGGTGGTGACCACCTAGATCCACTTAGGATGAGGAACTAAGAGGCTTGCGGCAATGAAGAGACAGGCTGAGACTGAACGTTCCCTCAACACCGTTGACCTAGCATGCACAAATGTTGAAATAATCACAAAAGGGTTGTTAGCTTAAGGACCAGGAAGCCCTGAGGACCTCTGTCTTGTTGACTTGGCCCCATGTAGGGGCTAAGACTAAGTAAAGTGACCAGTTTGGAACACAGGAAAAAGTGTAGACTCCTAAGTTTGCAGCTGATGCCCATTTAGATTTAGTCATTGATAGGTGGAAATGAATTGACAAGAATCTAAGCAGATGAAGAATAAGATGTTTCATGTTGTAAGCTAGTGTTGACTGCTGCAATTTGATGGGTTTTTTAAAATTTATTTTACTAGACATTGCTTATGAATGCAGATACTAGAAGTTCTAAACAGAACAGAAGGGAGCCTTCAGACAAAAGAGATATGCTTGTCTCCTCAAAGTACTGGTTTGGTAAGAATAGTTTCAATCAGAAATTGGTCTTCTAAAATTGAGGAGATTTAAACATGAGACACCAGGTTGTTGACTTACTGTAAATAGTAAGAAAAAAGTTAACTTTTCATATATGAAAATTAATGGCTAGAAAAGCCAAAGAGTAGTCTGTGGAGCTAAGGTTTTATTGAAAATGGCATTCCTAGCCATTTTTTGCTTTTACCATATGGATGGGTAAAAGTACACAAACAGGATGTGTTAGTCTATCCACAGAGGGATTGGCTAGTCTCACCAACCCAAGAGGATTGGCTAGATTACCAAATAAATTGAGCATATCCAGCAGCAGAAGAATCCTCACTGTTCATAAAGAACAGAAACAAGAGAATGCAACTTATCCTTCATGACCAAAGCAACAGCCCAAGCAGTCACAGAGCATAACAAGAGACATGACATGAGAAAGAGCAGACTTAGGACTGCTTCCTCCCATGGACAGACCAGAGCTAAGCTAGGAACTTTTGCCCAAGTTGTTGGACAACTTGGGGTTTAGGGAAAGCCAATTTTGGCAATACTGAGAACTTTGTAACACTGGCCAAAAGCCATGACCTTCAAGGCTGCAGCCATATTTCTGGCTTTATTCTGCAACTAACTTGTATTATAATCTCTCGTCATCCCAATGTGATTCTGTGTAGCTTGTAACCTACTGGATTGGATTTTGAACCCAGTAAAGCATTAAGACTGTGAACCTGATGTGTCAAATGTGATAATTGTTACCCATGGTGGACAGTGTTTAGTGGAGCTCCACAATTAAAACAAGCTTGGAAGCAAGAGTGGCGTCCACTTTGGAAATAGACTGCCTCCGGTAACCTTATGAACTTGGATAAATGATAAAAGTTATACAAGTGTTCAGGTCTTTCATTCGTAGGGTCACTATGAGTCATCTGTGACTCAATGGCACTTAAAAATAACAACAACAACAATAATAACATAGAGAGAGCTCAGTCAGCCTAGTGGACAGAAAGTGATGCTACCAAGCCAAAGGTGGGTGTTTTTAATCTGTGGCCCGTAGGCCTGATTTTGTTTTTGGTCCAACATTCATCTAAGTGGTACAGCACTGGTCTGTCTATTTGTTGTACAGAGGTAACGCTGTGATGCTGAACACTGTGATGCTGATGTGTCAAATGCAATAATGGACACTCATGCTGGACCTTGTTTGGTGGAGCTCCCTGAGTAAAACAAGCTTGGAAACAGGAGTGGCATCCACTTCCAAAACAGCTTGTCTATGGAAACCCTATTAACTTGGAGAAAGGATGAAAGTCATAAAAGGGTTCAGGTCTTTCATTCATAGAGTAGTTATGAGTCGTCTATGACTTGATGGCACTTAACAACAACAACAACAAAGCATTAAGAATGGTGTTAACAAGAGTAGAAAAAGGTACAAGAAAATGGGAGACATGTCGGGCTTCATAAGAATAAGTTATGTGTTGCTGATGCTGTTAATGGGGACAGTTCCCCTTTGTAAAGTTGGTAAAGATCAGATATGATCATCCTTACGTGACCCTTGATCTTTTTTTAAAGTCTTCTTACAATCTTATGCCATATTCTTCTTCATAGACTCGGGCTTCATGAACTCAGAGCAACCCTATGCACAACAGCCCTAAACCCTGCTCTATCCTGCACCAACCGCACTGCCTCTGACACACCCATCCCGATTACCCCATTCACTGAATCAATCCATCTCATAGAGGGTCTTCCCCTCCTGCGCTGTCCCTCCACCCTCCCAAGCATGATGTCCCTCTCCAAGGACCCGTCCCTCCTGGCAACATGTCCAAAGTATGTCAGATGAAGCCCCAGAATCCTTGCCTCCAAGGAGTAGCTTGGTTTAATCCTCTCCAAGATGAATCTGTTTGTTTTCCTGGCAGTCCATGGTACATTCAGTACTCTTCTCCAGCACCACAGCTCAAAAGCATCCACTCTCCTTCTGTCCTCCCTAGTCATTGTCCAATTCTCTGATGCATAACAAGCGATTGCAAAGACCATGGCCTGTATCAGGCGCACCTTAGTCTCCAGAGAGACACTGAGTATTTTAGAGAGGTCCCTAACAGCAGACTTTCCCATCGCGATACGCTTTTTAATTTCCTGACTGCTGGTGCCAAGAGTGATGACTGTGGAGCAGAGCAAACTGAAGCTGTTAACAATCTCAATCTCTTCATCATCCATCCTGATGCTGCCAATTGGTCCAGTGGTGAGAATCTTCGTCTTCTTGACATTGAGCCTCAGTCCATACTGAAGGCTGCAGTCCTTGACCCTTCGCAGCAAGTGCATGAGGTCCTCCTCAGTTTCAGCAAGCAAGGTTGTGTCATCTGCATAACGGAGATTGTTAATAGATCTTCCACCAATCCTGATGCCACAATTCTCCTCATAGAGCCCAGCCTCTCGGATAATCTGCTCTGCATACAGGTTGAAAAGGTATGGAGACAGGACACATCCCTGGCATACACCCTTCCCAATTTTGAATCATGTAGTGTTACCCTGCTCTGTTCTGACTACTGCCTCTTGGTCCAAGTATAGGTTTCGCATTAGCACAATTAAATGTTCTGGGATTCCCATTCTTCTCAGAGTCAGCCACAGTTTGTTATGATCCACACAGCCACAGAATCCCTTCATTTTAGCATCAAGCAATAGTCAAAATAATGGTATCAACCCAATTCACGGCTGTTGAATCAATTCTAATTCATATTGACCCACTAATGGTTTTCTGAAGTTGTAAATCTTTATGAAAAGAGACTGCCCTTATTTCTCCATGAATCAGCTGGTGGACTTGAACTTTTGACTTTCTAATTAGCAGTCCAATACATTATCACTATGCCAATAGGGCTCATAAGAGTATCTGATATGTATTTGAACACAAACTTAGTGTCAAGTATAAAAGCACTGTATAGACATCATCTCAATTAATCCTTTTAACAATTCCATGATGCAAGTACAATGTATGAGATTACATAACTCATCTACCATCTCACAATTGGGTTGCCTACTTCCATTAGAATAAAAAACATTTGTTCTTACCATTTCATTAGTTCTACCTGAGAAATATTTCAGCATTTGATTTTACAAGATCCCAGTCTACTTAAATAAAGACATTTTCTGCAGAACTTACATATTTAGAGAAAAGGAAACACAATGAGATTTCCTTTAACAGCCACATTTAGCAACATCCATTTCTTAAAGGTCTCCAGAGCACAGTCCTAATAGGCATCTGAAAAACAGTTTTATGAGTTTTACTATTTTATTCTATGGAACTGATGTCTCCCTGGTGCATTAACACTTAATCCATAAGCCCTTTTGTAGGATTTAGAGAAGGTGAGCAGTATATAATTTATTAAGCACGAAGGCACTAAGGATGGTGTTAGCTGCAAAGAGAGGACTGCTTTCTCCTGTGAAGTGAGCAATCAAAAAGTTTGTGTATCTCTAAATTTCCTTTGTCTGTTGCCTGTAACTTTTGCCTATTCACACAGGAGGAGATTAAAAAAAAAAAAGAAAGAAAGAAAGGAAAAAAAAGAAAGGACTTTTTCTCTGCCTAAATATATTTCCCCTCACTTTTTTTTCTCATTGTGTGAGAATTCAAGAAAGGATCCACAGAGAAACAAAAGTATATGTACAGTGTTATTTGTCCCCGGAGAACAAGAATGATGACTATGGGGCATGTGCAATGAAATATTTACTTTGGAAAATAAGAAATTATTCTTTTTTCACAAAAGAGATAATTACACAGGACACAGAAGTTTTCCTAGACATAGAAGAAAGAACTCAATAAACAGGTCAATAAAACCTGAGGACTTGGCAAGGTTGACATTTTACTGACAGATGTTACACTAAAGTAAGATCTAGAATAAAAGAATCAGATTTTGGATCTTAAGAGGCTTGTAAAGAAATATATACTCTCAAGAATTTTCAGTTAGAAATACTACTTAAGCTCAGTCCCATAATTTACTTGACATCTCTTTAATTGTTTAAAGAAACATAGTTTCTATAGTTATATGAGTATTTTCAAAGTAAAATCCCCAAGTTACTTTTTTGTTTTATCTCAGATGATTTTCTGATTGTTTCCAATAAACTATTCCAATTGAATAATTTTATGCAATATATATTTATGTATATAAAAACTGTCATTCATTTCTGTGTTATTTGTAATAATGAAAAGCTAACAAGATAAAGAGAGGAAGAAGAGACAGAGGGAAATATAAAAATAAAGAACTTATGTGGTTAACCATTAAGAGATATGTTGCATATATTAAGAAATAGATTTAAAAATTATGCATTGAAGAAAAGATATATGTAGGCCTATTAGTAAAAAATATAACTACACTCATTCTTTCACTTTTTGATACAGTTGGATTCTAAAGACTATCAAAAATAAGTATTGTGCAAAGACAGAAGAGGACAAAACAAGATCAGCGGGGAGAAAAGAATGACTACATTTACATATAAATGGCAAATTTCAATACTGTATAACTTCAAAACCACTGAGAATTACATTTCAGGAACACTGACATTAAGTGTTAGCCATTTGTTAATGCTAGATATGTGCTATTAATTGGCAGACTAGTTAGGTAGGTGTTTGTCCTACATTAATGGTTGAATAAAAGGGCAGGAACAATGCTTTGTTTTCACTATATTCACAATTAATAGAATGTCACATAACTGTAACATCACAGAATGTTTATATGTTATATGTCAGAACAATATTTTTGGGGTTTTTTTGTTGTTTTTTTTTGTTTTTTATACTAATTTATTTACAAAATTCAAATACATCAATCATGGTAGGATGGCTAAATTATTAGTATTTCTAAGAATGTTTTCCCATTACCAAAACTTGGGTGATAGAATTGTATTGTTTTCATATGAAAAATAAATAAAAACAAAAATAATTGCTATTGAGTCAATGCTCACACCCTATATGTATCAGATTTTGGACTACCAACTTTTCTGTTAACAGCCAAGTGAGTTATGTGTACCATCCAGACACAATAGACTTACATTTCTTTAATACTTTATAAGGATATTTATAACAATTATGGTCTAAAATTGGTTACTTCCATGGTAAGTCTAAAAGGCAGTACTGGTGGCATCCACTTCCTAGACAACATGCCTCTGGAAACTATGAACCTTGAGAAACAACAAGAGTTATAAAAAGGTTTCAGGTCTTTTGTTCATAGGGTCATTATGATTCATGCACGACCAACTGCAATCAACAACAACAACAAATACATCCAATGTACAAGAGGCAGTAAATCACCCTGAAGGCAGATCTAAGCAATGACAGAACCTCCAGCTAACCACAGTCTACACAGCAAGACATCAAGGGAAAGGAGGCCTCAATTTACATATAACAGAGCCTCATTATTGTCCCAAAGGTTCTAGTTTTCAGTGCTCTAGTTAAATATTAGTTTCTTGTCACAGTTTTAGAATGTTTTAAATAAAACTTTCAGGTATGATTTTCTATCATTGTCAATTCTGTCTTATTTCTTTATCCAACATATTTGTTATTACTTGGGAAACTGATTTGTACTTTCCTGCCTCAACTTGCATAACTTTTCTGTACTAGGATGAGGCCAGAAAGTAGATGTGATATTTCTGATCTAATGTATAAGTGGAAGCATGGTTTGGGTAGAAAAGGAACTAAAATGTTCTTTTGCATTACTCACATTGCTTCCACACTGACTGTGCTAGTGTTTGGTTATTCAGTTACATTTATTTACTCATTAATTCACCTGATTATTCCGTTCGAAAATGATCCAGAATCATTTTCTGTGCTAGGTCATCAATCTAAAAAGTATACATAATCTAGAAGAAAGGCATAAGAAAATAATCAAGGTAAAATGGTGTTTGCATTTTATGACAGAAAAAGAATATGAGACATACAGAGATAGTTAAAAATAATTCTTTCATTCCATTTCAATAAATAATCAATTATTTGATTAAACTGTAAGAAATAATATGCTGTTGCAGAGTAACTAAAATCTTACCAAAGGAGCCATTGGATTTCTTTACTGTACCTTCAGTATGTTTCTATGTAAAATGAAATGCCGAATTAGCAATATCTTACTATGTAAGTATATACCTCATAGTATTTACACACTTTACTGGGAAACTTTAGTCTGTATGTATACAAAGCCAATATAATTCCCTGCTCTGAAGTCGTAAATAAAGATTTTTTTATCCAATTCTCAAAACATGCAATCAGATGTACAATAAAAAATAAAGCGTAAGCACATTTCCCTAAGCCACTAATTTACTATCAAGCTAGGGACTTTAAGGACCAAGTTGACTCTGACTCACAACCATGAAATTCTCTGATTGCGTCTGCTTAAGCCACAAGCCAGCATTTTATGTAATCATGCTGTTTAGAACATCAGATTTCCCGTGCATTTTTTAGACCAGCTATGCCACCCCAATTTTCCCTCTGAAGTTTACTATATTGTATACGACATTATATTGAGTTTATTCTTGAAAAGGTGCTGAGTCAATGAAGAAAGGCAGGAAACTAATCATTCACACAACAGTTTTAGGTGCTGTTACATATACAGAATTCACTATAACCATCACCCAATTTGGACCACTTCTCTAATTCTAGATACACGTCTATAGTTCTCCTTTAGAGTATGTGCTCTCGAAATAAACAATTTCATCAATTTTTCTCCCATGTTTAAAATCATTCAATGATTCTTCAAAACCTGCAGGATAAAATTAAAATTTCTTGGTCTGACCAGCAAAGATTTCTTTGACTTCCTGATAACTCTTAGTCTCACATTCAACTATCATATGCTCCACTGGTACTAAAAAGCATATCGTTTCTCTTACTCACCAAGATGCATTGTTCATGGCTTTATTTATGTTCTTTCTTCAGCCAAGAACTTCTTACTTTCATGGCTGCTAGTCCCACTCATCGTTTACCATTTAAGACAAGATATTCTGGGTTCGGGAGCTCTGGTGGCCTAGTGACAAGATGCTGCACTGCAAAGCTGAAGACACATGGTTTGAGGCCACCAGTTGCTCCGTGGGAGAAGAATGGGCAATCTCCTCCCATGTGATTAACTAGCTCTGGAAACTCACTGAAGGATCAACTATGGGTTGATTCGGACTCGACAGTACACAACAACAAAACATTCTGGGTTTGGTAATTTATTCTGCTTCTCAGAAGGATCTATGGTAACTGTACTATTGCATTTAATATATTTTACTTAAATATTTGGCTTACCTGTCATACTTCTGACAAGGCTATATGATCCCTAAGAACTGAAAAAATATGGAAGAATGTCCTTTCTTTTTTATTTGTAGTATCCTTAATGCAAGTTGACTACATGTCTATACAAAATGCTGAATTAGTCATCTACCTCCTCAAGATGTAAATAAAACGTGAAAAAGAGATAACAAAGGTAGAGAACTGTACAAGTTCATAAGCACCAATAAGTCAAGAAATTCCTATGAAAATTGCTGTTGTGCATCCTTGCTATCCCATGACCTGAAGGACCAGGGAAAGGAAAGTGACTTCTAGGTTACCAGAAAGGCATACAGTTAAATGGGTTCTTGATGCAGCTCTGAAGCCAATGTCTTTGCAGTTAGGTAGACTATGAGGGCTCCAGAGAGACAGGAGGAGTGTGATGTTCTCAGACATGTTCTGCAAAATATACACCAAGCACTCAACTAAAACCTCAGGGGAAGAAAACAAAATTTGTTTGTGAGAGTGATCACATGTTTCTCTGAGGAAATGTGGCTCTGGCAGAAACCTAAAAAGTAGCCTTGGTGAGAAGAGTATGTCTTTGAATGACCACCACTCTCAGGGTTGCTAATATAGGCATCTTACTCTTATTACAGAGGTTCACTTCTCACCAAAACAATAAAGGGAAAAGTGTAGGTTTGTTGCATTTTAAATAATTAGTACCATTTGTGTCAGACTTTGAAGTCTATATTTAGCTGAAAATTTTCATACACTTCAGTTTTTCCTTCAGTACCTTTTTCAGTCATTGACTGTGCATAATTCAATAATTCTATCTCCAGCTTCATTTCTATCACCAAGTCCATGTTTTCCAACTACTGATTCTTCTTCTTTGTTCCCAACTTTTGCATTCCAGTCACCCATTATTATCAATGCATCTTGATTGCATGTTCGAGCAATCTCCGACTGTAGAAATCATCTATTTCTTCTTCTTTGGCTCTGGTTGTTGTTGCATATATCTGAATGAATGATAGTAGTATTCACACTTGTTATGCATTGGAGAGTTGGACAGTGACTAGGGAGGACAGAAGGAGAATTGATGCCTTTGAGCTGTGGTGCTGGAGAAGTATATTGAATATACTGACTGCCAAGAAAATAAACAGATTAATCCTGGAGAGGGTTAAACCAGGCTGCTCCTTGGAGGCAAGGATTCTAGGACTTCGTCTGTCATACTTTGGACATGTTGTAAGGAGGGACAGGTCCTTGGAGAGGGACATCATGCTTGGGAGGGTGAAGGGATGGCATAGGAGGGGAAGACCCTCTATTAGGTGGATTTATTCAGTGATTGGGGTAATCAGGATGGGTGTGTCAGAGGCAGTGTGACTGGTACAAGATAGAGCAGGGTTTAGGGCTGTTATACATAGGGTCGCTATGAGTCGCAAGCGACTCGACGGCACATGACAACAACATTTTTCAGAGCATAGAATTTTGTGTGGAAGTTGAAATCTGGAAGAAGCAATTGTCTTTTTTTTTCCCCCAGTGCCTTTTTGTGATACTGGGTACATAACACTCCTTCTCATAAATTGGGTGCAGAGGGTAGATTTTTTTGTTTTCCCCATATTGTTTTACTCAGTACCACCTGATAAAAAGCTTGAAAGAATCAGCTCTGCCACACACCACTGACCCGCAGAGTCATTTTTCAGCTTCGTGAACAAGTCCAAAGGAGAGGAAATTATTTTTTATTAACCAGGTACTAAAAACTAAAGCCTTTTATAGGGGGTGCTTGCTTCTTTCTATGAAGACCAGTGGGCAAAGGAAAAGAAATCTCACTGTAATAACTTTGCCCATAGGCGATTTTATTAAAATCTGTAAGGTGAAATTTTTTAATACAATCAAATCATCATAAAATGCTAGGTATTTATGGTAAATATTACTATTATTATACACCTTCCTTCTGTAACACCACCCTTGGGAAAAAGGATTTTGCATGTTTCAAAAATGTGCTATTGTAAGGTGCATTTGGGCTGCTCTAGTTAAAGTCAAGTTGCATTTTCCATTATAAACCTGCTTCCAGGGGTTTATTACTCTGTCATAAAAATCTGCTTGAGGCTGAAATATAGCACAGAGTCTTAGCTCAGCAGCAAATTCTTTTCTTTTCTTTTTTTTATTTAATGTACCAGAATTGGCTAAATCTAGTTTGGCCACATTTAAATAACAAATTTATGACTGAAATAGACCTTAAGGAATCTCGGGCCTGACACAGCTCAATCAAAGGGCTGTGCAAAGGATCACACTCACAATCCATTGTCTCACCTGTTGAATCGAAGTATCTGTAAAAAAACACCATATGTAGAGTAAAGGAAAAGAGAAAAGAAACAATTCTAAAGCAGTTCTTTACCGTCTGTGGGTTAAAAAAATTATACCATTGTCTAACATCAGTTTACTTTCTCCAATAGTCATACTGAGAATGACCTTTTTAAAATGGAAAATACAATCTATTAGTTAATAATACAAAAAATAGAAAGAAAACTACAAAACTACAATCAAACCTCTGCAATTGTGAATTCCGAGTCCCAGTGACTCTTTATTAGGCTTACAAGGCTATAAATATGGGAGGAGGATATCTATCATTCTGAGGAACAGCTGGTGGATTCAAACCACTAACCGCATGGTAAATGGTACAACATGTAGCACAATTTGCCACCAGAGATCCTCATGAGAACATTATTGGTTTATTATTGGGTTGTTAATCTATGACAAGGCCAACTATGCAACTTAACTCACTGCTGCCGAGTCAGAATCCACACTAGCTGGCCCCCAACCCCCGTGGGTTTTCAGAGGCTGTAAATCACACAGAAAGAGACTGCTCATCTTTCTCCCTCAAAAAAGCTGGTGATGTTAAACCCCTTGTCTTTGAGTTGGCAGTGCAACTTCTCACGCAATAGGCCATCAGAGCTGTAAGGAAACTGCTAAACACTCCCTTAAGGTTGGAATTTCAACACTACCCAGAGGCACACAAGAAGACAGGCTTAGGCATCTGCTTCTGAAAGGGCACAATCTTGAAAACCCAATGGAGAGATTTTTCTACACACACTTGAGGTTATCATGGCTCAGAATCAGTTCCATGGCAACTAATAATAAAAAAAAAATCTGGAATAGGAGAGGCTTTTTGAATTACATTTTGAATACAAATACTAGTCATTGAAAAGGACAGGCAGCACTTTAATGCAGTTGTAGGATGTAGTTGTGAGTTGAAATCATAAGATATGTCTAATATTATGGTTTAGAAATAAATTATGCCAACATAAATCTGCTTTGTAATAAACTACAAATTTAAGTTACCTTATTGTAATACTGGTAAATCACTTAACTTCTATGAGCTTTAGACTCCTCACCTGTAAAATGGATGAGGCTGCATTTGGAATTACCAGGGTCCTTTCCAGTTCCACATCCTAGGATGATATATACAAACAATATCTATAAGAACTTTTTGGTTTATGTGTCTGTTACTTTGTGCAACTGTTAGGATTTTGTCAAAAGGCACCCTCTCTCTCATGCTCTAGTTTTATTTAACACATGTAGTCCATTGGGTTCTGAATGAGATCCACTACATGTATCTTTAAGTCCAATTTGAAGATAAGTACTTACAGTTATTATTTAGCCTTGATTTAGTGGGGGAAAAAAAAGAAAAGCTCCATTGTCATAGTCTTTATCAAATATCAAACAGCACAGCTAGCCCATAGGCCATGCTTCTCTGGAGATTCAAATCCAAAAGATGCACAATCTTCTCTCTTGGGAATGACAGCCTTGGAAGATCAATGTTTCAGAACCAACTCAATGGCAATGAGTGAGGGAGCAAGTTAATGGCAAAAAATAAATAAATAAAAATTAAAGCCTTTTCAATTATTTAAAACATGGCATGCAGCAAGCGGTGATTGGGTTAAATAACTTTTTCTTTTTTTTTTTTTACAAATGGGGATTCATCTCAAAATGAAGTCAAATTAAAAAAAAAAAAGAAAAATGTTGTTGTTGTTGTTGTTGTTGTGTACTACAGAGTTGGAACGGACGCATAGTTGACCTTCCAGTGCGTTTTCAGAGGCTGTTAATAGCATGGGAGGAGAGTGTCCATCCTTTTCCTGTGGAGCAGCTAGTGACCTTGAACTGTGTGCCTTCAGAATTGCAGCTCAGCTTCTGGCCACTAGGCCACCAGAGTTCCCAAAGGGAAAAAAAAATTCACAAACCCCTCAAACACATCATTGTTGAACTGATACCAAATCATGGCTGATTCTCCAGCAAATTTTCAGTTTCTGTAAATTGCACAGGAGACTGTCCATCTGTCTTCCATGGAGCAGCTGGTGGATTTGAACTGAGTGCCTTTGGGTTGGCAGTGCAACTTCTTCCCTCTAGGCTACTAGGGCTTCCTAGAACAATTACAAGTTGTCTATAAAACAGACATTCACAATCCCTATACTACAACTTATTCAATAATGGTAAGGCATATGGGATTTTTGTCCTTTGATCTCTATAGCAAACCTCAATACAATGGAGAGGGGAGACAAACAAAATATATTCCAGAATCATTTATACCTCATTTTCTTTCCATATATTACATGAATTTTAAAGTAGATTCTTGTCTTAATGATGAATGATTACTCTGGCTTGGAATACCAATCTTGCAGTCTCAACAACATCCACTAAACGTTGGGAGGAAGAACATTTCTCAGAACGAAGTGGTGTTCACATTTACCAATAACAATGATTAAATAAAATGATACAAAAATTCACACAGAAAATAAAGCTCATGTTGATAGTGACTGATACAGAGTTTTTTATTGATCTCACACTGCCGTTTTAGGATTCTGTGACAAGTTTTACTTTCTGTTATAAACAAGCACTTGTTTGTCTCCCAGACTATTTTAGGGGAAAACATACTGATATTTTTACCAACATTTTTTAAATTAAGTTACTACTATGGGTTGACACAGAGACTACAACAATGGGCTCAAACAGCAATGACTGCAGGAATGGTGCAGGACCAAACAGGCAGCATTCTACTTTACTGTAGAGAGG
Organism: Elephantulus edwardii; assembly: GCF_000299155.1. Classification (NCBI taxonomy): domain Eukaryota; kingdom Metazoa; phylum Chordata; class Mammalia; order Macroscelidea; family Macroscelididae; genus Elephantulus; species Elephantulus edwardii. Next base: position 18,314,962 of record NW_006399757.1, on the reverse strand, counting down.
GAAACTATGAATCCGAGCCAACTCAATAGCATCTAGCAACAACGATGGTCCAAATGAATGCCACAAATGGTTTATTCTTGGTGTTTATATAAAAAGCTGGTGATCTGAACCCACTCAGAGATGCCTCGGAAGAAAGGCCTGATGATCTGCTTCTGAAAGACTATACCCTTGAAAACTCCATGGGGTACTGTTATTTTCAGCACACAGGCTCTCTATGAGTATGAAGTTACTCTATGGTCCGTGGACAGCATCTGCCAATATAATTTTCTTACTTTTTTGAAACCAAAAACTGTATGAATAATAATATACTACTTGGGCTAACACTGAGAAGAACAGGAGTACTAAACACTTAATTGTGCTCATGTGAAACCAGTAACCAGACCAAGAACCTGCCGTTCGAAAAGAGCAATGGAGCACTGCATGATTTAAAATTTTAAAAAAAGTCTGATAAGGCTGTATATTTTCTCTCTACTTATGCAATATATATGCTGATCTAATCATTTCAGAAGCTGGACTTTATTAAGAGGAATATGTCATCAGGATCAGAGGAAGACTCATCAACTATCTGTGTTATGGAGATGACACAACACAATTGCTGAAAATTAGGAGAACTTAAAACACTTGCTGCAGGAGAGCAATGACCACAACTTTCAATATAGCTTACATCTCAACATCAAGAAGACAAAAATTCTCATCACTGGACCAATAGGCAATATCACAACAGATGGAGAAAAGATTGGAGTTGCCAGTGATTTCATTTTCCTTGGGCTCTCCCACCGTCAACACTCTTGGCATGGGCAGTCAAGCAATCCAAAGATACTAGGGGAGAATGAGCTGTCAAGTATCTCTTCAAAATGCTAAAAAGCAATGTTGTCAGTTTAAAGACTAAGGTGCAACAGACCCCAGTCATAGTCTTCTCTTTCTTCCTTTTTTAAGTCCATGAAGTTTTAATGTTGGTATTAAAATATTACAGATAACAGCTGGTACAAGCTACATCAGGTTTTATACTCAGGCATCTTTGCAAAGTCATACACATAGGACACATACAGGTGAGAAATCAAAGGACTTCTGATCTACAGGCTGAGGCTCCTGTGGTCATGGTACATCTGATAAGGATCATTAGCAAATACATTTCATTTCTTCCAGAAGAAGAAATGTCACTTCATCTAAGAGTTTACTCTGGGTTTTATTGAAGAACACAAATTCGCTCAAGCGTTTCTTCCTTGCAGCTGTCTTTTTTCCACATTTCTTCTTATAATGAGCCTTTCACCTCAGCCAAAGGCCAGAATGAAAACAAGGAAACTGATGGATGAAAACTTTTCGTGATCTTTCTCTTTCTTTTACTTGCACTGCAGTATGTCACAATCTGACAGGTGGTCTCAGGACAATAGGAAGCAAGGGAGCCACTCTATTAACGACTGCTGCAGCAAGTCCACACATCAGGTTTCAGTAGCTATGCTAAGTCTAGGGACAAAGGCTGCTGTTGGGATAAAACTAAAATGTCAAGTGGACAATACAGAAATAAGAGGCATTCTTGGAATAGTTTTGATAGGCTGAAAATGCCAATATATTCAGGGGTCGTAAGACTCCTTTGTGGACCCAAGCACGATGAAATCATTGACAACTTCAGTCTTTTCTCCTTCAATTATGATGTTGCGTGTTGGCCCAGTAGGGAGGATTTTGTTTTCCTGATATTCAGATGTCATTCATATAAAAGTCTTTGATCTTCTCAAGTCATGGTCTTTTCAACTACTTGGTATGCTTTTAAAAGTTGGACAATGATTAAGCATAATAGTAGACTCAATTCCTTTGATTTACAGCATTGGAGGAGAGTATGGAATATTCCATGAACTGCCAAAAGAACAGAGAAGTCTTGATGAAAGTGCTACAAGGGTGCTTCTTAGAGGTAAAGACAGTGAAACTTTATCTCACATATTTTGGGCATGTGGTTAAGAGGGTCCATTTCTTGGACAAAGACATTATGTTTAGAAAAGTGGAGGGGGAGTGAAAGAGAAGAATATCCTTAACAGGATGGATTGACACATTTTCTGCAACCATGGCTTACATATATCAGAGGCGATGAAGATGACACAGGGCAGAGTAAGATTCAGATCTACTGTTCACAGGGGCTCTGAGTAAGAGTTGTATTTGGCTGAACAACAGCTAAGAACAACTTCTTCCTATTTTTGTGAATAGTGTCAACTATTCCTTTCAAAGACCTGTAATCATTGAAAATTGTGTTCTTGATATTTCCATTCATATATAACGACTATTTCCTCAATAGCCTATATTTAGGCAATTTAAATCTATTCTTTCTATTCCCTCTTATCTCATTAAAGGAACAGAAATAAAATTTTCCCTATATAGAATTATTCACTCTCACTTAGGTAAGTAAATGAATATTTGGGAGAGTGAAAGTAATATAAGTCAAAAGACATAAACCAAGGGACTCTATTTTTAATCAATATGACAACATTTGGTCAAAACGAAATCTACTAAAAACAAACAAAAATAACAGAAGAAGGTAACTTTCACATTTTTCCCCAGTAAAATTCCACATATTTAGCAATTTTTGATATACTGGCTAAATGTGATTATCATTATTAACCAGATTCTAGAAATTGTTCAACCTGGAACCCACAAAGGAGTATGAAACCTAGAGAGAGGTTTCATCTCTTTAGAATGCCAGTCAGTTATAAAAACAGACAACATCTTGGCCTACCTCAATCTCTTTAAACAAGGCTAAAGGATATATATTAAAAAAAAAAACAAACCCAAAACAAAGAGCTTACGAGAAATATGAGTCAAGAAAGGAGAATTCCACTAGCTTTTTGTCTGGGAATATCAAGGACTGAAAGTATATCCTCTGTCCTCAATTCCACCCAAAACCTTTACAACAATATTCTGTGAGTGGTCCTTATCCTGTCTGTAATCATTTTGTCTATTTTTAAGTAAGTCTTCATCACTAGAATGTAATTCTGTGAATGCAAGTTTGTTACTCATACACACCTACTGCAACTGCCTAGAGAAATGCCTGCACTACTGTGTCCCTCAAAAATCACAAATGGCAGGAAGCGACATAAATATGAAGGAAAGGAAGGAGGGAGAAGGAGAGAGAGAAAGAAAGGAGAGGAAGTTACTGATCAATGGCAAACAATTTGAGAGTCACTGGCAACACAATATACTCAACTGGTAATACTATAACCGTTTCGTCCCTACATCTCTTCTAACAGAAAAAAAGTTATAAAAGATTAGAGTTTTATCATGCAAGAAAACATGATTTAAGGTAAAACCAGTTACTAAACCCAAATCCATCTTCAGAAAAAGGAACCACCCATGTTCATAGAAAAACTGCACCCAATATTATAGAATCAAGATAAAATTCTACACATCTATGATTTTAAGGAAAATGAAAAGCTTCAGGCCTTTTCTTTGAAATAATTTCCTATAATAAAATGGCCTTGGGGCGGAGTAGTTGGAAGTTTCAAGTTAAAAAGTTTAATTTGTGTTGGCAATGTCAAATTCCTAACGCAGAGAATATATCTTTTATGTAATCATATATAATTCCAAGGAAACCCAATCTCTCGGGAGCATAATCACACCTGAGAACATTCTAACTTTCCAAAAAGAGTGCAGTGATATTTATAGCTACTTCCTTTTGGAAGATTCAGGTTGCTTAAAATATAAATGCAAAAATGTCTAGCATAATTTATTTCTTCTGCAATTCCACAATCTACATACACAAAATTACCACATGATATTCCCATATGTGTATCATTTTCCAATAGAGAAAGGGTCAAAAGTGAGTCTCTAACCAAATAATTAATGAAAGAAACTTCTTTTACTTTTATGTAGCAATTTACAACCTATATCGTTTAATCCTTAAGATAACTTTGTAATGTTCAAAGAATTAGCCTATTTTAAGATAGGAGTTTGTCAGTTACTGAAAAGTTTGGTGAGTCAAACCCACCCATGGTGCTACAGAATATTTGATGATTAGTTTCTATAAAAATTATAGGCAAGAAAACCCTATGGCTGTCTACTCAATAACATACACAGTCACCATGAATTAGAACTGACTAGGTTGCAATAAGTAACATAATTTTACAATTCTGTTACTTAAAGGTTCACACAGCCAGTAGAAGAGTCATGATAAAAATCCTGAATATACTTCAATAACTCTGCTCCATCCAGTTTATTGTAACTACTTCTGTAAACCACACAGGGAGTTCTGGAGGCATGGTGGGAAAGAGACTGAAATTGTCAATAACTTCATCTTACTTAGATCCACAAGTCATACCCTTTGTACCAGCTGTCAGGAAATCAGCAGTACTGCACTAGGGAAGTCTGCAGTTAGGGACCTCTCCAAATTATTGAGGAGTAATGATGTCATCTTGAGGAATAAGGTGGGTCTAATTCAGGCCATGGTCTTTCTGATCACTTGTTATGCATCTAAGAGCTGGACAATGAATAAGGATGACAAAAGAAGTGATGGCTTTGAGGGGTTTTGGTGAAGAGTTCTGGACAACCCATGAACTGCCAAAAGAACAAACAAATACCTCTTGGAGAAAGTGCAGCCAGAATGCTTTTTGATGGTAAAGCTTTGCCTCACATATCAGGCATGTTGTTAGGAGCGGCTTTTCCTTGGAGAAGGACATGATGCTCAAAAAGGCGAAGATTCAGTTGGCAATGGAGAGGAAGACCTTTGACCAGCTGACTGCCACAATGGGCTCCAGTGTGTCAGGGAGTGTGAGGATGGCACAAAGTAGGGCAGGGCTCAGATCTATTGTTCATAAGGTCACTATGGGTCCTACTGAACTTGACAGCACCTAACAACAAGTGGTAAGGAGTTATGCTGAAATCCCCAAAGTAGGCAATTAAATCCACCAGCTGCTCTGTGGGAGAAGGATGAGAAATATCCTCCTGTGTGATTTACTGCTTCTGAAAACTTACTGGAGAGGCAGCTATGGGTTGGTTCTGGCTTGATGGCCTACAATAACAATAACAACAACAATAACAATAACATGTCACTGCTAACAGGTCAGTTCTAACTCACAAAAATTCTCCATTGGGTTTTCCAAAGCTTTACAGGAGTAAGCTGCCCATCTTTTTTCTGGGGAACAGGCGGTCGACCTATCAGTTGTATGATTCGTGTATTGCTATTATACCACCAAAACTCAAGCCCATACATTCTCAGTAAACACATAAAACATCAAGAGTATAAATCTAAATGCACATTATAAAATTACTGTTTTATAATTCTGGTATCAGTTATCTGTAAATTATATCTACAATTATGTTAATCAGCAAAATGTTAGCATTCCCGCAGTGAATGCTTTGCTTTATTGGGCTGAATAATGGCAAATCAAATTTTAAAAACTAAAAGACATAAAGTTTAATTAGTAAGTTATTGGTATTAAATGTGTTCTGATATGGAAATGACAAACACACGCACACAACAATATTGTTAAACATTTATTTACCTATAGTCTTGTACACTGCGGCCTTAGAACAGCCTGGCATGCATAAAATCGATATAGTCTAATTCTTAAAACAATGAATTGCCACCAATAAAATAAGAAGTACATAACAACATTTTGTCATGGGACCTACATTAGCTTACTTTGTGGGACGTGTATGTGCACACATACACACACGCATAGACACATGCAGGCCTGGGCCCCTTGAACTACTGAATGAGAATTTCCAAGAACCCAGACCTGTATCCATTAAAAAAAAAAAACATCAGGAGGGATTCTGATAAACAATCAAAATTCAGAACTACTGCTATAAAGTTTAATATTAGTGGCCTCTGACAATTTAAAATGTATTTAGCTACATTTTAGAAAAATGATGCCATGTTAAACCTATAGGGAGCATGGTTTTGCTGTCTTTTAACATTTTACACACACTCTATTCACTGTACTTCCAACTTCCCTGGCCTCCATTTTAATGTTAACATCAACAAGTGATAAGATTAAGAAGATCTTTGTCCCTTAGTATCCTTTTCACTGAGAATGTAAAGGATAGCTCTTCCTAAATATTTAAAGTTCCTTATAGAAATGTTCAACGGAGATTACTTAAAGACGCAAATACACAGAAACCTGATGCATTCTTTCTTGATGGGGAGGTATACTGTTGTTATTTTAGCTTTGAAACCTACCCTAAATTTGACTTTCTGAAACCAAGGTTTCTTTTTAAATTAACAGACTACCTTCAATCGTCCAAGAGATACTTTGAACTTCACTGAGACATGTCTACAAAAGGAAGTAAAAAATAACTCATATTGACTTTAAGTACTTCCTTTCTTGCATTTCACTTGCCACAAGGCCAACTGTTACATGCTTTGCTTTTTTTCTTTAAAAAATAAAAAATAGGACTTTTTCCTGAAGCAATTTCCCATGACCAAGAAAAAGAAGACCAAAATGATTTCACATAAAAACAAAAACTGCCAAGCTATCTAGCCTTTCAGCATCTAAAAGCAGTTCTGTCAGCATCACAGGAATGGGGGTCCAAGGGCTTCTATTTCAAAAGATCATGGCGGATTAGTGGTAAGGAATTGTTTTGCCAGTCAGAAGGCATGTTGCTTGAATCTACCATTTGCTCTGTGGGACAAAGACAAGCAGTCTCCTCCCATGTGGTTTAATCTCTCCGAAAACTGGCTGGAGGGTCTGGTGGGAGTCAGTTCTGACTCACTGGTACCTAACAACATTTCATCATATTTGGGCTCTACGATTGGATTGGATTTTGAATTTCCTTTTATCTTTCTGTTTTAAAGAAAACTTGACTCCATGTCATCCTATCCACTGTTTTCAAAAGTTAACTTTAAACTTAGAAATATTTCAAATACACATAAAAGTAGCTGAAAAAATAAAATGAGAGGTATGCCAGATGTAAAATAGTGTAATGAATTACTACATTTAGTTCAAGTCATTTAACTCTCTCTTCATTTCTACTCTTTAGACCTAATCCATTTTACAGAAGCATCATTGTTCCCATAAGGCAAAAATTATCTTTCCTCCAAAATTCATTTTTACTGCTAGCTGAAAGGCAGCACTCTAGAGATTCAAATCCACCACTAGATCCATCAAGAAAGATAATCTCCTCCTGTGCAACTTACAGCCCTGGAAGGTCAGTCAGCTCTTAGTTGGTTTCCAACTCAAGAGCAATGAGAATTTGAGAATTTTGACCGATTTTGCATTTCTTCTTTATTCAGCATAGATTTTAAAAACTTAAAAACCTTCCTAGGAAGCTCTGTTGGCCTAGTGATAAGAAGCTGTGCTACAATCCTGAAGCCACTAGCAGCTCCAGGGAGAAGGATGGCAGTGAGATTTACTGCCTCTGAAAATCTACTGGAGGCTCAGCTGTGGGTCAGTTTCAACTCAAAAACACACAACAACATACATTTTAATTACTCCTTTCCTTAGCCTAAATTCTTTTCTGTACTTCTTACTAGTTACCTCCAATTTTCCATTTCATCATAATTCAATGTTTTTCTTTGTAAGAAATCCATTTAATCTAAAATTTCAGAATTCCTGGCACACATATTTTCACATTTCCTTTTTTAAAATTGCTACCCAAATCATTATACTGTTTTTAAGTTCTAACAAAATTTATATGTCCACTCATTTTTTTAAAATCAATATTTGCATCATATTCGACCCATCATTAATTTAAAAATGTATTTTTGCCTTAGTTATCATTTTCTCAGTGTATATTCCAAGTAGTGGAATAGCTGGGTCATAGGGAATTTCTGTGTTCAGCTTTGTGAGGAAGCGCCAAACTGTCTTCTAGAAGGGTTATACCATTTTACAATCCCACCAACAATGTAGAAGAGTTTCTTTCTTGCCACATGCTCTCCAACATTTACTACTTGCTGCCCTGTTCAACTTTGCCACTGTTACTGGAACGAGATAGTACCTCATTATGGTTTTGAGTGGCATCTCTCTTATTGCCAGTGATTTGGAACATTTCTTCATGTGTCTGCTTGCCTTTCAAATATCTTCCTCTTTGAAAATTATTTGCATGTATTTTGCCCATTTTGTAATTAGGTTATTAGTCTTTTTCTTGTGGAGGCCCAGGAGTATTCAGTAAACTTTTGTTATAAAACTCCTGTCTGAGATGGTATTACCAAATGTTTGTTCCCAGTCTGTAGGTTTTCTTTTCACCCTGTTGGAAAAAGTTTTTGATGCACACATGGATTTAATCTTTAGAAGGTCCCATTTATCAGTTCCATCCTCTTTAGATTGTGCATTTCTGGTTGTATTTGGCAGTCTCTTTATATCTTGGACTAGCACTTGACTAAGCTTGATACCAGTTTGTCTCTTACAAATGTTATGGTTTTAGACTTTACTCCCAGGTCTCTGGTCCACCTTCAGTTGATTTTTGTATATGGTGTGAGATGTTTTGGCTTTCTGCAGGTGGAAGCCCAGCTTTGCCAGCACCATTTGTTGAAGAGGTTATCATTCTCCCATTTGATAGCCTTGATTTCCTTGTCATGTATCAGCTGACCATAGATAGCTGGGTAAATTTCTGGGTTCTCAATTCTGTTCTATTGATCTATGTGCCTGTCATTTAACCAGTATCATGCTGTTTGGTTACCAACAAGAACTGAGGTACAAACAGAGATTTGTACACCAATGTACATAGCAGCATTATTAACGATCACAAGAACATGGAAACAGCCCAAATGTCCAACCACAATGAACGGACTGAAAAATGGGGGTACAACCACACAATGGAATACTATGCACCATGCAGGAGCAATAACTTTGTAAATTATAACCTAACATGGGAGGGACTGGAGAACATTATTCTGAGTAAACTAGCTTAGTCCCACAGAGCTAAATTATTGTAGAATGAGTATAAGGATCCATGAGGGGTGGGAGAGGTTAGAAGCAGAGGAATGAGGATGTGCAGGCAGATGGGGGATTAATCACGGGGTTGTACAATTTCATGGGTGGGGAGTGAGGGAAATGGAAAGAATTTGTTCTTGAAAACAGTGTACTAGAATTTTGTAAATAAACTAGTAGAAAATGAAAAAAAATTATTTCATTTCCAAAATTACATTCAACACCTGTTACTGTACATGCCTTTTGAATCTTCCAGCTGACCGTGAAAGAGCCAGCCTTGGAGGTGTAGTTGGTAGGATGTTGTGCTGCTATCCGTAAGGATGTGCCTCTGGTGGTTGGAATCCACCAGCTACTCTGCTGATGAGAAATGAGAGGTTGCCTCTCAGTAGGATTTACAGCCTCAGGAATTCAGGGCAAGGTTGCTATCAGTTGAACAGACTAGATGGCAGTTTGTTTGACTTTCAAGAAGACTGTCACAGAAGTTGCCAGGTGCCACAAACATCATCTAAGCAATTGGCTACTAACCAAAATTTGTTGTTGTCATGTGCCGTCAAGTTGCTTGCGAATCATATAGACCATATGTACAACAGCTCTGAATCCTGCCCTATCTTGAGCCGACCTCATTGTCTCTGACACACCTACCACAGTCACTGGGTAAATCCATCTCATTGAGGGTCTTCCTCCACCATCCCAAGCATGATGTCCCTCTCTAAGGACTTGTCCCTCCTTGAAACATGCCTACATTCAGACAGAGCTTCAAAATCCTTGTCTACAGGGATCAGTCTGGTTTCACTTTCTCCAGGATGAACCAAAAGACTGAGAGTTTAAATACACCCACAATTACTTTAGAAGAAAAGTCTGGTGATCACATTACCAAAGTTCACCACCTTGAAACCCCTATAGGAGCACAACACTACTCTGTCTATGTTGCCTCCACAAGGTGAAACCAACTGGACAAGTGAGAGCTGCTTACTCTACATGCCACAGTCCAGTAAATAGTCAGGAAAGTGTATTCAATTCTTTTCCTCTGTTGTCTTCTGGTTCTTTTTTGGCTAATGTAGCCAAATGAATGCGTCCAGGTGAACAGTGTCCTAGGTCATCTAGGAAAATTATAGATAATAAAACAGAAAAAGTGGAGAAAATATTATGGCATCCTCCCTGTCATCAAATCTAGCCCAGTATTTTCCAAAGCATGATTTAAGAAAAACCATTCACTTGCAGTATTAGTAAGTGGTGTGTGAAGGAGGAAATTTGATAGGTAGTAAGTGGGACAATGCTAGTTAAGCCCAAGGACTAGTTACGGTTCCACAGAAAAACTGGTGAAAGTCCTTCTCCCCTGACTGATTTCACCATGATCAGGTAGCTAGTTAGCCAACCAGGAGTAAGACTGAACACCTGTAACTTTTGAACCAGACCTAATATAGCCACAGAGTATGAAGGATCTTGAAATGCATGCACACACACACACACACACACATATGGAAAAACATACAGCAATCTGAGTTATTAGGAGGAGGAAAGAGCAGGATGTTGAATTTGTTTAAGGACAGGAGCTAACAGCAATTACAAAACTATTTATTGAAGGAGTTCAGGAAGGCAAACTGACCTGGTCTGAAAAATAACAGAAAGAAAAAGTATGAGGAAGAGTGATCAATGACATTCAAGAATGGAAGGGAATCTTAAAAGTTGTTAAAGCTAGAATGTCACGTGAGAGATGAACACATTTACCTACTAGGATCTAAGCTGCAAACAATTCTGAAGAAGCCTTCGAGTTGGCACTGAAATATCCTCTTCAGGTCTATGAGCTTATTTCAGGGAATAAGTGATCAGCTGCTTAAGCCATGTGAATACCATCTAATTGAGTCTAGTATTACTTAAGAGTTATGTTTAAATACAGATATATTCTATCTCGCCAAAACGGCTAAAAAGCCCAAAAATACCATGTTTAACATTGGAACAAATTTTTGGTTCCCACCCTTTGCTTAATCCTTCACTGCCTCCCTTCTAGATCTGTGTGTGTTGTCTTTCTCTAGGGGCAAGTGCAAACGAGAGCTAAAAATACCTTATTTTTCAAAGTAACTACACTAATTGATGTGTGTAGAGAACATGTTAGTCATGTTCACAATATGCCAAAATAAATAAAAAACTGTATCCTCAGGAAGTCACACACTCTTTAAAGCATATAACCATGTAAGCCAACTTTTATTAACTCCTCACTCTCTCTTTGCAATAATGAAAACAAATACTTCATCAGAGTAGTTCTATCTATTTGAATGTCACACTGTTAATAACGAATTCAAAGCTGCCTCTTAATCTTTAGGTCCTTTACAACCCAATACTCAAGCCCCATTGTCTTTCATGTACTCATTTTCTTTGTTCTTAGCCACATATTTGATATTCATAAAAATCTTCCTACCATTTTAGGGCGGGAACTATTAGCTATCCAAATATTTTTTTTCCTTTTCCTCTTAGACACATTCCCATATCCTTTGTAGTTGGATGGCGTGACACTCTCATCGCTAGAATGTGAGCAGAAGTGGCATGTGCCATTCTAGATCAAGCCTAGAAAGAACTACAATGAGTGCTCCTCCACTGGGCTGACTCTCTTTCAGGGTCTTGAATGTTGACATCTTGGGCAACATTGGAAACAAAGTATGGGCAAAGGCAAAACTATCATCAGTCGGGGTCCCTGATGTATAGAGTAAAGTTATCAATTGATCTAACTTCAGATAATCTGAGGACTTAAATATGTAAATACATAAGACCAAATTATTGCTTTCCAGTAGATTCTGACTCATGATGACCCTTCATAGGGCTTCCAAGATTGTAAATCATGGAAAGAGACCTATCTTTCTCCGTCACAAAATGGATAGTGGATCTGAAATAATGACCTCTTGGCTACCAGCCCAACAACAATGCACTGCAGCTAAAATTTAACTGTGATAAGTCATAGTCATTTGGCGATCTCTCTGTTACACAACTAACCTAGATTAACAGAGACAATAAATTGACAACTTAAAAGGGACAGACCACCATAGCAAAGGGTGCCTTAACATTTACCTTAGTAGTTAAAAGCTGATGACAAGAATAGGCATATAAAAAGTCAGAAATCTGTCCTTCAATGCTGTGGAAAACAGAATGCATAGTACAACTGTAGCAACAATGACCCTAAAGGTAGATCAATTGTCACATGAACTTGTAGTTCTAGGATAAGAGAAGGCAAAAGCCAAGGTGTTTGCATTATTTCTACACTGCTGCTTATGACATGTAATAAAACAAAAAGGCGAGCCAAGCAAAATCTCTTCAATTACTTCCTATACATCTAGAGAGTCCTCATTGCCCCGTGGTAAGGAGCTGTGCTGCCAACCTGGAGGCAAACGGTTCAAATCCACCAGTTACAGCACAGGAGAAAGATGGGAAATTTCCTCCTGTGGGATTGCCTACCTCAGAAAACCTGCTGGAAAGTCAACTATGAGGTTGTACCTCAATTATGCATAATCACAACTACAACCTACAACTACACAACTGCAACTACCACACTGCAATGAATGAGAATGAGAGAAGAAGAATCAATGTCTTTAAATCGTGGTGTTGGAGAACAGTACTGAACACTGAATATTCCACGGACTGTCAAAAGAACAAAGAGCCTGTCTTGAAGAACATGTAGCCAGGGTGCTTCTTGGAATCAAGGATGATGATATTTAGTTTCCTATACTTTCGGCACACGGTCAGGCGGGGCCAGGTTTTGGAAAAGGACATCATACTGTGGGGAAAGTGGAGGGTCAGAGAGAGAGAGGAAGACTTTTAACAAGATGGATTGACAGTGACAGGAACAATGGGCTCAAGCAGATCAGAAATGACAAGGATGGAACAGGCCAGGGCAAGGTTCAGATCTGTTGTTCTTAGGTCACTATGAGTCATTACCAAGTTGATGTCAATTAATGATAAGCAAAAATTAAGCAGTTCGTAGCCAAGATTACATGGATTTAGAGCAAACTAAAGGTGCTCTGATGGCACATTGATCAAAACATTTGGCTATGCACTGAAAAGTTGAAGGTTCAAAACCAATAGTGACTCCAAGCGAGAAAGATGTGGCCTATTTCCCTAAAGATTACAGCCCTGGAAGTCTTAGAGAGAGGAGTACTGTGGAGTACTGTGAATACTCTGAGTGCAGATGGACTCTACAGCAATGAGTTGGAAAGAGAAAAGAATAATAGAATGTTGCAGGATTGAAAGAAGGTCTTGAACAAAGAAGGCTCATCAAGCATTCTCAGATAATCCAAAGAACTTTAGCCTGGTGGCAAACATGAGATTAGAGCTGCTACTACACCTTCCATTTACTCCAGCCTGTTGTTTCAAATGGACTGGAGGGACACCATGGAATCAACAAAGAAGCTAAAAGACGGAAGACAGAAAAAGTAGAGTGAATAATTACGTATATAGCATTTGAGGTGTGGTTCCTGGCCATGGAATTGAATTTGAACAATATATCAGAAGTCTACCAAATTTTGGAAGCAACTGCACCATTAAAGAAACCATCAGTTTACTGTGAAAGAGGCAAACTATCTGAATAGCAAGACCCTGTGGCTCTTTGAAACAAGCTGAAAAAAAAATTTTTTTTGTTCCTCTTCTGTCTTCAAACGCTGAATAATTTTTACTATTGGACTTCAACTTTTCTTATCTGGAAATCAGTTGTGAAAATCACGTAACCACCTTCCATTCCGCCAACCTTAGATGCATGCAGAAAAGCAAGCCAGAACTTCCTGGAGGGTCATGGCAGGGGCCTCGGGCAACATAAACGATGTTCCAGAGAAAATCTGGGTTGACATTATTTAATAATTCTTGGTGGCACAATAGTTAAGCACTTGGTTATTAACCAAGGTCAGAAGAAGTTCAAACTCAATCAGGCCCTCCAAAAGAAAAAGTGACATGAAGACCTGCTACCATAAAGATTACAGCCTTGGAAATCTGATAGGTTGGACCGGACTCAATGGCAACCTATTGGTGTTTTTAGGGAAGTGGTTGTTATTTGTTATACTAGCCATAGGAAAGTCTGCTGTTAGGGACCTCTCCAAAGAGCGACGGTGTCACTCTCGAGACTAAGGTGCATTTGATACAGGCCATGGTCTTCACAATCACTTCTTATGCATCAGAGAGTTGGACAATGACCAAGGAGGATATAAAGAGAATTGATGGCTTTGAGCTGTGGTGCTGGAGAAGAGTATTGAGAATACCATGGACTGCTAGGAAAACAAACAGATTTGTCCTGGAAAGGGTTAACCGGGTGGCTCCTTGGAGGCAAGGATTCTGAGGCTCCGTCTAACATACTTTGGACATGTTGTGAGGAGAGACTGGTACTTGGAGAAGGACATCATGCTTGGTAAGGGTGGAGGAGGCTCCGACTAACATACTTTGGACATGTTGTGAGGAGAGACTGGTACTTGGAGAAGGACATCATGCTTGGTAAGGGTGGAGGGACAGCGCAGGAGGGAAAGGCCCTCTGTGAGGTAGATTGATTCAGTGACTGGGATAATTGGGATGGGAGTGTCAGAGACATTGCGATTGGCACAGGACAGAGCATAGTTTAGGGCTGTTGTACATAGGGTCGCTATGAGTTGCAAACGACTCGACGGCACATAACAACAACAACAACAAAGCCACACACATCTCACATACTTTGGACATGTTGCTAGGAGCAGCTATTCACTGGAGAAGGATATGATGCTGGTAAAGTGGAGGGTCGGCCAAGGAGAGGAAGAGCCTCCACCAGGTAGACTGATAAGGTGACTGACTGCTACAATGGGCTCTTGTGTGTCAGGAAGTGTGAGGACAGGACAGAAAAGGGTTCAGATCTTTTACACATAGAGTCACTATGAATCGTGCTCAACAAACAACAATTTAACAACAACAAAGCCCCCACACAAATACAACAAGGGATTTTTGGTCAGAACATTTACATTGTTTTTATAAAACCAGTTCTCATGATTAAGTAAAATAAATTATTCAGCCTGGACAAAATGAACCCAAATATCTTCTCTCTATAATTTATAGTATCATTACTAGAATCTAAAAGTAAAATCTCAAGAACATTTGAAAGTACAGGAAATAACTGGATTAGTGTACTTTTAAATATGAATGGCAAGTTTTCTCCCCTATTTCTCCAAAACTTATGTTTGTTTTCTCCTGGAGACTAACTTAACACATACCATGGAGTAAAACAGCTTTTCACAAAACAATAAAGTTGTTATTATTCTTTCATTTGCATGTACACAATCCCCCCCAAATAATATAACCACATAATAGTCCCCTCTCCCCCCTAAAATGAAACACAATAAAAATCCATAGACTTTGAGTGTATGCCAAGTCATAGTGACACTCCAAGGCTGGAAATCTTATCAGGAGCTGATAGAAGACTACCTAACTTTCTCTAGCCGAGCAACTGGTAAGTTCGAATCACCAACCTTTCAGCTGGCTAGTGCAACATATCAGATGCCAACAGTTCTCTTTTCACATCATAGTTGGAACAAATGCTAATAATATAAAAAAGGAAATGGTTTATTAAAAGTTTAATTACTATTATTTAGTCATATATTTTTTTGTCACTGATTAAAAGGATATTTAAAATTAATAATACATTCATAGGTCTAAATTTCAGAAGAAAAGTAATGTTCCTGTACTACTAGTTTGGACAGAAATACTGTTTCAGTTCAAATTTCTTTCTGTTCTGCCTACCTCCTTCTCATTTTCTCTGAGTAGTCAAAATAGCAGAGTATCACTTTTTGGAGTGACATGGCATTTCAGGAAAAGCCCACACGACAACTGTTTAAAATATTCCTTGCAAGCATCTGACTGAGACACACAACACAGGGAACTGGAGGCTCTAGTTGTACTCAGATTCTACAGTAAAAGAAAAGAATAAAATGTGAGAAATTGTAAAAAATGGTCAGGATTAATTGAGTACTTTCTATGTGCAAGACTTCACACTGGATACTGACTGGCAACATAAACCTGGATAAAGCATAAATGGTTATGAATAAAACAGATATGACAAAGCAGGTTTTCTAACTTGATCCATTCCAGGCTGAACCATGGAAAAGATGAAGACTATCAAATGGGAGCAGGAGAATTAGTAGCAGAAATTTCATCTTCATGCTACAAACTCTCAATTAGCAAGGCATACGGAACTAAAGGAATCCCCTGGTGATGGAAACAGTAAAGTGTTTGGCTACTAACTCGATGACTGGTGTTTCAAATCTACTTAGAGGCACCTTGGAAGAATGGCTGAGTGATCTAGTTTCAAAAGATGAGTCACAAAAAAACCCCTATGGAATACAGTTGTATTCTGGAATGTATGGGGATTCCATGAGCATGATGACTCTATGGTTGCTCTTTAGTATTCTGAAATCAAGCCTCAAATATTCGTCTATATTCAGAAGCTGACATCCTTCCCACTTCATCTATTAGCAGAACTAGGCATATTTGAGATGAACAAACAATATGCATACAAGACCAGGCACAAGAGAGTAGAAAGACACAAAATGACCCATCAGCTGTTCAATAGGGGGAAGGGACAAAGATGGTGAGAGGGGACTCCAGGGAGAGTACTCATGAGAGATAGCTCTGCCAGAAATTGGGACTTAGCGTTGTTTCCCAGGAGATTAGGACTAAATTCCATGAGAGCTCGGAATAAACGAGGAGGAGACTAAAAGAAGCATTCTAGTATCTTCTCTAAAGACTAAGGAAAGAAATTTCAGGGTATCTTGAAACAGAAAAAAATGGAATATCCTTCTTTGTAGCTGTAACTTAAAAATAAGAAGTCACTGAGGTAACCTGGAGTTGCTATGATGCTGAACCTTGTGCCGTTAGGGTCTCAAATGCCATAAGCTTTATCCCTGGTGGGCAGCGTTTGGTGGAGCTCCCTATTTAAGACAGATTTGGAAGCAGGAGTGACATCCACTTACTAAACAACATGCGTCTGGAAACTCTACGATCTTTGAGAAATGATGATAGTTATAGAAGAGCTTCAGGACTTTTGTTCATAGGGTCACTGTGAGTCATGCTCTACTTAATAACTATCAACAACAAACAACAACAACATTAACAATAATCCAGAAAAGCTAAGGGCACCAGCTCATGTGAACATGTCATAGGTCTTTGAGTTTTTCATGACCAAATTAATATTCTGCTTCAACTTATTTGTTGATCATTCAAGAGGGAAGTACCTCACTGGCAGTAAATATGTCTCACGTAGATGCTGGCAGTAAGGGGTGAAATGAGACCTATCTCTATGCAACAGTTGAAGAGGTGTATGTCAAGCAGCAGCAGGTGAGATCACTGGGATAACAGCACATCAAAAAGAAAGTATCTGTAGGTGGCCTGTCCCACAGCTCACAAAATGGCTAATTGTCCTCCTCTGCAAATGAGGCTGAGCCAAGAACAGAGAAAGTGACCATGATCTGGTTATGATTCTCAGTTTATGAACTGATCTCAATGTACTTATGATCCCAAAGCATTTTAGGTGATCTACATAGAACTAGCAAACTTTCTCAAGAGATATCCTTAAGAGGGCATTTCATGACAAAAATCATTGAATTGTGCCCACTCAAAAAATATATATTTAGATGCTATGTCATCTCAACAGCACATAACAACAACAACGTCATAATCTCCCATAACATGATAAGCCATGTTGTTGTTAAGTGTCATCGTCGTAGGTGACTCATAGCGAGCCTATGAACGGAAGTCCTCAACACTTGTGTGACTTTCATCCTTTCTCCAGTTTTCATAGGGTTTCAGGAGGCAAGCTATTACTGAAGTGAATGCCACTCCAGCTTCCAAATGATAAGCCATAGTGTTGCAAGAAGGATGGAATGCAACACAACCTTTTAAATAAATAGGAGAGGAGTTTCCCTAGGGTGTGGCCCATAATGCTTTATACTAAAAATAAAAGGGGAGGAAAATGAGTCAGGAGGGAGTGAGCTCAGTAACACAAAGAAATATTGGCAAGAGTTGAGTTTGTTCTTTTGAACAAAGAAGCTTCTCGAAACCAGGGAAGGGCAGGACACACAGAAATCTCCAAAGAAAAATCTGACCTATAGACGCTGAAGGAAATACAGACTTTAATCCACAACCAACAGGAAGAGAGCAGGCCTGCCTCCAGAGCTGGCTATCTAAAACGTAAGTTTGGCCTTGTAGTTTTCTAAACCGTGACAAGTGTTAATTTCTGTTATCCATCCACTCATGGTATCTGTTCCATCAACACTAGATTGTAAGATCTGTTCTATCAACACTAATAAGTGTTGTGTCAACACTAGATTATAAATGATTAAAAGAATAAAGTTTTCAATGCAGTTAGTTCAGTAAACATAAGAGATTTTTTTAAAAAGGTAAAAAATTGAAGACAACAGAACAAGTATTAAGAGTGAGGAATTAGTCAAGGGATACAACAGTAGAAAGAAAAAAAATTACCTTTTTACTAAAAATATTGTTGTTGTTATGTTCCATCAAGTAGCTTGTGACTCACAGCAACCCTATGTACTATAGCCCTGAAAACTGCTCTATTCCGTACCAATCTTATTGTCTCTGACACACCCACCCTCATTATACTAGTCAATTAATCAATCCATCTCATCGAAGGTCTTTCTCAATCCATCTCATCGAAGGTCTTTCTCTCTTGTGCTGTCCCTCCACCCTTCCAAGCAGGATCGCCCTCTCCAAGGACTTGTCCCTCATTGCAACATGTCCAAAGTATTTCAATAGAAACAGACCCATGAGGTGCAGTGGTGGATAATTCTTTCTTCAAATTCTTAGAGAACTGCCAATAATTATTATAAACTACATTTTGTAGTGGGGGGGAAAAAAGTTTCAGTGCATTGAGTTTGTTGGTAGTTTAGTCTAAAACGAATTTAGGCGAATACTGTCATCAGCATACAATTCTAAAGGAATGGCACCTTAAATATAATTGTAGCCCTTTGTTGAGCCAATTTAAGCTTTTCTATTGTTAATTACCACTGAGTTTGAACCGATCCACAGCTGACCCTCCTGAGCATTTTCAGAGGCAGTTCATTGGAAGGGAGATTGCCCTTCCTTTTCCTGGGAGCAGTTGGTGGACTCAAATCATGTGCCTTTGGGATTGCAGCAAAGGCTCCTTACCACTAGGCCACCAGAGCTCCCTACAGCTAGCTCTAATTCACTGCAGTCAAGCTAGAACGAACTCAAAGCTGTCTCTCCTTTGGATTTGTTATTGTGTACCATCGAGTCAGAACTGACTCACAGCTGATCCTCCAGAGGGTGTTCAGAGGCAGTTCATCTCAGGAGAAAACTACCCCTCTTTCTCATGCAAAGCACTGATAGGATTCAAGCTACATCCTTTAGAGACTGCAGCACAGTTTAGGCTTGGAAGGTTGAAAATTGCAACCCAGTCCCGGGGGTCTTGAGGCCCAATGGTTAGGAGATATGCTGTCACCTCTAAGGTAGACAGTTCAAGTCTACCAGCCATTCCACAGAAGAAAGATGGACAATCATCTCTCATGCAACTGACAGGCTCTGGAAATCTCTGGAGGCTAGAGGGACAGATGTGACTTGGTTCAGTCTCAACAGAACAAGAAATGTCATGGGAAGAGGCTGCCATTCTTTTACCCTCAGAGATGCTGGTAGACTTGAATCACCAGAGGGTTAGAAACACAACCCCTTAGGGATTATGTCAGCAGAGCTCCCTTATATGTAGTTGAAAATATTCAAATAATGTTGCTTTACCACCAGAAGGAGAGTAAGGCCCCCATACTCTGGCCAGAGAACAAAGCACCATACCAATATGATGAACTTCTGCACAATAATCACAGATTACTTTAACAGAGTAACACACATACCAAAATGGAAAACTGATTACATTAACTAGCATACTAACATAAATTTATGCATTTCTTCTGGTGCTTTTATCCAAAAGTAAATGATAGGATTTGAGAAGTGCACATGCTGAGAGAATGTATAGCTAGCTAGTATAATCAAAAGTCTCAAAATCCTTTGAAAAGTGCTTATGTCTTATGTGCAGATGCACTGCATTCATGAGATCCTATCATCTTGTCACCTTTTGAAGCAGGGTACCTATAACATGGAGAATTAAATGCCCTAGAATGCCTAAGTCAAGGAAATAAACCTTTCTTTAAATATTAGCATTCTTGGCAACCACAAGAACTTGAATACAAGATTTACAAATTTGTAGGCCAGGGAAAAAAAGAAAAAAAAAACAAATTGAAGGATTATCTCCAAGCATAGATTCAGCTTTGCAAGTGGTAAATGGGAAAAGAAAGAGCTCACATTTTTTCTAAATTTTTATATTTCAGTCTCTAACTTAAGCAGGAGAAATGTCTGATATCATCTTATGTAAGTCTGAATGAGAGATGCAAATAAAATATGTCCATCTCTGCTGATGAAGGTCTTCTGAAGTTAACAGTAATAATTTATAAAATATGTTGAGTTCCACTACTAACATAAAATAAGAATCTGGTGGCATTGTCTGTAGGCAGTTATACTGCTAGCCCAAATGCTGTACCTGGCAGGTTCTTGATAGATAGATAGATAGATAGATAGATAGATAGATAGATAGATATAGATAGAGGGTAGAGATAGAGATAGAGATAGAGATGATATATATAGATAGAGATAGATGATAGATGATAGAGACAGAGATGATAGATAGATAGAGATAGATATATAGATATATAGATAAACAGATATACAGATATATAGATATATATAAATCTCCTTTTATGTGATTGATAGCCTTGGAAACCAGTAGAGGGTCAATTGTGAGTTGAATTCACCTCTACAGTAATAAGTTTTTTTTAGTTTAACTTAATAGTCAGCAGTTTGAACCCACTCAAAAGGAAAGCCTAATAAATTCCTTCCAAAAGAATTACAGTCAAGAAAACACTACCGCAAAGTTCTACTCTGTAACACATGGAAATGGATGTGACATGGCAAAGACTCTATCAATGGCAATGCGTTGGGTTGGTTTTCTACTTATGAAAAATCAAATGTGAATTTAAATGTCTCTTCTTTTTTTCCCCATCTTTCAATTAGAAAAGAATCATTGCTGACGTTCAGTGATGAAGTAACCTGAAGAGTTACACACCATCTGATACTGACCACAATTTAACCACTTCCTACCACAGCTGTCACAGGTCTCACTGATTAGTTAATAATTAGTTAGTTAAAAACTACTGAAAGTGGAATGCTATTAAATACTTCAAGGCCTTTTAAAGGGGATCTGGAAATACTGTATGGGAAATGTTTGCTGACATTCAGACCTTTTGACTTCTACAATTTCCCCTCATAATTCTGATACAGGTTCACCTCAGACATATTGCAGGTTTGGTTACAGATAATCTTGAAAATCGTACAAAAATGCAGATCACAATAAAGTGAAGATCCCAGTGAAGTGATTCACATGAATGTTTGGCTTCCAAATGCATATAAAAGTTATGCTTAGTGGTTTCCAAGGATTGGAAAGCAGAAAAAGAGAAGTAAAAATTAACAAATAGGTAAGCTGAATGAGGGGGAAGGTAGTATGCAATTAGAGGTTGATCAGACATTAGAATTATGTACATTGGTCAATTAATTGTAGCTAACGTTATAAAATAAATATGTATGTATGATTGAATGGAACACAAATATGTTTGGTAAACTAAAATAAAAGCTTTTAATAAAAAGATCTATTGACACTAACCAGTAGTCTATAAAGATGGCAAAACTATTATTTAAAAGTCTGAAATACTGTAAGAATTATCAAAATAGGACAAGGAAAAGTGAAATGAGTGTATGTTACTGGGAAAATAGCACTGATACATTTTGATACAAAACAGCAAAAACCTGGTATCTGTGAAGCATAGTAATGTGAAGTAGAACAAAATGTGATATGGCTGCATATAATAAACACTACCTTTTATTTTTCAGAATACCATACTTACTGGAGAAAATGTACAAAAGAAAACAAAATGCTTCATAATCTTTTTACATGACAAACAACTGGAAGACTTTTTATATATTTACATTTAATCTCTTTAGCAGATATAAAGATCTATTTTTCATAATATTTTACAGATAAATTTTGGAAATACACTTTCCTGACTTAAAGCATTGGCTTTTTTTAATCCTTTCTTATATAGATTTCTTCCTTTGTCCCCATGTTTAGAAAAGCCAATGATAGATAAACATCTTATATTACCCTCAAGCTTTTTCCTGCTTTCTTTTTTCACATTCAATTCTTTGATCCATCTGGAATTTATTTTATCATATAATGTGAAATAAAGGGATAACTCTATTTTTTTTCCCCAAAGAGTGAGCCAGCTTTCCCAGAATCCCATCTGAAGTAATCTTTCTTTCTTTACTAATTTAACTACTGCTTTTACCCTATAATTGATCAGATCGCTAAAACGTTTTAACCCATGTACAAAGGTTGATAATCTAACAACGGTTGTTGGAAATATTCTGACATTGGATCCACTATCAGAGGGAAACAAAGTGCACTAAACATGTCTGCCATGACAGGAAACGCAGGAAATGACACAAACTCTGTCACTGATGTGCCATCTTTGCACTAGTTAATTGGTTTCTGGGTTTTCTACACAGTTCGATGGAGACATTATATTTTAATTGTTGTAGTTCATGGTACCCTTTTACTTCCCTTCTTAATAAAATTATTTATTCTTTGGTGTTTATTATTCCAGATGGATGAAATATTCTCTTAACAGGTTTCCTGGAAAATCCTATTAGGAAAATAACAATGCTAAGTTTGTAAATACCTATGGAGAGAATGGTCTCTTTCTAGACAGAAAAATAATCTCACCATTTAGTCATGTCTCCTTTCAAGCCCTTTAACGGAATATATGTGTGAGTTTGTGGTTCTATAATACATATAAATATATACTCATTTGTGTGTGTTTCTTTCCTTGCTAAGTTTATTCTGATATCATTTCCATTGTTATTGCCAATGAAAGCATTTATTATCCTTTTATTATTCTAATATTTTTCTGACATACTTTAAAATTCTAAGTAGGCTATAGTATAATACATACATACATACACACATAGATAAAGATATAGATGACAGAGACATAAATATAGATGTGTGTGAGAGACACAGAGAGAGAGAGAGAGAGGAGTGCATGCAAGAAACAGAGACAGAGACAGAAACCCCCTCAAGAGAGTTTTAAGAGACTGTAAACAACACAGGAAAAGGCTGTCCTTCCTCCCATGGAGCAGCTGGTGGATTTGAACTGCCTGCCTTTGCATGGCAATGTAGCTCCTTACCACTAAGCCAGCAGATGTTATTGTTGTGTAGCATCAACTCAAAAGTAACTAATGAGGGAAATTTTTATTTCTTTTTTTTTCTTTTTTTTTTCTCTCTTCAGAGGGGGAAGCGAGCTGGTGGGGAGGGGTGGGAAGGGAGAAAATGGTGGCAATGAATGAATGGAAATCCAAAACCTCTTTAAAAAAATAAATAAAAAATTATAAAAAAGAAAGTAACTAATGGCTGAGCTGACTAGCCAGTGCATTTTCATCAGACGAAAGATTACTCATCTTTCTCCCACGGAGCAGCTGGTAGATTTGAACTACCTACCTTTATGTTGGCCACACAACTTCCATAAACATAAGGACCATAAACGGTTTCATCACGGATGTTTTGTTAAATAATTTTTTGACTGAATACTCTTTTGTCTGATGTATTATTAGTTATTATATGACTTTCTCTGCTTGAATTTGATATGATTATTTTATTCAAGATCTACTGGAATGTTTTTTTTTTTTTAAATCGGATATGAGAAATCCTTTGCTTTTTAAAGTTGAGATTTGATGCATTGCAACTAATTGGTATAATTAACTATCTCATTTTATTTCAGGATCAGAGGTTAAATGCAGACTCAACTGTCTTTGTTGTTGGGCAAGAAAACAACTATTCTCCTCACTCATTTCATTTCAGGAGGGGAAGCATAAAGCCTTTCACCTCCAACTGCTGCTGCTTTTCTCTGCGTGAGTCCCCAGTTCTTTGGGTGAGCAAAACCCAAGGTTGCTCCACTAAGTTTAAACCAATTCATTTAAGAATTTTGTAAGGTCTTTAGGAACTGAGATCTCTGAAGATTTATTCAGAAACCAGAGCTGAAGGTCAGGAGACAGAGATATGGTAATTATTTTCCAAGACTGTGCTGTAAGTCCTAGAAATGTAGCTGCACAATCAAAGAAGACAACAACCCTCCCAGGAAAATGGAAATGCAAGAATTGAGAGAATGGTTTGGTGCCCCATAATAGGTTCTGAAAGAGTTATCTTAAAACTTAAGAACTATTTGTGAACTAAGATTTTTTTTTGAGGGGGGAAGGGGTTCAGTTCAATAAAACAGAAGGGCTACACAATTTTTTGCCTAAATCAATCCAATATCTTGCATAGAATAGAAGGTCACTTAGGGCTAGAAAAAAATATAACATGTGCAAGGATCCATGAAAAAGTAGTATTGATTTTCCTAAGAAGATGTTCCCAAAATGAGCTGTTTTTCTCTTTACAAGACAAAAGAGTTGTTTCTCAGTTATACATCAATTTGTTCAGTTGGCAAACCTAATTGCTTGCTCTACTGACAGAGCAACTAGAAATTGAACAGAGACAAGTAAGAGTCAGAATGTGAGGTTACTACTATTTCAATGTACACTTACCATTGATCAATATACACTGATCATTGACATACTAAAAACAACAAAGCTCTTATATCACTCTCTAAGCGCATCTTGTTTTATTCACATAACCAAATGTTTGAGTAGAGGATGTTGTCAAGTGTACTACAAGATAAGTAATTTATGAGGTACAAAGTTATGAATTTCAATAACTGATCGTTGCCCAAAACAAAACAAGCCTGTCAAGGGCACAGATAATTAGCTTTAGATATAAATTGTCAAAAAAGAAAAAATGGCTTTCATTTTCTTTTGGTATATGAGTAACAATGATGTGCTCATATATCAAACAACCAGTTACAGTTTTAGATAAAATGGAATTAAGGAAAGGCTTTCAATACTTAGTTCTGCTAAAAACAATACAGATGTCCTTTAATACAAACAAGCTCCCTATGCTATCTGGTATATCGCTTCAAAAGCTCAGTCATATTGAAGTGAAGGCATTTTGTTCTGCTTTTGTACAGACTATGATTTTACAAAATTAATGTTTACTCCAAAATACAGACTATTCATATATACATTCATAAACATATTTATATACACATAAACAAACACATATACACAAAAGTAAATGCATATCTATAGCTGGACATACATATATAGAAATGCACTCATTTCAGGTAAACAGAAAAAAAATTAGATTAGTAAAACTTAATTTTCCAGAGGTTAGGCTCTCTGCTCCTTCCTCCTCCTCCATCCACTATCCAATTTTTATCTGGCATTATTAGAGGGGGGAGAAGATACTAAAACAAAAACAATGTCAAAGAAAACAAATGTATTTTCTGATATGTATAACATAAATACATGCAAAAATAAATGCTATTGTTTTATAATCTATGTATGTGTATACACACACACACGCACACACACACACGCACACACACACACACACACACGGAGGGACAGCACAAGAGAGGAAGATCCTAGATGAGATGGATCGATTCAGTGACTGGGGCAACGAGGATATGTGTGTCAGTGACAAGAAGGTTGTCACAGGATAGAACAGGGTTAAGGGCTCTTGTATATAAATAGGGTCAGTATAAGTCGCAAGCAACTTGACGGCACATAACAACCACCGCTATATATTAATTTACTAAAATACTTTCTTAAAAATTTAGCTAAGGAATTCATTTACACTAGAGGAAAGTTTGCATTCATTTTTACATTCAAACATTTGAAATTCCTTTGGCTATTCATCTGACAATTATTTTAACCTCTTTTACAGTCTTCAAAATCTAGGCTAAATTACCTAGTTATATGTGTAAATCCCTAGGAAGTTGGAGTGTCAACCAAAGAGAGGAAGACCCTCAACAACATGGATTGACTCAGTGACTGCAGCAATGGGCTCAAGTTATGGGAGTCGGTGAGGATGGCACAAGATAGGATAGGATTCAAAGCTGTTGTCCATAGGGTCGCTATGAGTCATACTTAACTAGATGACATCTAACAATAACAATAAGGCTATTTTATCACTTGAAGAAGAGGGATACTTAATATAGCTATTATGTCACTGTCTTCTGCAAACACAGAATTTTCAATGTCTTCATTTTGCTAATCACTCATTTAAAATAACGTCTATTTTCAAGGATCTGGAATTCAAGATATAAAATTGTATCCTTTCTTTCAATAGTCCCTTATCTCTTTCATGGAGCAAATATCTACGTTGAACCTAAAGAAAAAAAGGAATAATAATGTTTTTAAAGTTTATATCTACAAGGAGATGCTACAGATTTTTCCAAGTGGTTAAATGTAGTTATATCTTTAACACAAATATTTATCTTTGGAATACCAAGCAAAATAGCAATTTGATCATGGGAGCCACTTACAACATATCAGTAATCTGTTTAACTGAAAGAATAATAAATGTCTGAACCTTGGATACTGACATTTAAATCTGAAATTACAGTGAATGAAAACCTAGTGTGCTTTGTAAACTTTCAATTTTTTTATACTCTGAAATCATACTGAAGAAATGTCATATTTACACTTAAAGGAGATTTGATACTTACATTTAATTTATTATCTTCCCTTTATTAAATGTAC
Source organism: Elephantulus edwardii (assembly GCF_000299155.1). Taxonomy (NCBI): domain Eukaryota; kingdom Metazoa; phylum Chordata; class Mammalia; order Macroscelidea; family Macroscelididae; genus Elephantulus; species Elephantulus edwardii. The sequence goes on along the minus strand of NW_006399757.1, from coordinate 18,288,350 downwards.
ATAAATGCCATTCAAATATGTGAACATTGGAGATATATATTTATATTCTTAAAAAAAAACAGAATAAATTTTCTAAAGTAAATAAATGGTTAATCTCTCGCTCTCAGTGCTCTTGAGTCAGAACTAGCTCACAGCCGATTCCCAATAGATACTCATGAGGCTGTAAATCATATGGAGGAGTAGTTTGTCTATCTTCCTCCCCTAAAGCAACTGGTGAACTTGAACCAACAGAGAGGTAGCTTTGGTTTAGCAGCACAATTTGTTGGTAACTATGCAAGCAGAAATCCCTAGCAGTTGATATGTTGTTGGTGATGATATGTGATGATATGATATGATATGTGGTGGACACTGTGGAGTCAGAACTGACCCATAGCTGACTCTCTGATGAGGTTTTAGAGGTAGTTAATTGCAGAGAAGGACATTGTCCATTTTTCTCCCATGGCCTCGAACCATGTGCCTTCAGAATTGAAGTTCAGCTTCTGGCCACTAGGCCACCAGAGCTCCATATATAGTTATGTATATTAATCCTTCAGTTGCAGTCAATTCAACTAGTGACCCAATCATGTGTATGAGTGTAAAACTGCACTTCATAGAGTTTTAAATTATGGATTTTTCAAAAGAAGGTTGGCAGGCCTTTCTTCAAAGGCACCTAAGCCAACCTTTCACAATTTAAGCTGTGGATGAGCCTGTTAATCAAATGTACCATCCAGGGATTCTTCATAAATACGAATGACTAGTAAAATACCTACCACATTTTATAGGTAAAATAAATACTTTTTTTAAATTAAAACCTCCAGGAAACAAAACTTCCAGTGATTTTTTGTTTGTTTAATGGCCAAACAACATAATTTTGGTGACAGAATGACTGTAAAGTAAAAGTTCAAGACTACAGAGAAGCAAAATATTAGCCCATACAAAATGAGTTAGCAGCTTGACATTAGGCCAGCATTTTTTACAGTTATTTTCTTATCCAGCACAGGGGATGGGAATATAGCTTTAATCTCATATGTAACAGAAGGCTGTGTCAATATGGTTTCAGAATTATTCCATGAATATCAAGGCCCCACAGCAACTAATATATAGAATAATGAGCTCAATAATTGAACAGAAAAAATAGAAATGTGCATCAATCCAGGGGGGCAAAGTGCTCAGTATTTCAAAGGTGTTGAATTAATCGACACTGATCAATGCTTATGCAGCATGAGTAAGTGTGCATTCATTGCCTGTGCATCAAGAGTGAATTCAATACAGTAATCATTTTTTAAATAAAGAATTATTAAAATAGGGGAGCTCTGGTGGCCTACTGGCAAGAAGCTGCACTGCAATCCCAGAGGAACGCGGTTCGAATCCACCAGATGCTCTGCCGGAGAAGGAGGCGCAATATCCTCCTGTACCAGTCAGATCTGATTTGACGGTACACGCACACAAAATTAAAAAAAAAAAAAGAATTATTAAAATATACACATTTCTTCTTATTTTAAGAGCAAATCTAATTATTTTGTAACAAACCCAAAAGCCACTACCACCAAGCCAGTTCTGACTCAGAACAAACGCTACTGGGTTTCCAATGCTCCATTGGGTTTCTCTTCTAGGAGAATGCTGCCAATCTTTTTCACTTGGAGTTGTGGGTGAATTGGAATCTCTGAACTTTCAACTTTCAGTTAGCAAAAGAATAGGTACATAATGCACCATGCTACCAGACCTCCTTTCTACTCCAACAAGTTTGTCTTAAATTTGATAGCTTTTATAGCTAAGCAGAATACCTATTTCTCCTTTACAATGTCTCTTGTTTAAGCAATGCAACTTCAAGCTATACTCCGTGCCCTCCATGGTAGCTTCCCAGTCTCATTCCTCTTTGATTGTGCTTCTTAGATAACTCCTAACCAATAAGCCCATTCCCAAACTTCCCTCATATTTATATATGGCAGTTCTAGTAACAGAGAGTTGGCAAGAAAATATCACTTCAATTAACAATAAACTCCAGCGTTAATTCCCATTTTTTTCAGTCTTGCCTATTCTGCATGAAAAATGATAATCTATTAATACAGGGATTTCCATAATAATCCATAAATTTTTTAATAGACTATCTTCAAAAAAAGTCAGGGGGAAACATTTAATTCTTTATTCCCATTTCTGGTCTCTAAGAGGGCAAGGTTACTGCCATCTCACTAAAAGTTTTTGTGTGAACACAGGTTCTCACTAGGATCTAAGGATTATTAAAGGAAATAAATATAATAATTACGCTCTTTGTCCCACTTAAAAATCATTGGAGTTTTCTTTATAAAGGTTTTTATGGTCTCTAGTTAGCCTACTAATAGCAACCCTATGAACAGAAGACCTGTAGCCCCTCTACAACTATCGACATTTATCAAAGTTCATAGAGTTTCCAGAGGCATGTTATTTAGGAAGTGGATGCCACTCCTGCTTCACAGGTATTTCATCTTATGGTTGGCTACTGGAAATGGTATTTCTTTCTTAGTTTTGCTCTCTGTTCTTTCTTTGTAGCTACAGAGAAATCTGATGGACTTTTGTATATTGATCTTGTATTCTGCCACTCTACTTAATTATTCTACTAGGTCTAACAGTTTTTTGTTGTTGTTGTTGAGTCTTTGGGGTTCTCTGTATACAATAGCATATCGTCTTCAAATAGTGATAGTTATATCAGTTCATTGCCAATTTGGTTGTCTCGTGTTTACTTCTCTAGTCTCATTGCTCAAGTAATTATTTCCAATACAATATTAAATTGTTGTTGTGTTGTAGATTGTCTTCGAGTCAAGCATGATTCATAGTGACCCTATGAACAAAAGGCTTGAAGCCCACTAAAACTATGAACATTTATCAAAGTTCATTGACTTTCTGGAGGCATGTTGATTAGGAAGTGAATGCCACTCCTGCTAGTGTCCAACACTGTCTAGTCCCTGTTCACAGCCTTAAGTCTTTCTCCACTGATGATGTTGGTTCTTGGTTTCATGTATATACTTTTCATTATGTTGAAGAAAGTCTCTTCTATTACTATTTTCTAAGTGTTTTGTTCAGGAAGGGGAGCTGGATTTTGTGCTTCTTGTTCATTGCTCTGTTAATGTGGTGATTTATGTTGATTGTTTTTTCTTATGTTGAACCATCCTTGAATACCTGTTATGAGTTCCACTTGGTCATGATAAATAATTTTTTATATATTGCTAAATTCTATTGGCCAGGATCTTTTTAAGGATTTTCGCATCTATGTTTATGAGAGGTATTGGCCTACAGTTTTATTTTTTGGTAATGTCTTGGCGTGGAATGGAATTAGGGTTATACTAATTCTATAAATATTTTGAGGGGAAGGAAGGACAGAAAAGGTGGAGAGATTATTACTGGGATGGTTGAGGTTGGTGGGTTAGGGTTAAGGTCAGGGTTAGGTTTGGGGGGAGTTCAGTGGGGTCTTGGAGGAACAGTGTGATAACAGATGTGGATAGGTGGTAGTTAACTACATGAAGTATAGTGTGTATGAGAGATTATGTAGGGCACAATGTGCATGAATAACAGTACAGTGTTAGGGTGGTTACATGCAAACCAATGTTTAAAACGTGTAAGGGAGATGCAAAAAAAAATTAAGATATAAATGGACACAGAATATTTTCTATTTAGAAAGTGGATAATTCCGTCCTTGGCCAGTACTTGAAGTATTAAATGGTTAGATCTGCTATGGAAATAAGCTTATTAAATGTAGAGTCTCTGGTACTGAGTATGGGGGCTTGGTTGATGGAGAAAGACTGAGTCCCATCCAGTACGCTAAAGACATTTACATTTTAATGAATTTGTGGAACTACACTGAACTTTTGATTGAAGAGATTCACATTCAAAAGAAAGATAAATAGGAAAGGAGAGAAAGAAAAAGGAAAGAAAGAGACTGTCTTTTTAAAACTAAAAACCAAAACAACACAACAAACCCTCAAATAAGCTGGCAGTTTCAGGCAGGGTAAAGTTGATGCCCATAAAAGCCAGCTTCCAAAAATTAAAGTTGGCATATGGTTATTCGTAGCCTACACCTGGAACAACAGGAGTGGAAGTGGAAGGACTACAATAATGGTGAAGAAAGCTGAGCTTGGGTATGTTTCTTCAGCACTGCCTACCTGTCATGTACAAAAGTGTGGATAAAACAGAGAAAGGTTGCTGGCTTGAGGAGCAGAGAGTAATGCGGACTCCCAGCTTGTTGACTTGATTTGGCCCCTTGTAGGTGGTAGGACTCAATGAAGAGACCAACAGATCTAGAGTTCAGGGAGACATGTGGGCTCCTGAACTATCAGCTGATGCCCATTTGAAGCTAGCCACAGATGGCTGGGGATGAGCTGGCCCGAACCCAACCAGATGAAGAGAAGATGATCCATGCTGTGAGCTAAAATGGACTGCTGGCTTGCTCTGGACTGACTTTGCTTGTAGTTGCAGAAACTCAAAATTTCCCGGTTGAACAGAGGATCCTTCAGCAAAAGGGATACGCCTGTTCCCTTAGAGGACTGGTTTAATAGGGATGGGAAAATCAGAAAGTAGCAATCTAAATGAGGGATATTGGGGCACAAGGCATGAATTAGGTGGCTTATACATTTTCAAGAAAATAATTACTAACAAGAGGATTATAAGGGTAAAAACCTACAATATAAATAAACTAATATAAAGGAAAGACTGTATAACACAGTGTACATGCATAACAAAATGTATATGAATGAGAAAATTAATTAGGAAATCATTGGCAACTTAGTTTCCTGAATGTCTTCATAAGAAACAAGCACTTCTTTATATACAAAATCTCACTCTTGCGCTCGCTCTCTGTCTCTCTGTCTCTCTCTCTGTCTCCCTCCATCCCCCCCTTTATTGCCCTCAAGTGGGGTCTATGCCATAGCTGACACACCAGCAGGTTTAGAAGGCTATGAAGTGCATGGAAGGAGATTCTTCATCTTTCTCAAAAGGTAGTTGATTTAACCTCCAGAAAAGCCTGACCATGGGGTTAATAGTGCAACTCCCTACAGACTACACTGCTAGCCATAATCAGTTCTATTTACGAGAAATCTCTGGGTTGTATGAACGGTTAACATCCTCAGCTGCAGAATTTTAACACCAAATCAGTTTTCCATCAGGTACCACCAAGGAAGGTATCATCACCACAACCTATATGAGGTAATTAAGTGAAAAGGAAAATAACTATGAAATATCTGCCATATACCAGACAGGGATCACAAGTAGTACAACAGAATAAGTGCTTGACTGTTAACAAAATGATTGACTCCATCAGTCTCTCCATAGGAGAAAATTGAGACAATGTGCTTCCCTAAACATGCAAAGATTTAAAACTCTATATACTATAAGCCAAGCCATTCTACAAAGAAAAAGGTCTAGTAGTAGAAAAATAGGGACTTAGTAACAGAAATAAGGCTGGCGAGTAAGTATTAGAATTTTGTACAATTAATGATCTATTAATTTCAAACTCCTCTTTTCATCTAATATAAACAGTATCTATACACATGGACTTCACAGGAACCACTGACTACATCTGTGGGGGGAAAAAGTCAATGGAGAAGTTCAAGATCAAAATAAAGACTGGAGCAGAAAATGGAACGGATCATCAGTAGTCTGCAAGAACCAACGTTTTGCCTTAAGTCTATTCTAACTGAATTTAAAAACAATCTCAAAAATAGATTTGGCACAATGAACATTAATGAGAGAAGACTGCATTAAGTCATAGAATATCAAGGCTATCATCCATGAAGAATTCAAAAGGGCATTACAAAGGCAGAGGAGAAAGAAGAGTCAACAGGATAACAGACTATGAACATGATACTAGAATGGAGAGAGACCAAAACAAAGGAAAGAATTCTGAAGCACAGAGATGAACAGAAAATTTTAAAAAGCAGCTTGAGAAGACAAAGCAAAGTATTATGATGAAATGCAAAAAGAGCTGGAGTTAGAAAACCAAACGGAAAGAACAAACTCAGCATTTTTCAAGTTTAAAACACTGAAAAACAAATCTCAAGCAATACTGAAGGAGGATTCTATGGGCAGAATCTTAAATGATGCAAAGAAGATGGAAAAAATACAGAGTCACTAAACCAAGAATCATTTGTTGACATGGAAACATTTTAGGAAACAGCATACAATCAAACACCAATGACAATGAAGAAAGAAGTTGAAGCTACACTGAAGGCACTGGTAATAAACAAGGCCACAGGAATTGATTGAATACCAATTGGCATAGCCAGCAGATGGAGCCCTGGATATGCTTACTTATCTATGCCAAGAAATTTGGAAGACCGCTACTTCAAAACTGACTGGAAGAGATCCATATTTGTTCCTATTCCTAAAAAAAAGGTGACAAAAATATAAATTATAAAACACTTGCTGAAAAAATGGCTAGAACAGTGCATCAACAGACAATCGTCATCGCAAGAAGGATATCATTGCTGATGTCAGATAGATCTTGGTTGAAAGCAGAGAATAACAGAATGATGTGTGTTGCTGCTTCATTGACTATTCAAAGGCACTTGACTGTGTAGATCATAATAAATTATGGCTAACATTGAGAAGAACTGGAATCCCAGAACATTTAAGTATGCTCATGCACTAGGTATACCTAGACCAAGAAGCTGTTGTGCCAACAGAGCCAGAGAACACTACATGGTTTCAAATAAGGATAGGTACACACCAAGGTTGTATCCTAGCTCTATACCCATTCAATCTGTATGCTTAGCAAATCATTCCAGAAGCTAGACTACCTGGAAGAGAATGTTGCCTAAAAAGTGAAGTATGCAGATGACACAACCTGGCTGGCTGAAAGTCAAGAGGATTTGAAGCACTTACTACAGAAGACCAAAGACTTCAATATAGATTACATCTCAACATAAAGAAAATCATAGCTTCACTAGGTCAGATTGTGTTAAACGGAGAAAAGATTGAAGTTGTGAAGGGTTTAACTTTGCTTGGATTCACAATCAACACTCAGTGTAACAAAACATAAAAGTTCTCTGACTCTGTGGAAAACTGCTGCTAAAGACCTTTCCAAAGTGCTAAAGAGTAAAGACATCAACTTAAAGACTAAGGTAAATCTGATTCAAGTCATAGGCTTTCAAATTTGATCCTATGCATCTAAAAGTTGGACAATGAATAAGGATGCCAGAATAACCAATGCCTTTGAAGTGTGGTGTTGGAGAAAATACTTACTATCCCATAGATTTCCAAAAGAACAAATAAAAATATCTTGGAGGAAGTGCAATCAGGGCACCCACCAAAGGTTAATGCTACTACTTGGCAGTGCCCATGGCCCTACCCCAAGAAGGGCAGGATCCCCATCTCCTGCCTGGGAAGTGGAAGGACAGAGAATGAAAAAGCCACCACCGCAGACCACTGATCACAACTGCAGCCCTACAGTGGGCAAACGCAGTACCAAGAGTGCTGGGCCAAGGGCGGAAGATAGGGGACATACACCTCCAACATGTGCAGATTGATGCCTGAACAGGAAGCAGCCCCTTCCAGAAGAGCCTAACCCTGGAAATGGAGTCTCCACATGTGTGCAAACAGCATTTGGTCAAGATCAACACCAGGTATGTTTTTCCCACTCAAAAGTAAAAACAACCAAAAGCAAAAAATCAAACACCAAGAATTACATTTTGAAATTGAAAACCAAAACAGAGCATATGTGTTTCTCTCTCTCAGGATCAAGGGTTTTTACAAAATACTGTTGCATGGCACCTGGAAATAACACTTCTGGTTTAAAATGGAATGAGCAGAACAATCAGGAGAGTGTTAACTCTCTGTGCTCTGGAGAGTGTGGATTTATCTGCCAAAACTTACGGACTCAAGGCCATGGACATGTCTTTTAAAAAAACAAACCAAAAAAGTAACGTGGCTGGACCATCCGTAGAAAGCTGTGTCTGAGGGAAGGATGAGGCCATGCTAGGCCCCCAAAGCTATGTAGTCAGTGTTGAAGGCCTCTCTGAAGAATCCTAGGGAGAGGTCTTGCCTTGGTCTCTATCGCCACACGGGATGGTCAGTGGAGCTCTGCCACTTCCAGCCCAAGCGTGAAGTCTGTGGGCTCCTCAGGTCAGAGAATGCCAGTTCAGGCCTTCTCACTGGGTCCCGTGGAGGGCTGGAGTGGCGTCTCAAATGGATGCTGGTTTGTGTATATGGAGAAGTACAGCGGCCCACTGTGTGTGTGGTTGGCACATGGGCTGCTTAGCCCCAGCACCCACTCAAAGTCTAGCAGCTGCCACTTGAAGGTGAAACTGAGTGAGATGTTGGCATCCTTAAGAGGAACTTCATCTCACATACTTTTGGCATGCTGGCAGGAGGACCTAGTCCTTGGAAAAAGATATCATGCTGGAAAAGAAAGGTGCAGGGTCAGAGAAAGAGAGGAAGACTGTCAACAAGGTAGACTAATATCTTGACTGTAACAATGGACTTGAATACATAAGATAATGAGAAACGTTTAGGATAGGGCAAGGTTCAGATTGGTTGTTAAGAGGGTTGTTAGACCTTGTAGGTGGCTCGATGGCACTTAACAACAGCAAACAACAAAAACAAGATATATCAGAACAGATTTGATTGTGAGCCTTAGCAGAACAATGGTTAAATTCTTGGCTGCCAATTAAAACATGCCAGCCACTCCACAGGAGAAGGAGGTAGTTGTCTGTAAAGATTTACAGCCTCTGATTCCCTCTGGGGAAATCCCACTAAGTCCTATAATATCGCTGTGAGTTGGTTTCAACTCTACAACAATGGAATACACCACACATCTTATGTTCATTATTTAATTTCTTCTTCCAAATAACCTTCGGAAGCAGGTTTTAGTGTACTTATTTTACTAAAGAAGGAAATGGACCTCAAAGAATTTAACACATCCTCACGGCTGCCAACTCAACTCCAAAACACAGTGGCACATGTGACAGGGTAGAACCATCTCTAACTCATTATTGGCCATGCAATCTACTTGCAAATCTCCATGTCTTTCTCCTGCAGAGCGACTGGATGAGTTCTAATAGTCAGCCTTTCAAGTAGGAGCTGAGTTCATATATATGTACCAAAACTTTATATACTTTTATACATAATTAGTAAGGGAACTCTGGTGACCTAGTCCATAAAGAGCTGCATTGCTAACTCAAAGATTGTGCCTCTCTAGCATTCCAATTCACCAAAGGCTCCTCTAGAGAAAGATGGGCGATCTCCTCTTGGGCAAATTACAGCCTCAAAAACACAATAAAAGGTAAACTATGCATCAGTCCTGAGTCAAGGATTGTGAGTTTGGCTGAATAAATATTATTTCAAAGGCAAAAAAACCACAGCTAATAGAAAATTAGACATATACTAGTTTTATTTGCAAACTTAATAATTAACTTGTTGTCAAGTGCCATCAAGTAGTACACAACTCATAGTGACCCTGTGAATGAAAGACCTGAGCACTGTTCATAGAATTAAATTATGTTCACTATATTCTATAAAATTCTACAGTATTAATAAGTTAATATATCTCATTATTCTTGGAAGTACCCAGGTTAAATACTTAATCATAGGCCACTTTCATCTTTCTAAAAATAACAAGTGGTAACCACCAAAAAATTCAAAGGTAGTTAAGTGTAATTCCAGCATTTGTCTTTAAAAGATGGTATGTCTTTAGATGCCAGGAAAAAATTCCTTTTTTGTTTTTTTCCAAAACAAAACTTCAAGGCAAAGCTAAAAAAAAATGCCAATGATTAATAAAGAAGGTTTAGCTCATGAGTTCAGGTTTTGGTTTAAAGCTCCTTTAGTTTTCACCTGGATTTCAAGGGAGATAACATTGCAAATGTGGTATTTACCTATCATTTCCAATCACAGAACCTCTACTGTGAAATCTCATAAAATTAACCACATAGCTACAGTATTTTGGCTTTTAGCACCAGCTAACAAAACATGAGGACAGTGCCCATCTTCAGCGGAGTAGCTGGTGGATCTGAACTCTTACCGGCAGGCCACCAAAGAAGCTTAACAATCCATTACTGCTAGCCACTGTAACAACATTAGAGACTTCTGGTGGTCCCTCTCTGAAAATCTGAATCCACCAGTAGTCCTGAGGGAGAAAGATGAGCAATCTCCTTGCAGGTGATTTACAGCCTCTGAAAATCCACTTGAGGGTCTGCTATGAATTGGTTCTAACTCAATGTATTAGGTTTAGGAGTATTATATAGCATTAGCAACATGATCAATTGTGTCTTCCACCACTAAAGTCAGCCAAAAGCTAGTCACCTGACGACGAAAGTCTTTTTTCGCCTGCTAAGCCCTGGTAGGTAACAGTCTAAATCCAGCCTGCTGGAGGTCCAGGTTGTTTTCATGTCAAAAAAATTTCAAGAAATAATTACAGATCTGTTTATTTTACTCTTGTAGCAAAATATTCTACCTATTCAAGAATGATCCCTGTTGTTATTGTTGTTAGGATCCATTGAATCTAGTACAACTCATAGCAACCCTATGAACAGCCAGTCTGAACCCTGCCCTATCCTGTGCCATCGTCATCATCTCTGACACACTACAACTCATTGCTGAAGTCTTAGCGTGAACCCATCGTCATTGCTAACACTCCATCTTTCCAAGTATGATGTCCCTTTCCAAGCAATAGCCCCACCTCACTACACGTCCAAATATGAAATGCAAAACTTTCCTATCTTTGCTTCCAAGAAGCATTCTGGTTTCACTTTTCCCAAGACATAACTGGTTGTTCTCTTGGCAGTCCACAGGATAGTCAGTATTCTTCTCCAACACAACTCAAAGGTATCAATTCTTCTTCTGTCATCCTTATTCGTTGTCCAGCCCTCTGATGCATAGTAGGTGATTAAGAAGATCATGGTCTGAATTAGGAACACTCTAGTCTTCAAATGTACATCATTGCCCTTCAGCATTTTGGAGAAGTCCCTGACAGCAAACTTGCCCAATCCAACACATCTCTGGATTTCTTGACTGCTGGTACCAAAGGTGTTGATTATTGATGAAATCATTGACAGCTTCAAACTTTTGAATCTCAATCTACTATAATGTTTACTGTTGGTTTTGTAATGAGAACCTTTACTTTCTTGATGTTAAGATGCAATCCATAATGAAGGCTGTAGCCCTTGATCTTCTGCACCAAGTGCTTCATATTCGCCTCACTTTTAGCAAGCAAAGTTAATTAATACGTAACACAGGTTGTTAATGAGTCTTTCTCTGATGTCATGTTCTTCTTCTTAGAGTCCAGCTTGACAGATTATCCTAGGAAGGGTAAAGGAGTGCCAAAACACTTGAAAGAACCAAAACTTTTACTTGAAAGCTAAGGGAACCTTCTTATTGTCATGTGCTTTTGAACTGAGTACAACTCATAGAGCCCCTGTGAACAATAAATCTGAACCCTGCCCTGTCCTGCTCTATCCTTATAAGCTGATACATTTGTGCCCATTGCTGCAGATACTATCACTTCATCATGTGGAGGGTCTTCCTCTCCTTCACTGGTCCTCCAGCTTTCCAAGCTTGATGAATCCTTCCTAGGAAAAAGCTCTCCTAATACGTCCAAAGTATGTGAGATGAAGCTTCATCATTCTTACCTCCAAAGAGCACTCTGGTTACACTTTCTCCAAGACATATCCGTTTGTTATTTTGGTAATCCACTGGATGTTCAGTAATCTTCTCCAACACCACAAATCAAATATAGCATTTCTTCTCCTGTCATCCTTGTTCACTGTCCAGCTCTCAGATGGTGATCAGTTTTCAGAGGTGATCGGAATGACTGTTCTCAGATGGATAGCAGGTGACTAGAAGGGCTTGAATTAGGCACACTTTACTCTTTAAACTGATATCATTACTCTTCAAGATTTTCAAAAGATGTCTGATAGAAGACTTTCCAACCATGTCTTCTGCTCTCCTGACTGCTGGTACCTATGTATTGATTGTGGATCAAAGTAGATAAAAGGGAGTCTTGAGCTAGAGGAAAATTTCAAGTTGGCCCCAAAACATTGCTCCATATATCCCATCCCCTCACTGTCCATATCCTGACTTTCCGGATTGAGCAGACCAGTGAGAAAAGCTACTACTCCATATGACTTACTTGTCTGCTCAAAATTACACTCTCGGAGCAGTACCTACTGCGTTCAACCTCTCTAGCCCTAGTCAGCTCTGCCTGCACATTAGATTTACCTGGGAAATGTTCAGAGACACTGATGCCTAAGCTTCCTTCAAAACTAAAATCACAATATTTCACAATAGCAAGGAGTTGGAAACAACCTAAGTGCCCATCAACAAACAAATGGCTAGAGAAGCTGTGGTATATTCGCACAATGGAATACTATGCTGCATTAAAAAACAAGGAACTCATGCAATATTATTCAAAATGGTTGACTCTGGAGAAAATTATGCTGAGTGAAATATCCCAGTCACAAAAGGACAAATATTACATGATGCCACTGTTGTAGAATGGGACTGTCCTTGGGGTTGGGGAGAGACTGAGTAAGATGGGTTCAATAATGTATACTGCACTGAAACAGAGGAGGGAGAGAACCGTTTAAAAGAGAGATATAACTGGGTATTTCTGTCATCACAGGAGACTAGAGCGAGGGCTACATGGTGGAGGGGACCTGGGGGAGGGTTTGTAAAACAATGAAAGAATCTTTTCTTTTACTTTTCCATAATTTTTGACTCATGTACTTATAACTTGTTAGTCAAATTTGTGTCTTCTAGGTTGCAACGTCCCCATGATACATCTTCAAGGATATGAACATGTACGGCCAAGCACAATCAATAAGAGTGCATCTAAATTCCAAAATCAATCTCCATAATAGTCTATGTGTTTCCTACTGCCAAAGGGGCCCTTTAGAGTAGTGAGAGAAGATCTTCACCCTGAAACCCACAGCGTCCCTTTTCAGCAGGAAGTAGCTAAGAGAATACACCATCCCCTTTTCCTTATGACTCAGGGTGAAGTCTCTCTCAGGGAGGAGTGATAGGGAATGACAAAGGACACACTGACAAAGAAGATTAATCAGAACTGGCTTTGACAAGCACTGTGGCATTTGGACAAGAACAAACTGGGAGGAGGGTAGAGAGAATAGTGCAACAATGAATGAGTGGAAGCCCAAAATCTCTGTAAATGTTTATGAAAATTAATAAAATATAATTATAGAAAAAAAAAAACCTAAAATCAAAGTTTGCTGATGTTAGTTTCCTTATTGGGCTGGATGAGGTAATTTAGATTGCAGGAATGCCTTGGTTGTAGTGGGGGGAAAAATTTAAACAACTGATTTAAAGATATCATCAGTGTCATTAAAAGTTAAAAACCTCATTCACAGGTCTTCCAAAGCAAGCATACTATCTACTCTTACCTCATGAAGCACCAATATTTCTTATCTCCAGATTAAGCAAAAAAATATGTCAGATCTCAGAAGACCTCTGTATTCCGGTCCTACTCATTATAAACTAAGTTATTCTGCAAAATGGTGCCAATATATATTTTCTTAACCAGAGAATCACTTCAATGAAAGCTGGATTGAGATTCTTTGGAAAAACTACATCACTATTATTTTTAAAATATTAAAATGAGGAGAAAGAATAACTGTGACACAATCAGTTATTAGTAATTCTTCCATCTTTAGGAGAAACCCCATACTTTAATGTTAGTATAGTATTTTCAGTACAATTAATTATTTTTGAGGTGTGCTGTAGAATTTATAAAAAATTTTCTAATATATATTATAGCAAACATAATACACAAAAATAGACTTTTATCTATATAATACAAGAATGAAAGAAAGAGGATATACACAAAAGGTTATTCATTCATTCCTAATTTTTTAATTCACCCAATTAACTCCTTAAATAAAAATTGAGACTATGTTAATATTTTTAAAAAATCAGAAAGAAACAAGTCATTCACATTACAACTTAACAAAACTTTAACAGCAATTAGTGTGCTAAATACATTTGAGAGTAGTAAGACATAAGCCCTTCTACACCTCAGCATTAAAGGTCTTTTCTGAAGGGGACAAATGCACACCTAAGTATGGTTAAACTGAAATCCATACATCGATTATTGCTGCAGAGCAACTGGCAAGGTTTGTTTAGCAAATTTCATGGCAAGCTTCTGAAGTGTGCACCCTACCCCTTTCCACACATAATTCAGTATAAACACTTTTTTTCCGACAGACATTTTGAAAGATCAAAGTGCAGAGCAAAGGCAAAGAGTGACATGAAGCGCAAGTTCTGGACCACTGAGATGAATGGATGGATTAGGCAGAAAATTCACAATGACACTTCAGACCTGCAAAAGTGGTTCTGTTTATGTGATTACAGTTTCAATGGTTAGGAGACCCAAAGCTCTAAACAGCCATTTTCCTTTATGCCCCTACAGGAAATGCTGCAGTATTTCAACAAAACCATCCATCAACGCCAATCAGCGCAAGTTCACCTGACATCTCATTATAAGTTTTAAGCAACTGGATGTCATTTAAAAGGGAACAAATAGTTTATTACACAAACCATTATGAACCAAATAGAACCCTTATGCAAAATGCATCAAGCAAAATTTTATATTTTACCAGCAAGGACTAAATAAAAGTCAAGTAACATAAACTGGCTATTGTGCAACAGGCTTCTTATGAAGTACAATGATCCAATTCCCTCACACTTATGATTTATAAACTTATAACAAGAGGTGCTTGTTACTTATTACTTATAATAAGCTTATTAAACATAAGCATTTACAAAGAGAGGGAGTCTCATATGCATATATACTTGAAATAAAGAACTGATTATGAGTAAGGTTTTAACTTCCTGGACTTCTCTGATCTAGAAATAGAAGATAAAAAAAGAGGTGAATGTGTGAGTTTACCAGTTGGAGTTCAATATTTTCAGTAATTTTCAACCGTCCTCTAAATTAATGTTTTCAGTAGTGTCATAGACCATTATGTTGATTTTAGACTATGGCAAAACATCAAAATCCTGGCCAATGTTACCCTTTTCACTGCTAGCTTGAAAGGATATGCAATTAATTAGACTGCAGATTTATGAGATTTTAAGTAGAACCACACTGACTGGCTTGATCATAAGTACAGGAAAGGAACCCACTTGGGGCTTGAAGAACTGATAGGGCTACATGCAGAATGGTGTGCAGGAATACATCACCTTCATAACAGTTTGTGCTACAATCTAATAAAATTCATACTTTAGTTTGTGGTATTATTATCTCTATTGGTAAATTATGTTTATAGTTACAAAACAGGCTGAACAAGTAAGTCTTAAAGAGGTTCTATTTAAAAAGAAAAGAAAAAAAAGCAATCACACAACCAACTGCTTAAATATGCTTTGAACCTACCAAAAAATTATTGCGCTGGCAGGTGGTGGGAAAGCTGACCTTATAATTCATTCCTGACCGAGAATGATTTAAAGATTCTCTATAAACCTTCCCCCCTCAGAGCAGCAGTTACACTGATGGAAAGAATCCCATTTTGGGATGATGGCAGGGACAGACGCAGCAAGCGGCACACTTCTTCAATCATCTCTCTGCCTCACTTCTTGATCAACCATGAAACACTTTTCAAGACTTAGTCTTCACGACTTTAAAAAGTTTTTTAGAATAACAACACTAGCTGTGTTTAATCCGTCTGGTGTATAGTATCCTTTACCACAGAATTGACATCATTGAGTGAACATTTACTCAACACATTATTAGAAAAGCCACTGAAAGACTCATTAACACAATATAGACTATATAGGAAACGTAATCGAAAACATTTTGAAGATTTAATGTATAGTAAGGGCACTAACTTAACAGATTTTTGAGAGAAGATACAACAAAAACCAGAAAAGGAAGAAAATGGAAACATAAGGTAAAAATGCCAAGAAGAATAGATCATATAACCTGCTGAATCAAATTCAAATAATAGTAAGTATATTATTGCTATATTCTAAAAGGTACTATAGAAAATAAGCACAAATTTAATTATCTTTTTCTTAAATTTAAATTTATCAAATGATAATTTTAAAAACGTGGTCAAATACCTCACATAACTAGTTAAATATTCAACAGTGACATGAGACTGAACAGACTTGACATAATTCAGAGATCCATGAGTTCATTCCATTTTTAATTTTAAAAAAATTGGGAGAGATATAGCATGATCTAGTCAACTTTTTTCTAGATAGTTGGAAGTATGCACAAAGTGAGTGGACTCTTAATCTTAAATACATAAGGGATACTTAAGTATAATAATGGGAAAAATAATTCTACATGTCCTAGAAAACATAAAGAATGTGAAAGCAGTCAGTTAGGAGACTCCTAGAAGAAAAAATAGGTTTAGTTAATTTTTTTAACTAATAAGAAAGGAGAAAAGGATAACTTATGATAACTTGTGAATCTACCAGTTACAAGCTCTGTTCCTGCTCAGGGGCATCTGTCCTCTTTGGCTAGACCACTGGGTGTAAGATGATTGCTAAAATTAGTTCTGCCACTCTGTGTATGTTTCGGGAACCTGGCAGTGTCCTATCTTCTTCGCCACCTCAATTCAAATAAGTGAATCATAATGAGGTTGAAATTATATATATAGAATCTTTAAAACCAAAACCAAATAGAAGGAATATAAATGATATTGGTTTTGTTATGTGTCATACAATAGCTCTGAATCCTGCTCTATCCTGAGCCAACCTTATTGTTTCTGACACACCTACCCATATTGCTCCTGTCACTGAGCCAATCCATCTCATAGAGGTTCTTCCTTTACTGTGCTGTCCTTCCATCCTTCCAAGCATAATGTCCCTCTCCAAGGACCAGTCTCTCCTTGTAATATGCCCAAAG
Organism: Elephantulus edwardii; assembly: GCF_000299155.1. Lineage (NCBI taxonomy): Eukaryota > Metazoa > Chordata > Mammalia > Macroscelidea > Macroscelididae > Elephantulus > Elephantulus edwardii. The sequence goes on along the minus strand of NW_006399757.1, from coordinate 18,271,549 downwards.
TACGTCAGACTAAGCCTCAGAATCCTTGCCTCCAAGAAGCAGCCTGGTTTCACCCTCTCCAGGATGAACGTGTTTGTTCTCTTAGCAATCTATGGTATAATCAATACTCTTCTCCAACACCACAGCTCAAAGGCATCAATTATCTTTCTATAATCCCTAGTCACTGTACAGGTTTCTGAAACATAGCGAGTAATTGCAAAGACTATGGCCTGGATCAGGTGCACTTTAGTCTCCAGAGCGATATAGTTGCTCTTCAGTACTTTGGAGAGGTCTCTGACAGCAGACCAATGCAGCTCGTCTTTTAATCTCCTGGACGCTGGTACCAGGAGTGTTGATTGTTGAGCCAAGTAAACTAAAGCTATTTACAATATTTATCTCTTCACAATCCATGACAATATTTCCAAATGACCCAGTGGTGAAAATATTTGTTTTCTTGATGTTGGGCTTTAATCCATATTGAAGGCTGCAGTCCTTGACCTTAAGCAGCAAGAGCTTCACGTCCTCAGTTTCAGCAAGCAGGGTTGTGTCGTCTGTATAACACAGACTGTTGATGAGTCTACCTCCAATCCTGATTCCACATTTCTCCTCATAGAGCCCATCTGTTCTGCATATAGATTTAAAATGTATGGAGATAGGACACATTACTGTAACATACTCTTACCAATTTTGAACCATGCAGTGTTTCCTTGCTCTGTACTAATGACTGCCTCCTGGTCCAAGTATAGGTTCTACATAAATACAATCAAGTATTCTGGGATTCTCATTCTCCGCAGAGTCAGTCACAGTTTGTTGTGAAATAATCTTTGTAAAATATAACCCACCGACTCATTACCATCCAGCTTGACAAACTCTTAATTGGCCCTCTATTGGATTTTCAAGGCTGTAAACAAAGTAATTTTCCTTGGAGTAGCTCAAGGATTTGAAACACCAAATATGAAACAATGTTGGGTTAGCAATGCAATTCTCTATGTGATGTTAAAGTTAATTTTTTTAATAAAATAAAGCACAATTTAGAAAAAAATAGCTTTAATTAAAAAGTATGTATGAGGATGGACTGCACTAATACATTAATAACATAAAATAACACTAAATTAATAACAGATTATTGTAAAAATTTCTAAAAGTCTGTAAGAACTACAAATGACCAAGAGAAACATAGGCAAAAGAGGTATTTCACATAAAAAGAAATGCTATTGTGAACAGACATCAGAAGATTCTCACCTCATTATTATCGTTAAGATTACATTAACATCTTCTCCATGACAAAAAATAACATCTTCTAGATGACAAAAAATAAAAAATCTGAATACACAAGCTTTAGAAAGTATGTGGAACAATAGCAACTCTCAAACATTTCTAAGGGGTATATAAATTTATATCACCTATTCAATCTGTATGCTAGGTAAATAATTAAGAAGTCAAACTCTATGAAGAACAATGTGGCATCAGGATTGGAGGAAGATTCATCAAGAACCTGCGCTATGCAGATGGCACAATCTTGCTTGCTGAATGTGAGGGGGACTTGAAGTGTTTGCTGCAGAAGATCAAAGACTATAGCCTTCAATATGTATTGCACCTTAACATCAAGAAGACAAAGGCCTTTACCACTGGGTCAGTGGTCAACATCAAGATAGATGGAGAAAGGATTGAAACTGTTAATGACTGCGTATTTTTTAATTCACAATCAGAACCCTTATTACCAGTAACCAGATAAGGAGACATATTGCTTAGAGTTAGTCTGCTGTACGGGACCTCTCTAAAATACTGGAAAGCAGTGATGTCACGTGAAGATTAAGGTGCACCTGACTCAAGTGATGGTCTTTCAATCACTTGCTATGCATCTGAGAGCTGGACAATGAATAATGATGACAAAGCAATTATTAATTCCTTTGAGTTGTGGTGTTGGAGAGGAGTATTGAATATTGACTGCCAAAAGATTGAACAGGTATATCTTAGAAAATGTGTAGCCAGAGGAGTGCTCCTTAAAGGCAAGGGGGGCAAATCTTTATCTCTCATACTCTGGGCATATTGCTAGGAGAGGTTATTACTTGGAAAGGGTTATCATGCTTGGAAGGGTGGAAGGTCAGAGAAAGAGACAAAGATCCCCATTGAGATGCTCTGACACAGTGACTGCACCAATGAGCTTAAGTGTTTTAGAGGTGGTGAGGATAGCACAAGATAGGATGGGATTCATGTCTGTTATTCATAGTGTTGACTCTATGGCACGGAACAACAACACTTTGAAAATAAGGGAGGTATCCTGGCTTGGTGGTAAGAAGTTTCACCGTCAACCCAAAGGCATCCAGTTCAAATTCACCATTTGCTCTTCAGTAGAAACATGGGCAAGCTCCTTCTGCATGATTTACACTCTCTGAAAACCCACTGGAAAGTTAGGTTTGAGTCAGATCTGACTTGAGGATACACAAAAGTGACATTATCTAAATAGGGAGTTGTGATGATAACCAAAAGGCAGAGCATCTCTTTGTTTGTTTGTTTCAATGATTTGTTCATTGCAAATACCTTTTTAAAATTTTTTTATTATTAATTTTAAAGAACATTTACAGAGATTTTGGATTTCCACTTATTCATTGTTGCACTTTTCTCCCTGCCCACCCACCTCAACACCAGTTCACTCTTCTCTTTCAAAAGTAAAGAAAAAATTTCCTTCATTGGTATGCAATCCTCCTGCACCACCACCCCCTTGCTGCCACCCCAAGTATACGCCACTCTGCAGCCTTCATTCCAAACTCTTATTATAATCATAATACCATATATTTCTTTTGAACTGTCCTTTCCCTCATCCATTTCAATGAAGTATACATAATTTATCCAGTTTTTCTCATTCTTACCCCAACCCTGTTATCAGTCCCATGCTACAAGAGTGGCACTATGCAGTGTTTGTCCTTTTGTGACTGAGATATTTCATTCAGCATCTCTTATTGTTTCAATCCACCAATGACTCTGTAGGAAAAAGATGGTCAATCACCTAGGGTGTTTTGCTGTCTCCAAAATCTGCTGAAGGAGTTCTGTTGGCTTAGGGGTAAGGAATTCTGCTGCCAGTGAAAAAGCACATGTTTTAACTCTCGAGCTATTGTCCAGGAGGAAGATGAGCAGTCTCTTTTCATGTGATTTATTGTCTCTGAAAATCTACTGGAGAGTAAGCTACGGATGGGTTGGCTTTAACTCAATGGTGCACAACAGCAACCAAAGCATGTTGGTCAGTTAACTATGAATCAGTTCTGGTTCAAGGAAAATGAGTTTGAATTTCAGTTCTGAATATAACTTGGCATTATTGTATGAACTTCAAGACTCAGAAATTTCACTTCCAGAAATACCTATACATATACTACAAAACATGCATAAGTATATTATAATTAGAAAAACAGTAATAAGAGAAAACTTAAAACAATGCAAGTGCTCATCCAAAGAAAAATAGATAAGCTAATATGCTTTATTCAAGTAATAAAAAAATTAAAGTGCACTAAAAAATATTGTAGCAATGAATGAATGGAAATCCAAAATCTCTGTAAATGTTCACTAAAATTATTAAAATAAAATAAAAATGTAAAAAGGAAAAACCAAACACATTATAATTATGCATAATAATCAGTTTTTTAAATATAGCAATTAAGAAATCAAGTTGAAGAAGACTACATCCAGTTTATCATTGTAAAAAGAGGAAGGGCTGTGTGAGGATGGCCATATCTGACTTTTAACAACTTTACAAAGTGAATCTGTCCCATCAACAGCATCAGTAACACAAAATCAGTTCCTATGAGGTCAGACATGTCCTCCACATTCCCATATGTCTTTCTACTCATCTCAACACCAATTTTATTGCTGGCTGGGTCCAAAATTTGAGGCAATAGCTCACAGACCACACAGAACCATACTAGGGAAGTAAAAAAAAGTTATAATCCAGATTAATAACAGAATACAATTAAGACAGCTCCTGAAATGTGCACACAGCCACATACGCCTTGAGCCTTGTGGCTCCAGAATACTGTTCCCAAGTTCTCAGTCCTACCAATATTGGTTTCCCACCCCCAGTTGTCCAACAAAGTTCTCAATCCTCTCAATATTGCCTCTCCCCACTCAAGGTCCCATCTCACATCAGGCCTCCAAATTGGCTCTAGATGATGCTGCCATGGGTATAGTTGGAGCAGGAAGGATGCTCTACATCGTCTTGCCTTCTCCTCAATGGTTCAGGAAGATCTGTCTCTTAATACTGTCTTGCTCAATTTAATGGCAAGAATAACCAATCCCTTTGTAGATTGTTGAGAGTGGCCAATCCCCTGGTACAAAGGCGATAGCCAATCCCCTGGTGGATAGGCTAACATGCCCTATTCACATATTCTCTCTCATGACCATAGCAATAACAAATAATAGGTAGTAAAAGCCATATTGAAAGATAAAAGTCCACAATCATACTTGGTCTACAAAGTTGTGAAATAAACCTAAACTAAATAGTGCTTTGGAATATAAACAAATATAGTGTTTAGGAATATATGCAAATACAGTATATCTATTGTAAAAAATCAAACGAATGAAAAATCAAATTGGGTAGCTATGATCATGGGATTGTACTGGCATTCAGCAGCTGTAGGTATTGTTAAAACTTACTAAGGTTGGAGGAAGACTCTCAAATACTAATTTCATTAAGTTACAAACTATATATTCTTTGACATGGATAAAACTACATATAAAAGCTACAAACAGAATTTCAACTTTAAATGTTAGATTTTAAACATAAAAAAGAAAACACGTATCTGTTCACTTTGGTTTACATAATCTACTGATTTTTATTTTGCTGTTCAAATTTCAGTTTGAATTATGTTAATTTAGAAGATCTATTGACCACAGCTCCACATTTTTGCTGGTGATAAAATCATTGACCCCTTACAGGTCCTCTCTAGCTTGATCCATTTCATTATGTTGGCAAGCTGACCTCTCTAAACATTTGAGCTTGCAACTCCTTGTAATTAACCATAGCACAGCACAGGAATTAACAATGATTCTCTTTGGGTGATAAAATGAAATGCCACTTTATTTCTCCCTTTGTATTTATTTGAGATTTTTTAAAAAAAATTCTACAATGAATAAAAATGGTAGAAAGGAAATCTAAGAATTGTTTTGGTGTCCATTGCAGAAAAAAGAACAGCTATATTGTGTACAGAAAGGGAATGCAGTTCAAGTTTTCCACATGGGTGATGGGTACACTTATCAATTGTATGATGATAAAACTCAGTAAATTTATGGCATTTTAATAAAAATATCCCATCCACAGGTTTTATACATTTTGTTCCTTTCTTATTAAAACAAATAAAGCAAATCATACTAGGATAATTGGCCATTCAAACAAAAGCATCTTTATACAAAAATAGAGGTCAGTACATTGGAATTTCAAGCTGCGAATTAAACATAAGCTAGGTGAATAAATATGAGCATTTCTTTTTAGAAATCACACTATAAGTTTACAACTAAAAAGATGGAAAGCTACCTTGTAGCAAAGGCCCAAGAGCCTTGCCAAAAAAATGTCATTATCTGTCAGTGTCATATGTTCTTGAATTTTTCTTGCAGAATAAAGTGGAAAAGGTGGTTATGGAATTTATTCATCCCACCCTTGGGCTCTCAGCCATACACCTTTGGAGTGTATTCTTACACTAGTTCATCAGCCAAGAAGGTTCTTGGGCAATGTATGTAAAAGGTCAAAGTCTAGCAAGAGAAAGAAATATGTCTTGATGACAATGTACTGAGTTTCTTCATCAAAGTCCAACTGTGTAAATTGTAGGTCTTAAATTTAAAGCCAGCTGCAAGAATCTTTTATTCCCAGAGTTCTAGGTTAAAAAATTCATTACTTTAGCCTCAAATAACTTTCTACAATACTGGAAGTTACTAACTAGCTCTGCTTTGAACTGGAACCTCAACTTCTCCAAATCACTTGGTGGAGAATTTGTCCTTATCTGAAAAAGCTTGGCCTACACTATTTTGTAAAGTATCATTTTTTATGATCAATTTTCCTTCAGTTTATCTCTCCTAACACAAAAAGCAATGGGTATCAAGGAGACCGTGATTATAAATTTAATTACAGTAGTGGAGAATGAGAATAAAAGTCCGTGATTTGATTTTTTTTTTTTTAGGTCTAATCTATTATTCTTAGGTAGCTCTGCTGGTATAGTCCATAAGCAACTGTGCCGCAAACCCAAAGGTCACACTTCATTGGAAGTCTGAGTCAGCCAGTGGCTCCACAGGAGAAAGATGGACAACCTCATTGTATGTGATTTACAGCCTTGGAAACCTGATAGTCAGCTCGGAGTCGGTTCCAACTCCACGGCAAGGAGTCAGAATCATTCTTTTTAGTTGTCTTAAACAGTCACAGAAAATTAGAAGATATGCATCAGAAAATGAGAGAAAAAAAACAATTTTATAAAAACAAAGAAGAGAAAAAACCTATTATCAAACATTTAAGTAAAATAATCTCAATTCTTTCTGAAAATAGCTACTTCTATATTACAAATCATAACACTAAGTTTTTCATTGTAGGAAACATGTAATAATAATTTATCCCATAATACAACAAATAGTAAATGTGACATTCAAATTCTATAGTCTGTTTTTCTGCATTAGATTCTATTTCCTTTATTTCTGAAAATTTAAGCTTCACTTGTCTCTGTAAAGAAAACAGGCCTCAATGTGAGACAGGGTGATGATGCTCCAAAGGTATCATGCCTTAATCCCTGTTGTTGTTGTTATGTGCATCGAGTCACTTTTGACTCATAGGGACCCTATGTACAACAGCCCTAAACTCTTCTCTCTCCTGTGTCAATTGCACTGTCTACACCCATCCCGATTACCCCATTCACTGAATCAATCCATCTCATCGAGGGTCTTCTTCTCCTGTGCTGTCCCTCCACCCTCCCAAGCATGATGTCCTTCTCCAAGGACCAGTCGCTCCTTGCAACATGTCCAAAGTATGTCAGACGAAGCCCCAGAATCCTTGCCTCCAAAGAGCAGCCTGGCTTCACCCTCTCCTGGACAAATCTGTTTTCCTAGCAGTCCATAGCATATTCAATACTCTTCTCCAGCACCACAGCTCAAAGGCATCAATTCTCCTTCTATCATCCCTAGTCATTGTCCAGCTCTCTGATGCATTAACAAGTGATTGCAAAGACCATGGCATTTATCAGGTGCACCTTAGTTTCTAGACTGACATCTTTTAAACGTTATAGTGAATCGCCTGCAAACCTCATTATGTTGCAGACTCAACCCATAGGTTTTGCTGAAGCCTGAGTGAGCTTTTGCTTTTCTGAAGCTTCCAGGAACACCACATTTTGAGTAGCAAATACCAAATCTGTTTTTGTGAATGATTTTCTTTTCCTTTCCCCTCCTAAAATAGCATGCAGGCTGGTTCTTCTCATTTTCTGAACACACTGTTTCTGCTTTCTCGATTGAGTGATCAGCTTTTCTCTTCTTTGTAAGCAAATTTTAAAATGTTTAATCTTTTGTGATCAAGACTTGTTTTGCAAACCCAAATGCAGCTGGTTTAAATCCATCAGCTACTCTACAAGAGAAAGATGGGAAATCTCATTCCATGAAATTTATTCCCTCTGAAATCCTGCTATGGTCGACTATGACTTGGTTCCAACTTGTTGGTACACAACAACAATGCTAATAAGAATAATACTACTATTTTGCACATTTATTATGTATCATTCACTATGTTACAAGTCTTATATTGATTACGCAAATTTATCTCCACAAGAAACCCTGAGAAAATTTTCATGAAAAGATGATGAAATTGAAGAACAAAGAATTTAAGTATCATCATCAATACTTTCTAGCTACTTGGAAATAGATATTCAACCCTAAAACACTGCTGTACCACATCACTCAAGAGTTGTTCAAGAAACCATATGGGAGCAGAGGGATGAGGATGGCAGGGGTGAAATCACAGGTTTTCACAGGTTGGTGGTGGAGCGTGGGGGTAAAGGAAATGAGAACGATCTGGCAGGGACCCGAAAACACAGGGTAGTGGTGGGCATAGTCCAATATTGATTAATTTTATAAAACATAATGAATGGGAATGATAGTGTGAAACATAATGTGAATTACACAATGTTTACAAACTTTGTAAGCCAACCAATATAAAATAAAAATTTATGGGGAAAGAAAACACATGATCAAGTCAATGATGTCAACTTCACATCACAGAAATAGGAGGATAAAAGGTGTGATGAAAAACCAGATATGTTCATGGAGAAATTATGAAGCATTACAGGAAAAATATCATGGAACGGAGAATTAATTGCTACAGTGAAAGAATCTGACATTGTCCATCCACTCACAATTAAATTTCCTTATCTACAGCATCAGTAGGAGCTCTGGTGGTCTAGTGGTAAGAAGCCACGTTGCAATCTCGAAAGCACGCAGTTCAAGGCCACCAGCTGATCTGTGGGAGCATGATGGGCAATTTCCTCCTGTGCAATTAACTGCCTCTGGAAACCTGCTGGAGGGTCAGCTATGGCTTGGTTCTGACTCGATGGTACACAACAACAAAACAACAACAAAGCATCTGTAGAGCAAGCAGGACTGAAAACCTACAAGGTCAGGTGGTAAGGTGCTGCACTATGAAAATCAAATAAACTTTGGGCACTGAGATCTAAAGTAAGTCACTGAGCAAAAGTGACCCAGCATGGTATCCTTTGTAGACAAATTAAAAAAAAAAAATAAGACTCTCAGAATTGAGATCAATGAAACAAAAAGAAGTGTCACCTTGCAATGTTTCTGTTGTATTCATGTCTGTCCCAGTATTCAGTCTACTGGCCTTCTCTTAGTAATCCTTATAACACTGTACTTCTCACGGTTAAATAAGAAGCAGGGAGGAAACCCTTTCCACTTGGTAAATAGCAAGCAGATGCAGTGACTCACTGGTACTAAATTAATCACTAACAGAACTTCAAAATCAAGCCAAACGTAGATTTCAACGATTCATAGTAGATTCCACTGATTCTATTGCATATCATTGTATCAAATACTGATTCTTTCTTTTAAAAAAAAAGAAATAAAATGGTGCTTTCTATTTTTATGGAAATAAACTACTATAACTCTATAAAAAAATGTATTGGTTTTTTTCCCTTTCCCTCAATGTAGGCAAGATTCCACAAAAACAGGCAAAAATATGTCCGTTCTTTCTCTAGCATTAATGTTTCCTCTGAGACACATAATTAATAGACAAAATTATTTGTTCATTAATCCTCACAATTAGGTTTAGAATTTTTTAATGGCAGACAGCAGGAAGTTACAAAATATGTATACTCAGTTTAACATTAACAAAAAGCAAAGGTAGAAATTACATGAAAAATCCATCATGGATAAAATAAAAGCTGTGGATTAGAGGCTCTGTGAAAAACCACCTTATTAAATCCTTCCCCTCTTCAAAGAAAGTAAACAGTATTAGTTATTACTAATAGTTGCAATTATACTCATACCATGTTTTGCTTCACATAAACATTCTTTAATCAATCTAAGATTTAAAAATCCTTATTAGTGAGTTTACTAATGTAAGACGTTTCATCAACACATGCCTAAGTAGGCACTTTTAACTACCTGAATCAATCTAGGACAAATCTTTTCTTTTCCTACCTTTTCATAAATGCAGCACTTATAAGTGACAGGCATAGATATTTTACAAGAAGAAAAATATAAACTAAACATAACAATGCACATTCCCTGACCTTTAAAAACATAAGCCAGAACTCACTCTTCAGGAGTGTTCTGCCTTCAAATGTGAGACTCATGAATAATTCTTGCTAAGAGATAAATGTAGCATAAGAGCCAGTATATGAATATTTAAAAATCACCACCATGATAAATTGATATATGACGTGAATAAGGGTTACAAAAATTTCACAATTCCAGGTCACTTCTTGCTCATTTTTTTGAAGAAACATCACTTCATTTCCCCTGAACATTTTCTACTCATAATTCTAAGCTATTTTTATCTGTATGCTATCTACAACTTATTGCTGTTTCCATGCCTTTATGAATCATAAATCTCCAAATTTCTCAATCTTTAGAATCTAGATCATGATTCTGATGATTAGGCTATCATCTCTTTCCATATTTCCATGATTCATATTCATATTAAAAACCAAGGGGTTTTTTACAAGCACATTACTTATATGTATCCCTTTCCTCTAATCCATATATGGAAACAAACTAGGACAAACAGAGAAGCAATACAAATGCTTCTTCTATGACCCAGAATCCTTCACTTGGTGCAACCCTGTAGTGAAACCTGGAAAAAAGGGCCGACAAGTTATAAATGCTGTCAGTCCACATGGGCAAACAGGAAAAATTCTATCAGTTGCAGCCAACACAGTTCAGTCTGTTTTTCCAGAAACAATTCATACTCGGTGAGGAGAGTTACAGCTCCTCTGAGAATTGGAGAATTCACTGGAGCTGCCTCCAGTTGCTCCCCTCAAGGAAACTCCTTGGGAGTAAGGAAAGCACTCAGTTTAAAACAGCCGCCTGAGCTGAGTCAGCATTTATCCTTGAACCAAGAAATTCCAGAAGGGTGGGGAGTTGGCAAGGAGAGAAGGGAAGAAATAAGGAGGACTTGGAGGAAAACAGCATATCATATACTGACGGTGGGTCTCTAGGGTACAACAGGAATAAGCTGGATTTCTGCCAAAATGGTTGGGGATTGTGTTTTGTGTTTTCCCCCCACCCCTCACTCTGCAATAAAGGAAATGGTACATTAAAATGTTTTGTCAACTATGGACTATTAGGAAAATTACATATTCACAAAAGCATTGCTCTATGTATTAAAGTCAAGGTCTTTTCCTTAAATAGAAGTAGTACTGCCTGACCACATATTTAACAGAAATCTATTACAAAGTGCTAGGTGTTCTGTCAAATGTCTCTAAAATAAAGTTTCTTTTCCTTTCAATGGTGTAATAGAATGTAATTACTTATCAAATAGACAGAATAAGAATGTTTAAATTAAAATTTAATTAGAAGCATTAAGATCTTTTGGAGTTAAAAAAAATGCTACTCAAATATGAAATCAATATGGTGTCAATCAGATGGCGTAAAAAGATGGAGATGACTATTCCAGATAACTTCAGGAGAGAGGTGCAGGTGGAAGGAGTTCGTAAATGCTTGCCTTCATTTACCGGCCGATGGTTTGAGATTTTTCTTAAAAGGAGAAGATGTAATTTCAGAGGAACAAACCCACCCCAGTCGCTCTTCTTGCTAGACTGTTGTTGTTGTTGTTAGATGCCCTACAGTCCACTCACAGTGATACTATGAACAGATCTGAACATGACACTATTCTATGTCATCCCACAAATCTACACGTTTAAACATACTGATACAGTCACTGCATCGAGCCATCTCACTGAAGGTCCTCCTGTTTCACTGATCCTCTATCTTTCTCAGCATGATGTACTTTTCAGGGAGTATGTGTGACTGTTTTACCATCCAGCCTAGAAGGAGTGCCTGGCTGTAGTTTCTCCAAGGCCAGTTTGGTCGTTACTTTAGTAGTAATGCTCAATGCTCTTCACCAACACTGCAATACAAAGACATCAATTTTTCTGTCTTCTTTATACACTGTCCAACTATCAGATGCATGCTAAGCAGGTGAAAATGTAATAGCTTGGATCAGGCACATCTCGTTTTCAAACTGACATCCTTGCTCTTTAGAACTTAGATGAAGTCTTTGATGGCAGATTATCCCATCACAACACCTCTTTTGAATTATTTTTTTTTTGGCTGCTGCTACCATGAATGTTCATTGTGGATCCAAATAAAATGGAATTGTTGACAGCATCAATCATTTCTCCTTCTATCATGATGTTGCCTATTAGTCTATGGGTGAGGAATTTTGTTTACTTGATGGTAAGATGCAGTCATTATTGAAGGCTTTTATCTTCTGCAGTGAGTGCTACTGATGTTTTGTTTTGTTTTGTTTTTTCTTTCACTTTCTGCAAGGTTATGTCATTCACATAACTCTTAGATTGTTGTTGAGCATTCCTTCAAGCTGGATGCCACAGTCTTTAAATAGTCCAGCTTCACAAACGATTTGCTCACCATACAGTTAAACAGGCATAGAGGAAGGATACAACTCTGACAAGCCAGGATAAACTATGGATAAACTTTGCAGTATTTCCTTGTTAGCCCAGGCTAGGAAAATAAAATTCCTTTTCGAAATTTATTGTAGACTCTAAAATACTGTGCTGTTAATAGAAGATAAAGAGTAAGGAAGCAAAAAAGGAAAAGTAAAAAAATAGTAAAACATTTTCTTTTAATTCAAGGAGAAACATGTAGGAGGCAGGACAGTTTGGAATAAACCAATTAAACTTAAAAACTGCCTGTGACTAAAGTATATTACACAATCAATATCAGACAAGGATGATTTTTTCTACTATATTTTAAGTACAAGACCAAACCAATCAATAAAAATTGTGTATAAAGAAATGCCTTACACAGCATAGAAGGAAGTAAGTACAACAATTTAGTCCAGCTCTCAGAAAGTGTTGTGCTTGCGTTGGGTTTTGTGTTTGTCTCTTTTTTTTCTTTTCATAAAGTAAGACAAATAAATTAGAAAACAAAGGCAATATAGAATAAGGATTCATTAAATTACATTAGTTTGCTTGGCTCCACAATCAGCACTCTTGTTATCAGCAGCCAGGAAATCAAGAGACAAATTGCATTGGGAAAGTCTGCTGTCAGGGACCACTCCAGAGTCCTGAAGAGCAACAATGCCAGACTGGAGACGAAGCTGCACCTCATACAGGCCAAAGTCTTCACAATTGCTTGCTATGTATTAGAGAGTTAAACCGTGATTAGGGATGATAGAAAGAGAATTGATGCCTTTGAGTTGTGGTGCTGGAAAAGTATTGAATATACCATGAGCTGCTAGGAGAACAAACAGGTTCATCCTAGAGATGGTGAAGCTCCTTGGAGGCAAGGATTCTGAGGCTTGGTCTGACATAATTTGTGCATGTTGCAAGGACGGACCAATCCTCAGAGAGGGACCTAGTGCTTGGAAGAGTAGAGGGACAAGAAAGAGAGCGAGACCATCAACGAGATGGATTGATACAGTCACTGGGGTAATGAGGGTAGGTGTGTCGGAGACAGTAAAGTTCACACAGGATAGAACAGGTTTCAGGGCTGTTGTACATAGTGTTGATATGAGTCACAAGCAACATAATAGCACATAACAATAACAAATAATATAACAGAAAATGTGTATAAATGAATAAATGAAAAAAACTAATGATTTATAAACTTTCACTCAAGGGAATTAAAGGAAAGAATAAATATGTCAGCAAGGCATTATGTAAACTATTTTGAAATGAGCGGTAACAAGAATGCTGCAGTCATTAAAGAAGGGAAGAAATTATTCTTTGAAACAAGACTATGAAAAACCTCCAAAAGGGGGATGAGAGAAGACAGAATATACAGACAATGAACACTGTCAAAGATCTGAGGGAGGGAGATGCAGCATAGAGGGAATGGATGAACAGACAATATGGGTATTGCAACTAGTAACTTGGAACAGAACATATATAAGTGTCCAGAGGGGGACAGGGAAAGGAGAAAGAGTGGTAGGAGAAGCAGGGGTAGAAATACTAGGGTAGCAGTGATTAATGGATGATAAGTGGCATGAAAGAAAAGGCAAGGTAAAGACTTAACATCCTGTGATAAAAGCCATTGATGAGTTCCAGTTCATGTTTTAGGGTAAACATATATGAAAGATTACATGAAAACAAGCAAATAAACCCAAAAATGGGCTTTAGAGTGTAGGGCTCATTAGCCACACTTGTGTAAGGTGAGGAAAATGATGACAGAAAGGGATTCTAACTATGAAAACCATGCCTGTTCAAAATGTTTAGAATTACAGGAGATTAAATTAGAAACCAACTAAACTGGATTTACAGTCAAAACCAAGGAAGTAAAAGAACTTTCCTAAAATGACATGGAAGGACATCGTGTCAGAAGACATAAAGGTGAACTGGCATAACCCAGTCCACAGAGACAGTTTCCTACATCCTTCCTTGGTGAGTAGCTCTGGGGTCTTACAAAACCCCTTTACACTCCCATTCATCTATTCTGGAGCTCAATTCATATCTATGGCTCAACCTTCAGCTAAACAATGAAAGGCATTTAAGGTAAACAATGACATCAAGAAGGTGCTTGTTTCTTAGAGTTATGAGCCATGCAATATCCAAAAGGCTGCACATGCCCAGGTAGAAAGCTCAGAACACAGAAAGGACAAGGACAGAAGGATGAATGAAAAGAAGACTCACAGCATAGAGGTGGATAAAGAGCTGTTACAAGGTAGACAGTATAATCATAGTCATAAAACAAAATATGCCTCAACAATTAAAAAGAAAACTATCTCCTAGATGAACTTACACTCAGATCACAACTGCATAGTGTATCATGCATATATCACATCAGTCCAGTTCCTCCTTAAGGTAACCCTCTAACAGCTTTCCAAGGCTGCAGACTATAGGTTGTCAGACGGTCCATCATCCATTGATGGATCCAAACTTCTGACCTTTCTGTATATACTGACATACACATATACAAGAGGACCAAAATGTCAGTAGCTGAGGGATGTGGAGGGTGAAGAAAGTGACAGAGTAATGCGGAGATATTAAAAACAAGAAGTTTATTTTGACTTGCAGTGACCCTCTAACAAGTTTCTTTTTTCTTTCCTTGTGTACCATTCAGTCGGATCCGTCTGGCTCTGGAGGAGATTGCCCCTCCTTCTCCAGCAGAGCATCTGATAGATTTGAATCTTCTGCCTACAGGATTGCAGTGCAGTTTCTTGCCACTAGGCCACCAGAGCTCCCTTCCATGAAGTTTTTAAGACTATAACCCTTCATGACAGCAGACTGTTCGCATTTCTCCTATAGAGTAGTTCATGGATTCCAATCATTCATTCTTTGGATAGCAGCCTCTCGGGTAAACCATTACACTAACAAACACCCTCCACCTCTTTACTACCTCAGTTAAGGAAGAGGTGCAGCGTGGTCATTAAGCGTTCAGGTTTTGGTAACACGTCTCATGGCTTCAGGTCACCCTCTATTATTCCTGTCATATATCAGCTGGAGTCTTTGGGCAAGTCACTTTCTTTAGGATTTACTAAATAATGACCATGTATTAGATATGGCAGATGCATCATTTAATCTTCACTAGGTTTTTATAGCATAGTGTTATATCTCAAGATTCCAGCTGAAAAGGGTCAGCCAGAGTTCATGTGTCTATTGTTTGTAAAGACAGGAACTAGGTCTGACAATTCTACAACCTATGTGCTCAGCTACTAAATGAGATAAAAAGGGAATCATCACTGAACATGTATGGTACTATGCTATACTCCATGCTGTATTTTGGGGCATAAGATTCATCCCCAAAATATGAGTGATTTCTGTATCTTTGATTCTAAACCTCTTATCCAATATGTCTCCAACTTGAAGCTATTTAAAAGTTGAAGATAGAAGAACCAGTTGGATAAGAAATGGTTTTGGGGTTGGGGGATAATAGTGCTTCCTCTGATTAAGGGTGCAGCCTGAGGAAAGGCCACAGCTATGTACCTACCAGCCAAAAATTTCCATTTGGAAAAGAAAGACCAAGTTCATAGATTGGAAAAGTCTCAAAAGAAGGAGAAAAGGAGAATTTTCTGCTGGCAACTAATTTAAATGTTCCAAAACGATTATATTGTTGTTGTAGTTACGTGCTGACCCTCCTTTGAGTTTGCAAGGTTGTAAATTACCCAGCAGGAGATTGCTGTTGGTTCTCTTGCAATGCTGCAGGTGGATTTGAACCACTAGAGAGGCTCAGCCTTTGTATTAACAGTACAACTCCCCACTGACTACACCATCAAACGTTGGACTCTTTATGTAGTAAATATAAAATAATCCAAATATATTTCCATGGCGCTTTTGTAGTCATGGTAATCCATGTGATTTTAAAGTGTTACCAAAATATTTTAGGCATCCCTGGATGTAATTATATATGTATTTGTAGATGCATATGTAAAAATTCTTCCCTAGAGCCTTAATGTTATTCAGTTTCTTGACATTTTAAAAATTTCAGCATTCTATTACTATAGTTTCTTAAAGAGGTCTTAACAAAATGATAATAAAACATATGTAAACGTGTATACTATAGTGTTAGTATTCTCCTCTACTCCTACATTTCATTAAATCCCTCAAAGAGAGCCCTCAAAGAGAAACATTCAAAAGAAGACATTTGAATTGCCTCTGCATTTAACAGTCAATGTCAGTTTGAATAAAACAAGAAATGCAAGTTATTAGTGTCTCTAAGTGCACTTTTAAATACCACAGTAGTCATTAATTACAGTTCCACTATAGTCACATTTAGAAATGAAAAATTATGCACAACTTCAAAAGAAACGAGTAATAACTTTGCAGTTTGTGGAGTGTTTTTGTGGTTTTTGGGGGGATTTGTCTGTTGTTTTTGTTTTTGTTGGTTGGTTGGTTGTGTTTTGCTTTTTGGGGTTTGTTTTTTTTTTTAAACTCTCAGTGCTTGTGTGGCAGTGGAATTTATTCAGCTCAGTACTTCCTAGACCTTAAAGTCAGGTGAAGTTCAACTGCTAGGACTCCAAGATCACACGTGTCCAGAGTAGTGCCTGCCTCAAAACCTTTCCCAGGTTCACCAAGGGGCTGTTTCTGTCCATTCTCTGCAGTACAGCCAGAGTCACCCTTTCAAAGCTAAATCAGATTACATCACTTGTTTCTAATTTTTTCCTTTGCATTAGTTTGCATAAAACTCATACACATTGTTTCTCATTCATGTACAGTATATTTTACACATTCCTTCATTCACATTTCATTTTATATGATCATTTTTATACATTGTGTTTTATAAAGTTTAATCACCATTGATCTACACCTACTCATTTTAAGCCTCTGCACCTCAGAAAAAATTCAGACTGCCACAAAGCTCTTTCTGACATCGTCTACCACCTCTCTTCCCCCATTTCAGCCCACATCCACCCTGACACGTTTGGTATTCAGTTCCTAGCACTTTTGTGACACAGGTCTTCTCAGACTATGTCCTCTACCTAGAAAAAAAAATATTTAAGCTTATAAGTTACCTCCTCAAACACCTTTCCTGAACAGCACTGAAGTGGGCCCAACAGTTATTCTCCTTGTTTTTGTCTGTTTGGAATTCATTTTTATTCATAAGTATGCATTCACATTATTCATTAGATATTTTATAGTCTACTTTGTTACTGTTATGTACCATCAAGTTGGGACCCTTAGCTGACACCCAGCAGGTTTCCAGAGGCAGTAAATACTAATCTTTGGAAAAGATTGTCCAAATTTCTCCTACAGAGCACCTGGTGGATTTGAACCACATATCTTCCAGATGGCAGTACAGCTCTTTACCACTAGGCCACCAGAGCTCATTATCTACACTACTGGCTATAATTTCAAAAGGACTGAAACCATGTTTGTCTTTTCACTACTGTATAAGTAAGCCTTAGGGAGCTCTGGTGGCCTACTGCCATTAAAGAAGTTAGATTAACTACTGTTGTTGTTAGGCATGGTTGAGTTGGCTACAACTCAGAGTGATCCTATAAATAACAGGTCCTCCCCTACACCTTCTTCATGACCTCTGCCATGCTCTAGCTCACTGGTGCTGCAGTCCCTGTCAAATTTATCTTGTTGAAAGTCTTCCTTCCTTTTGGTGAACCTCTACCTTTCCAAGCATGAAGATTTTTCTAAGACCTGGTCCCTCCTCACAGCATGCCCAAGGTATGTCTCCTCAAATGGATTTTTTTTCTCATTGCATTGTAAGAAATGGTCTCATTATTTGTTCTCAAATTTTATTTTTTATCTGTTCTTTTCCAAATATATACTGATTTGGGTATATAGGAAGAAACTCAGTTAAGATTAAAACCAGATAAAATAAACTCAGTTAAAGATAAAACCCAGTTTCTAAGTAAAGTCTATTGCTATCAAGTTGATTTCAACTCACAAAGACTGGCCCTCAACCAGTTTCGCAGTCTAGAAATTATTAAGGAATGAGACTGTTTATCTTTCTCCCATGGAGCAACTGGTGAATTGGAATGGTTAACAGCTCATAGGTCATGCACTAAGCCACCAGGCTCAATAAAACACAGTTGGGGTGGACTCTGAAAATGTTTTCTAACACTTTTTAGTAGTTTACAAAACTAAGTAAGTCCAAGTAAGTAAGAATATTTCTATCAACTCTTATATAATTTCTGGATAGACAAAATCCCAGAATTGTGTAAGTAAATTAATTCCGTAACCATGGGGAAAATGTCACCAATTTAGAGGATGAGAATAAAAACCATTTCTAAAATTACATAGTAAATTAGGTAAGGGGAAGGCTAAAAAAATATTTTATAGTTTAAAAATTTTTCTCACAAAGCTATCTGTATATATACACATTGCTTTCTTACTTAACATAAAAATAATAATAAAATAAAGTCACCTTCAGTAATACACATTGTTTTTGTTGGATGCAGTTAGGTCAAGTATGACTCATAGTGGCCCTATAGACAAAGAATCTGAAACCTGTCCTTATCCTGTGCATCCAATCTTGACTCTACCTCTGATACTACATGTCTGTATTGCTCAAAGGGTTTTCAGCTGTCTGTTATTTGAGAAGTGGATGGCTAATGCTGCTTCCTAGTCTTAATCTAGAAGTGCTGCTGAAATCTGTCCCACAATGTATGACCCTTAATCACGGGTGTCATTCCAACATAGAAACAACCCTGTTGTATATATACATACCCATATATATTGTTGTTGTTGTTGACTGCCTTCGAGTCCAGCATGACTCTATGAGGGGCCCGAAGCCCCTCTACAGCAATCGACATTTATCAAAGTTCATAGAGTTTCGGAGGCATGGTATTTAGGAAGCGGATGTCACTTCTGCTTACCCCTTCAACTATTACTTGTTGATTCCAGACCATTAACAATTTAAACAACAACAACAAACAAAAAAACAAAAACAATGCAAAAAAACATAAAACCCAGAGGAATAACAAATAAACTAAAATGGGACTTTTATATGTAACAATTTAGAAAATTCTTGGAGATTTTGAAGTTAGGTAATTTTTAACTCTTCGTGTAGTGGAGATAACATGAATATTGCATGTGCTTTTTTTGTCACAGGAATAGTTGACTATTCCCATATAATCTTATAATTTATGACATTTAACATTACAATCTCTTGGATTTTCTTGATCAACTGTTATCTTTACTGAAAAGCAAGATTTTCTAAAGGAAAAAAGTTCTAAGAGCTCAAGTACAACACTACTACCTCCTGAACTATTGGGTCAAATGAAATTATGTTACCATGGTATAAATATCTGCAGGTGGAAGAGGGCAATTAGTTGGCAAGGAGAAAGGGAGGGCTCATTGCACTGAAAGAAGCTCAAATTGTCAATGTACACAAAATGAATCCTTAAAATTGGAAGATTTTTCTGTAGCAATCTGACATTCCCAATACTTAATGAGTTAGAGCAGTTTGTCCTGGAAAGACAAGACATCAGAAAACACATTAATCTTTCAAATAAAACACATAGATTTCTCTCTAGAGGCCATCAAGAAAAATGAATCAACCAGAAGAAAGTGAAAGGGAAAATAAGAAGTGAAAGGGAGAGAGGGCAGGAGTTTAAGTTTCTCTTCACTGTTTTTCCAACCTAACATATTACATTTAGTGTCAGATTTTAAAATTGAAGAGTCAATTAATAACATAGAGAAGAAATTATGTATTTAATACAAATAATAGAACTCTCTGAAAACCAAATTCGGGATAGTCTTTCCTTTTATTTTGGTGTTTTAATATGCATATTCAAGCAATTTTATCGAGGTATAATCTACATACAATAAAATTCACCTACTGTAAAGATACATTTAATTCATATTTTTAATTTACAGAGGTTTATAACTATTATAATAAAACAATTCTAAAAGAGTTCAGTCTAACACACAATCCTATTATCTTACCTTGTGGTATGCTGTAGAGTCAGAACCAACCCAAAGCTGACCCTCTGGCAGATTTTCAGAGGCAGTAATCACACAGGAGGAGAATGCACATCCTTTTCTCTTAGGGCACCTAGTGCCTTTGGGATTGCAGCACAGCTTCTTGCCACTAGGCCACCAGAGCTCCCTACCAGAAGGCCTTAAATTACTTCCTATCTATTGAAACTTGCTTGTATATAATTTTGAAAGTTGCTGCTGTTGTGTACTCGAGAGTGGGAAGCAGCCCACACAGCTCACCCAGCGGCGGGTTTTCAGAGGCAGTCAGGTGCTCAGGAGAAGACTGCCCACCTTTCTGCTGCAGAGCAGCTGGTAGCCTTGAGCTGCATGCCTCTGTGACTGTAGCGCACCTTCTTACCACTAGGCCACCAGAGCGCTCTAATTTTGAAAGAGCCAGGAAATGCAAAGATGTATTGCGATGGTAAAGTCTGCTGTTAAGGATATCTCCAAAGTACTGAAGAGCAATGGTGTCTCTCTGGAGACTAAGGTGTGTCTGATACAGGCCACTGTCTTTGCAATCACTTGTTATGCATCAGAGAGTTGGACATCGTCCAAGGAAGATAGAAGGAGAATTGATTTCTTTGAGCTGTGGTGCTAGAGAAGAGTATTGAGGGTACCATGGACTGCTAGGAAAACAAACAGATTCATCCTAGAAAGGGTTAAAACAGGCGGCTCCCTGGAGGGAAGGATCCTGAGGCTTCGTCTAACATACTTTGGACATGTTGTAAGGAGGGATTGGTCCTTGGAAAGGGACATCATGCTTGGTAGGGTGGAGGGACAGTACAGGAGGGGAAGGCCTTCTATGAGGTGGATTGATTCAGTGACTGGGGTAATCAGGATGGGTGTATTGGGATAGTGTGATTGGCACAGGACAGAGCAGAGTTTAGGACTGCTGTACGTAGGGTTGCTATGAGTCACAAATGAATCGACAGCACATAACAACAATAAAAATATAAACTATAAAGATTTTGTCATATAACTATCTAGGCAATTTTTTTAATAGCACTTCTCCTAGCAAAAGTCTGTCTTGTTCATTGCCACAAAATTGCCACATTTAAATACTTTACCAAGAAAGCCATCCTGTTGACAAAGTAAAGGTCAGCAACAAATAGAAATATTCTCAATGATCAGACTGCTCCTTGGAGGGAAGGATTTTGAAGCTCCTTTTCACATACTTTGGGCACATCACCAGGAGGGACAAGTCCTTGAAGAAGGACATCATGCTGGGAATAGTACAAGAGTGGAAGACCCCCCTGGGGGGAGATGGATTGACTAAGTGACTGGGGTGGGTGTGTTAGAGACAAAGATTCAGACCAGTTGTACACAGGGTTGCTGTGAATCGCAAGTGACTTGAAGGAACATAACAGTAACCAGAAATGGATTGATAGAGTGGCTGTGACAATGGATGTTAATGATTGTAAGAGTGTCTCAGGATCAAGCAAGTGGTGTTTCATCCTGTGATATACTTGTTATCAATGGGATGAAGGCAAATATATAGGCACTAACAACAACACATGCAAACACCCAATTCTATACACCTCAACAACATACATTTAGCTTCTGCAATTTAAAGGTACTGTTAAATCTATCATGATTATCTAGGTGATATTCCTTGATAGTATGTTATAAAAAGGTTTCTTTAACCCTTTAAAATAAAAATCTTATTCTGTTTTATTTCTCTTAATAAAATGGAAAAGATATTTCTGTGGCCAATATGGATTTTCATACAATTAGAGGGACTAGTATGTCCCAAAGAGTCTCTCATGCTATAAATGATGAGATCAGATGTATTTCTTAATTTATGCAGTTGTCCTGGCCCCCTCTAGATGGCAATACATACTAATTTCTAGAGAGGAAATGATAGATGAGCACTATATATTCCACGAGTCACAAAAAAGATTAAAGTTTTAAAAAGCAAAGATGTCCCTTTGAGGACTAAGTTATGCCTAACCCAAGCCATAGGGAACTCTGGTGGCCTAATGATAAGAAATTGTTACAATCTCAAGTCACTTGGTTCTAATCCACCAATTTCTCTGTACAAGTGTGGGCAATCTCCTTCTGTCTAATTTAGTGCCTTTGAAAACCTGCTGGAGGGTCAATTATGAGTCTATTTGAACACGACAACACACGACAGCAACAGAAACAACAATTCAATTACCTCATATGTATGCAAACACTGGACAATGAATATGGAAAATAAATAAATAATTGGTGCCTTTGTTGTCATATATCTTAAATATACCACAGATTACCAGAAGAATCAGATATTGCCCCAGAAATTGAGGGAATACCAATTGACTTGTTTCAACTATCAGAGGCAGTCCTTGATGTAACCACCAGTTTATATCAGGATATCTGGAGGATCTAAGTATTTTGGCCATGCTGTTAGGAGAGGCTGTTCTTTGGAAAGAGGCATCATGCTTGGAAATGTGGAGGTTCAACAAAAGATAGGAAGTCCCTCAACCAGAGAGACTGACAGAGTGACCAGTGGTTTAAGTGAATCAGAGATGATAAGGACAGAGCAAGATAGGTCCAGATCTGTTGTGCACAAGGTCTCTGTAAGATGTACTCAACAGCATATAACAACTACAATAATTCTAGATATGTTATCAAGAGGGGCCAAGCCCTGTAAATGGTCATCATGCTTGTTAAAGTGGAAGGTCAATTAAAAAGATGACGTCTTTTATTAAGTGGATTGGCATAACACCTGCAAATATGAGCTAAAGGACAGCAGAGATTGTGAGGATAGATAAGGACTGGACAGTTGTTTCTTGGCATTTAGGGGGAGTTTCTGATCATTATGTTACATGACATTATAGAGTTACACAGGATTATTTTGAGTCAGAACTGACTCAGTGACACCCAAAGGCAAAGATACTATACTTTGAGTATTACATACAGATCAAGAGCTCATCAAAATAAGAGGGTTTCACATACTTAAAATTATAAAATATGAATGACTTTTTAAATTTGCTTGTTGGATATGAACAGTCTATTTCTATTTTACTTAAATTTCATGAAAATGAGAGCAATAAAGTTTTTTTCCATTACGTAGTTTCTGTACATAATGACCCATTACATTGATTACATCGTTGACACTGTGTTAATACTCTTATAGCCTTCTAGTTTCACTTGAATTTACTTAACATCCCTGCTCCCCAGTCTTATATGCTTCGAAACAGTTATTGACAGTTTTGTTTTGATGATTGTCTTTGAGTCGAGCACAACTCATAGCGACCCTATAAACAAAAGGCCTGAAGCCCCTCTACAATTGCTGACAATTGTCAAAGTTCATAGAGTTTCTGGATGCATGTTGTTTAGGAAGTGGATACCACTTCTGCTTCCAAACCTGTAATAGAATGTTATTGGTTGAGTCGCCTGCCATGCATAGTGACCCTATGTACAGCATCTCTGAACCCTTCCATATCCTGAGCCAGTCTCACTAATTCTGACACACCAAGACCCATTGCCCCAGTTACTATATCAATCCATCTCATCTGGGGTCTCCCTCTCCTGTGCTGTCTGTCCACCTTTCCAAGCATGACGGCCTTCTCCAAGGACTGATCTCTCCTGGCCACACGCCGAAAGTAAGTGAGGCAGAACGTCAAACTCCTAGCCTCCAAGGAGAGATTTGGTTTCACCCTCTCCAGGATAGATCTATTTGTTTTGTCTTACATAAATAATTTTTTAAAAATAAATGATGATGCTTAAGAATAACAATCTTTACTGTTGGGCTAAAGACTTCGTTCAAAATAAAAGTTTACAGAACTCATGACCATAGTCTTAAGAAATGTGCTAGCCTCAATAAGTGTAGTAAGTCTGGATTCTTTCTGAATTTGAAGTTCTAATCTTTCTTTTTCTCCAGGTTCATCTATTATTATTCTGATAAAAAAGTCCACTAGTGGTTTCATGCCCTATCCAGTTGTCCTGAACTGAAGATAGAGGAAGTCATCAATTTGCTTATCTGATTCTTGAGATTGCTTTTTCTCTTTTGTTTCGGAAGAAGAAAAATCAATAGTTGTATTGTAGAAACCCACTTGTGTAATCGTTTAATACTCTAGACACTAATCACCACACAAGAAGGCAGAACCTGAGCTGCAACACTATTTTATGCCAGCTGACTGGATTGTCCCACAACATCATGGACCTAAATTCTCTAACCACAAGTGCCAATTCCATAGTTGAGAGTCTATATCTAATTAGTATCAGCATGTATCAGCCCTCTCTGGTTTTACCCCCTTTGTGATTACTGTTATTGTGTAGAACTGTACACAACATTTATCCATTTTTCCCCATTTATGCCATCCTACATACTTTTTATTGACATCAGTTACACCAGTCATGCTTTTAAACTTCACTCAATTATGTCAAACGTTATTTTTCTTTTCTCTGAGTAGCATACCACTGTACATATGCACCACATTTTACTTATTCCTTTATCAATTGATGGGTATTTAGATTATTCCTTTCTTTTTAACTCTTGTAAATGTTGCTGCAATGAACACAGTTGTGCATATGTCTGTTTTTGTCACTTTAATATGGAGCTCTGGTGTCCTACTGGCAAGAAGCTGCATTGCAATCCTGAAAGCACACAGTTCGAGGCCACCAGAGGCTCTGCTGGAGAAGGATGGGCAGTCTCCTTCCATGCACGTGATTAACTGTCTCTGAAAACCTGTTTGGGGGAGTCAGCTATGGGTCAGTTCCAACTCTATGATACACAACAATAACGACAGTTACAGTCATAGAGTATATACCCAGGAATGGAATTTCTGAATTATATTGCAACTCTATTGCTTGTTTTTGTTGAACTCCCACAAGTTTTAAACACTGGATACACGATTTTTGCATTCCCACCAAAGCATAATGTCTTTCTGAAGAAGAACCTAAGGCTCCTCCCTATGAAGCAAAAGCCAAAGGCATTCTAAATGCCCAACTTCTCCAAAAAGCTACAACACCCTATCATCTCACACCTCAACTACTCATCTTCCTCTCAGTATTCTTCCTCTTGTACTCTTCCTCATGTCTTAGAGTTTCATAATTTGATACAATGATTCCTAGAACTCCCAATGCTTGAAGGAAATTGATCATATCTATAAGTCAGGAGTCCGTCTGAAGGATTCACCTCACTTTTGGGTGGCAGAGCTAATTACCCATATCGGCAGGTCAGATGACAGACTAAAGTATCATAAGGATGTGGAAGTTGACGATGACTGCTTCCTCAAATCCCCAAACCCATAGAGCAGAGGATAAAGAGTCAGATGCAAAATTCAGAGCAAGAAAGTGAATGAGGCCAGAGTGCTCAGGCACAATGGATACAGACCACCCACTCAAGGACACTAAGAATGGTGACTTAAGTCACAGCCTCAACGTGGCACCTCAAGATATATCCCACCCTAATCCACCCCATTAATATAAAGTAAAACTTACTCCAAAATGGATACATAACCACAAACTAGTGTACACAATATGTCACAAAACAGACGACTATGGCTGGAAGTGCCACATTAAGTAATTTACTACACAACAACCTGTAAAATACATCAGGGTTTCATATTCTCCACTCTTGTTATTTTCTGGATTGCGGGGTTTTTGTTTGCTTTTTAATTCCAGCTATCCTATCTAGCTAACCCTCTGCTCATGAATTCAAACTCATGGTGACCCTCCAACAGATTTCTGAGGCTGTAAATCTTTACAAAAAGAGATTGCCTATCTTTCTCCCAGAGAGCATCAGATAGATTTGAACCCTTCAATTAACAGTACAACACAAAATGTATTAGGCAAGTCACCTTAATGGGAGTGACATCTCACTGTGGTTTTGATTTGCATTTCTGCGATAGCTAAGAATAATCAAATGTCCTGAAATATATATATATTTTTTTTAAATCCTAAATTAGCTCCTTTTTTGTTAATGAAAATTTTAGAAGTCTCTATTTTTAATCTATCAAGAATTTTAATTTACTTGGCATGTCATGGACTGTGTGCTGAAAATGAAGATTCCCTTAGGAACCCAGGCTATCAAATCATGAAGGGCCCCAACTAGTTCACTGAGGTGAAATCCAAACACTGAATCCATGGTATTATCCTAGGCAGTAGTGAACCACCCTGTCAAACCTCTGTTACTTCACCCATACACCAAGAAAACAAGAATCTTTATCTGAAGTGTACTTAGAAGGGTTCCCTACTGCCAAAGGGGCCCTTTAGAGTAGTGAGAGAAGATCTTCACCCTGAAACCCACAGCGTCCCTTTTCAGCAGGAAGTAGCTAAGAGAATACGCCATCCCCTTTTCCTTATGACTCAGGGTGAAGTCTCTCTCAGGGAGGAGTGATAGGGAATGGCAAAGGACACACTGACAAAGAAGATTAATCAGAACTGGCTTTGACAAGCACTGTGGCATTTGGACAAGAACAAACTGGGAGGAGGGTAGAGAGAATAGTGCAACAATGAATGAATGGAAACCCAAAATCTCTGTAAATGTTTATGAAAATTAATAAAATATAATTATAGAAAAAATAAAGGGTTCCTGAAACACAGCCTGAAACAATTGTATGCAATCAACACTATCTAAGTGTTATTTTTCCATGAAAATGTTAATCATTTATATTTTCTTGTAAAAATGAGCTTGCAATTGATATAAGAAATATTACTAGCAACAGATAGGCTGAGGATTTGTTATTTTTTAATAATCAGCCTATAAAAACTTGTCTGCTCTGTGGGTTTTGGTTTCTAGTCATTCCCAAGTGGCAACTCACACTGCCAACCCAAAGTTAGGTGGTTTGACACAAGGTAGAGAGATGAAAAGAATCTCCATCAATAAGCTTTTCAGCCTCTGCAAACCTGCTAGAAGGTTAGCTATTGAGTCGGTTCCAATTTGACAGTAATGGGAGGGAGAGGTGGCCGATCCCAGGAGGATTTCAGGGCCTGGTTCAAGGACAATAATAATATACATGTCAGGAAGTATGTCATGGACCAGGAACATGTGAATCAACTTGCTTGGCTTTTCATAATGCCTATTTTGTGTCTTCCTTGTAGCATTACCTCGCGGCACTCACACAGTGAAACGTATACATGCACGGCTGTCAGGCTATCAAACAGAGAGTGTGAACTGGAATAAATTAGGGCCTGGATAAGTGAAAGAAAAGAAATCAAGTCAAATAAGAAAGCAAAGATGGGTATTAATAGTTTTGATTCCTGGGTTATTTTTTCCATATAATTTGTGCTTTAAAAGCCTTATTAAGTAAGGAACAGCAAGTATCTTTGTGAATCAAAACCAATGGAGAATCAAACCACTATAATTAATGTAACAAGGCCTGCTGACTCACCTGCCCTAAACACAGTTTCTAAAAGCCCAAATCTGCACATTAATTACAATTAATGCTTCTCTCCTCTTTCAAGCACTAAGGAGCAGAGTTTTATAAACAGCAAAGTGTGTTAATTTAAACAAAATATAAGAAACGAATTTTTTTTCAAGGTGGTAAAGCGCTCTCTGTGTATTTTCATTATGGCATAATGGTTACCTTTAGTCCATAAAATGCTACAAGGTCATAGTAAGGTCACAATGAGGTGGCAAATAAAATAAATGAAAAAGGTAAGTAACTAGAGACCACATTTATGATGCCTTTTTCCCTGTTCAGGTAAACTTTTTTATTTTTTTAAGTATAGCTTATTGTACAACAATGGTTTAAAGCAAATTTTCTGTTTGATAACGTATGATTTATTAAAATTTCCAAAGCATAGTCTTCCCAGTGCCTTCCTCAATACACACAAAGGAATAACAGTACAGTGGTTAAAATCTTGACTGCTAAGTGAAGGTTGGTTCTTCAAATCCAACCAGCAACTTTTTGAGAGACAAGGTTGTCTGGTTGTTTTTCTGAAATTACAGCATACAACACTCTGGTAAATTGTTGTCTGTCAAATCAGTTCCTGACCAGACTAAAAAATCAACTTATGGGCATATCACAACAATCTCAACACACACACACACACACACACACACACACACACACACTCCAGAATGTGTTAAATCCTCGTGCAGTGAGATTTAACTAAAGATTAAATCTCTTCTGGGTTTATAATATGTGCATTTCTACATTCAAAGGAAAAGAACAGGGAGTAGGTAACTTTTCTGATTGTGAAGAGTACATTAAAACACACAAAGATAAACAAAATGAAGGGAATAAATCAAAGTTCTTTGTGTTTCTAAAATACTTAACCCAAAAAAACTGGCAATAGCCATCTAAGACTAGAAATGCATAGTCTAAGAAATTTTGTGCATACTATTTCAACGTAAAATGGAACGGCGCAAAGCATACTCAGTTAGAAAGGTCTTTGGAGCCCAAATGTGTTGGTGAGTGTGGTCGCACAGGCCAGTGAATCTGCTGGTTTTCATTTATTTGCTGTTGATACCCAAGATACAGCAAATAATGTCATCAATTTCCTTCAATTACCTCATAAAGGATTCATTTGCACTTGGGGAATAAAAGGTTGCGACAGTAGCTTTAGGATCACTCGGCAGCAAACGATCGGCATTAATAACTATCCTCAGAGGCTCAGGGGGAGACAGAAAAGTCATTCACTTGACATTCTTTAATTCTTCGTGGTATAACAGGGCTGTGTCATGATTTAGGGTTGAAAAGCACAGTTGTTTTGCCCACGAGAAAGGTCTTTCATAACCTATACATTTTTGTGACACAGGGAGTTATGAGATCTTAAGCAATCTTTAAATGTAGGATCCCTTTTGTTGAAAGTTCTCAAACAGCATTCAAAGGAAAAAAGTCACCAGTTATTAACTTTATCCCAGGGGCTTCAAATAGTACAGACCTATTGTATATAGGAGTTTCTTCCTACTCTAGTTAGATAACGCAGAGAGAAATCACTTGTGTATACCTCTATCACGCAAGGTCATGGACAGCTAATTAAGCATTTGTGCTTTGGTTTGATTACATAAAGAGTTGGTTTTGTAATATAATAGCACGTGAAGGTCAGTATGGCTATGAGAGAAACCTTAGATGCTGTGACAAATCCAATAACTATCAGGGTATTTTGTTCATAAAAGTAAACCATTTTTAAAAATACTCTGCTGATTTGTTAAGGCGGTGGAAAATATTTTGCTGGCTGTAGGGCTGACCTTCTCTAAGACACTACACAGAGAGGCTGTCAGGAGATTTTCTTAGAAGATAAAGCTTTGCATTTTAGAGTAAGGTAGAGATCTAAACAAGGAAAGTAAAGCTCACATACACAAGTTATTTGGCATAAGGTTACAGTAAGACAGTTAAGTTAGCTCTTTATAGATACACAGCCTCACTAGCTCTGAGTTATCACTTTAAAATCTTCTTTCAAATAATTTATTCTCCACTTGGCCATACTAACCATCCTCCAAAAGGCTTAATTTTGAATTTAACATTTCCTTTTGTTCTTTAAAACACAGGGTGAAAATTACCCATCAAGAATGAAGAGACAACATACAAAGGAATAGTATCAAGTCATAAGAAGAACTGATAATCCCATACATGCTATGGCATCCATGAAGCTTGAAACAAAATATGCTGAATGACTAAAACTGGGTGGTATAGTCCTTAGAGATTCGTGCGCTCTGGTAATCTGAATCCAGCAGTGCCTCCAAGGAGAAAAGATGAGTAACCTCTTTCTGCGTAATTTGTAGCCTCGGAAAATCCAAGTGAGTTCTGTCTCAAGAGCAAAGAATGGCAGGAGACACAAAAGGACACATGGTAAGTAATCTTACATATATAAAATGTTTAAAAGAGGGAAATACATAGAGAGAAAAGTTTCTTGGTGGTTACCAGGAACTTATAGGAAAAGGAACGGATGGGGGGCATTGAGTTTCTGTTCGAGGTGAGGCAAAATTGTGGCAATAAATAATTGTGATAGTTGTGTGAATTAATATAATTGAGATCACTTAAAATTATATATTCTTTATGTTTTATCATAATGAAACTATCATGCAAACAGAATCCAAACAGGATGATTCCTGTCTGCCAAGACCAGGAAACTTTCAAAAGAGCTTTAGGAAAGTTTATAAAGTAGCTGGTGGTCCTGGAGCAAATCTAAGACTGCACTGCCCTCCAGAGGCCTCTCTTTGGCAAAGACTTTACATCAATTACTGATCTGAAGGACCAGAGACTGAGCTTCCATAATCCACACTGCACTTCAATCCTACCCCAAATAGTTTTCAAACCAGACACTGCACATTTAGCACCAAACCATTATTTTCTTGCAAGCAGAACATTGCAATTTTTTTTAGCAACAAACCATTATTTTCTTGCAAGCAGAACATTGCAATTTTTTTTTGCCTCAGTCATCTTACATCATTTCTTTCTTTCTTGGTTAAAGTAATAATACCTATAGCTTTTCCTAAATGTTAAATACTAGGTTTCTTGCCCTGAAGGGTCTACTTATTCATGTAAAAACTTTGGATAAATTAAATAGATAGCCTAAGGGAATTTTAACAAAGCTGAGAATTCTCAGAGATGACTTGTGGGAATAATCAAAGATGACTTGTGAGCAATTAAGATACTGAATAATAATATAATCAGGAAATTTCATCATCACTTAATTGCAACTTGAAGGATGACCACAGTCATTAGGAGAAAAGTATAAATAAACTTTTTGCTTCTTGAGTTTCCAAGGTATATAAATCTACTTCAGTTCTGTCCCATACACTGATAGGTGATAATTTTGCATATTTTCACTTTTTTAATTATTACGAGTTTTTTTTTCCAAGACTGAAGGCAAGCCTAATGATTTCTTGGCAAAATAATACTAGCTTGTATGGATAACTCAAAGCATATTAACAAAAAAAAATCAATGATCAAACTTTTAATTTGAAAACAAATTTTCTGTGTCAAACAGATTTTTATCTATCTGTATCAAAGGTTTTTATCTCTCTTTATTGATCCTTTACTTTTCCAAGCATATTGTCTTTCTTCAAATGTTTTAAATATATAGTTTTTTCCACATGATAAACTTCATTAATAAAATGGAAAAATAATACCCATACTCTTCCTAGAGGAATTTTACTATAGTTCATGACACCAAGAAAGTTTAAAACATTAAAAATCCCAATAGATGGGGGGGGGGGAATCCGAATAGAAATACTGAAAAGCAGAAAGAAAATGTAAATCAATCCTTTGTGATTACTTGCAAATATTTATTAAGGTAATACACTTTAGGCAATAAAGCCACCCAAACATTGAAGCAATATTAAAGACAAAACAAAACAACCAAAAAAAAAAAAAAAACAACAACCAGTGACTATCTCTTCTAATACTAAATATTAATTACATCAGGTGATCTGCTGTTGATTTTAAAACTAAATACAAAAATTTTCTTATCAATACTAAGCAACTATTCACTTCTTGATAAATTATTTTAACTACTTTTCTTTCCTACAACAAAAATAAACAAGAGTAGAACAAATAACCTATCAAGGCCGACCAAATTTATTAAAATACAGAGAGTTTATGAGCCTCTAGAGACAAACATACAGGTGCCATCACAAACACAGTATTTTCACTCAGAAAGGGACTATAAAATGTCCTTTAGGCTGCACTTGGAAAACAATGTGCTTCCACCAACCATGAGCGTCTGGCTACCCAGCAGCTGGGTTCAGAAACTAAAAGGCTCCTGAGAAAGCAGTTCGGTAACAACAAAGCAAATGCGGTCAGTTCTTGGTGTCGTTATGGGGATTAGATGGGGTCATGGCTTCGCAGCAGCACCTGCAAAGCTATGACATCAACTTATATCCCACATAAATCATATCCCCTCTGTTTGGAAAGCAAATAATAAAAAGTTGGTCCGCGTCTCCTGACCTCCAATTCTGGCAAACTTGAATTTTCCCCTTCTAGTTATGGAATGTACTAACCATTCCCATTGGGACAGCATTAGAAACCTCTGGTCACAAAACGCATATATAAACATCCACTTTCTTACTTCCAAACTGATTTGCATTTTGCACATCACTAAATTAGTTTCCAGTAATTTAAAATGAGGAGGGAATGGGAGAGTTAGAAGGAAAGAAACACAGCCTGAAAGATGGAATTAGAACACTAGTCTTAACCAGGATTCATTACTGACTGGCTAGTAATCACAAAAATTGGATGCACGTTGCTATCGATGGTGGTTAAACATTAGGTTGTTTTTTTGGTTTTGTTTTCCAATGCTGATAAACTTAATGTACAATTAACTACTGATTTTACTCCATGAAATAAACATGTTCCAAACCAGTGTTTCTATAAAGAAGTTTCTATCCAAAACATGGGATCAATACCACTTGAAATAGCAGTAACATTGGTGGAATTTTCTTAAACAAAGAGTCATGGCAGATAGTTAACCTTAAATCACCAAGTTCTACATGTATACAATAGTTCTGGAAATCTATTTTACCATAAGGGCTCAATGAAACAGTAAAGGTAAAAATTAACAAATAAACCAAACCAGATACCTACTGAATTAGTGTTACAGTACTCAGAAAATAAGAACAAATGATGATTGTACCTGTTATTTAGAAAGTATTTTCTCAGGAAATAGTGTATTTTCTAACATCGAGGCAATGGATTAATTGTAAAGGTTGTGGGGGAAACCCCTATAGTATAGAAGCTAGAACTTGAACTTGAAAATAGACATTTCTGGATTAAACAAGTCTACTTCTGCATATTAGAGGTCTAAGACTTTGACTTAATTGCTCCATTTCTCTGTTTTCATCTAAACGGTTGTCATTCGCAGAATTTAGTACTATTGTGAAGATCAACTACTGGTAGTGGTCTAGCCCATAGAGAGAGTGCCCTCGCCTTTTTGGCAGTTCAAATGATTAGCAGCTCTGCTGGAGAATGACATCTTACAGCCTCAGAAACTCAATGGAAGGTTAGCAAAGAGTTGATTCCAACATGGAAAACCCTCGATGAGCAGGACTGATTCAGTGACTGGGGTAATAGGGGTACGTGTGTCAGAGATAATAAGATTGGCACAGGATGGAGCAGGGTTTAGGGCTGTTGGATATAGGGTCGCTATGAGTCTCAGGCAACTCGACAGCACGTAACAACAACAACAACAATAAGCTTAAAGTCCAGTAAAGATTGTAAGGATAGTACAGGTTAGAGCAGAATTACTTTTTTGTTGTACACAAGTTCATTATGAGTCAGAGTCAACCCAACAGCACTTGGAACAGCTCTGACGGCCCAGCCCATAAGGAGTTGCAAAGGGGGAACTTCTCTGCCTCTCTACATCCACCAGTTGCTCTGTGAAAAAAAGGTGGGCAATGCCCTTTCATGGTATTTACAGAGTCCTAAAACCCACTGGAGGGTCAGCTACGAGTCAGTTTCCACTCCATAGCAAAGACAAACACAAGAGCACCTAACAACAACTGTATCATCCGTGTTTAAGAACAGCAGTAATGCTCAGACAAATAAAGTGCTTCTTAGGTCATATCTAATCAAATCTCTCTAACAATCCATGAGCAGAGTTAAAAACACATTTTTAGGTTTGGTTCTTTGGGTTTTTACATTGTTTTTTGTTTCTTTTTTTTTCATTAGTTTATCTACAAAATTCTAATACAAATTTGAACAAATTCTTTCCATTTCCCTCACCACCCATCAAATTATACAACCCAATGATTAATTCCCTCTTCCCCCTGTTCATTCACATCCCTCTGCTCCCAGCCTCTTCCACCCCTTCAGGATCCTTATATTCATTCTATCATAACAGTTTTATACAATATTTATTCTTATGGAACTGAGTTATTTCACTCAGCATAATCCTCTCTAGTCCCTCCCAAGTTAGGAAATAATTTACAAAGTTATTGCTCCTGCGTGCTGCATAGAAATCCATTGTGTGGATGTACCATAATTTCTCAACCCATTCGTCAAATACATTTTTTAAAATGAAGGCTAGAGAAGACAAAAGACATGTCTAAAGCAATAAATTTAGTAAATGTGCTCAAATTCTGGCCCACAGTAATCCAAATCAACTGCTGAAAAGTCAGTCCCCACTCAGAGTGACCCTCCACTGGGTTTCTCAGACACAGAATCTTTCCACATAGCAACTGTTCTTATTTCTCCTGAGAAGCAGCTAGTGGGTTTGAACAGCTGACCTTCTAGTCAGTAGCTGAACACATATTGCACTACACCACCAGAATTCCACATGAAGGAATCAAAAAAATGCTTTCCAAGTCAGCATATGAATATTCATTGACTTCAAATTTCACTGCTAAATTGCTGATGTTTCCTCTAGAATTCATTTAAGTACATAAATGATTCCCAAATTCTCCTGATCCTAAGAATCATCTGTTGTTATGTGCTATCCAGTTGATTCTCATCCATGGTCATGCTGTAACTCAAATCAAAATCTACTGGAGATCCTGTGGCCTCCTCACAGTGCTAAGAAATATCAGACTGATAAAGGGAAATAAATGCCCCTTTCAATTCTATACTGATACTAAGCCCTTCCTTCATTTCAAAAGAGAATATATAAATGTATGGCCTCTTGTCTCTCTACCTTGTTCAAAACTCAATGCTTATTCTCTTTCTTTGAAAACCAGAGAGCCCTAGAATACAAACTTTCCTAAAATGTTGCTATATATTGACTTTGTCTAAGAGCCTATTTGTGTTTTAACTGATAGAAATAAACAGAATCTACAATGAAGTTGTTTTGTTTTGCCACTTATAAGCTACAGATTCATGCAAATGTCTAAAGAAGGAGTTTCTAGTCACTAGAAAACGTTCAATGGACATTATTTTTTAAAAGCACCTTTTTCTAAATCCTTGTAAGAATTTATAACCCAAGTCCCAGGTGTCTAGAAGATTCTTTTTTTCTCTCTCTCCTTTGTGCCATTTTTTTTTTTCTTTCTTAGTAACACAAATAAGAGTGTTGTCAGTGAAGCATCCCTTTGCCTTTACTTTCTGGTTAAGACTGGGAAAATAGTCTTCATTTGGAAAGATCTGAACGTGCGTTAAACATACACATTGCATTATTTTATGTATGTGTATTCTGGCAAGTGCTGAGGGATAGTTTGAAGTGTTGCTAACTGGGACTAAATCATTCAACCAAAGTGAATGATTACATTTTTCACTGTTGTTGTTGTTGTTATGTGCCGTCGAGTCACTTGTGACTCATAGCGACCCTATGTACAATAGCCCTAAACTCTGCTCTGTGCTGTGCCAATCACACTGTCTCTGACACACTCATCTTTATGGATGTTTTTCACTGTTAGGTGTTCTAAAATATAAAATATTCACTCAATCTGGTATATAAAAACAAACAAGTAATTGTTTAGAACTCGCCACCTATCGAAGAAATTATCTGTTAGGCAGCCTATTATCTGTGTGCCACCAACCACTCTTTCAAAGAACACATCTATGAAGGAATAAGATAGGAAGAACTTTTTAGACGACCTAGGGCATTAAAGGAAAGTACCAGGTTATCATTCCATTCTACTGAAACCAAGAAAACTGAGCTCAGGCTTCCAAGCAAACAGTGATGGACGTCCTCCTCTGGCAGTGAGATTACCATGAATATTAACCAACCAAGAGCACCAAGCACACATGTTGGTGCCTTTCACAAATATGTAAGGAATGAAAACAGCACCTTTCATTCTAACTTACATTATCGATATGCAGCAACATCCTTATAACTTTCAGATAGGAAAAGGTTCCTAATAATATGGTTTTCAAAACACTATTTCCTTGCCAATTAATGACAATAAAACAACCATGTGGAAAATTCAAGGCTTCTCATCAACCTGAACCTGAAACAAATGGATTTTGGAAAATACTCACACTGATCTTTTACTCCAACTTAAATAGATTGGGACAAAAAAGACAAGGTAACGATGGGCAAGGTCCATGGTGATTAATTTTATAAAACATAATGCATGATAATGATTTTATGAAATACAATGCGAGTGAAAAATAGTCTGAAACAAAATGTATATGATTTTTTAAGAAAACCAATAAAACATAAACAAAAACCACAACATACATGAAAGAAATGGAAAAGAGAGAAAAAGAGAAAGTTGTGCTCTGCAGGTTGGTGATTCAGAAAAAGGAAGGTGACAAAGTCTAAAACAGCACATGGTAATTTTGGAGATTTCAATTATCCAAATTATCTCATCAAGAAATAGTTATAATTTGTAATGACAGTGGATAAGTCCTTTCTGGGAAAATGTGCTTTGAAATGATCTAGTGCCATTTCTTTTTTACATCATCACAGCAGGTTCCATTTTTAGAAATTGTTTCAAAATAGAAAAATTTAGTTTTATTTTTTTCTTAATTAGCAAATATTCTTAATCAATGTAGTTTTGTTCTCTCTGGGATATTTGGTCATGGAAATGGAAGCTATAAATTATATCTCTCATTTTCTTTTCAAGCATGATTCCTGCTCATCTCAGAAGGAGAAAGAACCTCTCAATAGGGACCAAAGAATAATTTTTCTTTCACAAATTATTTTTAATTAAGCCAAGTAAATTTACCATTTGGCATTCTCAGAGTATCTTTTCTCTGATTTCTAAACCAGCATCAATCTATTCTGCTCTCTCTAGAATACTTCTTTAGAAAAATGAAAGCCAAAACACATAAACATGCCTACTTTTGAACTTAGAGAGCTCCTGCTGTGTTTGGAACATAAATATTAGCTTATTTGAGAATTCTTGATGAGAAACAGACACTGCTCCAAAATATTAAATGTTGATTCAAACTAGAGCCAGCAGGGGGAGTGAAATCTCCAAAATACAGGTAATGAATGCTGAAAGAAAATGCTGAATGGAGTGTATAGCCAGGGCCAGCCTGGAAAGAAGGGCTGTTTGCGTCAGACTGAGAGTCGGCACCCAACCATACAAGGGCTGATAATTACACTCCTTAGAATTTTGGCCTAAAACATAAAGAATTAATTGGCCTTGCATCTCATCAATACAGTAAAAAAAAATAAAAGACAATGAAGAAGAAAAACACAGATGTAATCAAAGCACGCTGTACAGCTGATGAGATTGCTCCTCTCACAGCAGTCAAATCCAAGATTCTCTGAGAAAGCCGGGCAGTTTCTCTAGTTGAGATCTACAGTCTGGAAAACCAGATGAAGAGACGTGATGGCAGTTAGTTTTATTTTGAAAGCTGACGTAACTAAGTGGTAGTTCCAGTACTTGGAAAAGCTTCAATTTCCCCCCAGTGGTACCTAGTCTGGAGGGGGCTGTGCTATGAACTCAAAGCCCACACTTCTCTGGAGTTTTTAATATACAAGGGGCTCCACAAGAGTAAGTCAGCCCATCTCCCGCCATGTGATCACAGCTGCCTGAAAACCTAGTGGAGGGACAGCATGAGAATGACAGTATAGAAGAGGATTCTCACTCGTGGCCAATGACTTTGAGAATAGCTACTTTTGTTTGTTTGCTTTAAAACTAGAACATTGCTGCATACTTTTATTAAAAAATATAGTCACATTACACTATACAGAATATAGTATCTTTACCTGTACTGTGTCAACAGTAAAGAGAATTAGTATTCCAACTGTCACTACCTCATAATCAAATATTTGTTCTAGTTGTGAGTTGCACTGATGCTTAACATGATCTGCATGACTTAATACTTGTGGAAGCACTGATAAAGTATTAGATATTAAGAGTTTTCAGCAAACAGCTCAAAGATATTCCATATTCACGTTTCAATTAAAGATAGTTTATATGTGGGAAAAGTATTATCTAGAAGAAATAAAATTCTGGCCTTTAAAAATGAAAAGAGCCCCTTGGTATCACAGAATTCCCAACACAATCCTCATCTGCTCTCCCTGTCATACATATGATTGGAGAGGAGTTTGTTGGATCATTGGTAAGGAGTTGTTGCAGCCAACATAAAGGCATTCTATCTGAACCCACATAAGTCTTCATAGGAAAAGATAGGCAATCTTCTTCCATACAACTTGTTGTTCTTGTTACATACCATTGATTTACTACAACTCATTATGACGCTAAAAGCAACAGCTCTGAAGTTTAACCTATCTTGAGCCAGTCTCAGTGTGTTAATCCTGAGGCTGCGGCCTACTGATAAGAAGCTATACTGCAATCCTCAAGGCACACAGTTCAAATCCACCAGCTACTCTGTAGGAGAAGGACGTGCATTTTTCCCCTGTGTAATTTACTGCCTCTGA
Organism: Elephantulus edwardii; assembly: GCF_000299155.1. Classification (NCBI taxonomy): domain Eukaryota; kingdom Metazoa; phylum Chordata; class Mammalia; order Macroscelidea; family Macroscelididae; genus Elephantulus; species Elephantulus edwardii. Next base: position 18,233,348 of record NW_006399757.1, on the reverse strand, counting down.
AAACTTGCCGAGGAGTCAGTTTTAAGTCGCTTCTGACTCAAAAGTACACAGCAACAAAAAAGACAGTAAAAGTCTATTAACCCTCTCTATTTCCCCTTACGATACGAGGTCACACAACCTCAGTAGCTAAGCCAGATAATTTAAACTGTGATTATGAAAATACTATGACATGATCTCATTGATTATCTCTTTAACAGAAGACTGCACTCATAAGTGACTCTATCTCCTTCTGAATTTCACTTATCAACCCCTCAGAAGTTAGTAAAAGAATTTTTTTAAGTGTTAAAAAGAGAGTTTTGCTAGAAATCTTCAACTGTGCAGTTAACACTGAATTTGATAAACAGTACATTCCTGGTAACAGCCACCAAAATTCCAAGTTAAATCTGTGCCCTTGGAACAATGCCAGAATGCCACAGCATATTTGCACTTTGAACAAATTGCAAATTTATAACTCCTATTTTTTTCTGCCAAGACAAAGGCTCAAAATATGTAGATTCTATCTTCCCTGAAAACTCTTCACAATGATAATTTTGGATGCAAAGAAAATTGCTTTGAAGACCGATGCATGATAGATAACTGTGATTTGCTATTTTAATAACTTTATCTGAACTATTTCTAGAAACCATATTTGAATATAGATAACTTGAATTATCACCATCATCCTCAGATTTTGAAAGTGACAAATTCCTTCGAATTCTTTCTTTGCTACTTGGCTAATATCCTGAACCACTCAGTCTTAGCTTCTTTATTTATCAAATGGGAATAATTGTACCAAATAAGTTTGTTGAAGGAAGACAAAGAGAATATGTCTGCAAAGCACCTAGCCCAACTCCTACCACACAGTAGAGAATCCATAACTGATAACCACACTAAAATATTTTTTCACACTAAGATATTTTAATGACATTTGCATCCACTAGGTTCAAGATACTAACAATTTGCCAAAGAAAAAGCATCTCCATCTTTCACTTCTAATATGAAATATATTGATTTTGGACATCAGTGAGAAAACTCTGTAAAAGGTTATTTTCCATCAAAGAAACCACTTTTCTTAGAAATGAGTTTAGTGATGTAGTGCATTATCTGTGGAGCAGCTAAATAAAAGATTCCGCTGGAAAATCCAAATGAAGAAGAGATTCAATCTTCTCCCTCCAAGATTAACATGTTACAAAATCAGAGGGAAAGTGACCATGAGCTGGTATTGACTAGATGGCAATGAGGTTTTTGGTAAGACTGGAATCAACTCATAGCTGACCCTCTAACAGGTTGTCAAATGTTGTACATAGTATGGGAGGAGACTGCCAATCTTTCTCTCGTGAAATGTACTATATTCAACCTATTGAAACAACCACTACAAAAGTAATTCTAGAGAAAGCATGTACACTTTGGTCCTGACCCAATAAAGTTGGTTTAATGAAAGGATAAATGTTTTCTCTGAATGGTGTGTAACTATATTGTAGTTAGATACCATTAACTTGATTGCAACCTTATGAACACCAAATATATATCTTGCCCTATCCTGTACCATTTTAACAATCTCTAGTATCTTCTAAACCACTGGTAGAGTCACTATGTCAACCCACCTAATTCAACATCTTTCTCTCTTCCTCTGATCCTCCAGTTTTTCTAGCTTGATGACTTCTTCCAAGGACCTGCTCCTCCTAACAACATTTCCAACATATGTTAGCTAAAATTACACCATCCTTGCCTCTAAGGAGCACACTGTTGCAGTTCCTGCAAAATATATTTGTTTCTTCATTTGGAAGTCTATGGAATATTCAGCATTCTTCTCCAAAACCACAGTTTAAATCAATTCTTCTTCTGCTATATTTACTCACTGCCCAACTTTCAGATGCAGAGGACATAATTTAAAAAATCATGGTTTGCCTCTCTTAGCCTACTGTATTTCACTAGACCTTATATAATAAAAATCACTTATCTGATTATTTATTGAAAAGAATACTATGATTCTTCATAATGCATTTGATTGTGTGGATCATGACAAGTTATGGCTGACATGAGAAGAATAGGAATCCCAGAGCATTTGATTATGGTTATGTGGAACCTACACCTGGACCAGGAGGCTGTTGTGTGAATAAGCAGGGAAGCACTGCATATTTAGGAACTGGGAAAGGAGTGTGTATGCTAGGGTTGTATTCTCTCTCCATACCTATTCAATCTGTATGCTGAGCAAATTATCTGAAAAGCTGGACTCTATGAGGAGTGTGGCATCTGGATTGGAGGGATACGAATCAACAGCTTGCATTATGCAGATGGCATAACTTTGCTTGCTGAAAATGAGGTGGGCTTGAAACACCTGTTGCAGAAGATCAAGGAATGCGCAATGACATTGGATTGCATCTCAACGTCAGGAAAACAAAGATCCTTACCACTGGATCAATAGGCAGCATCATGATGGATAGATAGGAGATTTAAACTGTCAACAGCTTCATCTTGCTTGGATCCACAAATAATACCCTGGGTACTAGAAGTACTTATTTCCTAATAAGGAGGCACATTGCACTGGGAAAATCTGTAGTTAGAGACCTCTCCATATTATTGAGGAGTAGTGAGGTCAGTTTGAAGACTAAGGTGCATATGATTCAGGCCATAGTCCTTCTGATTACTAGTATCTGAGAGCTGGACAGTGAATAAAGATGACAGAAGAAGAACTGATGCCTTTGATGTTGGAGAAAAGCACTGAACATCCCATGGATGGCCAAGAGAAAGAACAGTTGTCTTGGAGAGAGAGCAGCCAGAGTGCTCTTTGGAGACAAGAATGATCAAATTTCACCTCACATACTTTGAAGATGTTGTTCGGAGGTGCTATTCCTTGGAGAAGGACATGATGTTGGAAGAGTGGAGGGTCGGCGAAGGAAAGACCCTCCACCCGGTGGACTGGTAATGGTGACTGCTGCAATAGGCTCTTAAGTGTCAGGAAGTGTGACAATGGCACAGGACAGAACTGGGTTCAGATCTTTGATTCATACGGTTATGAACTATGCTTGACTCAATGTCACCTAACAATAACAACATCATGATTCTTCATAGTGGGAGCAATAAAAAATGGACAGATATTCACAGGGAGCTCTAGTGGCATATTCTGTAGAGATCTGCACTGCTAACCGGAAGCCCAAAGGCTTTCCCTCTGTAATGGTTCACATATGCCAGCCACTGTGAGGGAGAAAGATGGATAATCTTCTTCGGCGTAATTTACAGATTTCCAAAAACTCACTGGACAATCAGCTAGGAGTAGGTTTCAACTAGATGGCAATGAGCTTGAGTTAGACACATATATATGTATGTTGATATGTAGCTAGGTGCTATTTTCTTGATTATGACTCACAGCAATGCTATAAACAAGAGATTAAAAATTTTCCCTATCCTCTAGCATGTTCAAGCTCATTACTGAAATCATAGTGTCAATCCATCTTGCTCGAGGTTTCCCTTTCTTTCACTTACCCTTTTCCAAGCATGAGGTATTTTTCCTAGGACTTGGACCTCTTGACAATATGCCTAAAACATAAAATGAAACATCTCATCATTATTGCCTCTAAAGAGCACCTGGTTGCATTTCCTCTAAGATAGATTTGTTTATTCTTTTGGCAATTCATAGGATATTCAATATTCTTTGCCAACAACACAATAAAGAGAGTGATTCTTCTTCAGTTTTCATTATTCATTGTTCAAATTTCACATACATACCAAGAGATAGTAGCTTGCCTCAGACACATCTTGGTCTTTACACTGACATCCTTGTTCTTTGGCAATTTAAAGAAGTTCTTGACAACACATTTGACCAAGGAAACATGCATTTTAATTTCATGACTACTGATACCACTGGTTGTCTGTGGAGCCAAGTGAAATGAAATCTTTGACAACGTCAATATTTTCTCATCTACATGCTGCTGCCTATTTGTCCAGTGGCATTTTTGTTTTCTTGATGTTGAGATGTAATCATCTTGATGTTGAGACATAATCAATGTCTTTTATCTTCCTTAGTAAGTACTCTTGACTTAGCTTCCTATGCTTATTAAATTTTGTACATTATATATGTTTATATATTATCTGTGTGGGCAAATTAAATAAAAAAATATGTGCACAAATATTTAAAAAATTCCAAAAATGGAAATCTTTATTTTCAGATAATGTTGAATAATACAGATAACATCTTTGCTAAAATGATAATGAAAAAATGTGTCTTCCAGTTAGAATTAAAATGGAAATTTATTTTTTAAATCTTGCATTTTCTGTGCTTTAAAAAGAAATTTAATTTGCTATATAAACTTTCACTTAAGATATATAATAAAAATATTAAAAATAAAAAGTATACTTTTCAACCATAAGAATTTAAATGCAAAAATACAAAAAGAAAAATTTGCATTTTATTTTTAATTTTTGTGATAGAATTGATCCTTCTTCTCTTGAAAATGTTTTACAAATAGATAAAACATAACTACATACTCACAGTGCATCTAGGAAGCTTTGTAGATAATCTCACTGTTATGATCTGAAATGTACCTCATATTGTTACCATCAAATTGTCTAATGCATAATGTAACTGCATTAAAAATTTATAGAACATAAATTCCCTTGGAGGTTTTAAATAGCAAGCTACTAATTGCTTCCCTTGCCAAAAGTTCATAAGACATAAAGTATTTACTGTTAAATAGCTTCTCTCTTTCACCTTAGGGAACACTGAAATGTTTCCCAATGGATAACTTCAGTGACCTAAGCATTAAAAAAACTGATGCATAAAATACTACAGAGCTATGTTAAAATCTCATGCCAGTGACATTGTTTGATTAAACAGCCTAGATTGTACTGAGGTGGACAGTTATATACATCTATCTTCCTTTAGAAGTGTTTTCTGCCAATTTAGTACAGAAATGATCCAAGTTATAAACAAACGACCTAGCATTTTTTTTCTGGAAAGTTTTAGTTTGAAAGTATTTTATATTAATTGTAAGAAAAGTATTTTCATTACTGCATTAAGTGTCCTCAGCAACATTTCTCCAAGGAACTTTACCTGCTATCAACTGACTATAATCCAAAATGCATCATCTTTCATTACATTTAGTAAATACACTTAAAACATGCTTATATATAACAAATATTTCAGTTCTTTAGCATAACAGAATTCAGGTTAAAACACTTCTTTTTTCTTTTTTTAAAGTGTGAATTCACATTAAGAAAATACTTTTTTTTCATAATTTGAAACATATACTAATAACAATAACTAATTCACTGAGGGCTGACTATGTATTTATTGAATGTCATATTTGATTACATAAATTAAATCTCTCAATAGCCCTTACAATGTGAGTTTAAAAGTTGGGTTTTTTAAGCCATTACCTTAGCCTCCTCTGGTCTCCAGCTACGTTACCTGCAGACACATGGTCTTCAAATCATCAACAACTGTAGGACTAGGATAAGAGAGAGTGCTTCCCACACTGGGCAGAAAGATTTGATGGAGACTGGGTCAAGAACCTTGTGATAGCAAGACCTAAGCAAAGTCCTTCTGAGAGTGAGATCCTGGCAAAGGTGGTAAAGACTGTGGCATTGCTGTGGATCAACTATGGAACTGTGACAAAGTATAAGCAGAAAAGCCTGAAAAGACATAGTTAAGGGTTTTGCCATTCTTGCCTTTGATGATGGAAGAAAAAGCTGCTTGATGAACTGAAACCTAAATCTGGACTAATTGAGGAATTGTGACTTGGGACTGTTGGACTAAAACCTGGACTTGCAGGTTTTCTTTGGAGATGTTCTTTGCCTCCCCTGCTCTTACTTACTTCTCTAATAAACCCAACTCTCAGTAAAACTACTGTGGGTGAAGTCTATGAGTAAGGAATAAATATCAAACCTCTTGCTGTGGTGGTGGCTCTAGAGGCTCTATGGGGCTGGGCTACAGCCTCTTTATCTGCTTTCTTCTCTGGGGCAATGAGGGGCTATGCTATTCTCATTCCCTCTGACCCTGTCAGAGAAATGCTTATGGCCCTGTGCCTCCATGTCCCATTTCCTGCTTGTTATACAGTCCTAGAAGTGGGTATAACTACATTTAACATTTTCTAATTAAAAACATGACATAATTAGGGCACACAGAGGTTAACTATCGAAGTAAAAAGAGAACCAATGACTTTTAAAAAGAAAATGTTTATATGAAGGTATAAAAAGTAAACAAAATATTTGAAGCAATGATTTTAAGACATTGGACAACTGGCAACAAAGGATAGCAATCCCTGAAAGATGTGACACAAACATGAAGAGCCCAAAAATTGCTCTAGAAAGGTGCCTTCAAATATCTTCCAAGTAATTAGTACCCAAGTAGAATCTAGCAGCTTCTCAGAGTTACATAAATGGAGTTTAAAATTCAGGAACACCAAGGAACACCTATGGTCATAGAGCATAGTGCTAAAGGGATCTAAGCATCAGAAGATAGTATGCCAGTAAGGATCCCCCACCCCAACCCATGAAGAATTAGTTAAGTAGCAAGCAGCACATGTATATAATACAATTTTCTGAGGCTAGGGGGAAAAAATCACCCTAAAGGATTAGAGATACATAAGTTGGTGGTAATAATGACCTTTAAAAAAAAATAATCTGTCCCTACCATCCAGATAGAAAACTCTCACTCCGTAAGGGTAGAAAACCCTCATTCAATGGACACTGGATGTAGTTAGCAAATATGAAGAGAAATCAAGCCTTAGAGAAACACTGGGAAGCTCTGGTGGTCTAATAGTTAAAGAGTTGCACTGCTAACTCAAAAGTACACATCAACCAGCTGTTCCAGGGGAAAGAGAAGCATCTCCTCCCATGTGATTTTACTGCCTCTGAAAACTCACTGGAGCATCAGTTATGGTCAGTTCTGACTTGAAGGGACATAACAAGATGAGCACTAAAATGTTGCTGTTATGTGCCGTCGAGTCGTTTGCAACTCATAACGATCCTATGTCCCTAAACCGTGCTCTATCCTGTACCAATCGCATTGCCTCTGACACACGCATCCCGATTACGCCAGTCACTGAATCAATCCACCTCATAGAGGGTCTTCCCCTCCTGCACTGTCCCTCCACCGTCCCAAGCATGATGTTCCTCTCCAAGGACCTGTCTCTCCTTACAACATGTCCAAAGTATGTCAGACGAATCTCCAGAATCCTTGCCTCCAAGGAGTAGCCTGTTTTAACGCTCTCTAGGATGAATCTGTTTGTTTCCTTGGCAGTCCATGGTACATTCAATACTCTTCTCCAGCACCACAGCTCAAAGGCATCAATTCTCCTTCTATCCTCCCTAGTCACTGTCCAACTCTCTGATGCATAACAAGTATTGCAAAGACCATGGCCTATATCAGGCACACCTTAGTCTCCAGAGAGACATCGTTGCTCTTGAGTACTTTAGTGAGGTCCCTAACAGCAGACTTTCCCATCACAATACGTTTTTTGATTTCCTGGTTGCTGGTGCCGAGAGTGCTGACCGCGGAGCTGAGCAAACTGAAGCTGTGAACAATCTCAATCTCTTCATCATCCATCCTGATGCTACCAATTGGTCCAATGGTGAGAATCTTTGTCTTCTTGACACTGAGCCTCAGTCCATACTGAAGGCTGCAGTCCTTGACCCTCTGCAGCAAGTGCATGAGGTCCTCCTCAGTTTCGGCAAACAGGGTTGTATCATCTGCATAACGCAGATTGTTAATAGCTAAGGTTAACTGGCAGCCAAGGACTGAGCAGTGTTCACTGAATAAAACACTATATCAGGAAAGTAAGTTTACATTATTATAGTAACATTTTTGCTGTTGTTATGTTATGAGTTGAAATCGACTTATGGATGACTCTCCAGCAGGTTTTCAGATGCAGTAAATCACACCGATGGAGACAGCCATCTCTCACCAGCAGAGCTGATGGTGGATTGAAGCAGTATGCTTTCAGGTTGACCGTGCAACCTCTTGTCACTAAGCCAATAGAGGGCCCATTATAGAGCCCAAAATATAGTATTCATTGCACATCTATGACTTGGTAGAAATATTTTTCCTTTAATTAAAGACATTTTAAAAGCTTTTTCTAGGATTATTAAGAGTAAATTGCTTTATAGTTCCAGACCATGAAACTACGCAATCAGCTCTTCAAGAAAGAAAAAGTGTCATCTGAATTAAGTTATTTAACAGAGACATAGTCAAAGTTTTAAGAAGGATTTTGGAGATTCTTTTACCCAAATGCAGTAGAACTGCTTCTGCACAGCTGACAGGAAGAAAAGAAGAAAGGTTTTCCTCTGCTATAAATAAAATAGAGAAGTATGAGAAGGGGGGCATTTGAAAGTTGGTTGATTTGCTCTTCCTCTTTAAAAAGCCACTAACTTGAAGGCAAAAATAATTCACCATGGTAAGTTGTTTGTGGGATTTCTCCAAATGACTGCAATCTTTGAAACATAACTTCATTCTGTCATTATTTTTTACAATAAAGTATACAAATCACAGAATAATGTCACTGGAGGAAAGTAACAAAATAAGTTCAAGATTATGTTTCTAGGCACCTACAGATCTCATTTTACTTTAATTACACAGTGCTTTAATTTGGTAATTATAAAATATTCCTTGACAAAATTACTTTTAGTTACAAACTTAGGCATGCAAATTTTACTCAGCCACCAGTTTTTCTGACACACTGTCAGAATGTCACAGTTTTTAAATGATGACAGTACGTGGTATGACACTACTACATTTTAAAGGAACACATCCACAGGAACTTAATGTTCAGTTGCCTTTTCAAAGAAAATAGGCAGGGAATAAATAATAATAGTCTGCCATCATATGAAATTAACATAATAAAATTTTATATTTCACTCATCAGTTCTGCTGTTATGTTTATACCTATTACATCTTGAAGGTGACTCTGTAGAAAAATTTGACATAAGGTTAAGATAGTAAAATATAATTCTCACCAATGGCTAGGGTTGCAACTAAAATTCCAGTAGTTTGTTGGTTAGAATGTTGGAATGATTTCATATCTTTAAATATATGCATATATATTCATAAATAATTGAAACTATTTTATGTTAACATAGTGATAGTGATTCTTCAAACTAAAAACTAAAAACCCAAACTCATTATCACTGGTTCGAATTTGGACACCGGGCCACGCTATAGGACTGTTCCTACCATGTTTCCAAGGTTTTATTCTTTATGGGAAGAGGCTCCCACATTAATCTCCTGCAGATCAGTTGCTGAGATCAAACTGCCAACCTCTTGGTTAACATCCAAATGTTTCACCATTGTACCCGCTAGGGTCCTTCTTCCCAACAAATTAAGTAGGTGTCTGTTTACAGAATACATTGCACAGTGCTATTTTTCCTGACCTGTGCTTATGTTCTGACTGCTTCTGAGTCAGTGTGTGCATATACAAGTAGAAAAAAGAGAGAGGTTGTTGTCTGTCATCGAGTTGATTTCAAACTCATAGCAATGCCATGTGACAAAGTAAAATATCTCTATAGAGTTCTTAGCTGTAATCTTTAGGGAAGTAGATTTCCAAGACTTTGTCTTGGGGAGTGCCCACCTTTTCATTATCAATGGAGTAACTGCTTATACCATCCAGGGATTTAGGGTGTAACAAATAGATCATCAAAACTAGAGACCACTAAATAAATGAGTTACAGTGAAAGTAAACCAAAACTCTTATAATAATACTAACAGTTATTTGAGTCTCATTGAACTCTACAATGTATATGCTATTATTCTTGCTTTGTTGTTATTGTTCTGTGCTGTCAAGTCACCTGCAACTGATAATGATCCTATGTACAAGAGCTCTAAACCCTGCTCTATCCTGTGCCAACCTCACTGTCTCTGACACATTCATTCCCACTACCCCAATCACTGAATTGATCCATCTCATCGAGGCTCTTCCCCTCCTGCACCGTCCCTCCACTCCCCCAAGCATAATGTCCCTCTCCAAGAACTGGTCCCTCCTTGCAATATGCCCAAAGTATAACAAACTAAGCTTCAGAATCCTTGCCTCCCAGGAGCAGCCTGGCATCACCCTCTCCAGGACAAACCTGTTTGTTCTCCAAGCAGTCCACAGTATATTCTTGCTTTACAAATGGAAAATATTAAAATAGTAAAGTAAAATTATTGATCAAGTTCCTATATTTAGTAAATCACAGAAGGAAAAATTTCCTCCCAGGCATTAGAATTAGAGTAACTGAATACTTAATTGCCTTAGGAGAAAATTGAAGTTACAGGTTTTGGTTTTGGGGTTGGTGGGGTTTTTTCTCAAATTTAATTTTTTTTTTTTTTTGGTGCGTATACTATTAAATGTAATCTGACTGGTACAGGAGGAGATCGTCCCTTTTTCTCCAGCAGAGCATCTGGTGGATTCAAACAATGCACCTCTGGCATTGCAGTGCAAAAGTTAGAGTTTTTGAACAAAAATATAACCTTTTATAATTATAGTATTTGATTTATTTCATCAGTATGACATCCTGAACTGTAAACAGTGAAAAAAATGCAAGCTATAAAATACGTGTACTTGTGAAGCTTTTGAATTATACTTATTCATGACTTAAGTTTGCACCATTTATATCTATTTACCTCCCAAACATAAAATTCCATCCCCCACTACTACATGTGCCATGGTATCTTCCTTATTCATCATTTCTACTGATGGGATAGTGATGATTTGGAATCCTCCCAGCTTCTATCCTCTTCTTTTGCTACTTTGTATAAGAAGGGCATACTAGCTTTTCTTAGAAACAAGGCCTGTTGGTCAACATTTCCTCCATTTCTTACATGGTAACATGTCAACATTCTCCATTAATCTTTTTTATACCTTTCTTCCTACTATCTTCCTATTTCTGCTAAGGATGCATTAATTTCACCTTATTATTCTCCTAGGGTCTAAAAGAATGTTGGAGACTAAGTTAGTAAAAAAGCAAGTCCATGGCATTTCCCATTATGAGACTATAGTCACAGAAACATCCGGTCTTGAAGCACAACCATGAGCATTCCAAGAACCAGTTTTAGCCCTACTAACTGAGGAATCAACAGTCTTTGCACAACTCGAAGACAGAAATATTATGATTTAGAATTAATGAAAGGAGAGACTGAGTGGGGGGGTGGACACACCATCAAACAAACAATTAGACAAAACTGATGTTAAAACAGACGAAAATTATCTCCTGAAGGACAAAATCAACTAGACAGCAGTGAATATTCTTGATTAATACCAACCTTCTGAACATTGATCTGAACCCTATCCTAATCCTTTACCATCATCATCATCTCTGATACACTTAAGCTCATTGTTACAATTACTGTGCCGATCCACCTCTTTGAGAAATTGTCTTCATTCCTTTTGCTGATCTTCCACCTTTCCAAGCATGATGCCTACTTCCAAGGACTGCTCCTACTAACAACATGCCCAAAGTATTTGCCACACTTGCCTCTAAGAAAAACCCTGGTTGCACTTTCTCTAAGACACCTATTTGTTCTTCTGGCAGTCCAGAGGATGTTCAGTACTCTTCACCAACATCACAACACAAAGACATTAATTCTTGTTCTGAGAAACAACACATGTTCAAGAGGCAATGGTGACAAAGGAGAAGTTCAGACTGCTCTGAAGGACTTGTCAAAAACATAGCCCCAAGAATTGATGGAATACTAGTTGATGTATTTCAAAAGATGCTGTCTTGGATGTGTTCATCAAATTGGGTCAAGAAATCTGGAGCACAACTACGTGGCCACCTGACTGGAAGAGATACATATTTATTCCCATCCCCCCAAAAAAGGTGAATAGAGTATGGAAATTACCGTACAATATCACTTATATCACACCCAAGCAAAATCCTGCTGAAGATTATCCAGAAATGACTGGATACATTGAAAAAGAACTAGCAGACATACAAACTGGGTTTAAAAGTGGTCATGGCACAAGAGACATTACCAACAATGTCAGATGGATCCTGACAGAAAGCTAAGAGTACCAGAAGGATATCAATCTGTGCTACATTGAGTATGGAAAGGCATTTGACTATGTGGATCACAACAAACTGTGGTTAACCTTGAGGAGAATGGGAATCTCAGAATACTTACTTGATTGATTGTGTTTATGTGAAACCTATACTTGGATCAGGAAGCCATCTCAGAAAATGGCAGGGAAACACCACATGGTTCAAAATCAAGAAGGAAGTGTGTCAGGGATGTGTCCTGTTTCCATAACTTTTTAACCTATATGCAGAACAGGTCATTTGGGAGGTTGGGCTTTATGAGGAGGAATGTGGCATCAGAATTGGAGGAAGACTTATTAACAGCCTATATTATATAGATGACACATCTTGCTTGCTAAAACTGAGGAAGATCTTAAGCACTTGCTGCAGAAGGTCAAAGACTATATAGTCTTCAATATGGATTGAAGCTCACCATCAAGGAGACAAAGAGTCTTACCACTGGGCCAATTGGCAGCATCATGATGGATGGAGAAGAGATTGAGATTGTTAACACTTATAAGTTGGACAATCAACTCTTTTGGCACCAGCAGTCAGGAAACTAAAAGGTGAATTACATTATGTAAATCTGCTGTCAGGGACCTTTCCAAAAAACTGACAAGCAAAGATAGCAATCTAGAAACTAACATGTGCCTGATCCAGGCCATAGTCTTCACAATTACCTGCTACACATCATAGAACTGGATAATGACTAAGGATGATAGAAAAATGTGATGCCTTTGAGTGTGGTACTGGAGGAGTCTTGAACATACTATGGACCACCAAGAAATCAAATAGGTTTATATTTGAGAGGTGAAACCAAGTTTCTCCTTGCGGAGCGGGTGGGGGTGGGGGGAGGTAGGATTTTGAAGCTCCATGTCACACATTTTGTGCATGTGGCCAGGAGAGACCTATCCTTGAAGAAGAGCATCATGTTTTGAAGGGGGGGGCGGGGTGTCAACTCATAAAAGGAAGACCCCAGATGAGATGGATTGATACAGTAACTAGGGCAATGGCAGTAGTTGTATTGGAGTCAGTGAGACTGGCTCCGAACAAGGCAAGCTTCAGAGCTATCGTACATAGGGTCACTATGAGTCGGAGGCAACTTGACAACACATAACAACATACATCATCCTTAGTCATTGTCCAACTTTCAGATGAAACCAAGGATGTTTTGTTTTTCATTTGAAAATGTTTAAGTAAGGAAATCATTAAGGATATATATAAATTTGCAGGTATTTCCTGGAAATAATTTTAACTGCCATTTAAAAACAAATATATGGCATTGTTGTTAAAAAAAAATTAAATCCTGAATAATGGACAAGTGTCATTGGAGAAGATATATTAAGACTAAAGGGAAAGATGCAATAAGCCACAAAGAAAGATGAACAATCACCTTCCATGCCATTTACTGCCTCTGAAAATCCACTGGAGGGTCAGCTATGGGTCAGTTTAGACACAAAGGTACATAAAAACAGCAACAGTACAATGGAAATCTAAAGACTGCTGGTGGCATCGTTCATGGGGAGTTGTACCACACCTTTCAATAGTTCTAATCCATCTGTGGCTCTACAAAAGAAATATGGGCAATCTCCTCCTATGACATTTTACAGCTTCCAAAAAGCTAGAGGGACAGCAGTCTAGGGTTTGTGTTCTCTATCACTTTAAGTATACAACTGCCTCTTTTCTAACTCTTCCCATTCTTCTAAGACTTTACATAGATAATGACTATCACTCTATTAACTCAATTTTTTTATTGTTTTCTTACTTTTAAATTTCAAATAACATTCATTCAATGTCTACCATGTGACAGACAAGAGTTTTAGAGAATGGAATCTAAAAATAGCCTTAGAAAGGGTATCCTCCAAGGGATGTTATTCCTATCACTACTTTTAAAACTTAAGTATATTTAAAAATAATCATTATTTTAATATGGTTAATATTCAATGAATAAATATTTAATATTATTTTAGTGTATCTTGTACACAAAGCTTGTCTTTCTTTAGGAGTTATTAAAAGATTCAAAAAACAAGAGGAAGAAGCACTGAATATTCCTGTTATAAACTACAAACAGTGGTATAAGTTCAAAGAGTTACATTTAAACCACATACATAAAAGAAAGCCAAATGTGTCATATTCCACAGCTCAATTTTGGTCTGAGGTCATTAGAGCTATGTTAAGTTTTAATTAAAAGTGTGCATTTCCTAAAAATAAATAACTGATCATATTGCTTTTTTTACTTAAAAGAAAATAAAACCTAAATGTTCCATTGTGCTAATAATATCAGAAATTACTAACAAAGGAAAATGGCAATTAAATAGGGCTGTTTTAAATAAATGGGATTCAGAAATGCACTGCATGCTTGATTGTTTGACTACAATTAAGCAACTTATCTGAATATGACTGATAGGAATGATGCTGAAGGAACAATTAAAAACAAAGCAGTGCTGATACTTTCAATCAGGTGAAAGTCTTTTTGTTACTTACACTCTGAAATGCATGACAGCCGGTGAGTTTCTTCTCTCCGACTATGACTGTGGCACACTGGTCAGCTCAAACCGCACTCATGTGTTGAGTATGTTTGTGCCGCCCTTCTTGATCTTAAATTTCCCTGTGATTCTCTTCAGGGTTATTTGCCTTATGTTAGTAAAACAGGATGCCACAGTGCTAAACTTACTGCTCTGCCATTTGTTTCAGATTATTCTTCCTACGTACTCCAATTTGCATAACTTTATTGTTTTGTGGATTCTCAGCCTGTGAATTTATTACCCAGGCACCTGCCAGTGTTGCTGTATTTAAGGAACTGTCAGCAGTTTCTATTTTAGGGGTTCTAAGTTGGCTACAAAAATTCACTCTAGGCTGAATTTTGGCATTTGTTATAGGGTAACAAACCAGAGAGGATTATTTTTAGAAAAAGGGGCGGGAGTGGAAGGGAACATTTTTGAGGTATAGAAATAAAAAATAAAAATACAGAAGTTGGTAGTAGCAGAAGTATTCTGAAAGACTAATTCTCTTTCATTTTTCTGAAGTAAATATTTTCAATCCATTAATCGATGGTGTAGATTAATTCTTTGGGAGATTGTAGCAATTATATTATTTTTCTACTTAAAGATATAGCATCTTACATATGCATTCATTTTCTTAATGGAACAACAGTTTTAGGGAGGGGGAAACCCATCCCTTTAGTGACAAGTAGATTAGAGCCAGCAAGTTTCAGATAACTTGGAAAAAGACCAAGCAATTGATACTGACCTCTAACTATCTATGAAGCAGGTTTCTTTCTCTTTCTCTCTCTCTCTCTTCCTGTCTGTTTCTCTCCTCCTGTCTCTCTGTCCCTTTATTTTTGTCTCTGTCTGTCTCTCTCACCACTGTCAGACATATACACCCCTATCACCACCATCTCAAGTAGCTTCAATAAAATATGAAGAATTAGAGATGCTCTGGGTTTCACTGAATTTTGAAATGTATTCTCTAGATAAAAGGCTTATCAATCTATCTAGATCTGTGGCAAAATAATAAAATAATGAAGTTTTTCTTCTACAAAGTGTAGAGATATGATGTCCTCACACACACACACACACACACACACACACAACAGGTCACAGTAAAAAAAAAAGAAATATAATTAAATATTTAAGAAGTAAACTGTTTAACATTCCTGAAACAAAAATATTCATCTTTTAGCTGGCTAAGTGGTAGTATCAACTGATGAAACAATTCTTGAGTGCTTTTTAGGGTCAATCAATAAGCTAAAGGATCAAGTTAGCAAGCTGATATAACAGGGAAGGTATCCCAAATGAGAAATGCAGGGTCCAAGTGGGGAGGGACAGTTATCACAGACTACTGCAACTAAACACTTTAAAGAAGGTATATTTGATCCCATGGACTTCAGCAATCTGGTTCCTTTGGTAGGTACATATCTATTGTGAAAATGGGTACATCTGAATACTAAAAATGTAAAAGGTCAATTTCCTCATACTTTGAATCATATAATTCAGGCATTCATTCTCAAACTTACTCTCATAAGGTAGCCTTTATATGAAAATTTTCTTTTTCTCTAGTAAACAGTCAGTGAGTAAATATATTCTAATAGATATGTGTATTCTAAATTATTTGGAACTGTTGTTGTTGTGTACCATTGAGTCAAACTGACCTCTAGCAGACACGCCAGTGGGTTTTCAGAGGCTATTAATCACATGGGAGGAGACTGTCCATCCTTCTCTCATGCAGCAGCTGGTGGCTTCAAACCATGTGCCTTCAAGATTACTGCACAACTTCTTGCCACTAGGCCACCAGAGCTCCCTATTTGGAACTAGAATTCTTATTATTAAACAATACATTTGCACTTCAGTTTATACATTAATCTTATGAGTTTGGTTAATGGAAGTCTGACCCTGCATAAGAGCTAGTCTTAATATGCTAGCCAAATACGCTTCTGGTCTCCATTACCAACATCTACATCCTATAATCTGCGAGTCCAGCACAAAAGCATTTAAATGTGAGTAAAGGTAATGCCACCTTGTGAAAACCCCTGGATTGCAGCCAGCCTCTGCTGTTACCATGTCTAAATTGTCATGTGGTTTCCTCTCCAGTTTCAACAGGGTCAAAACTTCAAAAAGAAAAACAGTCATGGTTTAAGTTTTTTTATAATTTCACTGTATCTTAAGAAGTTAAAGTAAAAATCAGCTAAAGCAATGAAGCTTCTAAACCATACCTCATTTCCATCTTGATGTTTTCCAGTAATAACTACCATTTAAACAAATATTCCCTAAGTCATGTTGGATCCCCCCTCTACTTGCAAAGCAGTCCATTGCTAAAATACTCTGCAGAACACTCCCAATCTAACTTCTACTTTACAAGGGAATGAACTAAGCTTAATATTTTGTCAATCCTGTAATAAAAAAGGAAATAAGTACCAAAAGTAGATTAAAATAACCAACAACTTTTTCTCTACTAATTAAAAATGGGAAGTGTGATGAATTCTATGTCAGCAGGCATAAAAATATGTCAGCATAATCACGTGCATTTTTCCCCCTAAATCCAATATTAGTGACTACAGGCTCTTCACATTGAACTTTCAGGGTCATGGAGAGAGCGTAGCCAGGATGGCTCTTCAGAGACAAGCATAGTGAAGCTTTATCTCACATACTTGGACATGCTGGTAAAAGGGATCATTCCTTGGGAAAAGATACCATGCTTGGACAGGTGGCGAGTCAGTGAAAGAGAAAAAGACCCTCAACTAAACGGATTGACACAGTGACTGTCTCTATGGGTTCCAGGACATCAGGGATAGGGAAGATGACACAGGATAAGGCAAGGTGCACATCCACTATTCTTGGCCCATAGGATTGCTATGAGTCATAGTTTATTCAAAAACAATACCCTTCATTTGTTTTTCTACTATGCCCCCCCCAAAGACATTAATTCATAGTTTTCAGAAACATTTCATTTGTTTTTATGTAAAAAATAAAACAAGAATCCATAAAATTATATATACCCTCAAGATCTCGGGTCATGTTTTTTTTGGGTTTTTTTAATTGTTTTAACGCAACATTCCTTCCATCCTTTGACTTTAAGCATAAGGTCAAACCATATAGAACTGCCATATATGGAGGGAAAAGAGGGTTAAACATCAGAAATTCCACATGACTCTGCTCTTTACTGAAACTAGATCATTTTTACTCTCAGTTAAAGGCACTCTGGTGTTGCAGAGCACTACATTTTGCATTACTAATCAAAAGGCCAAAGGTTTGAACCCACCAGTTGGCTCTCCAGGAGGTAAATGGGTAGTCACCTCCTGTAAATATGTATAGCATCAGAAACACAATGGAGGGTTGTTACAAATCTGAACTGACTCAGTGGCAGTGAGATTCTCAATCAGTTACTAGCATTATATTTTGTAGTCAATTCTATCAAGGTTCTGATATGTAAACTAAAATAACATTTTGTTTTATGATTAAATTTCATTTACAGCAAATAAGAGTCTGTCATGAGAAAAAATGCTTGTGTACCTAAAAATAATGATTCACAATCATATAATCTCTCTGTGAGCTAATTAAATAATATAGATATTTCCTCATACAAGCTAAATTAATTAAGTCCAATGAATAATAATAAGTGCACAATCAGCTTAAAGAAAAAGTCAGGTAAGAATTTGTACAGGTGGTGGTGTTTGGTGTTGTCAAGTCAACTATGACTAACAACCCTGTGAGCAATAGATCTGAACCTTGGCCTGTCCTGTGTCATCTTCACAATCTCTGGCATGCTCTAGCTTATTACCACAGTCACTGTATCAATCCATCTCATTGAATAATGTCCTTTCTTTCACTGACTCTCTACTTTTTCCTGTCACAGTATCTTTTTCCTAGGACTGACCTCTCCTGATTGTTGTTATGTGCCATCAAGGTACCTGTGACACATAGCAACCCTATGTGCAACAGTTCTAAAGCCTGCCCTGTCCTGAGCCAATCTCAGTGATTCAGACCCACCTATCTCCATTACCCTAGTAACTGTATCAATCCATCTCACCCAGGGTCCTTCTCACCCAGGGTCCTTCTCTCCTGGGCTGTCCCTCCATCCTTCCAAGCATGATCGGTCCCTCCTGGCCACGTGCCCAAAGTATGTGAGACAGAGCTTCAAAATCCTAACCTCCAAGGAAAAACTTGGTTTCACCCTCTCTAAGACAGATCTATTTTTTTTCTTGGTGGTTCATGGTATGTTCAAGACTCTTCTCCAGTAACACAACTCAAGGACATCAATTCTTCTTCTGCCATCCTTATTCACTGTCCAGCTCTCTGATGCACATCAAGTAATTGTGAAGACTATGGCCTGGGTCAGGGGCAATTTAGTCTCTAGGCTGACTCTGTTGCTTTTTAGTACTCTGGAGAGGTCCCTGACAGCAGATTTTTCCAGTGCAATTAGTCTTTTGATTTCCTGACTGCTAGTGCTAAGAGTATTGATTATGGAACCAAATTAGCTGAAATTGTTAACCATTTCAATCTGTTCTCCTTCTACCCATTTTTCTCCCATGAAGTAGATGGTGGATTGAAACTGCCTTATTTTGGGTTCACAGCACAGTTCTTTAACCACAAGGCCATAAGAGCTCTCTGCATGGATCTAGACATTTTACTATATCTAGATGCAATTCAAAGGGTCCTTTCTTATGAGAACTGTAGAAAAAAATTATTCAAACTTTAATAAAAAATTATTTAACTTTAACTAACTTATAGATGCCTTGAAACACTCTAAGCAAATGATGAAATTATTTTTAAAAGCCATAAAAACAAAAGTCCATCCTTAGCAGAATGTTTATGATTTAGTATTTCAAGTAATTACCTAACATTAGTTCTTTCTTGGATTCTAACTATGAAGACATAAGATTTTTGCAAAATTTCTACTTTTCACAGAAGTGAACAAAACTACAAAGTGGCTTGTAAAGACAGATGGGCATCACCATGCACCATGTGCATGGTTACACAACCTTTAACGAGTCCCGTAACTAGGCCTATTGTTGTTATGTTTCATCAAGTTGGAACCAACACACAGCTGATCCCCCAGTGGGTTGTCAGGGGCTGTAAATCACACAGGAAGAGATGTACATCTTTTCTCCCATGAAGCAGCTGGTGGTTTCAAACTGCATGCCTTTAGAATTACAGCATTACTCGTTACCACCACAGCTTCTGCTAGAGAGTTTAAAAATCCTTACATGGCAAAAAATTCATACTTAATGTGAGAGACAATAAGATTGGCATAGGATAGAGCAGAGTATAGAGCCGTTGTACATATGGTCGTTATGAGTCACAAGCAATTTGATGCCATATAACAACAACAACATATTCATTATAAATAAATCATAAATGTTTTAATACGCTCATTTCCCTAATCAGGATTTTAGTGAAAGTTTATAGAGAAAACTGATTTTCAATCCAACAATTCATGTACTCAGTTTCATAACACTGATTACAATCCCTCCATTGTAACATCACTGTTCCTACTTCCTCCCTCTGTTTCCTGTTTCTACACATCCTTCCTGCTTAGGCCATTTTACCTTCTGAGCTTTATCTCTGGAAAAATTCTATCCTTTTGATCATGTACGGTACTTTGTCCCCTTTTCCTGACCTCTGCTGCTATAAATCAACTTACTGGACCATCTGCTGTTGTACTAAATATTGAATCATGGGGGTTATTTTTGTCCCAGGCTTGAATGATGGCAGCCTAGAGGGCCATAATTTCTATGCAATCAGTAAGCCTGGCCATTTTATGATTTTGAGGTTTTTATCCAAATCCCTCCTATTTCTGTTATGACCTTCTGTTGTGATCCATTCAGAAATGCCTTTAGTGGTAATAGGGTATCATCTAGTTCTGGACTATGAATCAGGGACAATGCAGCTCACATCATTCATTAACTCTTTAGAATGATAGACTTTTACATTCTTTATACTTCTATGTTTTGGACATGGTGAAATCAGTAGTGGTGTCTCAGGTGGTCGCTTGGCAAGTACTTAAGATCTTCTTACTCCTCATATAAGTAGGATGTGATCTAGATCATTGTCTCTGTGAACGATGTTCTGTCAATTGGCCATGGTGGTCCCTTTGGTAATGGTCCTAAAATCTTGGACCAGCAACTCATTCTCTCAATGTATTTTATTATTATTGAGAAGTTTTCTTAGAAAAATAAGACTCCAGAAATTGATGGACTACCAATTGATATATTTCAATAAATAGATGCAACCCTGGACGTGCTCATAAAGTTGTGCCAAGAAGTCTGGAGGAGAGCTACCTGGCCAACTGACTGAAAGTGATCCACAGTTACTCCCATTCATAAAAAAGGTGATTTAATAAAATGTGAAAATTATCAAACAATATCACACATAAGCAAAATTCTGCTGAAGATTATCCAGAAATTACTGGAACAGTACATTGACAAAGAACTGCCAGAAATACAAGCTGGATTTAGAAGAGGCTGTGGTACTAGGGAAATCATTACCAATGCCACATTGATTTTAACTAAAAGCAGAGAGTACCACAAGAATGTCTTTTTAAGTTTTATTGACTGTGCAAAGGCATTTGGCTGTATGGATCACAACAAATTGTGGCTAACCTTGAGAAGAATGGGAATCCAGAACACTTGACTGTGCTCATGGAAAATATACACTTAGACCAGGAAGCAGTAATCTGAATAAAACAAGGAAAAACTCATGGCTCAAAATCAAGAAAGAAGTGCATCAGGGACGCGTCCTCTCTCTGTATGTTTTGAATCTGTATGCAGAACAGATCTTTTGGGTGGCTGGACTTTATGAGCAGGAATGCAGCATCAGGATTGGAGGAAGAGTCATCAACAACATGAGTTATACAGATGACACAACCTTGCTTGCTGAAACTGAGGACCTGAAGTGTTTGCTACAGAAGGTAAAGGACTGCAGTGTTCAATACAGATTGCAGTTCAACCTCAAGAAAAGAAGCAATAAATGTTAGAAAGAATGTGTGGAGAGATAGGAACTCTCATATGCTGCTGGTGGGGTTGTAAAATTGTACAGTCATTCTGGAAGGCAATTTTGCATTTTCTCAAAAAGCTAAACATAGAACTTCCATATGACCTAGCTATTTCACTGCTAGGGATATACCCCAAGGGCAGAAGAACTGAGACACAAAAGGAGATTTGTACACCAATGTTCATAGCAGCTTTATTTACAATTTCAAAAACACGGAAATAATAATTAAAGATGACAGAAGACGAAACAATGCCTTTGGATTGTATTGCTAGGGAAGAGTACTGACCATATCCATGAGCTGCCAAGAGAACAAACATGTCTGTCTTGGAGAGGGCAAAACCAGGCTTACCTTGGGGGTAAGTATTTTGAAATTCCATCTCACAGTCTTTAGCGAGGAGGCGCTACCCCTTGGAGAAAGACATCCTGCTTGGAAGGGAAAGGTTACCGCATGAGAGGAAGACTCTGGATGAGATGGATTGACACAGTGACAGGGGTAATAGGGAGAGGTATGTTAGAGACCGCAAGATTGGCTCAGGATAGAGCAGGGTTCAGAGCTATTGTTCATAGGGTTACTATGAGTCATTGTCAACTGGATGACACATAAGAACAAGAATAACACAACAAGAAATTTTCACAAATTTACTCCTTGTTTCTGCTGGCATGTACATGGACTGTTTGGAGATTATAAAGACATGTATATAGAAATATCATCTGCAAAGCTATATGGTCTAATCTCATTTGCTTACAACAGCCTGGTTGCCTTGCATGTATTCTTATATAATTTCATTCAGGTTTACATTATTTGAAGAATTTAAACAGGAAATTACCATTGAAATATGAGGGTACTGAAAATGAAAACCCAAAGGTCATGCTAGACAAAAATATGTCAGAAATTATGAAAGTAACAGTCTTCATGGATAATAAAAATAAAAACAACACTAAGTAAACCTGATAGAGAAGAGATGGTCCAACTTTCTCCCAAGAATCTGCTGTAGATTTGAATTAAGGAAGATGTTCAGCTTTGGTTTAGCAAAGCACCTTGCTAAAGATGATATTACTACAACAGTTCCCTTAATGATATTAATCATTAACAATTTCATTTCTACTATATCAGCATTTTGTTGCCCCTAATACTATTATCCAAAACATGCTTTCACTATTTGCATTAGTATATCAAGAATAAAACTTGGCCTTCAAATTCAAAGCTCTCTGTGTCTACATAAATTCAACAATTTCCATTTTTTGAAGGGAGGAACTGAATCTTGTATGCCATGATAATTGTCTTATATGATATCTCTTTAAATTTTATCTATTCTTTAAAAGGTTCTTATTAAAGGAAGGAAAGACTAGAAACTTGCAAGCATACATCATAACTCTACTTCAGATATCTTTAAAAATATCAATATAAAAAATGTCAATATCTTTCTATATCTTAATAACCATTTAAATTAATTTGTGGCTACAAATTCATGTTTGGCATTCAAGACCTTTGAAAGTAAAACACTAATTAGATTCCAAAAACTCTAACCACATTTGACTAATGGGTTGTACTGTAGTGGGTTGAGTATTCTATGATGCTAAAAGCTAAGTAAAAAATATTTCAAATAGCAAGACTACTCAAGACAAGGAGTTTTAGCCATAATTCAGACTCCTGATTAAGATAAATTAGTAAGAGATGTCTGGCAATCTACTTCCAAAAATCATCAAAGAAAATCCTATGGATTAGCACCAATATGGTGCAGGATGATAGGCTCCTTAGGTTAAATCTGCTCAAAATACACAGTAGCTGCAATGTCAAGTGTATCAGACATTATCAAAATCATGCAAGAATGTTTAATGTTCAACCTGAGTTGAAACAACTAACAACGACAACAGCAGAGATTACAGAGTTTAATCAATCTCTTTTATTGAAATGCTTCACCTTTGACTATTCTGGAAACTACAGACTTATGATATCAGCCAGAAAGGAAAAAAAAATACTAAAATAAGAATAGTGAATAAAACAAGATTTTTCCCAAAATATCAATGGAGGAAATGATCAACATTTTATAGCTTTATTATTTGTTTTTATGTTTAAAATTAGCATTTTACTTTCAAAAGCCTTGAATGTCAAACATGAATGTAAATGTAATACATCCTCTCATGATGTTTTCTGATTTATACAACGCTAAGAATGAAACACTGAGGAAGAACAGTGCTGCATTCAGAGTTTTAAAAAAATTTCAAGAGGTATACTATAGTGCAGTGCTGTGAGTGATAAAATACTACTGTCCATATACAAACAAGGAAGATTTATTAATACAACTACTATTCAAATATATGCACAAATAACTAAAGCCAAGGATGAGGAAATGGAGAATTTCTATCTACTTTTGGTGTCAAAAATTGACCAAACATTCAGCCAAGAAGCATTAATTATTATTGGTTACTGGAATGCAAAATTTGGAAACAATGAGAGGAATAGTTGTCAAAATGTACAGGCTTGCTGATAAAAAGTGACGCTGGAGATAGAATGATTAACTTTTGTACACTTAATGATTTATGCATAGTAAATTTCTTAAAAAAAACATAAAAGGTGATTTTATACATGGACTTCCCACAATGGACTGCACAGGATGGAGAAGTTCATATCAGCAGTCAAAATCATGCCAAGTGCTGACTATGGAACAAACCATCAATTACTCATGTGCAAGTTCATATTGAAACTGAAAAAACTAAAATTAATCCACTAGAACCAAAGTACAACCTTGAAAGCTGAGAATACCACAAGAATGTCTATTTGTGTCTTATTAACTATGCAAAGACATTTCATTTTGTGGATCATAACAAACATGGCTAACATTGCCCAGAATGGGAATCTCAGAACACTTAATTGTTTTTATGCAAAGTTTATATCAAGAAGCTGTTATCCTAATGGAGCAAGGGAACATTGCATGGTTTAAAATCAGGAAGGGTGGGTGTCAGTGTTGTATCTTTTCTCCATACCTATTCAAGTCTATATGCTGAGCAACTAATTTTTGAAGCTGAACTTTCTGAAGAAGAATCGAGAAAACACATCAGGATTGAGGAAAGAGTCATCAATAGCCTGTGCTACGCAGATGACACTACCTTGCTTGCTGAACATGAGGAAGGCTTGACACGCTTGCTGCATAAGATCAAGGACGACAGTCTTCAGTATACATTGTTGTCGTTATTTGCTGTCGAGTCACTTGTGACTGATGGCGACCTTATGTACAACAGCCCTAAACTCTGCTCTGTCCTGTGCCAATCACACTGTTTCTGACACTCCCATCCCGGTTACCCCAGTCACTGAATCAATCCACCTCATAGAGGGCCTTCTCCTCCTGCGCTGTCCCTCCAGCCTCCCATGCATGATGTCTTTCTCCAAGGACCGGTCTCTCCTTACAACACATCCAAAGTATGTTAGACAGAGCCTCAGAATCCTTGCCTCCAAGAACACCAGTTCTACAGGAAACATCACCTTCACTCAGGAAACATTACCACTAAACTTCAGAGACACTGGTCACAACATAAGAAACTATCAGCAGCTGACATGTTTGGAATCACAGAAGACAAGGAAGCTTCAGATATAAGCTATCAGATCAAGGGCTAGAAAATGGGGAATAGATGTGAAGGGAGTGGGTAGAAATGGATGGGTATCCTAGTGGATGGTGGAGCTGGGAAATAAGTGAGTAAAGACACATGGACACATGTGCCAAAGGCACGGACAACTCTGATACTAATGGTTAACTCCATGATAAGGGATAGACCTTTCACTTTTTCTATAACATGCTGGTCTGTCTGATACGTCTCTAAATCTGAGCATTCAGATTCAGACAGACTAGGAAGAAGGATTAGCCATCCACCTCTGAAATAGCAGGCCTCTGAAAACCCTATGTACAAAACAGTATACATTATATATCAAAATCATGAAAGCAAAAGTCCTCACTAATGGGCCAATGACAACACCATGATAAATAAAGGATTAATATTGTCAATTACTTCATCTTTCTTAGTATGTCAGAATTAGTGAGACTGGCTCAGGACAGGGAAGGGTTCAGAGCTGCTGTATATAGGGTTGCTATGGGTCACAGACAACTGGACAACATATAAAAACAAAACAATTGCACTGGGCAAGTTTGTTGTCAGGAACCTTTCAAAAATGTTTAAGAGCAATGATGTTAGTTTTTAAACTAAGGTGTGTCTGATTAAAGCCATGATATTTTCAATCACTTGCTGTGCATTTGAGAACCAGACAATGAATAAGGAGGACAGAAGAAGAATTCATGTTTTTGAGCTGTAGTGTTGGAGAAGAGTACTGACTATTCCATGGACTATCAGAAGGACAGTTATGTTTTGGAAAAAGTTAAGCCAGAATGCTCTTTGGAGGCAAACATGATGAAATTTCGTCTCATATTTTAGACATGTTGCTAAGAGTGGCTACTCCTTAGAAAGAAACATCATGCTTGGAAAAATGGAGAGTCAGCAAAAGAGAGGAAGATCACCAATTAGATTCATTGGCACAGTGACTGTAGCAATAGGCTCAAGTGTATCAGAGATGATGAGAACGGCACAGGATAGGACAGGGCTCAGTTGTGTTGTTCATAGAGTTGCTTTGCGTCATACGCAATAGCACCTAAAAACAATTTATTTAATCTCAAAGACTGAAGATTACTAGGTATTTTTACTGCTTTTTTAAATAGAACTTTAGTGATTCAATGGTTAAACATTTGACTCTATTGTAAGATTGCTGGTTCAAACCCACAACATGCTCTGCCTGAGACAGATGTGGCAATCTGCCTCCAAAAAGATTTACAGCTTTGAATAATTTGACTTCTCTATCTAATATAGCATTTCTAGGAGTGCGATCTGCCTCTATGGCCATGTTTTGATTTTGCTGTGTTAAGGTTCACCAAGACAGGAGATGACTAATTGGGGTCTCCACAGAATGAGTATGTTGTTCAGTACTTCAAGATGGGGTCAGTAGCACGGTAATGTGGCCATCTCTGAGGTTAATGCTGAAGCTTACTGGCCAGAGAATGTATGAGTAGCAAGACTTAAACAGCATCCAACACATGAAGTTGTGAATCAATCAATCAAGCTTTCTCTCTTTAACTGTCCTCCCACGTTCTCATCAGGTCAGAACTAACTCATAGTTGATAGCTGATCCTCTATTGAGCTTCCAAAGCTATAAATCTCACAAAAGGATGTTATCCATCCCTTCTATCTTCTCCAAAGTTACTGAAGGATTCAAATCAGAGAGGCTGTGCCTTTGGCTTAGCAGTACAACCCCTAAGGAGTACACGATCAGTGATCCCTGTGACTATTTGAGGTTATGCATTTGTCTCAGTTCTCTTTGAGAGAAATGTCTGAAATGCCTACTTAGCTTTCACAGAAATCTAGCATTACTAAACACTTAAAATGTGAAGTTTATCCTTTGCTTTTCAAACAAAGGAGCGAACTGGAGGAGGAAGGTAAAGAAAAAGGTGCAACAACGAATGAATGAGAATCTAAAATCTCTATAAATGTTCATTAAAATCAATAAAATAAATTTTTTAAAGGGAAAAATGTGTCAAATATTTGATTGTCTTCATGCTTTTGATACTATTATGTCCATTTCAAAGATAATAAAACTGAGGCGTGAAGAGGTAAGCAAGTTGCCCAAAGATGTGAACCTTATTTGCTTGACTCAAACATCTCAGTAATCAGCTTCATCTGCTTTTTCATAACTAAAGATATAAAAGTGCCCTTATCACACCTTTCCTTTTATTTTTTTTTGGGGGGGGGCAAATCTTCTTCATCCTTCAAGGCCTAGTAGGACACCATAACCTGAACTTTTCTCTACCTTTTGTAATACCCTGGCTTCACTCAGCGTTCCTAGAAATCTGTCCATTCTGCTATCATATAAATTGCCAACCAGTATTAGAGTTAAAATGTGTCCCCTGGTCTTCCTCAACAGATGTTCAAAATGTGACAGCTGGGAAGTCAGTGTGATTCACTATCGAAACTTCAAGGATTAGAATAGATGTTTAAAGCAATACAACATGCAGATCTCAATCGCAGGGATCCACACTTGACAAGGTGAAAAGTTCTAACTTTGACCTTCTCTGACCAGATTGTATGAGGTTAACACCCTTTGGAGAGTTTTCGCAGTACCCTTTTGCCTGATGTGTGGATAAGGGTCTAAAAATGGCCAAGGGCAAAAGCCAAAATTTGGTCAATTATGTAAGGGGCTACAATTATCCAAAAAGGAGAGAACAGTCGTCTGGATGGGTTGGAGGTATCAATGGAAGTGAGAAGTAAACACGGATTTTAATGTGTTTTCTGTGATAGTGTCAAGAGAAATTCAAGATGCTTAGATGTGAGTCCCAGGTTATAGAATATTGTTAAAGATAATTCGAGATAGTATATTTAGAAAATACTAAAGATTCAGTGAAAATACTATTAGACATAGTTGACCGACCAATTCAGCAAAGTAGCAGAGTACAAGCAGCATGCAAAAATCAGTTGGATTTCTCCACAGTGACAAAGAGAATATAGAAATGGAGCTAGGAAAAAACAATACCAATTACAATGTTGTTGTTGTTGTT
>NW_006399757.1:18187830-18203081 GCF_000299155.1 Elephantulus edwardii | reverse complement strand
TGCATTTGAGACCAATTACAATAGCTAACAATAAAATTAAATACTTGTTAATAAATATAACTAGAGACACAGAAGACCTATACACAGAAAATTATAAAACATTGTTACAAGAAATAACAAGGGATCTGGAGAAATGGAAGAATATACCATGCTCATCAATAGGAAGGTTCAATATCACGAGAAAGACAATTCTACTAAAGACAATCTACAAATTCAGTGGAATCCCAACACAGATACTAATTCATCAATAAGATGGACAAGGCAATTTTCAATTTTATCTAGAATGGAAAGAGATCCTGAATAAGCAAAAACTACTGCAAAAGAGAAACAAGGTAGGTGGCACAGCACTACCTACCTGATCTCAAATCCTACAACACAGTTGTAGTGGTCAAGACATCATGGTACTGGTACAGCAAAAGAAACATAGACCAATGATACAGAATTGAGAACCTAGAAATCAGCTCATCTATCTACGATCAACTGATCTTTGACAAGCATATGGAATCCGTTAAGTGGGGATAGGACAGTTTCTAACAAATAATGTTAAAAATATTGCAAATGGCAAAAGTGGAAAAGCATCTGCAGAAAACTTAAGTAACATCCATACCTCACACCTTATACAAAAACCAACTCAAGGTGGAACAGGGACCTAAAAGTAAAATAGAAGACTAGAAAATTCATCAGAGAAAAGCTATGAAGAACTATAGAAGCTCTAATCTACAGCATGAACAGTCTTAGAGCATAATGAAAAACCTACAACCATAGAGAATAAAATAGATGAATGGAACCTTCAAGAATCAAATCCCTATGGACACCCAAAAAACTTCTCCAACAGGGTAAGAAAGCCACACACTGGGAAAAGTAGTTGGCAGTGGCATAACTAAAAAGGGAAATATATAAAAAATTTATAGAATACTCCAGCACCTCAACACAAAAAAGGTAAACAATCCAATCACAAAAAGGGCACAAGATATCAATAAATACGTCACCAAAGAGGACATTCAGAAGGCAAACAAATATATGAAAAAATGTTCAAATGCACAGCTATCAGAGAGATGTCAATCCAAACAAGTATGAGGTATCATATCACCCCAGTAACAATAGCAAAATTCAACAGAGCAGGTAAACAAAAAAATGCTGGCAAGATTGTGTAAAGATTTGAACTTCTGGTGGGAATGTAAAGTGTCACCATCACTATGGAAGGAAGTCTGACACTTTCTCAAAAAGTTAGAATTACATTTGACCTAGAAATTTCACCACTGGGAATATATCCTAAAGAGGGTATATTTTAGCCATGATTTAAACAGATGTATGAACCCTCAGTTTTAATGCTACATTATTCACAATAGCAAAGAGATGGAAGCAACTCAAGTGCCCATCAATAAATGAATGGATAGAAAAGTTATGGTACATTCACACAATGGAATACTACACAACATTGAAAATCAATGAAATATTAAAACATTACACAATACTAGGGAATCTTGAGGACGTTATGATAAGTGAAATATCTCATCCACAAAATGACAAATACTGTATAACACCACTGTCACAAAATAGGACAGACATGGTGGGGGGCTGAGGAGAGAATGGGGAAAGAGTTGACAGAAAATGAATACTGCATTAGAACAGATGATGGAAAGAACTGTCTGAAAGGAACATACGATTATGCATTATAAGTATGATAAAAATCTGGAACAAGGGATGTTTTGTGGGTTGAGCTTTGGGGGACAGGGGGTAAAATGTGCAACAATGAATTAAGCCTGAACAATGAGAAAAGTAGAGATGTTACCAGAAAAAGTCAAGGGAGTTATCGGTAAAAGCATGTCATGCTATTTCATCCAGAAGGTAGGTCAAACATTTGTGAAGTCATCTCATTTTAGTAAAATGGACAATCTTCTCCCTGTCATACTCTCTCCTTCCTGTTGTTTCAGACATAAGGACCACCCCCTCAACCTCTCTCCCCACACGTCAACCTGTATTTCTTCTTACAAAGATCTCTTTCCTTTCTTAGATCCCTTCTCAACCTTTCCTCAGGCCTGTGTTATTGCTTTTACTTCAGTGTAGAGACTTGCTTTCTTTCCCTTGTCCTCTCACAATGACTTCACAAATGTCTCCCAGTCTGGCTCGCAAGTCTTTACTTACTGTTGACATCTCTGTCTTCCAGTTATCTCTTCCTATGCTCCTAACAGGAAACCCCCTTGTAGCCCCACACCAGAATTAGGATGATCTACATCAGCATATTGTCAAGGTCAGAAACAGAGAAAACTCTGCCTCTGTCTATAGAATTAAGGCTTTCCAGTATGAAAACATAATCCCTTCATAAGTAAGTGATGGGAGCTGCTGTATAAAAAAAATTAACTACTTCCTGAAAGTAAATCTTGAAAATTACTTTCACTGACAACCAACATATTTAACTAAAATCTTGTAGGGAAATTGACTCTGTCTTATCTATTTTATCTAAAGTGATAATCCATAACTATTAACTGAACTGTGATCCTTCAGGACCAAGGATATCACTCCTTCAATAACTAAAAACACTTTTGTGTTATACCCGAAAAAAAAGCCAATAATCCAAATTGTGGTACTTACATTCAAAGCTTGAAGTATAGGGCAAGAAAAAGCAATTTTCTGATTCCACCACAACTGGAAAAATGGACAGTGTTCAATGATGCCAAAGCTTCAGAGAAAATGGGGTATTACCTCAATTTTTCCCTACAGAAAAAATTTTTCTACTTACCCATTTCAGATGATTTTTTAAATAAAAGGGAAAGAATCATTGGAAGCTTAGTGATATAACAGTTATACATTCATTCTATAAAAAATCTCAGAGGAATTTATCAGCTAACAAAAGAATAAAATAAATTTAACTACTTGGAAATATTTCTTTTAAAAAATGAGGCTAATACATAATGGAAAGCAGAAATATTTCAAAATCTGCTCTACTTTTAAAATAAATTCTGAATGAAATCTCAAAAGCTTAAAAAAAAAAAGCAGAGTACTCCAATATACAAGGAACTGTAACCTGTGTTTATATGGTGCTATTATGCACCAGGGCACATCTCATCTGGAATTCACTGCAGGATTTGATTGGAACTTGGCTAAGTTACGAAAAGTTTATAAGGCAATTATTCATGTGCTACCTGAAATCAGACAGGCACTTGAGTCTTCAAAAAGGCACAATATATAAAGTTACTCTCAAAAGAACTGTTCTTTCCAGAACTCACTAAAATATACTATTTCAACCAGGCTCTTGATGCAAATCAAAGAGCCACTTTCTCAGCTAATTTTCTTATCTTTATAACTACATAAAACTCAACAATTCTACTGCAAAGTACAGCTTTAAAGTCCTAAAGTGCAACAAAGTCACTTTGTGAGGCTACGGTGCACCTGGTACAAACCATGGTATTTTCAGTTCACTCAGATGCATGTAAAAGGTGAACAATAACTGAAGAAGAGAGGATTCCTTTACATTTTGCAGTGTATATTCTGAATATACCACGAACTGCCAAAATAACCAACAATCTGTCTTGAGAAAAGTTCAGCTCCTTAGAAGTGGTGATGGTAATAGTCTCATAAAGTTTGCATATATTATCAGGACAAGTTAGTCCCTGGAGAGAGAAATCATGCCCGGGAAATGATCAACAAAAAGGAGAAAAACTCCTCAGTGAGCTGGATTGGTACAAGGTCTCCCACAATGACCTCAAACACAGCAGGGGGGATGCCACAAGACTGGGCAGCATTTCCTTCTATTGAATGTAGGGTCACAATGAGTGGGAGCCAACGTGATGACACTTGACTAAGTAACAGAATTAAAATGATTTCTCTTACACACACACCCTGATACATCAATTTTGCTAAACCCTACAAAATAATACTCTGTTTTAAATAGTATCATCTTTAGTAATACTTAAGCGTATAATTTCTTTATAATGGCATTTTATTGAATTGGAGTCCATGAATAGAGCACATGATTAAACATCTGCCTAACAACTGAAAATGTGATGATTCACACCTATCCAGAGATGCTGCAGAAGAAAGGCATGAAGATCTACTTCTGCAAGATGATAGGCCCACGTTTCTATTCTGATACATAGGTGTCAAAGTTTGAAGAAACAACAATCTTTTTTTAATGTTGTTTTGTTTTTGCTTAAATACTCCAAGTACATGTAGGGATGATGCAAAGAGGAATAAGTTAGATGAATTGATGATGCATGGAAAAGATATGGAGAGGATGAAAGCTGAGAGTTAATTAGGGGGATAAGAGAATGACACAAAAGGGAGTAGGCCAGGAAGAAATGGGCATGGATACAAAGAATTTTCCGTCTGTTTCACTATTTGGACTAAAGCCAGATCTGATTTTAGCAAGAGGAAACTCTTCTAGAACTAGACTTATATATTAGAATCCATCAATGGATTGAAGTGTAGATAGAGGAAATCATTATATCAAATCTACAAGAGTAGCAATTACATATGGTATAAGCTAAATATTTTTATAGTCAATGTTGAGTAATCTACACCCAATTAACTCTCTAATTATCTCTTCTGTCTACTTCTCTCAAGCATAATAAATACAGATGCTGGAAAATGGATGATCAAGATATTCCCGTGGTCCAACTGTTTCCCAGCACCACTGGAAAGGCTAAGGGATGAGTGAGGTCCCACATTATGCATCAGTGAGACACACACAAATTCCACAGTCTAATGGGCGCAGTTGGCAAGAGAGGATTGGAACATAGTGGAAACAAAGTAGGAGGAAGTGCAAAGTCAGAATTGTCTCCACATTCAGAATTTCATTGAGGGACAAAATTCTATCTATCAAAATAGAGCTCTTGCTCACCCACGGAGCAGTGGGGGGAATAATAAATGAATCAGCAGAAAGAATGACAGTCCCCTCCAGTTCCCTGAGTCACTGGCATTTCTGAGACGAAAGCCCAAATTCAAAGTCCTCTACTGGTGATTAGTCAGCGTGAGTGACAGTAAGGGACACTTTGAATAGCCATGAATCTTGCTGTGCTGGACAGGATGGAGCTGATGCAAAAGTTGTCATACCTGTAGTCATTATTACTGTTCTGAAAAATGAGAGCCCACACTACTCACACCAAAGCTGTAGGCTCAAGACAGATTTCTAAGCCCTATTAAAGTGTCACTTAGAAGACTTAATGAAAGCTCAACCACGGAACACAGGGAAGAAAGAAGATAAAGAATGCAGTCAACTATCTGATCAACCGAAATTACTCAGGTAATACGGGTCATTAAAATGAAAGTCCAAACCTAATTTGAAATATCTTCAAAGATCTCTTAGCAGCCTCCAACTTGTTAAGTGAACTTAATGGGCTGTTTCTGTATGCTTCCTTGGTGCTCTGGTGTTCAACGGCCCCTCCGTGTAGTTGAATGCCCCCCTCGCTGAATGTCTCCCACAGATTTGCTGATGAGCCTGTTAAAAGTTGTGCTTCCTACAGCGAGCAGCAGGTGCTTAACTAACTGGCACTGTGGAGAGAGTGAGAGAGAAAATCTGTTTCCACCATGATGTGGCCTTAGGCTCATAAAATTTGGAACTGGGAATCAATCAAGAATGACGACAACAACAACAACAAAAATCTGCTCCAGTAAAATAGATTATATATATGAAAAGAAAAAAAAGACAGAATGACTACTCTTTTCCTTGGTTCCAAGAATAAAATTAAAATATTGGGTGAATGCTGTGACTGTTTGCTGTTGATGTCAAATGCTGCTAGTTTAAACAACTGCAAATAAACTTTAAGAAGACTATGATAATGATTTCAACAATATTGAATTCCTATGGATGGCAAATACTTCCTTATTGTCTCCTTAAAAGATGACTGAGAAAGACGGGATAAATAAAGCATACTTCATTGAAAAAGATGAGGGAGAGAACTGTTTAAAGGGATATGAAATTAAGTATTATTGTCATGACAGAAGTTCAAGAAGGCTGCATAGTGGAGAGGACTTGTGGGGAAGGATTGTATAACAATGAAAAAATTTTTCTTTTACTTTTCAAAGAGAACTGTGAACTGGGGGAGAGGGGTGGGCAGGGAGAAAAGTGCAATAATAAATGAATGGAAATCCAAAGTCTCTGTAAATTTTCATTAATAAAAAAATGATGAATAACTAAATAAATTTTTGACGTGCACAACGAAGGTGACGCCTCTTAAAATTGGACTTTTAAAATGTGTTGCCAGAACTAACTTACCAGCAATATATCAGTAAGTTCTGAAAGTCAAAGAAATTATACTCACCAACAAGTTGACAACAGTGATTTTTCATTGAATATGATTAGAAACTCATAAAATTTAGGCTTTACAAGAATAGCAGATTTGTTTTACTTATTTTTAAATTTATGGTCATCAACAAAAAGGATACTTTCCAAATATTTTATTTGATCTGAGGTTTTTTAAAATCTAACTGACAATTTCCTCAATTACCACACATTTCTCTTTTATTGGTTCTAGATCAGCTTTTATTTATAAATACCGAGTGACTACTTTAAAACTGCATCTTTGGCTTTAGAGTGTATGTTTCAGATCATAAACTTAAAATGAAGAAAGGAATAACAAAATGTTATTTCAAGATTTGAAAGGCAATTCTGGATGTCTTACTGAACCAAAACTAAACTTCACCAGCAACACAAAAATTTTTCAACAAATAAAGTGCCATACCAAAAAAATAAACGCTGCAAGATATTTCTGTTTCACTATTTTATGTATTTAGGGCTATTAGCTGAGCATATGCAAAACAGGATAAGCACTACTACATTAGAAGTACTTAATAACCATCTAAATGAATGCTTATCAAATTTTAATTCATGTAAGAATTGCCAGGAGACCATTTCCAGAATCGATTCTGATTGATGGGGTCTGCACCTTCATTGGCACGGCTCTAGTGGCATTGTCCATTGAGAGTTATGCTGTTAAATCAAAGGCAGCATCTCCCTGGAGGTTCGAGTCCACTAGCTTAGAGGGAGAAAGGTGGGTAATCTCTTACCATGGGACTTGCAGCTTCAGAGACACTCAGTGGAGAATCAGCTATGAGTCAGCTCTAACTGGAAAGCAAGCAATTGAGTCAACATCTTTACTCCCCTGGTGTGATACTGACCCCACTAATCAGTAGACCAGACTTGGAATAATAAAAGCTTCTAATGCACTAAGGTTGTTGAAAAGGTATGGAGACAGGATGCATCCCTGGCGTACACCCTTCCCAATTTTGAACCATGCAGTGTTACCCTGCTCTGTTCTGACTACTGCCTCTTGGTCCAACTATAGGTTTTGTATTAGCACAATTAAATGTTCTGGGATTCCCATTCTTCTCAGAGTCGGCCACAGTTTGTTATGATCCACACAGTCAAATGCCTTTGCATAATCAATGAAACACAGATAGACATTCTTCTGGTATTCTCTGCTTTCAGCCAAGATCCATCTAACATCAGCAACGATATCCCTAGTACCACGACCCCTTCTAAACCCAGCCTGGACTTCCGGCAGTTCTCTGCTGATGTGCTGTTCTAATCATTTTTGGATGATCTTCAGCAGAATCTTGCTTGCATGTGAAATCAATGACACTGTTCTGTAGTTTCCACACTCAGTTGGGTCACCTTTCTTCAGTTGGCCAAGTGGTTGTTCTCCAGATTTCTTGGCACAACTTGGTGAGCACATCCAGGGCAACATCTGTTATCTGAAATACTTCAATTGGTATACCATCTATTCCTGGGGCCTTATTTTTTGCTATTTCCTTCAAAGCAGCTTGAACTTCTTCCTTCATCACCATAGGCTCTTGCTCATATGTTATTTCTTTAAATTCCTCTGTATCTGCCAATTCCTTTCTATATAATGACTCCGTATATTCCTTCCATCTTCTTTTAATACTTCCTGGATCATTTAATATTCTGCCCAAAGCATCCTTGATTACAGCAACTCTAGGTTTGAATCTGTTCTTCAGTTCCTTGAGCTTAAGAAATGCTGAGCAGAGCAGATTATCCGAGAGGCTGGGCTCTATGAGGAGAATGGTGGCATCAGGATTGGTGGAAGATCTATTAACAATCTCTGTTACGCAGATGACACAACCCTGCTTGCTGAAACTGAGGAGGACCTCATGCACTTGCTGCGAAGGGTCAAGGACTGCAGCCTTCAGTATGGACTAAGGCTCAATGTCAAGAAGACAAAGATTCTCGCCACTGGACCAATTAGCAGCGTCAGGATGGATGACGAAGAGATTGAGAGTGTTCACAGCTTCAGTTTGCTCGGCTCCACAGTCAACACTCTTGGTACCAGCAGTCAGGAAATCAAAAAGCGTATCGCGATGGGAAAGTCTGCTGTTAGGGACCTCTCAAAGGTACTCAGGAGCAACAGTGTCTCTCTGGAGACTAAGGTGTGCCTGATACAGGTCATGGTATTTGCAATTGCTTGTTATGCATCAGAGAGTTGGACAATGACTAGGGAGGACAGAAGGAGAGTGGATGCTTTTGAG
Organism: Elephantulus edwardii; assembly: GCF_000299155.1. Lineage (NCBI taxonomy): Eukaryota > Metazoa > Chordata > Mammalia > Macroscelidea > Macroscelididae > Elephantulus > Elephantulus edwardii. Next base: position 18,194,597 of record NW_006399757.1, on the reverse strand, counting down.
CTGTGGTGCTGGAGAAGGGTACTGAATGTACCATGGACTGCCAGGAAAACAAACAGATTCATCTTGGAGAGGATTAAACCAAGCTACTCCTTGGAGGCAAGGATTCTGGGGCTTCATCTGACATACTTTGGACATGTTCCCAGGAGGGACAGGTCTTTGGAGAGGGACATCATGCTTGGAAGGGTGGAGGGACAGCACAGGAGGGGAAGACCCTCTATGAGATGGATTGATTCGGTGACTGGGGTAATCGGGATGGGTGTGTCAGAGGCGGTGCGGTTGGCGCAGGATAGAGCAGGGTTTAGGGCTGTTGTGCATAGGGTCGCTATGAGTCGGAAAAGACTCGGCGGCACATAACAACAACAACAACAACAATGTACTAAGCAGTATACAGTTTCATGTTTTATATTTAACACCCAATACAAGCAGTATAAGCTCATCTAGCAAAGAAGAAAACTGAGAAAAAAAAAGAGTTTTAATTAACTAGTGAGTAATAAGACCAAAAACTGCCCCTGGTCTCTTTGAAATTAAGGTCTATACGTTATCTAAGATTCACTGTTTTTACCACTCTAGAAATCAGTTTGGACAGTTGTCAGTAATTACTGCTTCCTTGTGGTGGTGTTGGTGTGTGCTGCAGAGTCAGAACTGACCCATAGCTCACCCTGCATTAGGTTTTCAGAGGCAGTTAATCGCATGGGAGGAGATTGCCCATCCTTCTCTCACAGTGTTGCTGGTGACCTCGAACTGTATGTCTTCAGGATTGCAGCACAGCTTCTTGCCACCAGCGCACAGAGCTCCCTAACAAAAACATATTAATCCACTCTGAATTGACTCAATCCACAATAGAGTTGTTAGAAAATCCAGGGGCCTAGACTCCACTCCATGAAGCTCAGGTGGCCTACTTGTAAGAAGCTGCACTCCAATCCCAAAGGCACACTGTTCAAATCCACCAAGTGCTTCATGGGAGAAGGATGGACAATGATCTCCTTTGCAATTTACTGTCTCTGAAAAATCTGCTGAAGGGTTACTATGAGTTGGTTCCCATGTGAGGGAACAACAAGACAACACTACAACACTGAGCAAACAACAAAAGAGCTCACTACAGTACAATGTGGGTTTTTTCTCTGTAAATGTAACTAGAATTGTAATTATTTTCAATATTTACAAGGTGACTCTGAGGCTCACCAAAGTTATTAATTTACTAAACTGCCTGAACCAACTACAATAAATGCCATCTGCATTCCATTTGTTCCTGTAAACAGCAGCCTGTGAGGTGTTCAAATGGGTCTAGTATGTGGGCGGAGGGGAAAATATTTCATCTTTAGAATAAAGTAAGCATTTATTATATTCTACTAGATTGCTATCATTGGTGTTTTGTGTCATGGAGGATATTACAGTTTCTAACCATGCCATGTGACACACTAGAAGCATCTCGCAGGGATTTCTAAAGCATCATCTGTACAGGCCATGTCTTTGTTCCTGAGAAGTTGCTGTGCAGATTTGTATCACCAACCTTTCTTCTAGCTGAAGAATAATTAGCTATCATGTCACTAGGTCTCTTCTCCATTCAATTAGAACACACACACACACACACACACACATTTCCATTAATTCCTTGGCCAGAGCTATCATCCTTAATTTTTCTATATTTTGCAAAGGACAATGATCCAAGAGGAACTTGCAGATCCTGCAAAAATATATAGAAACATTGCTATTCCATTCTAAAGAATACTGAGGATGCCAGAACACTTGGATGAACCTGACAGAGAGGTATAGCTCCACTCGGAGGCTGTCTGAATGGCATGCACTCATTAACAGAAAATACATGATTAGTCAGAGTCTCTATGGAGAATTATAATCATATATCTGGTGTTTAAGTAGGGCAGGCCTCTCTGCCCATCTGCACTTTTACAGGTAAATTCTTCAGAAGAACCATTTTCAAAGAATTTCACACAGGGCTATTTGTGCAAGATGGAGCAATAAACTTCACAGAAGAATTTTAGCAGCACAAAGTAGTTCAATCAAGGGAAACTAAACATGGAGTGTGGACTTGCAAAATCAGTTTCTTCACAAGTATGAAGTTCCATCAGCCTTAGCAATTCCACAAGTTGTTAAGATTATTGTGCATCACCACTATGTTTTCAGTGGCTTTTTAGCAGTTCAAAGAAACATACTGAGTACTAGTGTAGCTTGCTGTTAATGACTGAAACCATTTATTCATCCCAGATTTGCATTAAATAAATAAATACAAATCAGTACATTTTTTCAATATTAGAAGTATATATTGTCAATAGGTTTCTCCTCTTTTTTCCTATAATATCTACTGTATTATTCATATTTATTAGTCAAAACTCATACTTAACTTTAGCTATGTCTTACTCAAAATCTTCTGACATCCATCAGAAGACACTCTGAAAATTGCACTAGGCCATAGAGAAGCCAAAACAAAGGGGAAACATGCTGAAGTAAAAGAACTGAGCAGATGATTTCATAGGTCAGCTTCAGAAGACAAAGTAAAATATTATAATGGAAAGTGCAGAGAGCTAGAATTATAGAATAAAGAGAGAAGAATTCACTCAGTATTTCTCAAGATGAGAGAACTGAGTAACAAATTTAAGCCTTGAGTTGCAATACTGAAGGATGTTACAGGCAATATTTTGAATGATCCCGGAAGCATCAAAAAAAGATGGAAGGAATATACAAAATCACTGTACCAGAAAGAATTGACTGATGCTGAAAAGAGAAAATGGTAATTAAGAAAGAAGTTGAAGCTGCACAGAAGGCACTGGCAAAAAAATAAGGCTCCAGAATTGATGGGATATTGATTGACACGTTCAATTAAAAGATACAGCCCTGAATACACTATGCAGGATATTTAGAGGACAACTACCTGGCTGATTGGACAAGATCCATATTTGTTCCCATTCTCAAGAAAGGTGGGCAAAAAGAATGCGGAAATTATCAAACAATATCATTAATATCATATGTAAGCAAAATATGGCTGAAGATTATTTTTAAAATGTCTATAACAGTACATAGATAGGGAACTTCCAGAATTTCAAGCAGGATTTAGAAGAGGTCGTCGCACCAGGAATACCATTGTTGGTGTCAGATGGATGAAAGTAAAGACTATCAGAAGAACATTTATTTATGCTAAATTGACTATGCATTTTACTGTCTAGATCATAATAAGATTTGGCTAACATTGAGAAGAATGGGAATCTTCTTAATAGTGTTCATGCAAAACCTATGCCTACACCAAAAGGCTGTTGAGCAAACAGAGCAAGGGAACACTGCATGGTTTAAAATGAAGAAAGGCATGCATCAGGGTTGTATCCTCTCTCCATACCTATTATATGTATGCTGAGAAATTTATTTGAAAATTAGGATTTCATGAAGAAGAAAGTGGCATCAAGATAGGAGAAGACATTTCAATGACCTGCATTATACAGATGACACAAACTTCTGGCTGAAAGTGAGAAAGACTTGAAGTACTTACTACAGAAGATCAAAGAATACAATCTTCAGTATGGATTGTATTTCAAGATCAAGAAAACAAAAATTCTTACCACTGGATCTATAGACAACAATATCACAATATCATCATAGATAAAGACTGACATTGTCAACAATTTCCTCTTACATGAATCCACTATCAGCACCTTTAGTACTAGTAATAAGGACATTAGAGACGTACTGCACTGGAGTCTGTAGTCATTGACCTCTCCAAGTTATTGTAGAGCAGCAATAGTCAGTTTGAGGACTAAAGTGCATCTGACTCAGGCCATGGTCTTTCCAATCACTTGCTATGCATCTGAAGCTGGACAACGAATAAGGATGACAGAGGAGAATTGGTACCTTTAAGCTGTGATGCTGGACAAGAGTACTGAATATCCCATAGTCTTCTAAAAGAACAAACTAATATGTCTTGGGAAAAGTGCAGTCAGAGTGCCCCTTGGAAGCAAAGATGATCAATCTTCATCTCACATGCTCTGGACATGTGTGTGGCTAGGAGAGGATATTTCTTAGATAGGGACATCATGTTTGGAAAGATGGAGAGTCAGCAAAAGAGAAGAAGACTCTCAAACAGATGGACTGACACAGTGATTTCTGGAATGGGCAGAAGTGTGTCAGAAAGAGTGAGCACGACACAGAACAGGACAAATTTCACGTCTATTAACACCATGGGTCATACTTGACTCAATAACAGCTAATAACAACTTGTTCTAAATACAGAAAGATTGAATCTCTAAAATAATAAATAAAGTTACTCTTTAGGTTGATCACAGAGCAGGGACAAGCTCTACTCATGATTGTCTGCCAGCAGTAAACATATGTGACAAATTTACCCAATAAAATCTTTCACTGACCATTAACTTCACATAAATATTTTAATTTGTGTCAGTTTTTCAATGAAGCCATTTTGTTAAAAAGCCTTTTAATTGACTTTTGGATAAAGTTTGGCACAAAATTCATTTTTAAAATGTTATTTCCAAAATGAGAATATTCTAACCATTCTTCTCCAAGGCTGCAGTTGTACATTTATGTAATATCAATATATACACATACATACATACATACATATATAGGAAGACTTTTTCTAAACTGAATTCAAAGTTAGATATATAGATGATATAGATATAGATGAAAGATATATCTATAGAGATAGAGAGAGAGAGAGAGAAAGAGAGATGATATAGAGATGGAGATGGAGATAGAGATATAATAGATGATATACATGAAGAGAGATAGAGATACAGATATATACATACATACACACGAACACACACATACATAGACAAACACACTGTTAATATGACTTTTAGGAGTATTTATCAATCAAAACTTTTCTTCTATTCATGTGATATTGTTATTCAGTGCCATCGAGTTGGGCATAACTCTAAGGGACTCTATGAACAACTGACTTGAAAGCTACCCTTCATCTGCCATCTTCTTCTGCTCTGACCCTCCTAGAGCCCAATGCTGTAGTCACTATGCTAATTCATCTTGTTGAGGGTCTTTCCTTCACTGAATCTCCATCTTTCAAATTTTGATGTCCCTATTCAAGGCATAGCATCGCCTCGCTAGCTACCTGTCTAAAATACAAAAGGCGAAGTTTCACCATCTTTGCTTCCAAGGAGCACTCAGGATGCACATATGGCATGCTGTATTTTGCCACCTAGAAGTGTGGTCCCTAATTCAGCAAGGTCAGCATCACTTAAAGAGTTTATTAGAAATGCAAGTTTCAGGTCTTTGTCCAGACCTCTTAACTAAATCATAATCTTCATTTTTACTATGAGTGTTGCATGTTAGGCTATTAATCTAATGATTGATGGTTAGAATCTACCAATCACTCCATGGGAAAAAGATGGGAAGCCTCATCCTATAAAGGTGTACAGCCTCAGCGACCTCATGGAGGATCAGCATGAATCAGGATATACTTGACACATAAGTTTCATTTCCAGGTGTGCATGTTACCAAGACTCAAATTCCTACGTACTTTAAATGTGAGAAACACTACTGTAACAACTACTCAGTCAGTCACTTCTCTATACTTTTGAATTTGATCCTCATGAGAACTGTATGAGTAGATATTCTCATCATCAATATTTGTTCATCTCATTGATGAAATTAAATTCAGTAGTAACTTTCCAAAAGTTATATAAACTGTTCTTAGGTGGCATCAAGTCAAGCAGGACTCATAGTGACCCTATGAACAACAGCTCAGGACTTTATCCTATGTCAACATGATGATCTTCACCTTACTTAAGCCTATTGCTACAGTCACTGTGTCAATCCATCTCCTTGAAGACCTTCATCTCTTTCACTAACTCATACATTTACCTTTCTGAAGTTCTGAACTCTCTACCTTTTTCTGAAGTACTGGCCTCTCCTGAGAACATACTGAAAGTGTAAAAAGGAAGAGAAAGACACTAACTCATGTTCAACTAGATGAAGTTTGTTTCCCTCTCCCATACTTTAACACAAGAGTCTTCATCTGGGTCTGACATATCCAGATGGTGCACAAAGTGCTTAGTTTTTGAGTGCATTTTTCTTAACAAAGTTTGGTGAGAAAGTTCAATCAGTTTAATGGTCTCTCAAAAAAAATCGATGCCCCTGAAAAATATTTCCTAATCCCTTCTTGAAAGGCTCTCTTTTTTTATAGATATGTATTTTTATTTTCATTCTCATGGCCATCATATATGTTCCAAGCCACGGTTATTCTCCATTAGCTTTCCCAGGTTGTAAATCAAAACAGGAAGAGACTGCTCATCTTTTTACCTCAGCGCCACACAGACGAGCATCCTTTGGCTTATGAGCACAATTCAATACAGACTATATCACTAGAGCACCCTAAGCAGGAATAATACTCAAATTCAATGCAGTCAAGGTGACCCATAGCTGACCCTCCAGTGGGTTTTCATGGGCTCTAAAGTGCATGGAAGGAGACTTCCTATCTTTTTTCCTCAGACAGGTGGTAGATTGAAACAAACTGCCTTTCGGTTGGCAGTTCAAATCCTCACTAGACCACCAAAGCCTCCTTAAACAGGTGTGTAGTTTTGGGTGTCTGTGAATCATTTACAACTCCGGGCAACCCTATGAACAACAGATTTGAACCTGTCCTTTCCTGTACCACTCTTTTTTTGATTATTATTAAATTTTATTAGTTTCTATGAACATTCACAGGGATTCTGGGCTTTCACTCCCCCATTGCCGCACCACTCTCTCCACCCTCCTCCCCAGTTTGTTCTTCTTCCCCGCCATCCGAA
>NW_006399757.1:18121560-18186880 GCF_000299155.1 Elephantulus edwardii | reverse complement strand
ACTCCCACCAACAGTGAATCAGGGTTCCAGTTTCTCCACAACCTCGCCAGCATTTGTTGCTTGCTGTTCTGTTAAATTTTGCTATTTTGACTGTACCATTCTTATCATCTTTGACATACTTGAGCCCATTGCTGGAATTACAAGAAGCCTCCAAATAATTGAAAGGTAAATTATCAAAGGTAATTTAAAGAAAACTATCAACTTCCAATCCACAAAATGTATTTCCTTAACATAAATACTCTAATTCCTGGAATTGTAAGAAGATCATCACAACTGTAAACAGTCTTATCCTCAAGAGTGATTTATGTGCATACATTTCCTTTTAAAAACCTGTGGTCATACGATTTTTTTTCCTTGCTATTTTACAATGCTTAAAGACATGAAAGAAGAAAATGAAAATAAAAGACCCTGTCACTTAAATGCAGCATGTTGCTTTGGAGTTCAAAAGATAGGAAAGGAAAAAGGAATTTAATTTTAGCTCTATTTCATAATTATATGTGTGATCTTGAAAAAGTTAAATATTTTACTAAACCTAAGTTTCCCAATATAAGATGAAGAATAGCATTGATTTCTACATTGTTTTATTACATGATATAATGTAAAATGTGTGCCCAATGGATACATTCCAATGTAGTAAGCACTCAGTAAATTTTGTTTATTGTCAAGTTCCATCAGGTCATTTGGCAAGCACTCATGGCAACCCTATATACAACAACTTTAAACCCTGCTCTATCCTTTGCCAAACTCATCATCTCCAACATACCCAGTCACTATGTAAATCCATCTCATCCAGGATCTTCCTCTCCTGTGCTGTCCCTCCTCTCTTCCAAACATGATGTCCTTTTTAAAGGACTGGTCCCTCTTGCAACATGCCCATAGTATGTCACATAGTGCTTCAGAATCCTTGCCTTCAAGGAGCAGCCTGGTTTCACCCTCTCCAGGACAAACCTATTTGTTCTAGCAATCCACGATATATTCAATACTACTCTCCAGAACCACAGCTCAAAGGAATTCATTATCTTTCTATCATCCCTAGTCATTACCAGCTTTCTGATTCATTGCAAATAATTGTGAAATCCATGGCCTGGATCAGGCACACCTTAGCCTCCAAACTGATATTGTTGCTCTTCAGTACTGACAGCAGAGTTTCTCAATGCAATTCATCTTTTTATTTCCTTGATACTCGTACTAAAGAGTGCTGATTATGGAGCCAAGCAAAATAAAGTCGTTAACAATCTCAATCTCTTCACCATCATGACACTGTCAATTGGCCCAGTGTTGAAAATCTTTGTTTACTTGATGTTGAGCTTCAATCCAAATTGAAGGCTCTATTGCTTGACCTTCTGCGGCAAATGTTACAGGTCCTCTTCTGTTTCAGCATGCAAGGTTGTGTTATCTGCATAATGCAGCTTGTTAATAATGCAGCTTCCTCCAATCCTTATGTCACATTCCTCCTTGTACAGTCCAGCCTTCCGGATGATTTGTCCTCATATAGATTGAAAAGGTATGGAGATAGGATGTATCCCTGGCATACGCCTTTCCTGATTTGAACCATTTAGTGCGCCTTTGCTCTGTCTGACAACTGCCTCCTGGTCCAAGTATATGCTTCACATAAGTATAATCAAGTGTTCTGGGATTCCCATTCTCCTCAGAGTTAGTCACAGTTTGTTGTGATCCACACTATCAAATGCCTTCGCACAGTCAATGAAACACAAACAGACATTGTTCTGGTATTCTCGCCTTTCAGCCAAGATCTAGCTACAATATCCCTAGTATCACTTCCTCTGCTAAACTCAACCTGCACACTGACAGTTCTATATGTAGGCAATAATTTTTAAAATCACTGTATCTAGGAGATTTCATGATTTTTCTATCGACCTTCAGGAGAACAAACAGAGGAGAGGGTGAAACCAAGTTTCTCTTGAAGGCAAGGATTTTGAAGCTCCGTCTCACATTCTTTGGGCACGTAGCCAGAAGGGACCAGACCTTGGAGAAGGATATGGAAGGACACTACAGGAGAGGAGGAACCTGGATGAGGTGGACTGATATGATGACTGGGGCAATGGGGATAGGTGTGTCAGAGTCAGTGAGACTGACTTAGGATAGAGCAAGTTTCAGACCTATTATGCACAAGGTTGACTATGAGTCGCGGGCAACTTGGTGGCACATAACAACGTCATTTTTAACTCAGATTGTTGGGAATCATTGAGAACAAGGGCCTTTATCTTGCTTCCTTGCATCCTCTACTGTGCTTTGTCCAAAGCAGCTAATTAACACACTTATTATCTCTGATGATTCTCCATAAAAAATACAAAACGGAATTTTTTTAAGACAAACTTCAGAATTTATTTTCTTAAAATATTAAAAAAAGAAAAACAAGTACTACAAAAGTAGCAATCCTTTCATTTCTCTTAAATCTTACTAAACTTATTGTGAATTAAGGAGTCCTGGTGGCACAGAGAGAGCATTACATGTTGATCTGCTAAAATGGAAGACTGAGTGATTCAAATTCAGCAGCTGCTCTGCAAAGGAAGACACATATTCTCTTGTAAAGATTTTCAGCCTCAAAAGCCCCACTGGGGAGGGTCACCATAAACTGGAATCAAATCAACAGTCGTGAATTTTATTGTGAATTTACTGCAAAAATGCATCAAATAATTTTATAGTTTTCCATAATTATATAGCACAGTTTTTCACGTGACTAGAGTCAAATCACCTTCTTAAGATACTGTAAGCTGTCTATTCCTCAATAACATAATAACCTGCTTAGGGCTTTTCACACTAAGTTGCATGAAGGTTACAACATCCAGGCCTTCTAAAGCACCTATAGGCATCAGACAGGCATGCCAATAAAGAGAGACAAAGTTATTGCCTCAAATAAAATCTCGGCTGGCTTCAATTTATTGCCACATCTCCAACTTCTCACACCAACCAAAACAATAAATATTAGGATCCTCAAACTGCAAATGCAATCTAATTTGTAATTTATTTCTTCCTGCTCCTCTGTCCTAAAATCCCATCACCAGAAAATAACATCATCCTGTTTTGAAAGCCAACAGAAACAGTCTCTGTTGATCCAGTGCAAATATTAACTATGTCTCCTCCTCGGCTGGGCTGTGATGTGGAGCTAGGGGTCTCCTATTACCATCTCCAGAACACAATAGCTTCACTGCCTGCATTTCCTTCCCTCTGTCTCACGTTGCTAACAGGGTGGCTGTGAGTTTCTATAGAACCTGTCACCAGGGAACAGTCCAACATATTTTGGGGGGAAAAAAATTCACCCTGCAAGGAGACTAGGATGGGTGCATAGTAAAAAGAATACTCTCCTGCTTGGATGCTGGCCACCTAATTAAATTCAGAGGAGTATTGACTCTGTCCACTTAGATTAACTTTATATATAACCAAATTATAGATTCAAATTAACCAATGTATATCCCTGAAATGCCTCCAAAAATACATCAACTGTGTTCCAATGAAATTCCCTCAAGTGAATGTGAGTGCAGTCCAATTTGGTGTGTTATTTTCTATTTTAACATGAAATCAGTAACACAAAGGGATAAATTGAGGCAGTGTTTCAAACATAACGAGGTCACACAATTTAGCAGAGGGAGAAAGCATCAAGTTTCTGATGTTCATTAAGGATCTGTTATTATTCCAGTGATTTATAAAATATTCAACAGTAGCATTTTAAATTAAATTGTTGGCATGTGTAATAATTTTCTACCTAACACATTACACATTATAAAAGCATTTGCATATATTAAAATCTAAATATCCCAAAGTTCACACGTGGTGACAGGGATATCAAATCTTGAATTCTAAGCTTGGCTAACCAGTATCTTGTTAGAGTGTTCCACATTTTTACTAAATGCTGAGCAAGAAGAAATGAACAAAGTATTTGGATCTGATCCTTAATAATTCTCAATGTCAGGTCATAAATCTCCTGACAGGAAAATATTAAATTCTAAAATCACTTCTCAAAGAATTTGCAGCATTATTTTCTTCAGATGATTTGCTACATAGCACCAATACAGTTATCTCAGATTTAGAGTGAAAATAATTGAGTCAGAAAAACAGAGTGGACCACATAACCCATCCATACATCTCTAGCAGTTCTCCACTTGATAGTGGTGCTGACAGAATCTCATGTAATTATCATTTAGTAATACTGAATATAATACTTTCCCAAGCTTGAATTCCTAAAACATTCTTACAGTGTATGGATGACAGAAAAATCAGGTGGGAAAGAACTGTTTTCTTTGTAAAGCTGAGCAAGTCAAGGACTGTTTTCAAATTTGACAATGAAAAAGGTAATCAGGCATTTATGAAAACATATGTCTGCCGCATAATTTTCCAAATATCCATGAATCTTAAGAAAGTAAGTATTCAAATGCTTTCATGATCATGGAGAATAAAGTACGCAGTATTTGCAAAACATAAAGGTTTCCTCTTTCTGGAAATAATTGCTCAAAGTCACCAATCAGCCCACTAAACTGTTAGCAAATTGCATTTCTTGAACTCATAAAGGGCCTACTTTAATCTTCCAAGAGAAGATTGTTGAGGGCAAAACACAAAGATTTCTTACCATGATTACTGTTGGGAAGCTAAAAATAGTCTGACCAGAAAAGTGAGATCAAGCAACTTCCTGACACAAACCTGACCTAATTCAAGAATCTGATCTTTATCAGGCTCTGCTGAAGACCATAGGGCGAGGAGCTCTGAGAATACAGACCACGCAGAGGATTCAGAGCCCCAGGGGCAAATTATATATAAAATAATAAGGGGTGCAAAAGATTTGAAAACACTAGATGAATGTTTCTCAATATTTTTTTAAAAAACTGTTTTAATTCTTTTGGCTTTCCTTTCATTCACATTCTATTTCATATGGTCACTCCATACTTTATATCTTAAAAATGAATCACCATTCATCTATGCCCACCATCATGCCGTCTTTTCAGATTCCCACTGGATCTTTCCCAATTCCTTCACCCACTCTCCTCCCACCTATCTTACTCCATGATTACAGCCCCTGATTTCCTATCACCCCACCCTCAGCCCTCCTGTCCCCTCCCCTTTCCTCTTTGGATAGCCATACACATCTTAAAAGGTGTCTATATATATATAATGGTCTTATGCACAGTATTTGTCCTTATGAGACTGTGTTACTCAGCATACTGCTCTCTAGCCTCTCCCATGTTATACAGTATTTTGCAAAGTCATTGCTCCTGAGTGCTTCATAGTCTTCCATCATAGGAATGTATCACAATTTCTCAATCTAGTAATTTGTTGACTGAAATTAGAGCTGTTTCCATGTTCTTGCTATTGTGAATAGCACTGCTATGAACACCAGTGACAAATCTCTGTTTGTGTCTCAGTTCTAGATTGTTCACAGCTTTAGTTTGCTTGGCTCTACAGTCAACACTCTCGACACCAGTAGCCAGGAAATTAAAAGACACTGCGATGGGAAAGTCTGCTGTTAGGGACCTTTCCAAAGTTCTGAAGAGCAATGGTGTCTCTCTGGAGACCAAGGTGCATCTGATACAGGCCATAGTCTTTAAATCACTTGTTATGCATCAGAGATTTGGACAATGACTAGGGAGGACAGAAGGAAAATTGATGCCATTGAGCTGTGGTGCTGGAGAAGAGTATTGAGGGTATCATGGACTGCTAAGAAAACAAACAGATTCATCTTGGAGAGGGTTAAAGTAGGCTGCTCCTTGGAGGCAAGGATTCTGGGGCTCCGTCTGACACACTTTTGACATGCTATAAGGAGGGACCGGTCCTTGGAGAAGGACATCATGCTTGGGAGGGTGGAGGGACAGCGGAGGAGGGGAAGACCCTCTGTGAGGTGGACTAATTCAGTGACTGGGGTAATCAGGACGGGTGTGTCAGAGACAGTGCGGTTGGCACAGAACAGTGCAGAGTTTAGGGCTGATGAACATAGGGTCGCTATGAGTCACAAGCGATTCAATGGCACATAACAACAACAATATACTCCTAACAGTGGAAAACCTATGTTGTTTGTTTTTTGTTTTTTTTGTTTGTTTGTTTTGGTGGGTTTTTTTTAAACTGTTAAGAAAATTTTCATGGTTTTACTGAATAATGAGACTTTGAAACATCTGAACAAATCAATATTTGGGTGATGAGTCAGCTGCTTTCTCCTTCACTTCTTTGGGTTACTAGAGCAACTTGCAGTAGATTAAAAAGAAAGGAGAAAAGATAACCTTTTGCATTACTTAAGTCTTTCCAAGGCATGCGCTGGTACAACACAAACTTCTCCTGTCAGATGCAACTAGTCTAGTGTCCAAACATCACATGCTGTTAGCACCTCGGTGGCAGCAGCGCACCGCACCCACTCCCACCTTGGCCTTGCTTGTTTGTGTATGATATTTGGAGCATCTGGAAGAGTGTGAATAGTATCGGGAAAAGGGGGGAGGAGGAAACAGCATTAATGCCTGGCTGGGACGAGGTCAGCCAGAGTTGTGCAGCAAAAGCCCGAACATATCATTGGTGCAAACCCATTGATATTCTTTAACAAGAACATCTGGTGAAAGCCCATGATGGGGTCTTCATCGGCCTTGAGCTGGTCCACAACCACGTTGAGGATACAGCTATCTGGTGTGGGCTGATGGTCCTGAGACATGATGCTGTGCTGGATTTTCTGGAACAGAAGGCTAGACAATTTCGCCACAATGGCAGCTTTCCCCTGGAACTGTTGTCCTTCCACATAAGGCATGATGTGTCAATATAAATTGCGCCTAGTTGGACTCTGTCGTTTTCAAATAACTGGTAGTAATGTTGAATGAAGCTGGATCCAATCTGTTCTCAAATTGGCTTGTGTCCCATTATGGAGTGTCGCCCAGCCTCCGTGACACCCGAGGGGCTGGCATGATGGCGGCACCGGTGGCAGCAACCCAGTGCGGTCTCTGTTTTGTTGTTTTTGTTTTGTTTTGTTTTGTTTTTCTTTTAGAAAATGCCAAATTACTATGAGAACATTGTCTGAGATGTGACTGACAAATGGTTTGGGTCCCATCCTCCCCCCCACTCAGTAGGTTTTCTTTACACTCTATTTGGAAACGTTTTTTGATGTGCACAAGGACTTAATCTGTAGAAGGTTTCATTTATCCATGTTATCTTCTCCTGGTTGTGCATTTCTGGCTGTATTTGCCAGCCTATTTACAGCATAGGCCAGACCTTCTAAGTTTGGCCCCATTTTGTCTCATACAATCTTTATGGTTTTAGGCTTTATCCTCTAGGCCTCCAATCCTTCAATTGGTTTTTGTGTATGGTGTGAAATGAGGTTCCCGTTTCTGCTTTCTGCAGGTCCAGTCTTGCCAGCAACATTTGTTGAAGCACCATAGTTGCCCCATTTGAGAGGTTTTGTTTCCTTGCTGAATACAAGTTCATATCTGTGTCCTCAACTCTGTACTGTTTGTCTGTCTGTCATTGTACTGGTACCATGCTGTTTTGGTTACTACCACTGTAGAGTAGATTTTGAGAACAAGAAGTACTACGCTTCTCGCTTCATTTTTGTTCTTCAGAAGTGCTTTGCTTTTGGTGGGGGGGGGTCTCTTTCCCTGCCACCCTGCAAAATATACTTTCCTACTGCCTTTTATATCTCTCTGAAAAGTGAAATTAGTAACTGCACTGGGATTGTCTTAAACAGGTAGTATAGTTTCAGATTGTCATTTTCACTATATCAAGGCTCGCTATTCATGAAGAAGGAACATTTTTCCATTTAGCTAAGTCTCTTTCTGTTTCTCCCAATGAGAGCATTTTTCAATTTTCTTTGTAGTGTTTTGTAGTTTTCTTTATAGAGATCTTTTGTGTCTCTAGTTAGAGTTATTCCCAAGTATCTCAATTTGTGGTTAGATATTATAAATGGAACAAAAAATTAGAACATACTATAAAATGGAACAGATTAATATTGTTTTGTGTTTTACTGACTATGCAAAGTAATTTGTGTGAATTTCAATAAGTTATGGCCAACACTAAGAAGAATGAGAATTCCAGATCACTTAATTGTGCTCATGTGAGCACAACAGCCAAGAGGCTGTTGTGTGAACAGAGAAAGGGTTTCAAATTAAGAAAGCAACGTGTCAGGGTTATATACTCTCTCCATAACTATTCAATCTGTATATTGAACAAATTACTCAAGAAGATGGACTCTATGAAGAAGAATATGGAATCAAGATAGGAGGAAGACTTATCAATAGCCTGTGTTGTGCTGATGACACAACCTTGCTGAAAATGAGGAGGTCTTGAAGCAGTTGTTGCAAAAGTACAAAGAATCCAGCTTTACATAAGTACTGTATCTCAAGGTCAAGAAAACAAAACTTCTTAACAATGGACTGATAAGGCAACATCATGACAGATGGAGAAAATTCTTATCACCTGACTGACATGCAACATCATATATAATACAAATACAGGAGAATATGCACATACTAAGTCTTACTTTTTCATTGTGTGTTATGCTCAAAAGTTAAAATTTTCTAAGTACAGGCTGCCTACAAGGACTAATTGTATCAAACAATACAAAGTACTAAGATTGTGAGGATGGCAGAGGATCAGGAAAAATTTTGATCTGTTGTATATGGGTTGCTATGAGTCTGAGTCCCCTCAATGGCACTTAAGAACAGCAACAAGAATAATAGCTGTATGTAGGAATAACTCCAATGTTAACTGCTTTGATCTTCATTATAATAATGGTAACCTATCTTGCTATCATCATCATACTAGTCTGCACAATGCAGAAAACTGAAATCAATCTGTGACTGCTGAGAGCCAAACAGGTGCTAAAAAGGCAGATGTTGTTGGAGTTTGATTAATGTTATGAAAATATATATTGAAATTATTATCAATTATATTTTTTAAAAAACTAATTTTAAAGCAATAATGCCATAGCAGGTTTAAGTTGTATACATCAAATGAGAGAGAAAGAGTGATTTCTAACCTAAAGATCATTAGTTCAAACCCACCAGTGACTTCCTGAAAGAAAGACAAAGCAGAAAGATTAATATTCTTGGCTATCTTATAGGCCATCTTATTCTTTTTTAAGGCCTGTGGCTCTCTGGTGGTGCTGTGCTATCAACCCAAGGACAAGCTGTTCATATTCATCAGTTGCTCTGAAGGAGAAAGATGGACATTCTCATCCCCAATTAGCCTTACATTTCACCTGCAGAAATAAGAGAAAGGTAAGGCTCTGAATAAGTGTCACTGGCAATCCACTCACTCAACAAGGATATTCTTAGCAAGAAATTTTAAAACTTTCATCTCTGCACAGTGAGAAGACTCAGGAGGATTTAAGCATGAGTATCTGTATACTTTTAGTTATTCTTCTCCTTGTGATATATCCATGTGTTCCCTAGCAGTCTATGAAGATGCTATGAAGACACAGAACAACTAGGACTTTAGTGACCGAAGCAAGTTTCAGGACCCATGCCTAGAATGACAGAGTAAGAGATGCTGTCACTGTGCCAAGGTTTTCTGAGGCTAAAGAAGACACTGTTTTCCAGATAAATATCTATCTTGCTGGTTTCCAAAACTCCATTTCCTTACAAGATTTAAAATGAAAGAGTTGATATGAAACACTGTAAATCAAGTTTCTCAGTTGAAACAAGGTGGTACATCATTCCTAAATATCTCTTTCTCACTTCTCTTACTTCAAGGAGTGCTACGAGATAGTGGTAATTTTTCCACTCTATCTTAGCAGTTCCTAAAAGCAGAGGCTCCATCAAAATGGCCAGGTGGGTTTATTAACACCCAGATGCCTGGGCTCAATTATTGTCTGATTCAGAAGACCTAGGACAAACACATACAATTTGCATTTCCAGCAAGTTCCCAAGCCAATGCTGCTGATTCATGAACCACTTTTGGGAATTAGTGCCCTATTTTTGACTCTTCAAGACATTTGTTTAATATAAGTGAAACAATACCCACCTGTATTTTACCTTTCCCCCCTATTTGGAAGGCTCGCTTGCTTGCAATATAATTTTTAAAATTCTATGTAATATGTAAGTAGATTTAAAAGGTTGTGGTTTTTTTTCCTCAATTTACCAGCTCATGAATCTTACTAATTTAGCTTCATTAATTGAGATTACCAGCACCATGGTGAGATTCTGATAGAGTGCTATAGCAACAAACATTTCTAGAAGTTCTTTAGGTTCTGTTTGCTTACAGAACAATAAATGTTCCCTGTTTGGAAATAATCTCCAAATGTTCTCTCTTGTTTAAGCTGCATGAATTCTTAACATACGCGGCACACATATTGTAATCTATGACTGAATGGAGGAGGCCTTTCTCTTCTCAGGGAGAATGGAAGGATGTTATTTTCGGGAACAGTGAGGCTACCTTTCCCATTTTTTTCCCAACACAAAAAATAGTGCAATAAAGTATTGCTCCACTCAGACTGAAACAATTTTCCCATCTGTCAAAATATTTTAAATAGTATCAAGCTGGTATTACTTTGTCAAAACATTTCATCAGAAGCAAGATCTAATTTTAAACAAAGCATTTCCTCGAACTATGAAAGTAAGGTGAGTAAACTGTCAATGACACAATATAATTTTTGAAAAATTTACAAGGTCCCATTAGAAATACATTGAACAAAAGGGGTGTTTAAAGCAAGGCTAAGTGCAGAGTAAGTGTATATGGAAATGAATGCTGTGTAAAGAAACACAAGGTCCACTGTCCTTAAGGTGTCATTCTTCAGAAAACAAACCTAGGTGCTCAATGTGGATCAGCTATAATTCTCCTGTGAAATATATATAATGTAAAATTATATTGACACCTCATCTAGAAGCGGCTTGGGTTTTGGAAGTATACAGAAAGAGATGCTAATTCTCTACTACAAACCATGGGATTTGAAGCAGGTTTGCAAGTGTTTCTGGATCTTTTTCTACAACTACACATGCAAATATATCATCTTTTAAATTGTACCTGAAATAACAATTCTAAGAGATCACTGTTGTTCATTACTGTTCAGAAGACTTTGAGTTGAAGTCATCACATGTGTGCAGAGGAGAAAGTTTCATAGTGCCACCAAGGCTGGATATTTCTTTTGTCTTCCAAGCCAC
The DNA here is from genome assembly GCF_000299155.1 of Elephantulus edwardii. Classification (NCBI taxonomy): domain Eukaryota; kingdom Metazoa; phylum Chordata; class Mammalia; order Macroscelidea; family Macroscelididae; genus Elephantulus; species Elephantulus edwardii. Next base: position 18,175,802 of record NW_006399757.1, on the reverse strand, counting down.
CTGGTGGTAGAACCAAGCTCAAACACTTGTACTATCAAAATGGCTCTGGATGGACTCTCCTTTCCTACTCATTTATAAAAACTTATATTGCTCGCCAGAATTTGAACTTCAATTAAGAGAAAGGATGAATAAAAGATGAAATAATGGGTAACAATCTTCAGTATGGATTACACCTTGATGTAAAAATAATGTCATCATAGGTAGAGAACTGATCCTTCTTCCCTGTTCCTAACTTTTGCCTTCCAGTCACCCACTATTATTAATGCATCTTGACTCCATGTTTGATCAATTTCTGACTGCAAAAGTTGGTGTAAATCTTCTATTTCCTTCTCTTTGGATCTAGTAGTTGGTGCATCGATATTTTTCCCATTCCAAAGAAAGGTGACCCAACAGAGTGGGGAAATTATCAAACAATATCATTAATATCACACGCAAGCAAGATTCTGCTGAAAATTATCCAAAAACATTTGGAACAATATGTCAACAGAGAACTGCCAGATGTGCAGGCTGGAGTTAGAAGAGGTCGTGGTACTAGGGATATTATAGCTAATGTCAGGTGGATCTTAGCAGAAAGCAAAGAATACCAGAAGAATGTCTATCTGTGTTTCATTGACTATGCAAAGGCTTTTGACTGTGTGGATTACAACAAGCTATAGCTGACTCTGAGAAGAATGGGATTGTGCTAATGTGAATATACTTGGACCAAGAGGCAGTCGTCAGAGCAGGGAGACACTGGAAGGTTCAAAATCAAGAAAGGAGTCCGTCAGGAATGTATTTCGTCTCCATACCTTTTCAATCTGTATGCAGAACAGATCATCTGAAATGCTGCACTATACGAGGAGCAATGTGGAATCAAGATTGGTGGAAGAATCATCAACAACGTGTGTTATGCAGATGATACAACCCTGCTTGCTGAAACTGAGGAGGACCTGAAGTGCTTGCGGCAGAAAGTCAAGGACTGCAGTCTTCTGTATGGATTGAAGCTTAACATCAAGAAAACAAAGATTCTCACCACTGGGCTAAGTGGCAGCATCAGTATGGGTGGTGAAGAGACTGAGATAGTTAACAGTTTTAGTTTACTTAGCTCCACAGTCAACACTCTTGGTAACAGCAGCCAGGAAATCAGGAGACAAATTGCATGGGGAAAGTCAGCTGTCAGGGACCTCTCAAGAGTACTGAAGTACAATGTCAGGCTGGAGACTAAAGTGTGCCTGATCCAGGCTATAGTCTTTGCAGTAATGTGCTATGCATCGGAGAGTTGGACAGTGAATAAGGATGATAAAAAGAGAATTGATGCCATTGAGTTGTGGTGCTGGAGAAGAGTGTTGAATATATCATGGACTAGGAGAACAAACAGGTATGTCTTGGAGAAGGTGAAGTCAGAATGCTCCTTGGAGTCAAGGATTCTAAAGCTTCATCTGACATACTTTGGGCATGTTGCAAGGAGGGACTGGTCCTTGGAGAGGGACATCATGTTTGGGAGAGTGGAAGGACGATGCAGGAGAGGAAGACCCTCGATGAGATGGATCGATTCTGTGAGAGGAGTGGTAGGAATTAGTGTGTTTGAGATGGCGAGTTTGGCACAGGATAGAACGGCGTTTAGGGCTCTTGTACATAGGGTCACTATGAGTGGCAAGTGACTCGATGGCACATAACAACAACAACAGGTGGAGAACAGAATGAAGTGGTAAAAGATTTCTTTTTTCTTGGACCCACAATCAACATCTATGGTAGCAGTAGTCAAGAAATCAAAAGATGTGTTGCCTTGGGAAAATATGCTGTCAAGGACATTGTTAAAGTAATAAAGAACAAGACTGTCCATTTAAGGCTTAAGATGTGCTTGCCCAAATAGTTGATATTTTCATTTGCTTCATATGTATATCATAGTTTGACAAAAATAAACAGAAGAGGAATTGAAGCCTTTCAACTGTAGTGATAATGAAAACTATTGAGTATACCATGGACTGACAAACAAATCTATCTTGGAGGAAGTGCAACCATGGTGCTTTTTGGAGACAAATACACTGAAACTTGGACTCATATACTTTGAACATCTTATCAGGAAGTGCCAGCCCACAGAAACAGACATTATGCTTGGGAAAATGAGACATTAAAGAAAGATAGAAGGTCGTTAATGAGATGGATTGATACAGTAACTTCAACAATGGGCTTAAAGATGGTATGAGATAGTACAAGGTTCCAATCTGTTGCTTATAGGCTCGATGTGACAGCACCCAGAACCAACACTAAACTTTAATAATTATAATACGCAAACAGTATCATCTCCGTGTCTAATTGTCATTGCCATCAAGTCAGAACTGACTAATAACTAACCCTCCATATGGTTTTCAGAGGTTGAAATTGCACAAAACGAGGTTGCCCAGCTTCTCCTGTTGAACTGTCAGTGAATTCCAATTGTCTCCTTTTGGGTTGGCTGTGCAACACCTTACCCACTAGGTCACCATAGCTCCCTTTTCAATAATACATATAACATTTGCTCTAATTTATTTTTCCCCTCTTCTTGTATTTATGATATGTTGTTCTTGTTGTTGCTATAGGCTGTCAAGTCACCTGTGACTCATAGCAACCCTATGTACAAGAGCCCTAATCCCTGCTCTAGCCTGTGCCAAACTCATTGTCTCTGACACACCTACCCCCAGTACCCAAGTTGCTGAATCAATCCATTTCATCAAGGGTCTTCCTTTCCTGTGTGGTCCTTCCACACTCCGAAGCATGACATCTCTCTTCAAGGACTTGTTCCTCGTTGTTGCATGTCCAAAGTATGTCAGACAAAGCTTCAGAATCCTTGCCTCCAAGGAGTAGCCTGGCCTCACCCTCTCCAGGACAAATATGTTTGTTCTCTTAGTAGTCCATGGTATAATCAATACCCTTCTCCAACACCAGAGCTCAAAAGCATCAGCTCTACTTCTATCATCCCTAGACATTGTTCAGCTCTTTGATGCACAGCAAATGGAAAGACCATGTCCTGTATCAGGTGCACCTTAGTCTCCAGACTAACATCATTACTCTTCAGTACTTTAGAGAGGTCTCTAACTACAGACTTTGCCATCGCAATACGTCTTTTAATTTCCTGGTTGCTGGTGCCAAGGGTGTTGATTGTGGAGCCAAACACAAAGTAAAGCTGTAAACAATCTCAATCTCTTCACCATCCATCATGATGCTGCCAGTCGGCCCAGTGATGAGAATCTTTGTTTTGATATTTAGCCTCAATCCATACTGAAGGTTGCAGTCCCTAACCTTGTATAGCAAGCACTAATAGAACACTCTCTTTAGGTCTGACATACATAATATGTGCTCAAAAGTTGCATATGTTCCATAATCAATAAGGATATTAATCTCTTATATATGTAAAAATTTAATTATTATCAAGTACTTCATCTAGGTCACGTATCAGTTAGGAGGACATACAGTATATTTCAAAAGGAAAATGATGATATGGCTACAACCTCTTCAAAGGTCAATAATTGCAGATTTCAAGTTTAGCTTTTACCTAAGAGGAAAAAAAACCACAAACCTTTCATTTTCTTACAGATGGTCAAGTAAACTTACATGACTATCAAAGGAACAAGGTACAAAAAAATGACATTTTCCCTCTATAATGTCTAAAAATTTTTAATGTAGATTTTGTACTGCAAATTTCAAAAAGTATGAACATAGTTCACCTGGATTTCTAGACCAGAGCTAACTGATCATTAATTCAATGAAGTCATTTCTAACAATCAGTATTGACTAGTAACATTGTTAAAATGCTCAAATTCTTTGGGAATTTATATATAAACTAAGACAAGTATTTAAAATTTTAAATTGATAATGCTTTGTGCATACAGAAAGAAATTAAATCACTTTAGAGAATCACAGGATATATGTTAACAAAGACTATAATTCAATTTTAACATTTGCATACATATATTTGCAGGTCTCAGAAATATTTCTCTCTATATTTTGCATGTTTTTGTGAGAGGGGGTTTGATTGGTTTGTAGTTTTTGTTTTGTCTCATCACCTAGAAAGTACATCTGGCCAGAGGGAGAATCACAGATGCAACTGTCTTTGTCTTTCCACACGGATATTTTTTTTGTTAGGCAGTAATATATGTGTGATTACTGTTTTTAAATATCACTACACTTTTGATCATTATGATTTTATGATGTTGCAAACTACTTTCAGAATTTAAAGATACTCACCTAATTTTAGAAAACTGAGAACTTAACAAGAAGGACTCTGGAGGAAAAATAATGTAGGGGAGAGAGAAAAGTATTTAGAAGGAGTTCTTAATTGTTTTAAACTATCTCTCAACAATTAGCATTGTCTTCACGAATGTGAATACTGAAGATTACCCTCCTGTTAAGATTTCTACTTTCTACCTTTCACTCACCTACATTCTTTTTGGTTTTGTCTCTTGGATTGACCAGCATAATGACACAGGCACATTGAAGTCTCAATAAATTTCCAAGGATACATACAACTAATAAATGGAGCTAGATCTGAACTGGGCTACTTGGCTTCAGAGCAGGTACTCAGCTTTCCTAAACACAGGACAGAATAAAAATCTAACAATGTAACCAAGACACAAACACATGGCATGTCAAATAACAAAAGAGAGAAGTTAACAAATAGAAGACCCGTTACAAAGAGATAAGTGAAATGAGGACAAAGGTGGTCTCTGCTGGCTTAGAAGACCAAAGGGAGGTGGAAATGGGCATGGAGATTAGGAAGAATTTTGGAGTGTGTGTGATATTTCACATGCTGAGAAGAGCAGAAACTAAAATATATAAAAGCATATAGTCTGTCTAGAGTGGAATATTTCTATTCAGACATATTGAAAAGATAGAAAACTTGTCCTAAATAGTTAAAGAAATTTTAAATTAATGATTCAGACATTAGGACATAATACTGACAGCATATGCATCCCTTCAAGGATTATGAGCACAGAAGTGTTATAATGAAAAGAGCAGTGTAAGACAATTACATGGAGAGAGATTCAGAAGGATGTGAGGGATGCTTTAGAATCTCTCCAAGTCACTTCCTAAGTTCATGTATATTACCCAATGGTATTGGAATTTATTTCACTGATATCCCTAATTTCTTAGAACTACATTCATTATCTTAATATCCATTTACTGAGAACACAGTTTGGTAGAGAACATAATTTGTTTTCCAACACTTATAGTCAAAGTGGACATGGAGAGAGATAATATTCAAGTGAAAGATATAAATGTATACAAATAAGACAGAATTACAAAGAGTTATAAAGGAAAATACATGTTTAGTGAAAGAAAGTAATCAGGCCAGGGAAGGGCTACAAAGTTGGAGCTAGCTGATCAAAGAAGATTCATTCTTCAAAAAGAAAAATTGACATTTGATTTCTTTCATGATAAGAACTATTATTTAAACATGTAAGTACTAAAAATTTTTACTCTATTCTGATAAAGTTGAGGATTATGGCATCTTGTTTGATCAAGATAGATTCACTTGTGGGAGTGTGATGTGTAAATGGAGACATATGTTAATTTCCAGAAGAGCATAACACACTTATTATGCTACATCTTGTAGTCAAAGTATCACTCATCCACTCTCCTTAAGATGCTGAGTGAATTAACTCAGTCCCACAAGGATGAACATTGTATAAAACCATTATTGTAGAATAAGGATCCAAGAGGAGTGGGAGAGTGTGGAAGCCAAGGGAGGATGTGCAGGGAGAGGGGGGATTAATCACTGGGTTATACAATTTGATGAGGGGGGTTGAGAGAAATGGAAAGAATTTATTCTTGGAAACAACGTATTCAAATTTTGTAAATTAACTAGTGGCAGAGGGAAAGATGCTATTTTAGAGAAACTCAAAATTTCTTTTCAGTAAGGAAAAGTCTGTCTTCATATTATATCTCTTTAAATTGTTATGAATATACTTATGTGATTAAATACTAATATCAAATAAGCAGAATATGACATATTCTATGATCTCATGGTAGATGAACTAAGTTCTAAGATTCAATGATTCAATATTTCTTTTCTATTTTTTGTCACCAAAAAAAAGCTAATTCTCTTTGCTTAAGGTACTGAGTCTGGCACTGAATGTCCTAAACACAAAACCTGGTTCTCATCACTAGCTCTTGTTGTTGTGTGCTATGGAGCCACTTAAAATTCAGAGAAACCCTCCACAACCAGAGTGGATCTGCCCTGTAGGGTTTCCCAGTCTTTAATCTTTGTGGGTGTAGAAATTTACCAGGTCTTCTCGCCTGCAGGATGGCTGTTGAGTTCAAACTGCCAATATTTCAACCAACATCTGGTTAGTTTTTAAGTGATAACAGGTGTGCCAACAAAGATCCTTTTTATTACCTTTCTCAACTATATAGTCCAAATAATTTAGCTCATAAATTGGCTATGAATATTAAAAAACAATATTAGTAAAGCACTTATTGGTTGGGGCCTGCCTGAGAGCCTCTTGTTTGAAGCAGTTGTATCCTGGAGGGTAGGTTCTTTTTATTTCATTAACAATCAAGTGTAAGCTGGTAAGTCATTTCTATTTAATTAACTATCAATGTGGGCTGGAAGCCTCTTGTTTAAACCATTTAGGACCTGGTGGGTGGACCTTTGTGATTAAAAGTTGGTCAGGTCCAGGGGCTGTAAACCCTCAGGCCTGGTGTGAAGACTGGTTTGCTATTAGAGGTACAACACTAACCGGTCAGTTTGCTATATTTGGGGGATACATTTTTCTAATCAGTACAGTACTTATCTGTCAGTTTGCTGTACTGAGGTAAAGTGGGTTGCTGTGATCCTGAAAGGTATGGCACTAGAGCGTCAAATGCCACAACTGTCACCCACGGTGGATAGGTTTTAATATAACTCCCAGATTAAGTCTAGAAAGCAGGATTGGCCACCCTCTTCTTAAGTATCAGGCCTCTGAAAACCCTATGAACAGCAGAGGAATGCAAATAGTTATAGTAGTAATGATAGAGCCCTGATTGGAAGTGAGTCAAAATAAGGAAAAATAATGGCAAACATCATTTTACCATGTTGCCCTGGCATATTCTAGAATACTTTTGTCAACAACTAGTCAAATCTGTTTGCTACTCTAGCCACTAAGTTAAAAAAGAGAGAGAGAGAGAGAGAATGCATAAAATTAAATCAATGTCTCAAAACACTGATCCAGAAATGATATACCTAACTCAAGTTCTATTTCTAAGAACTTAGTTACAAACTACCTCAAATGGAGTCAAAGAATTGAAATGCCTAGCCCATATGTCCTGTGCTCAGACATGACTACGTTTCCATAGAAAGGAGGTATTCTTGTGGAGAGGTAGGAATTCTGGTGGTATCGCACATTACATATTACACTGCTAACTGAAAAGTCAGAAGTACAGAGAGAAAGGCAATCGGTCGTCTCCTGGAAAACTTTAAAGCTATGATTGCGAACAACACTGCTATGAACATTTTTATGCACATCTCCATTTTTGTCTCAATTCTAATTTCCTCGGGGTATATTCTCAGTAGTGAAATAGCTGGGTCATATGGAATGTCAATGTTCAGCTTTTTGAGGAAACGCCAAACTGCCTTCCAGAATGGTTGTACCATTTCACAATCCCACCAACAGTGTAGGAGAGTTCCTATCTCACCACATCTTCTCCAACATTTATTGCTTGCTGCCCTGTTAAACTTTGCATCAATAACAAATAAATTGAAAAAATGTGATATTTTAAAAAGTAATACAAAACATGGGAGAGACTGAAGAGTGTGTGTGTGTGTGTATGTGTGTGTGTGTATATATGACACACATATATATGACACATATATATTTGACACACATATATGTGACACACATATAACACACATAAATATAGCACATATATAGCACACATATATATAACATACACATATACATAGCACATATAACACACACACACACACACACACACACACACACACATATATATAAAATATCTCGATCTCATAAGGATAAATATGGTATAAGACCTTTTTGTAAAAACAGAATAATAACTAGTAAAACTTGTCTGAGGACCCTAAGGGGAAAAGGGGGGAGCAGATGGGTGAGGATAGGCAGGGGAAAACCACAGGATTGCACAATTTGGTGGGGGAAGAAAGGAAATAAGAAAGATTCAGCGCGGATACAGGTGGACATAGTTCAATGGCGATTAATTTTGTAAAACATAATAAATGGGGATGCTGCATGAAACACAATGTAAATGAAGAATAGTGTGAAACACAATGTATATAAACTTTGTACAGAAACCAATTTAAAATTAAAATTAAACAAAATAATTTTAAACATAACTTAAAGGAAGGAAATCTGTTTAAGGGTCACCATGAGCTCGATAAACTAGATATCAGCGTCTTAGTTTTTGGTATATACCTAATAATTATTTGTCATAGATCCCCAAATTATGTTTTTAATATAAAGACTAAAAGATCTCATACTAACTCCTCCCTTTTAAACTCTGAAATTTGAATGTGTTACCGTAGTAGTTACTTGACCATGTTTCAATAAGTAAACTCGTGGAGTCACCACTCTTAGTTAATGATATTAATTTGTGTTCGGGTGTTCTTTCTATGGAAACTATCTCTTAAAAGCTTCTTTGCATTACCATATCTAATGAAAGCATATACACAGGTTACCCTCCATTGGACTTCCAAAGCTTTACATCAAAGAGAGGAGATTGTCCATCTTTTTCCCATGGCCTACTAGTATATTACAAAAAAATTGGGAATTAAATGAGTAAGTTACTTAAATACTTCTTCAACACAACTAGAAATCTTGAATATTATTATCACTCAATGCTGCTGAGTCAAAATCAAAGCATAGCTGACTCACAGCAGGTTTCTAGAAGCCTGTAAATTGCATGAGAGGAAATTGCTCATCTTTCTCTTGAAAAGCGGCTGGCTGATGTATTCAAACCACCAGACAGACACCGCCTTTGGGTTAGCACTGAAACATGCTCCCTATAGACTACACTGCCAGAGTGCCCTATCTCAGAAATAGAACTCTCAGAATAAAGCAAAAAGTTCCAGATTTATTGTTTGTTAAATATCTGCCATTATTCCAAGTGTTTCTAGTCACTTAAACAAATAATTATTTACAGTGTCCTTAGTACCACACTAAATCTGTTCATTCCTTCCAGAAGGTTAGTTTCTAATGTTATATAAGGTACTTCGTTTACCTTTAATACCACCTACTCTAAATAAGAAAACTGAAATCTGAAAGATAAAGTTAATATTCATATGTCACTTAGCTAGTCATTGATAGGAAAAGACCCAACTCATTACCATGGAGTCAGAACTGACTCATAGCTAACCCCTAGCAAGTTTGCAGAAGCTGTCAATCTCATGGGAAATGACTGTCCATCTTTCTCTGCTAGTGGATATGAACCTCTGAACTGGCAGCACAATTGTCTATGCAATAGGTCACTCCAGAACTCCCTAGTCAACGATGGCCTACATTATTAAAACACTGATGTGCTTGATTCTAAGCCCTTTCCAAGAGGCCCTATATTTCCCCTTAACTATACCACACATTAATATACCACAACCCTTTAACAAAAGTGCACACTTAATATCACCGTCTGGATTTCTTCTCATTTCCTGACTGAAATGATGCACAGAAACTGCATATGCCAACAGAGTCCCCATAGGAACCATGATTATAGACCCGTGCACATGGGTGTACGTCACAAGTGGCAATTAAGTGCATAAAATCAGCAGCACTGACCCAAGAGTGTGAATAAACAAACAGATTGGGGAATATTATTAATCACATGTACATTTCAACTTAATCGCTGCACTATTTGGGCCCTTAAACTTAGGCTCCACTTATGAGATCACCAAATGATGATGAGACTTTTGTTCTTAATACCTAGATGTTTCATATATTTCAAAGGACTAGACACATAACTTTAAAAATGTAGAATCATCAAGAACTAAAATGAATTATTTTTGTCAAATGCATAATGTCAAATATGAATAAAATAATAAAGGTTGCAATGATTAAACAGTATTAAGGAAACTGGTATGTTAAGACATCATCATTTCAGAACATCAAGATAACAGATTACATCCTTTTGCATCAGATCAATCATTCATCCTTATTACAAAGCATGTTTCCTGTAGAAAAGGGAGAAGAAGCTAGCACCCCTCATTTGAAGGTAAATTTATTTTGACCTCTGGGCCTCAGTAATGGTTAAGAATGTGTGTCAACTTGGCCAGGTTCTCTGTGTCTGGCCCATGATGTGGTGTGATACGATCAGCCCTGACCCCACATAAAAGGGTCAGTGTAGGATACAGAATCTTTAATTAATCTGGTTAAAGTCCTGATCTGAAGTTTCCTCCTCAGAAATAGGGCCTGCATGGAAAACATACACTCACAGGAAAGCTCACTATCTTCTGTTCAACCTGGGATTCTGCACCTAGTTCATCACTTTTGATTCTTTGGCTGTAAACTAGTGGCCTTTTGGATTGTCTGATAATCCTGGATATGCAGCGTCTCAAACCAAGATTTAGCTGTTTTACTTGCTGAGCTCGTGAAGCCTACTTATTTGCCAAGTCTGAAAAAGTTACTCAGAACAATCAGCACCTAATTTCTCACCTGCCAGCAGTGCAACTGCGGGTCAGAAGAAGGCCCTATTCTAACATCTGACGAACTGACCTGGTCCCTGCCAGATGCTATAAATGTGTAATCAATTTCCTTGAGATAGATCTCTCTTTTTCTCTCTCTCTCTTGCTCTCTCTCTCTCAAAATATATATAAATATAAAATTAGATGATGTATAGATAGAGATTATAGAGATTATAGAGAGAGATATAAATAGACGACAGATGATAGATGATAGATAGATAGATAGATAGATAGATAGCTAGATAGATAGTAGAAGATACTCACACACATACACATATGAGTTCTGATGCCCAAGTGGCAATCCCAAAGGCACATGGTTTGAAGTCACCAGCTGTTCTGCAGGAGAAAGATGGGCATCGTCCTCATGTGATTAGCTGATTCTGAAAATCTGCTGGAGGGTCAGTTATGAGTCAGTTTCAACTTGATGGCATACAGTAACAACAACATATATAAGTTTATATATTATGTTGTTGAGTACCATCAAGTTGGAACAGATCTATAGCTGACCCTCCAATCAAAACCTTCAATATCGATCGCATCTCAACATTAAGAAAACAAAAGCTCTCATCACTAGACCTATAGGCAACACCATAATAGAGAAATTTTGAAATTGTCAATGACCTCATCTTATTTGGATCCACTATCAATATACTTGATATGAGCAGTCAGAAGAAAAGGAGACGTTTTGCACTGGAAAAGTCTACAGTCAGAGACCTCTCCAAATTTTTGAGGAGGAACAATGTTACTTTGAAGACTAAGGTATGCCACATTCAAGCCATGGTCTTCTCAGTCACTCTATGCTGCTAATAGCTGGACAGTGAGAAAGGATGACAGAAGAAGAATTGATGTCTTAAAACTGGTGTTGGAGAAGAGTAAGGAATATCCATGGACTGCCAAAAGAAAACAGATATGTCTTGGTGACAGTGCAGCTATGATAAAACTGTATCTCAAATACTTTGGACATGTTGCTACGAGAAGCAATTCATTGGAGAGGGACATCATGCTTGGAGAAATGGAGGGAAAGCAAAAGAAAGGAAGAACCCTCAACCCGGTGGACAGATACAATAACTGTAGCAAAGAACTCAAGTATGTCAGAGATGATAAGAACGGCACAGTATAGGACAGGGTTCATATATGTTATTCATAAGGTAGCTATGAGTCATACTCAACTCGACAGCATGTAATAACAAAAATATTTTCCATTGTTTTTGCTTTTCTAGAAAACCAGTCTTCTACAGCATGAATTACAAATAAAAATATTACAATTACAGGTTCTATACACATGTTTATTACTGTATTTACTCATATATTCAAATATAGTAAGGATTAAAGTTTTAGTCTCCATTTCTACATTTAAATGCTTGGAAATTTAAATGTAGAAATATGAAAGGCAATATTAAACTATTTTCTATCCCAGAGCTGTAATAAAAATTGAAAGCTAAATAAATCTCTGGAATAAAATAGAGGATTATTATGTAAAATCTAATCTATAAGATGTCTAAATTGTTTTTTTTCTATAATTATGTTCAGTGTAAGATTTAAAAAGACAACAACTTATAATGTTCACCAATAAATGTAACTCGAAAGGCCATATTTAGATGAACTTGCTATATGTGCCAATAAAGACATATTTTCAGATCACTTGGACAACAACTCATGGATACTAGAACCTTAAATTGAGACACAAACAGAGATACACAGAGTTACAATATTATACACAATAGCAAGAAAATGGAAACAGCTCAAATGCCCAACAACAAACAAACTGAAAAACTGTTGCGCATTCACACAACAGAATTCTATGCAGCACTAAGGAACGCTGATTTTGTAAAATATATATAACATGGGAAAGTCTAAAGAGCATTATGTTGAGTAAAATAACGTGGTCTCATAGGGACAAAATTGCACAAAACCATTATTGTAAAAATAGAAGGACAACTAAGCAAGATGTGTATAATTGCTCAAAAGGACAAGGGGGAAAGGAAAAGGATTCAGAAAAAAAAGGGAAGGAGATACATCACTAGGATAACGGAGATTAGTGGGCAGAAGGAAAGATTCTATGTGGACTCAAAAAGAAGGGGCAAAAATGGGCACAGATCAAAAGTAATTATTTACAATACAATATATATGAATGATTTTATAAAACACAACGTACATGGAAAAAATGTAAATCAAAAATTGTATAAAAAACAATGTACAGTCATTAAACAATGTATATAAATGAATAAAAATATGAGGAAAAATAGAATTATGAGATGATATATTTATATCTATATATCTATATATCATCTATATATCTATATCTTCATTTTCATCTATATCTTCTATATCTTCATCTATATCTATATATCTATATCTATATCATCTATATCTATGTCATATATCTGTATCTATATATCTATATATCTATCTCTATCTCATCTCTATCTCTATCTCTATCATCTCTATATCATCTATATATCTATGTCATCTATATCTATATATCTAATCGGGAGAGAGAGAGAGATAATCAGTCGCTGAGTGGTTTAAATAGTCAATGTGGTTAGTGGCTATCTGAAAGGTTGGAGGTTTGAGTCTACCCAGAGGTATACTGGAAGAAATCAGTCTCTACACATAACCAGCATATTGTTATCATTGGGTGTCCTCAAGTTGGACACAAGTAATACTCTACTACAAACAACAGATGTGAAATCTCTCCTATTGTGTGCCATCCTCACACTTCCTGACACACTGAAGCCCACTGCAGCAATCACCAGTTACTGTGTCAGTCCATCTGATTGAGGGGTTTCCTTTCTTTCACTGACCCTCCACCTTTCCAAGCATGATGTCCCTCTCCAAGGAAGAGACTCTCCCAGTAATATGTCTAAAGATTGTGGGTTGAAGCTTTATCATCTCTGCCTCCAAGGAGCACTCTGGCTGCACTTTGTCTGAGACATATTTGTTTGCTTTATTTGGCTGTCCATGGGATATTCAGCACTCTTGTTTAACACCACAGAGCAAAAGCATTAATTTTTCTTATGTTATCCTTATTCATTATCCAGCTCTCAGATGCATAGCAAATGCCTGAAATGACCATGGCCCAAGTCAGGTGTACCTTGGTCTTTAAATAAACATCATTTCTGCTTGCTTAGTATTCTGGAGAGGTCCTTGTTTGCACTTTCCCAATGCAACATATCTTTTTTTTTTTTGGACTGCTGGTACCAAAGGTGTTGATTATAAATTGGTGTAAAATAAAATAGTTAAAAATGTTAATCTATTCTCCATCTATCATGATGCTGACTACTAACACAGTGGTGGAGATTTTTATCTAGCTGATATTGAGATGTAATCCATATTGAAGGCCATCATTTTTGATCCTCTGCAAAGATGAGGAGAAACAGCTGTAAATATCCATTTATAATTGAACTGTGGAATGTGCAAAATATGAATCTTGAAAAACTAGAACTTGTCAAAAATTAAACGTCTCCCCTAAAATTGGTAATCTAGGCATTAGAGAGCTGAGATGCACTGGCATTGGCCACTTTGAATCACACAGTCATATGATCTACTATGCTAGGAATGAAAAATTAAGGACAAAGAGTTTTGCATTCATAGTTAAAAAAGAGCATTTCCATATATATCTTAAAGTATAGAGCTATGATTGATAGGATACTATCCATACAACTGTTAATACAACTGTTCTTAAAATATACCAACAACTGAAACCAAAAAGAAGGAAAGTGAGGAATTCTGCCCACTTTTGCAGTCTGAAATTAACCAAAGTTGTCTAAGCAAGATAAAATAAGTATATGGCTTTATAATCTTTCTTTCTTAGTATAAAATGCATATTGTCTAGGGGTGTGTTAATGGTTCACATAAATTACTTTTAAAATACCATTTAGTTCATGTATTTATTTATTAGAATATTATTAAATCAAGGAAATTTTGTTTATAAAAGCAAGCAAGTCTTCAACTAGAAAAACCAGTACATTCAGAAAGGCAGCTCTCAGAGGAGGAAGTCCTGGATTTGATAGTGGTGATCGTTTCTAAGAAAGCTACTTACTGTATCTTCGGGCCTCAAATGCATCAGAAGCAAGACTCAAGACCAAAAACAATATGTTACTTGTCATGACAGCCTCTTTAGGAGTCACTGAAATCTAACATTTAAGACTTTAAAGTGCACAGCTCATTGGAATAAAGAATGGGAAGAAAATTTGATGAGGGAAAGGTGAACCTGACCCTTGTCCTCTGTGCAGCTTAGAATCTCCACTTCGAAGGCCCCTGTGACTGATGCTGGGGTATTTCCTTCAATACCAGGCCAACTATACTTGTCAAGCAACAAGAAGCGCTCATTTCTAGTCTCTCAAGCTGGCAATAATCTATTTTTTTCCCGATAGCGTCAAGTCATGCATTTTATTCAGTGACAACCCTTCTTTCTCTAACCCTTCACGGTGAACAGGATCTTTTCTTCTGCCTGTAAAAAAAAATAAAGTTATGTCACCTCAATTCAAGGAAAAGATCTGCAATGGCAGGCAGACCAAAACCAACATTTGTATGCAAAGAGAGTTAAACTACTGGAAAAGTACTCTCTCCAGTAGAGTGTGGTATCATTAAACACAGTACTAAATTTGAAACAGAAGTAGTAGGGGGAAAAATATCTTGAAATGTGATAGGGTCCATTACGTTTCTTGATGAGATTACTTGCCTCTCCAATGCATTACCCAAAGGCGCTTACAAAACTGAGGGAATATATTACATTGGAATTATCGGAACTTTTCTAAGTAGGTCAAATTCTGAAGCAAAAAGACTCCAAATATTATGCAGTGTTAAAAAAAAAAAGTCTTAGGAGCTGTACAGTTAAGGTGCTAATCACTTTTAAAAGTAATTTTAAAAGTCTTTTCCTTGCATAAACATTAAATGTAGCACTTTAAAATGCAGAGCCATACACCTGAGGCTGTTCCTTCACTGTCATTTCAATTGAGTTTTTAGTAATAAACTGAATTTAATTACATAAATATCTTTATTCATTTGGAAACACTAAATGAGGCAGGCTACAAAAATTTTAAAACTTTACAGCTAGCCTTTTTTAATCAAATAGATTAACTTCTACCTGTGAATGTAGGTATCTTAATGAAAATTACTGGGCTTTCATTCACAGAGTTTCTGCAAAACCACCAAATTCTGGCATAGCAATTTAATAAAATGTCAAGTTTTTATAGGTAAAGCTATATTAACATGTTTATTGCATATATTTTAACATGAGGTTATTTAAAATCACTAGCAGCTGTATCATATGTCTGGGAGCCAAATTTAAAAAATTGACCCAAAACTACAGCAAACCAGTGGAAACTCAAGTATAAACTGAATAAAAGAGAGTTACCACTTTAGAAGAAAAATATTCTTTTAAAAATAGTTTCAAATGTAAATATTGAAAAAAGTAAGAATTAAAGTCTTCCACCTAAGATTATGGCTATAAGGATTAGTACATATTGGACAATAAGAGAAGTATTTGTGGAAACAATATTGTCCTGTTTATCTTCCACGTGCCGTGGCACCTGCGTGAGGAGTCCACCATTAAGCAGCCTTCAGGTTCAGGCAATGAAGCCCCCACTGAAGATGCCATATGGGAGAGAATATATTAGGCCAATAATAGCTTATTGTGAATAACTGTGAATAACAAATACAGACACATTAGCACTAGTAACTAGCAAGACTATGAGGAAAGGGAACTTAAAACTGTAACATTTAGATATGGTGTAGGTAGGGAAGAAGAGAACTGAGTGAAATTTCTCAGGTGTGAACCTTAACAGGGGGGAAGGAAGTTTGTGATGAAGGCTACAGTGACATATTTAAAGACAAAACGAAATTAGCATGAAGGTGACTTTACACTTTACAAGTTGGTTCATTTAAACCAGCTACTTTTGAAGATGAGGCAATTTAGGCCCAAGGAAATCAACAAAAAGGGAAATGTAGCCCTGGAAACAAACTTTGCCAATGTCACATGCTTGCCTTGTACTGATCCCACTTCTGGTTCTTCTTATAATTGAACTTCATTGATTTAGGACTAAAAAGGTGTTTCAAATCTTCTACCACTCTAAAGGAAACCACATCCTATTAACTGCCACATATAACCAACCTACTTTTGAATGTTAATCCACTACATTAATGTATATTTTAAGATCAGAAACACAGAAAAGGAATATTGAAAAGAAATAAATTCTAGATTTCCAAAATAAAAATAAGCAAAGAGCATAATATTTTTTTAAAAAATGTTATAATCAATGTTTGGCGGTTTCCCCTATAGTTCTATCACTATCTATGAAGACTGAAGACTCATCCATTTTACATCTCATTTGTATATATTTTCTTCTTTTATGTGGCTTCAATTCTCATCTCACAAATCTCTTCTCTCTGCCTCTCTCATTTCAATAATGAATGCAAACCAATCCTGGATTATCTAGAGAAAGCAAACTCTTAGACATCCTATTGCCATGTTTTAAACTTCTTTAAAGAAGGCAAAGCTTTAAAAAATCATTTTTACCCTGTATACCCCTTGCCTCCTCCTCCTTTATCTGCTTCTGTTAATAAAACTTCCATCCTACCACTATGCTTAAGGTCACATTCTGACCCTAGGTTCCTTGTTCATCCATGGTTACAAAGGTCACAAGAAGTTGTGGCTCATTCTAACTGTCATGTGTTTTTCCCTTAGTTTCCAGCCCATGCTCCACTCCTGGTGAAAGATCTCACAGTTTCATGCCTTTCCAGATTGACTGAGCTTGTTTCATCTTCGCACTCTTCCACTTGCCAATCTCTCCTTCATACATGGACATTTCAAAACAACTTATATCGTTTTAGTTTTTGACAACAAAAATGTCTCCAGACACTGCCAAATGTACTTACATAGAACTGTAACAATTCAGAACTACTGATTTAATTGAAAGCTACTTACTAAGAAGTGTCCTACACTAGATAGGCCCAGCTTACAAACATCCAACAGTCTTAACATTGAGAAAATAAATATGAAGTGCTAAGATGATGAAATTGTTTATGATTTAAGGGAAATAAATCTAGGCCTACATAACTGGGCTTATTCTTTTCTCTTTGAATACATCCTGGTTACATTAAAGTAAAATAAGAAAATATAAATATATTACCACTTAAGAAAATAATAGAACTCATCCATAACCTTCATGGGGTATATATTCAGTTAGTTAAAACTTATTGATCACTTGGTCAAGCATAATGATATTTTTTTTTTGTTATGTGCCATCAAGTCACTTATGACTCAAAGTGATCCTATGTACAAGAGTCCTAAACTCTGCTCTATCCTATGTCAACCTTTTTGCAGCTGACACACCTAACCCCAAGATCCAAGTTACTGAATCGATTCATTTAATCCAGGGTCTTCCTCTCTTGTGCTTGTCCCTCCACTCTTCCAAACATGATCTCCTTCTCTAAGGACCAGTCTCTCCTTGTAACAGGTCCAAAGTACATCAGACAAAGCTTCAGAAGAAGCCCAATTTCACCATCTTCAGGACAAGCCTGTTTGTTCTCCTGGCAGTCCACAGTATATTTATTCAACACTCATTTCCAGTACAACAGCTCAAAGGCATCAATTCTCTTTCTATCATCCCTAGTCATAGTCCAGCTCTCCGATGTATAGAAAGCAACTGTGAATACTATGGCCTGGATCAGGCACACCTCAGTATCTGGACTGACACTGTTGCTCTTCAGTACTCTGGAGAGGTTCTGGACAGCTGACTTTCCCAATGCAATTCGTCTCTTGATTTTCTGGCTGCTGGTACTAAGAGTGTTGATTGTGGAGCCAAGTAAACTTAAAACTGTTAACAATCTCTGTCTCTTCACCATTCATAATAATGCTGCCAATTGGGCCAGTGACGAGAATCTTTGTTTTCTTGATGTTGAGCTTCTTCAATCCATATTGAAGGTTACAATCCTTGACCTTCTGCAGCAAGCGCTTCAGATCCTCCTCAGTTTCAGCAAGCAGGGTTATTATGTCATCTGTATAACGCAGGTTGTTGATGAATCTTCCTCCAATCCTGATGCCACATTTCTCCTCGTACAGCCCAGCCTCCCGGATGATCTGTTTTGCTTATAGATTGGAAAGGTAAGACAGAATACATTGTTGGCAGACACCCTTCCCAATTTTGAACCACACAGTGTCTCTGTTCTGACAATTGCTTCCTGGTCCAAGTATAGTTTTTGCATAAGCACAATCAAATGTTCTGGGATTCCCATTCTTCTCAAACTCAGCCACAGTTTGTTGTGATCCACACAGTCAAAAGCTGGTACTCTCTCCTTTCAGCCAAGATCCACCTAACATTTGAAGATATTAAATTTCCACATATTTATTTTATGTATTTATCATTTATAAATGAGCTCCATGTTCTCAAGTCCCATGATGGCATTTACTCATTTACTAGCTTTATACGTAGCATTTGACATGAGTTATCTCTCCCTTCTTCACAGATACACTAAATTATTAAGGCTTTCTTAACGATTATAACTTTCTGGTTTTCTCTTTTCTCAGGGTACTATTAATTTCATTTACTGTTATTTGTAGAGTTTATCTTTCAATGTAGCTTTCCTCTAGAGGACAGCTACCTGCCCAACTTACAAGAAGAGATCCATATTTATTCCTATTCCAAAAGAAAGGTGACCCAACAGAGTATGTAAATGATCATAAAAATCACTCATATCTCATGTGAGCAAAATCCTGCTGATGATTATCCAGAAATGGCCAGAAGAGTGCATTGATAGAGAACTGCCAGAAATATAGCTGGGCTTAGGAGAGGCTGTGGCACTAGAGACATTATCGCCAATGTCGATGGAACTTGGGAGAAAGCAAAGAGTACCAGAGCAATGTCTTTGTTTCACTGACTATGCAAAGACATTTGACTGTGTAGATAACATATTGTGTTTAACCTTGAGGAGAATGGGAATCCCAGAACACTTGATTGTGCTTATGCAAAAACTTTACTTGTACCAGAAAGCAGTCCTCAAAACAGAAGAGGAGGGAAACAATTCATTGGTAACAATCAGGAAGGGAGAGTGTCAGAGATGTATCCTTTTTCCATACCTTTTCAACCTATATGCAGAACAGATTATTTGGGAAACTGGGCTTTATGAGGCTGAATGTGGCATCAGAATTGGAAGAAGACTCATCAACAACCTATGATAGGCATCTGACACAATCTTGCTTGCTGAAACGGAAGAGGACCTGAAACCCTTGCTGCAGAAGGTCAAGGACTGTAGTCTTCAATATGGATTGAAGCTCAACATCAAGAAGATAAAGACTGCCAATTGGCAGCCCCATGATCGATGGAGGATTTAGGTTGTTAACAGATAAGGCTTGCTCGTCTCCACAATCTACACTTTTGGCAGCAGCAGTCAGGAAATCAAAATCAAATTACATTAGGTAAATCTGCTGTTAGGGACCTTTCCAGACTACTGAGAAGCAATGATGTCAGTCTGGAGACTAAGGTGCACTTGATACAGTGCATGGTCTTCGCAATTACTTGCTATGCATCAGAGACCTGGATAATGATAGAAGGTAAGGATGCTAAGGATGATAGAAGAACTGATGCCTTCTAGTTGTGGTGCTGGAGAAAAGTCTTGAACATGCCATGAAATGCCAAGAACACAAATAAGTCTGTCTTGGAGAGGGTGAAACCAAGTTTCTCCTTCGAGGCTAGGATTAGCTCTGTCTCACATACTTTAGACATGTGACCAAGAGAGACAAATTCTTGAAGAAGGACATCATACTTGGAAGTTCAGTGAAGGGCCAACACAGGAGAGGAAGATTCCAGATAAGATGGACTGATAGAGTAACTAGGGCAATGTGCGTAAGTATATTGGAGTCAATGAGACTGGCTCAGGACAGGGCAGGCTCAGGGCTGTTGTAGAGGGTTGCTATGAGTGGCAGGAGACTTGATGGCACATAACAACGAACAGCTTTCCTAGCCATCATTATACTTTGTCATATAAATGGGCAGGAATATGTGAATAGGGTGTGTTGACCTATACAGAAGAGGATTGGCTACCTACAAATCCACAAGAGGATTGGCTAGTCTTACCATTAAATTGAGCAACCCAGTCGAAAAAGGACAGCCCATACCAGACTCAGCAAAAAGAAGCAGCAAAAGAATACAGGATGCCTTCAAGAGAGACCATATGTTCATGCTCTAGCTATACCTGTGGCAGCAGCAGGCATGTTGAACTAGACACCTGAGATGAGATGGCTTCTTGGGACTGCTACACCATTGGAACCAAAGAAAAGAGCCTTTGTCCAAATTTGTTGGGCAAATGATGTTGGGGGCCTTTTAATTCACAGGACTGAGAACTTTGTAACACTGGCCAACAACCATGAGGCTCCTAGCTAAGGTGCTTATGAGAACATTTGGGAAGCCAGACTGTATTCTGCTACTAAACTGGATTATAACCCTTTGACTTCTCTAATATGGTTCTGTGTAGTCTGTGAGCTACTACATCAGATTTTGGGTCCAGCAAAGCAGTAAGATTTATGGTGGAGAGTAGTTGGAGGCACGGGAGTGTGGGGGACATATCTGACCTGATGGGAATAGACTTTGTGTTACTGATGTTGTTGAAGGGGTCAATTGCCCCTTGTGAGTTTGGCAAAGATCAGACATGCATCCCCATGTGGCCTTGCTTTTTTTTTTGTTTTTGTTTTTGTTTTAAAACAACGGTTTCCATTCCACTTATCTTCTAAATTTTGTCATTTCCTAAGATTAGGTATTATGCTTAAATTTTTCTTATGTTGTATGTTCTTTGAAGGTGCGATCATATCCATACCATTGGCTTCACCTGCCAGAAACATGTCATTAACCACCCACATGACACTTTACTTAAGCCTCTCCATTGAGATGTTCAAATTAATCCCCTCCTACTTTGCCCACCTGCACGTATGGCATCTTCCTAGACCTACCTGTTCAAACTAGAGCATCATTTGGGATACCTCCCTCATACTCTCTCCCTCACATCTAATTCTTTGCTAGGTTTTACTGATGATTCAATCACATTTTCCTGTTCTGTCTGCTGCCTTCGTTCCCACTGCTATTGTCAAGTCTGGATATATCAGTTCTACTCACTGCTGTCTAGCTGATTCCAACTCACAGTGGTCATCCATTGGGATTTTGAAGCTATCATCAAAGCTATGGGAAGACATTATTCCTCTTTCTCCCAAAGAATCCTCAGTGGATTCAAACTACTGACCTTTGGATTAGCATTGTGACATATACACACTGCGCCACCAGACCTTTCTGCAACAGATTTCCAACACATTCCCATGTGTCTCTTCTTGCTCCTCATGCATATACATTCTCTATTAGGCAATGAATTTACATATATTATTCAGATCATACAGTTGCCTGTGTAAACCTTTCAATCACCCCAAACACATATCAAAGAGTAAGAAGAAAAGCTTTCCTAACATAACACAGAAGGCCTTGCACAATCTGATCTTGGACTCTCCAGACTTTTCCAAGCAACGTTTCCTCTTTTTACATATTTCATCTACATTGCCTTTACTCTTTCTCAAAGAAGCCAGACTCTTTCATGCTTTGGCACATACAACTTCCTATGACGAGAAGAATGTTCTCGCTCTGTCATTCAGTCTCAGTTTAAAGTTAGTCTTTGACAAACTTCTCTTGAGCCTCCAATTAGATATGCTATAGAAATATTTAACATTTATTATATAATAAAGCATAGGACTCCAGTGACATAGTGTGCAATGTATTAGAACTGCCTAATCGAAATGTAGGTTGAAATCTACCTGCTGCTTCTCCAGAGGAAATGAGCAATATTCTCCCATAAAGATTTATAGCCTCAGAAATTCAATGGAGAGTTGCTATAAGCCAAAATTGTTTCAAAAGCAATAGTGAGATGTATTAAGGAGCTGTGGAGGCACGACTACTAACTGAAAGATGAGAGCATTGCACGTCCCATAGGCTCTGCAGGAGAGAAGACAGGCAATCCACCTATGGGAATTTTTCTGCTGTCCTATAGTGTCACTATGAGTTGAAATCAACTCAGTGGCATTCAATAATAATGTATTATTTAATTCAGAAAACATTCTTGTAAGCGTGGCATCATTTTACAAGTGAAGACAGCAAGACTTAGGAAAGTTAGATTCTTCAAATTACAGAATGATGTTATTTGAATGTGGGCTATATGAATCCAGAACTTCAGCTCTTATACCACTATGGCCAGTGTAAGTATTCCAGAATTAATATTATAAACTATAGCTTTGTAGAACTTTATTTCATCCACTACTCTGTGAGATTTCTGGGAGCAGAAGCTATGTTTATCTCTGACTCCCTGGCCTACAAAACCAAAATAGTCCATTTAGACTCCTGGTGGCCCCAGATATAGCACATCAAAACTGCACCGCATCACCAGCCTTTTCCCCCAAGGCAGCTCTGGGTGGGTTAGAACTACAAACCTTTGTATGAATAGGGGTCAAGTGCTTAACCATTTGTCCAATGAATTAAATCTCCAGCACAGAAGACAATGAAAAACATAACTCAATGACCAGAAACAAAAATAAGGGGAAAATTCATCTCAAGGAAGAACAGTGCTTTATATAGTCAAGACTTTAACAAAAAGATTTCATGTCAAAAATAGCAGAGACATAAACACATTGACAAAAGATAATGATTAAGACAGAAAAGGTCTGGAAGCATCCAAAGGCACTGGTAAGTGAACAAAAACACCAGGAGGGAAGCCACAGCATTAGAGCTATGAGATGCAAAAGATGAGACCTTGACCAACTGTAAGGGCACAACTGAGTCTGTCTATAACCACAGATGGTGAGACAGAAATTTCTAAACCTGAACCTTGCTTTATGAGGTGTGAATGATGTGTTCTTATGAGATAAAGACATTAGAGAATAAAAGAAATCTGAAGTGATGAAACAACTCTGAAAAATGGTTCACAGTTGCCAGTACGAAAGAGCCTCTCTGCTCTCTCAAAGGTTTAAGAATCCAAGGATGCATTCTAACAATGTCTCGGCCCACTTGACTCCTTCCCCCACCAGGCAGCTCTCGTTCCCTTTATCCCCACTCTTCTCTGCAAAAAGATAGCTGTTCTCAAAACTGCCTTTCAGTGTTTTTATAGGAAAAGCCTGGCTGACACTCACAAGATGACAAAAATACTGTAGAGTCCATGAAGAAAAGATAAAGATGAAAGATTAGATATTTTTATCAAATCACCTGATAAAAGGCAAGCCAATTATTTCATAGCTGAAGTTTTTATTTTTATTCCAGACAGTGTCCTTTGTAAGGAAGGTTTTTGGTTTTGAGTTTTTGGGGTTTTTTTTGTTGTTTTTTTTAAGCACCATTACTCCACTGAAAAGGGTGGGGGAACCTCTCCAAAGTTGTGAAATTAACCTCTCTCTTCATTCACACATCCAGTGCTATTTTTAAAGCCATACTAGTAATCTGAAGTAAAAAGTACTGGGCGTCAATTTCACGTTTCTAAAATGTCTGACTGTGCTTGTCCCAGTTCTCTTCAGCACTTCCCAGAAGATTCAGCCAATTTTATTTTTTTTCCTCTGCGCATCAGTGTTTATCATTTGTTTTACAACAGCACTGCATGTTCTCGAAAATTGACTTAGATGAATTTCACCCACCGTCTCTGAAAAACTCAAGAGAGACAAATGGTCTTAAAACAGAATCTACCACTGAGGCATGGTTAATCTACTGCAAGAGCATTTCTTTTTTTCATTCTCTCAGTTCAATATTTACTCCAGTTACAGTGGGAACAACACGTCTACCCCAGCAGCCTCTGTATTTGTCAAAGTGTCTGACAAATTTCCAGCTTATAATTAGACATTATAAAAATTCACTTCGGGAAAGATTTTGCTAGATAAAAAGCAATGCTGTTTGCTTTAAAGGAACATTGGTGACATTTACCTTCCAGAAAGCTCAAATCAGAATAACGGAGACATGTTTACAATAAATGTTTAAATAAACTAATTTCTTACAACACTCTAAGAAGTAGTTAAATCAGACCTAAGTGGGAAATTAAATAATACCCCACCTCTATTTTATGTCTTATTAGCTGAGCAATCAGGTATGTTGCTTAACCTGTCTATGTGTCAATTTTCTTATCCATAAGATGAAGATATCAATAGTAATTATCAAATAGGGTTAATGGGAAGATGAAGTTAGAAAGCCACCCAGCACAGAGCAAAGGACACAGAGCTACTGTTATCTCCTTCTGGGTCAGACCCCACTCACAGAGATCATATGCAGAATAGGATTGGGAAGGAACTATCATGGTCCAGAGGTTTTTAGTGACTGATTTTCAGAAACAGATCATCAGTCTTTCTATCTAGAATGTGCTGTGTAGATTCTGGAAGCTCAAATGAAACCTATCACACACAAGCCTCCGCTGACCACTAAGTGGTGACTGAACTTGAGGAATTACGGGTAGGAATTCAACAAAGATCCCCAACATGGAAGGTGAGCATTCTACCTACTGAATCGCCACTTCCTAACTTCAAACCACACAGTAAATACTCAGTAAATGGTAGTTGTTATTATTATAATGTATAATGTAGAGGAAGATTGGTGCAGGGAAGCTTTTCACCTGTCCATATGTTACCACTTGACAATGTCACCCTCATCAGTCATGCACCAAAGTATATAGGCAATTTGTGGCCATCAAATAAGGCACAGCCATCCCTGGAGACCTTCTCTGAGAGGCAAGGACTGTAGCTATGACTCGAGGCAGCCTCACAGGGCTTAGAAGGGTTACCCAAACCTAACGTGCATATTTCCTCACAAACCAGGCCAAATGCTCTTCCGTCAGATCATCTGACACTCTTCATTTGTGAGCACAGATCAAGGGCTATTCTCTTATCCTCGAAGTGAGAGCATAGACAATAAAGTGCTAGTTTTATTTCTTTTCCAAGAATTAATTCAAAAGTGGTGAGTAAGGGTATGATCACGGTGTTTTCAGGGAAAAAGAAAAGGTCTAATGGAGATCATACAAATACTCAGGAACAAAACAATGGTCAGAAGACACCCAGCCCATCAGAAGGCTCCAACACAAGGACTGACTTTCATGTCAATAAAGCTCATGCCTGCCATTAATAATTTCAGCAAACATTGTGGACTTTTTAACACAGAATGTGTACTTCCACTATAAGATAAATTCCTCATTCTTGGGAAATGGGTATTAGATACACTCTTCACTTCTAGGCATGATTAGGAATCCAGAGACCAGGTCACCCTGGAATAACTAGGATAACACTAAAATGAAGGCTGACCACATCATCTCCCCCACTCACCTCTTCTATGAATGTCCCACTGGGGTCCTGTTGTCACCTGTCATTGCTTCCTTCCCATCACCTACATTGCTGCATGTTGTCTCCTACACTGTCTGGAGTAGAGGCCACAGTCTTTCTAAACCCGAATGACCCAGACACATGCTCTATTATTCCGAAAGCCCCCCCTTGCTTGTGCTTATCATATATTTAGGATGAATGGCACTGGATCTCTTCCTCAATGATCCCAAAAGGCCCCTGCAGGATTTTTCAGAGTCAAGGTGCTCCTCCAGTGGGCAGTAGGGCCTGGTGCACTCTGTCCACGGCATCTACCCACAGGTCCCTCTCCTGAGCATCTCAAGATGACCAAGCCTGATTCAAGCACTGACACCCCTCACTGGCAGCGTGTCTGTCATCACCCATGCGCTTCCTGAAGAAAGCATCAAGAAAGCTTAAAAAACTGCTAATATTAGTGAGCTAATCGGGTTCAAAGGGCCTCCAGCACCCAAGTTCTACCTCCAGGTTCCTTCTAAACATGAATGGGTTTATTTCTTCTACGTCTTAGGACTGGAGGCTTGGGACAGATTTGGGGAAACTGTTTTCTCTATATTCCCTTGGGAAGTTCACCTTCAGGATGCTTGCTACATTGGCCCACCTCACTCAGGACCTTGAATGGCACTCAGGAGACTTGTCAGACACTGTCATCTCTACCAGGCCAACTCTAGCGTTCCCTCAACTCCTTCAGGCCCTTGGTGGCTCAGGGAGTCTGCATCCTCTCTCACTTCCCAGGTGGTAAAATCCTATGTAAAAATAAATTTCTTTCTACATGTCTAAGAGGTCTTACTACTCAGCAGCCCCTTTAGGGATCTTGGCATCCATTAGTATCAAATGAATGTCATTGATACAAAACAATCAGACAAAGCTTTTTTTTTTACTACTGGCCTAAGTTCAAAATGTTGGATAACATGATAGTCAATATAGGAGTCTACTACTATCCTCACTTGGCAGGTGAGGAAATGAATGCATAGGTTGGTTAAGGAAATATCTCCGGGACACTGAATTGCAATGGAATAAAAATGCGAACACAAGTAGTCTTGCTCCAAAATCCATAATATTAACGACTACTCCCACTCCCACTCTAAATGGTAAAACAGCCACTGGAAATTTGGTCTTGATTTCCAATGACTCATAATTTCAATTTCTGTCATAATGTTTCTCTAAAACATCTATTACTGAGCAGATATGATCCTCGGAGAAATTCTGGGTTTCTTCTATCTACTCTTCAAAATAGTCACATCACAAATTATTCCAATTTATCTACTATCAGAGAGAAGGCATCTGTGGTGGCTTAATGGTAAGGAGTTTTGCTGTCAAAGTAAAGGCACAGAGTTCAAATACACCAGATGCTCCAAAAGAGAAAGACGGACAATCTCCTCCTCTGAAATTAACTGTCTCTGAAAACTCACTGGAGGGTTTGCTATGAGTTGGTTCTGAGTCGATGATACATAAGAACTTGAGGGGAGAAGATGGCACAGGGCTGTGAACGAACATCATCGGGCACGAGCTGAACCTGTCTCCTCAGTGCATGGGATGTTCTGACACCGCTCACTCTACTTTTGCTACTGTTCGAAATGTCCCATAATAAAAAATTAAAAGCAATGAAAAAACTCAATCACAAAGCAAATAAATGAAGGTCTTTAAACATTTTCAGGATCCAGAGGGACATTTAGCTTCAGTAACTGAAGACTGTTGACAATTCCAAATTTTAGATTTCAAGAATCTCATGTACTTGGAGTCTTTAACAAAAACTTACACAAAATCACGAATCTCCCCCACTGCTCATAAAAATCATAGGATTGCCTAATTGGAACCAGGAGGAAATTCTTTATATACTCTAATTTTTGTTGCTGCTTTTGCTGCTGATTGGAAAATCTTTCGCCACCGTCCTTCTAATAGGTTTATTTTTCCACAGCCTGCAGATCTTTGCTAAAGACTATTTGCGTAGTCAAACTTAAAACATTCAGCCCAACGTCCTTTTCATGGTTCTCTTTAAAGATTAAGAGAAAGACACTTACCCGCTCTGCTGTGCATCCCTGCTTTGATAAAGTGAGCTGTGGTTTAGAATACTAGTCCAGTCCTTCTGAACTTTTCTGTATCCGTTATAATATTAAAGAGCCACAAGGAAGGGAAGTGGTTAGTCAACTTGCTAATTTTATCAGTCCCTCCCACTGGTTAAATAGTACCTGATGCTACAAGACAAAGATCAGTTTTTCAGCTTGCTCTCCTACTGCAGCACGACTTCAAAAACAAGGCAGCATGACTTAGGGGCAAACACAGTGACTGCCACTAGTTTGCAGGCATGAGACAGTTAATGAATGAACATTTTACTCCTATTAATAAGAAGCCTGATAGACTACAGAACCCAGCGATTCAACAAAGTGAGGAGGAGGAAAGAGAATGTCTGTCAGCTCCGTACTCTAAGCAAACTCAGTGAGTTGGGTGGGAAGGGGAGTGATTTTATTTATTTAATTTTTTAAATTAAATTAGAGGACGTGTGGGAAGTGGCTGGTGTTTCATTTGTTGATAAATTATTCTGCCCTGGAACAAAGCCAGTTTACCAGATATAGAAACTTCCGTAACTTGGGCCCCTGGCTCAGAAGGGAACGTTCTCTTCCTCCGGAATGTAGCAATTAAAATGTAGGACGAGGTAGCATATGTGTGCCTCTGGATGAGGTAAAAATGAAATATCATGAGAGGTAAGTAGTGAAGTGTTTCTTAAGACAGAACCCTGTAACGAATTAGAAATTACAGAGTTAATGACTAAATGAAATGTTTCTGCTAGTTTTCCAGTAGCCTACTGGATAAGGAATAGCGCTGCCATGCCAAAGTCAGGTGGCCTGAATCCACTAGCAGCTCTCAAGGAGAAAGACCATCCTCTTCTCAGGAGATTTACAACTGCTGAAAATCCACTGAAGGGTCAGCTAACTATGAGGCGACGCCAACTTGATGGCAATCTGAGTTTTTATTCACCCAAAGATATTCTACACACAAAGATTGGCAACACATCAGCCTGCACAGTACAATTTGCCAACTTATTTAAAGTGTAAGGAATTCTGAGTGTGTTCATTTTGGGCTACTAACAAAGGGTGGTGCTTCAACTCTGCAAGCAAATCTTAAGGAAGAAGATAGGCAGTCTCTTGCCTGAAAGACTTAATTCTCAGAAACTCCATGAAGTATCTCTGAGTCTGAATTGCCTTCACAGCAGTGGTTTGAGTTTTATTTATTTAAAGGGTGGCTTTTAAAGCCCAGAATGTTGTTGTTGTCCATAGATTCAGAACGAACAGCAGCTGACCTCCAATGGGTTTTTAGAGGCTGTTAGTCACACAGGAGGAGACTGCCCATCCTTCTAGAGTGGAACAGAAGGGGATCCAAACCCAGTGCTTTGGAGATTGCAATGCAGCTTAACACCAGGCCACCAGAACTCACTACAGCTAAAGAATATGGCATTAAGAAGAAAATATCTAAAGCTTCACTGAAGTTTTATGATCCTTTGGGCTTTAATTAGCTGAAAAATAATGTTCCTTGAGAAAAATTCTGACTAGATTAATGTATTCATATGTAGTTATAGCACTCAAAGAAATGAAATCTGTAGAACAAGAAAGAAACTAGCAATGCACTAACATCAACTATCCTGAGTATTGTTGACACGCACCAGTACCCATCTAATAAAACTATGAAAAGAGAAACTTTAAAATGGTGTTCCAATTCTTTTGCTGCACTCCCACATGCGTGTGCTTCCCAATTACGTATAATCTAAAACTTTACTCTGCATTATAATGAAATAGGGATGACACCCTGCGCTGGGACTTCACCTACAATTCCCTTTAAAGAAGGACCTTCTTTCTTTTGTTGAGCCAATTGTATATTCAAATCATGAGGAAGATGTAGTCTTTGGGTTAGCCACACAATTGCCCACCATCATCAGAACCCCAGGGTGCTCTTAGCGGCAAGAAGGGTGAAACTTTGTCGTATGTACTTTGGGCATGTTGTCAAGAGGCACTTATTGTGCACTGTCAACCTGGAACTGACCCACAGCTGACCTTCTGGTGGATTTTCAAAGCAGTAAATTACATGGTATGAGACTGTGTTTCATTGATTATGCAAAGGCATTTGACTGTGTGGATCATAACAAACTGGCTGACTCTGAGAAGAATGGGAATCCCAGAACATTTAATTGTGCTAATGCGAAACCTATACTTGGACCAAGAGGCAGTAGTCAGAACAGAGCAGGGTAACACTGCATGGTTCAAAATTGGGAAGGGCATACGCCAGGGATGCATCCTGTACCCATACCTTTTCAACATGTATGCAGAGCAGATTATCCGAGAGGCTGGGCTCTATGAGGAGAATTGTGGCATCAGGATTCGTGGAAGATCTATTAACAATCTGTGTTATGCAGATGACACAACCCTGCTTGCTGAAACTGAGGAGAACCTCATGCACTTGCTGCAGAGGGTCAAGGACTGCAGCCCTCAGTATGGACTGAGGCTCAGTGTCAAGAAGACCAAGATTCTCACCACTGGACCAATTGGCAGCATCAGGATGGATGGCGAAGAGATTGAGATTATTCACAGCTTCAGTTTGCTCGGCTCCACAGTCAACACTCTTGGCACCAGCAGTCAGAAAATCAAAAAGCATATCGCAATGGGAAAGTCTGCTGTTAGGGACCTCTCAAAGGTACTCAGGAGCAACAGTGTCTCTCTGGAGACTAAGGTGCACCTGATACTGGCCATGGTCTTTGTAATCGCTTGTTACGCATCAGAGAGTTGGACAATGACTAGGGAGTACAGAAGGAGAGTGGATGCCTTTGAGCTGTGGTGCTGGCGAAGAGTACTGAATGTACCATGGACTGCCAGGAAAACAAACAGATTCATCTTGGAGAGGATTAAACCAAGCTACTCCTTGGAGGCAAGGATTCTAGGGGCTTCGTCTGACATACTCTGGACATGTTGCCAGGAGGGACAGGTCCTTGGAAAGGGACATCATGCTTGGGAGGGTGGAGGGGATGACCCTCTATGAGATGGATTGATTCAGTGACTGGGGTAATCAGGATGGGTGTGTCAGAGGCAGTGCGGTTGGCGCAGGACAGAGCAGGGTTTAGGGCTGTTGTGCATAGGTTCGCTATGAGTCACAAACCACTCGACGGCACAAAACAACAATAACATGAGACTGTCCATCCTTCTCCCTCTGAGCAGATGGCAGATTTGAACCACGAGCCTTTGGGTTTGGGTGCATTTTCTTACCAGTAGGCCACCAGAGCTCCCTATCAAGAAGCAGAAGACCTTGGAAAAGGACATAATTCACGGTAAAGCAAAGGTTCAGCTAAAGAGAACACCTTCAACAAGATGAGCTCGCACAGTGACTCCAAGGCGCTCAAGCACATCAAAGACTATGAAGAGGCAAGTTTTTGACCTGTTTATTCATCGGGTCGCTATGACCTAGCATCAATTCAACACCTAACAACAACAACACGTGCTGTATTTATTAAAAGAAATTCATTTCTTATTCTCGGGCATGAGTCTTGACATTTTAAAGAAGCACCCTGATTCTTGAAGTATAGCAGATGACTAAGTCTGGAGTAAAAAAAAAGAAAATGAAGTCAGTCCTTAAAAAAAGTATAGGGATATTAAAAAAAAAAAAAGAGTATTAGGAATATAAAAGAGTGAAGATTTGAGTAGATATACGACTAAAACTTAATCAAAATAATAAACAAGATTTACAGGCACATTATAAAATAAAAGAAAAATTATGTTCATTAGAATACTGTGAACCTGTCAGGCAAATTATAGACTGTTTAAGTCAAGAAACAATGAAGAGTAACATTCTCATATAGAATAAACCTTTTGAAAGAGCCTCATGTTTCCTTTCCTCCACAGTGAATGAAAGAACTACAAGTACACATGGATAAAGCTGCTTTCTTAGTGACTCGAAAATCATGAGCCACACTATTATTGTCAGAGGCAGGGGTTTTCAAATGATGACTCAACCACAGTAAAGCATCAAATACAATGATGATCAGTGTCACCTAAAACTGCACGGTAATTGTAGACTTAAAATTTAATGTGCACTAACATGGATAAAAAAAAATTTACTTTCTGTGTAATCGAATTAGCTTTTAATCCCCAGATAATTATAAGTAAGTGTTTCACCTGTAGAACTGTCCAGTAAGATGTCTGAAAATTAAAACAAGAAAAATTCTTCCAGTTTCAGGAATATCTCTCACATTTTGGTACCAACGGGATCTCTGATCCCAGCCCATTTAATGTCAGTGGCACACTCTAAGCACTGTATCATGCAGAAAATATCCCCTTACATCCCATACTTTCTCACAGAAAATCTCTACCGTAGAGATGGGAACAGAGTTCAGCTGGATTCAGTCAAATGGGAAATGGTGAAGTGTGAAGACTAACTGAGGCTTTAGCTCAAAGCAAGAAAACATACTTCAATTAAGACAGGAGGCCACCACTCAACCCCAACCAACTATAGTCAAGCAGGATAATGAATCATACCATTGACACAATATGTTCTGTTTTTCAATAGAAATGGTTGTATCTTCCAGTGGAAAGTTGTTTTCAGACATAACACAGTCAACACAACAGTTCTATCTTTCAGTAGAAAGACTGTATTGTTATGTGCCCTACACAACAGGGATATTGTCCATCTTTGTCTTGAGGAGGAATTACTGGATTTGAACCACATGCCTTTGGGTTGACAGTGTAACTTCTTACCAGAGCTCCCTCAATAAAAAGTACATATATATATATTTTAAATGGAGATTATTTTAATGTTTAGTAATTAATTTTGGGCTAAATGGACTTAGATTCTAACTGGTCAGTAAAATAATGTTGAAGTACTGCATGAACAGAAGGCAAAGTTTAAAATAATTTTGATAGAAAATATTTAGTGTTAAGAATATAATATTCTGTGTAACAAACAAATTACCAATCATTTTGATACAATTTTATAAAAACAATTATATATTAATTACGTACAATAGAAATTCTCTATTAATAACTCAACTTCTCCTTTTTCTTTGACATTTCTGTGTTTTCTAGTTTCTTCTCTGGTAGCTTAGTGGTGTGGAACCAACTCAAAGGTACACAGTTCAAATCCACCAGCTATTCTGTGGGAGAAAGATGGGCAATCTCCTCCTTTGTGATTTACTATCCCTGAAATACTACTAGATCATACTCTGACTGAATAGTACTTAACAACAACAACACGAATGCATGAAGTTTTATGTAAAAGAAATCTAACAACCACCCAGGAATAAAATCTACTTTAACATAATATTAAGAGGAGGAGAGCTACAAAAAGCTCTGTCAACACATTCAGAAAGGACCACAATTAAAACAGTCGACCTAAGGAACTCCTACTCAAAAATACCTATTTCTGCTCCAATTCACATACTGGTTCAAGACCAGATTTAAAAATTATACCAAGTATAAATTAGAAGCATTCATGTACTAGGCACAGATATATGTTCAAGATCCATGAGTGATCATTTTATTTCCTTCATTAAATGGCCAGAGTCCACAATGGCAGGATCTGAGTTTATACATGATTATGAAATAGATCTGTGTGTAGATTTTCAAAATGCTTATGCTGTAAAAAGACAAAAATAGTAAATTTGCCTATGAGCTAAATAATAATAATAAAGCTAACCTTTCAAAGAAGGTGTTTCAGTAATTTAATTACCTTTTCCTATTTATAAAATTCATTTTAGAAGCTTAGTCATGTTTAGATTCAGTAAAATTCCTTTATTCACTTCCTCTAAGGCTTAAAAATATTTCATAAAACACCTTTTCTTATAAACCAGTCTTTCTTTCCAACCTGCAGAAGATTTGGACCACATGTAATCCCTATAAAAACTTATTTTTGTCCCAAATTAGAAATATTTAATTAGAAATGTTGTAGGCTCCAAAACCAACATCCTACAATAAATAAACTGGCATCTTGAAAAAAATTATACATCATAATAGCTTTGAAAATGCACAAACCCACATATTCTGCAATTACTACTCATTTTTCATCATGTATAAAAAGTTAAGCCTGGAAGCAGGAGCGGCATCCACTTCTGAAATGGCTTGCCTCCGGAAACTCTATGTATGAACAGTGCTCAGGCCGTTCGTTCATAGGCTTGCTATGAGTCGTCTATGACTCGACGGCACCTAACAACAATAACATAAAAAGTTAACACTAAATTACATAGAAAAGAACTTTAAGAATCATTGCAGTTGGTGTGGAAATGATAATAGCTCAGAGATGTCAAATTCTCTTCTTGATGACTATGGTATTGCCAGTATCAATCTTGAAGGAAAATCCACCCCTTCTCTAATCATAAACTAACACTATCACGGCTAGTGCCTGTCTTCATGTATGTTTTCAGGACTATTCATCTAACTTCTACAGCATCAGAAGATTACGCAATTTGTGAACCGAATATTTTCTTTCAAATGTATCTTTCCATTTTGATGACTGCAGATGTTGGCTAGTTCTAACTCTTCTAGTTCAATATCATGCTTACCTAGGGTAAACATGCAAAATCACCAACTGCATATAGTAAAAGGAGTTTTTTAAAAACAAAATTCTGTAAACACAGTCCCATACAGCAAATTTTTCTAAAAATCAATCAATCAATCAATCTCTAATTTAGTTTCTTTAAAAAACTTTTGGCATTTAACTTTACTTTCTGCAGGGTGATTCTTTTTAAACAAAGTTTTGCTTATTGGACTATAGTCAAATCTTTTCTAAATATGGCTTTGGGATAATTGTTGAAAAGAAAGAACATTCTTTTTTTCGATTTATTATTAATTTCAATGAAAATTTACAGAGACTTTGGATTTCTATTCATTCACTATTGCACTCTTCTCCCCTCCCAGCCCTCCCCCCTAGTACAATACCCTCTTGGAAAAGTGAAAGAATAATTTTTTCATTGTTTTACAATCCTTCCCCCCATGTCCACTCCACTATGCAGCCTTCGCTCTGGACTCCCATCATGACAAAAATACCTAATAACATATCCCTTTTAAACAGTTTAAAATCATCTGTTTCAATGCAGTATATATTATTGAACCCATTTTTCTCAGTCTTCCTCCAACCCCGAGGTCAGTCCATTCAGTATTTCTCCTTTTGTGACTGAGATACTTCACTCAGTAAAATGTCCTCCAGGGTCACCCAATTTGAATAATAGTGCATGAGTTCCTTGTTTTTCAACACAGTGTAGTAGTCCATTGTGTGACTATACTATAGCTTCTCTATCCATTCGTTTGTTGATGGGCACTTAGGTTGTTTCCAACTCCTTGCTATTGTGAACAAAGCCACGATAAACATGGGTGTGCATATATCTGCTTGGATATCAGTTATGGTCTCTTTGGGGTATATTCCCAGTAGTGGGATTGCTGGGTCAAATGGTATCTTTATACCATTTTTGAGAAAGCACCATACCACCTTCCACAGTGATTGTACCATTTTACACTCTCACCAACAGTGAATAAGGGTTCCAGTTTCTCCACAATCTCGCCAGTATTTGTTGCTTGCTATTCTGTTAAATTTTGCTATTCTGACTGGGGTGAGATGATATGTCATAGGTGTTTTGATTTGCATCTCTCTTAGGGCTAGGGATTTTGAACATTTCTTCATGTGCTTGTTAGCCATATGAATGTCTTCTTTGGTGAAAATGTCTGTTCATATCCTGTGCCCATTTTTCTATTGGACTATTTACCTTTATCTTGTTGTGGTGCTCAAGTATTTTATAAATTCTGGATATAAGTCCCTTATCTGATATATCATTACCAAACACTTTTTCCCAGTCTGTGGCTTCCCTTTTTACCCTGTTGGAGAAGTTTTTGGGTGTGCATAGGGATTTGATTCTTAGAAGGTCCCATCCATCTATTTTATCTTCTCCTGGTTGTAGGTGAGAGGACATTCTTTCACTGAACTGTCAAGTTGGATCTGACTGGCACAGGAGGAGATTGCTCCTCCTTCTCCAGTGGAGCATCTGGTGGATTCAAAGCATGAGCCTTTGGGACTGCAGCGTAACTTCTTGTAACTAGGCCACCAGAACTCCCTAAGAGAGGATATTCTTAAACTGACCATCCTTTGAGTTTTTCAGGCTATAAATCAAACAGGAGCAGAGAAATCATGGGGGTGGGGAGAGAGAGAGGTAGAAGTAGAGATAGAGACACTATTCTAAATACAAATTAGAAGTCTGATTGTAGGCGAGCTCTGGTGGCCTAGTTGCAGGAAACTGCACTGCAATCCCAGAGGTGCACAGTTCAAATCCACCAGATGCTCTGCTGAAGAAGGAGGAACAATCGCCTCCTGTACCAGTCAGATCCGATCTGATGGGACACACATAAAAAAATAAATAAATAAAAATTATTTAAGGGGGAAAAAAAAGAAGTCTGATTGTATATGTATGTGTGTGTGCATATATATCTCTATCTCTATCTCTACATCTATATCATCTATATCGATATCGATATCTATATTTATCTATCTCCAGTAAGAGTAATATTAGTTTATAGGTAAAAATAGAAATCTTTAATAATGCAGGAGAGCTGTCACAGTGTAGCTCACATGGAGTTGTACTGCTAACCCAAAAGTAGTGCCTCTCTGGTGGTTAAAATCCACTAATGGTTCTGTGAGAAGAAGATGGACAGTCTACTTCCATTCAGTTTACAGTCTTTGAAAACTTGTTGGAGGATAAGCTACATGCTGGTTCCCACCGGAAGGCAAAGAGTGAATGAGTGAGTGACTGAGGGAATAATTTGTATTTGTTTAATTACCAAGAAAGTTGAATACTATGTCTCACTACTAAATCTTCGCACTCAACTTCATCGCAATTAAATTATTTGCAATTTAAAAATGCAAATAATTAGAAATGTATATTTTTACCTATTAACTAATGCTAGCACATGATGATGATAAAAGCACATGATGGGCAAAGCATTCTTTCATATTGCTGCTTTCAGTGTAAATTCATACAACTCCCCTGGACAAAATCGTCACAGGACATTATGAGCCTTAAGAGAAATTCACACTCTTTGAGAATGATTCTAACTCTTGGAATTCTTTCTAATAAAGGGAAACATTTGTAGATACTGACTTATGGTAATGAACATTCATCACAATGTTATTTTAAAATAGCACCGTATAATTTCAAGCAACATAAATAATCAATGAAAAGAGCAATGGTAAAAGACATTACAGTGTAATTATGCAAAGAATTATCATATAAATGCTATATAATATTGCAATTAAAGAGTCCAGAATGATAAGGGTGATTGTCTCTGGGTGGTATGAATAAAATCAAACCAAATTCATGGTCATCAAGTAAGTTGCCACTCATTGCTAACCCTCTGTTAGGTTCCTGAGGTTATAAATCACAAAAAAACTGCAGCCTTCCCCAGCAGAACCACTGTGCATCTGAACCTCCAAAGAAGAGCAGCCACTGGGCTGGTGGCTTAGGTGACTAATTCTCAACCCTTGGAATATTCACAAAATTATCTGCAGTATTTCTCATAAATGGCAGAATTTTCTTTTTCTTTTGACTCATAGTATCCGTTACCATGGCTTTGAGATTTTTCTTCCTTTTCTTTTGGCCATATGGATTTTTATTTTACTTTCTGATAAAAGCAACACTGAGGATTTAGGATAAACTCATCTACATGTTAATATGCAAAGTACGGTCACCTGAACATCTTTTTGGTTACTCTACTAAAGAGATTCACCTATCTTTAAAAACAGACTGTCAAATATCAGATCCAATTTATTGTAGAGTTAATATTAAAATGTCTAGCTGGGAGCACTAACAATAGTATAGATTTAAACCAAGTGAAAGAAAAAG
The DNA here is from genome assembly GCF_000299155.1 of Elephantulus edwardii. Taxonomy (NCBI): domain Eukaryota; kingdom Metazoa; phylum Chordata; class Mammalia; order Macroscelidea; family Macroscelididae; genus Elephantulus; species Elephantulus edwardii. The sequence goes on along the minus strand of NW_006399757.1, from coordinate 18,137,960 downwards.
AAATTTACTTTTATCTAGTCTCATTGCTACTACTGAATACATTTTATCTCGTTTGAATGTCACAATAATTCTTAGGACTCTTATAGCTATTGCACAAAAGTGAAGATGAATTAGCTAAAAATTGACTAAAATTTCATTGGTAAATAGCAGATGAGAAATTAATACTGAAATTAAAAATCTCAAACTCACTGCCATCTAGAAGCATAAGTGATCCTCGAGGGGGCTTCTAAAGCTGCAAATCACAAGGAAGGAAAATGCCCATATTTCTCCCCGAGAGTTGCTAGTGGATTTCAACTGCCAAGAGGAACTAACTCTGGTTGAGCAGCCCAGCAGCTCCACTCACTACCGACTACGCAGGATGGGTAAACTGTCCAGGGGTACATCTAGTGGCATAGCACAAGGTTTAAGCACATATAGTTTGAATTTATATCTCTGAATACTTTCAAGTTCTATTGTAATGTTATTTATACAGCTTAGTTTTCAAGGGAAGGGAGAATAGGAAATACTATTATACACATGGAAGTGAGGGGTTATTTGGATTTATTTTTCATATTTTTCTATAATGTAAACAGTTTACAGGTGACCACTGAACAACAGAAGTTTGAACTCCGTGGGTTCACTTACATGCAGATTTGTCCCTATTGCTGCTGAAGTGAGCGCAAGTGTTACAAGTAGTCGTATAACATGTCATGTGATGCTAAGTATCACCAGGTGAGCAGTTCCTCCAGCACACTGCGAAATGGTAAAAAGTAATGGTGTAAATTTCCAACTATACAGAGGAGGAGAGGAAAGCAGAAAGGGCAGATCCCTGAACTCCTGTTACGTCCAAAGGTCGACTGCCTCAGTCATTTGTTGTTGGCTGCTTCATGTCATTTGTTATTGTCCCCTTGGACAAATGACTACATTTTCCAAGAGAAATGTTCCCTGTTTTAAATAATAGTAGTGACCTCCAAGAGTTCTAAAAAGTAAATGATTCAACGAATAAATGGAATCCCATTTTAGTGTGTTGAGAAATCTGTTTTAGAAGCAATATGACATGCTTGACTGAAAAATGAAATGCAAACATTTAAAATTTTAAATGAAGAATTAAGATACCATTTTGGGCCATGTGTACTGACAATCCATTATGCAAAGAGGAATGATAATCAGTTCACCAAATAAGAGTCATTCTGCTGCTACACTTTTTGCTTTGTAAACCTGGCAATCCAGTAGGGTTAAAAATAAACTTCTTGCTCTCAACATGACAAAGAGCATTTCTGAAAAACCCAAGGCTAAAAATCAATACTCAATAATGCAAGACCAAAAGCTTTAGCTTACAATTTGGAATAAAATGAAGGTGCCTGCTTTCACCACTACTATTCAACACTGCAAGATTCCTGAGTATTTAATTTTTAAATATATAGTTCTAGCCAAAGCAATTAGACAACACCAAGGAAGTGGCAGAAAATTTGTTTGACAATGGGTATTTTAGATATGACATACACACACACAAATGAAACAAAAGATAAAAACTGATAAACTTCAGCAAGCAAAAATATTTCATGCATCAAAAGATTAATCAAGATTTAACAAGGGATTTCTCAAGAAAGTGAACAGATAACTTATAGAATAGAAAAAGTTTTGGGGAACAATATACCTCATAATAAATGAATATGCAACATCAAAGAACTCACAAAGCTAAAAACATAAAGGCAACAATCTAATCTTTTAAAATGGGTAAAATATTTAAATAGTAATTTCTTTAAAGATGACATATAGATAGATGGCCAATAAACACATAAAGATGTCAGTCATTTTTATGAAAACTCATTGCCATTTAGTTGATTTGACTTATAGGGAGTTCATAGGACAGAGCAGAACTCACCAATAAGGCTTCCATGACTGTAATCTTTAATGCAGAAACTCATGCAGCATGGTGTGTTTGTTATCTGTTGCACTGCTAGCCAAAAGGTCTGTGGTTAAAATCCACCATCTGCTCCTAAGGAGAAAGTCTCCTTTCATAAAGATTTACAGCACTGGAAACTAGAGGAGGATTGCTGTAAACAAGAACAAAATCAACGCAGTGGCTTTGAGTATTTAGTGAAGCAGTCTGTCATAGCTTTCTCATACAGAACACCCGGGGAGTCTTAGCCACAAATCTTACAACTACCAGTCAAGTGGAGTAACCCTGTGCCACCAAAGCTCATCTCTATTAGTCATAGTTGACTATGCATTATGTTTTCAAGCCTCATCACTTGAAAGGAGATGGCTCATCTTTCTCCCAAGGAGCCACTGGTGGATTCAAACAACCAAAGAAGTGTAGTCTGGATCAGCAACGCAACTCTCCACTAAATGATATTGTTAAATGATAATGATATTGTTGTTATTGTTGTTGTGTGCTGCCAAGTTGGAACCGAACTATAGCTGACCCTTTACTGGGTTTCAGAGACAGTAAATCACATGGGAGGAGAGAGCCCATCCTTCTCCCACAGAGAAGTTGGTGGATTCAAACCACATGCCTTTGGAATTGCAGTGCAGCTTCTTACCATTAGGCCACTAGAGCTCCCTCACTATGGACTAGGTCAACAGAATTCTCATTATCAGTTCGCAGAAAAATAAAAATCAAAACAATCAGAAGATACCAAGTTACACTCCCTAAGATGACTTTTTAAAGTACTACACAGTATGTCAGTTTAAAAACTATGGTGCACTTGAGCTCAGCCAAGTTATTTTCCATTACTTCCTATGCATCTGGAAGTTGGGCCTGAATAAGGACAAATGAAAGAGAATCAATCCTTTGATTTATGGTGTTGATTATGAGTATTGAATATATCATGGACTGCTAAAAAAATAAACAAATCTGTCTTGGAAGAAATACAACCAGAGTGCTCTTGGAGGCAAGGATGGTGAAATTTCATCTCACATGTATTAGGCATGTTGTCAAGAGGTGCTAATCCTTGGAAAAGTCATCTTGCTGGGAAGAACAACAGCCTTGAATAGGAAGGTGGTACAGGGTAGGGAAAGGTTGAGATGTGTTGTTCATAGGGTTGCTATGAGTCATTGTCAACTTGATAATAACAACAACTATTGGAAAAACAGGAAAAAAACCAAACAACCTACAACCCAAGTTTGACAAGATTATGGAGGGAAATGGAGTCCTTCTACAATTGCTAATAGAAACATAAAATTGATGTAGTCATGAGGAAACAAATTCAGCAGTTCATCAAGTTAAATACAGAAATATCATATAACCTATCAGTTCCATGTATCAGTATATACTCCATAGACTTAACAGAGAGACTCACTGTATGCCAACGTCCATATCAGTATGGTTCACATTAAACAAAACATGATATGGAATATTATTCAAACATAAAGTTTTGATGCATGCACAAAAAAAGAATAAAGTTTAAGAACATTATGTTTCCACATAAAAGTCAGACACAAGAGAGCAAATATCATATGGTTTCACTAACACGAAACACCTAGGACAGCAACAGGAGTGAAGGGAGCGCAGGACTGCGCAGGGTTCCTACTTTTGTACACAGGGTCACTATGAGTTGGAACTAGTTTGCAAGTACCCAACAACAATGTATTACTCACTGTGTCACCTCAGAATGCACATGGTTCAAATAAACCAGCTGTTCTCTGGGTAAAGGGTGGGGAATCTCCTCTCCTAAAGTTTACTGCTTCTAAAAACCCTCTAGAGGGTCAGCTATGGGCTGACCTGATGGCAGCAAGAGCAATAAACTTTAGTTAGGGAGTTGTGGTGGCCTAGTATTAATTCACAGGAAAGCAGTTTGAATCCACCAGCTGCTCAAGAGAAGGAAGATGGGCAATCTTCTCCTTCTCAATTTATAACCTCTAAACACCCACTAGAGGTCTTATTCAATTAAATAAGGGCATTACTAGCACAGGGATCTCAGCGGCCTCGTACTAAGGAGTGTGAGTGCAAATCCAAAGACTGAGAGTTATAACTCACCAGCTATAAAAATGGGGGAAAGATGGATAATCTCCTTCCTCATGACATACAGCTTCTGACAGCCGGCTAGTGGTTGGTCAGCTGAGAGTCATCTGACATAATGCCACACAATAACATGAGCACAGTGAATAACACATTGTAAATAGCCAAGAATTAAAAGCTACAATGATAGCAATTCATAACAAGCAATATTTAGTTTTCTTCTTTCCAGACTAAAAGGAATATTATGATGACTGTGTGATGTAGGATGTGTGCGCGTGTGCACACATTCTTCTTTCAATATTTTAAAGGTAGTTGTAGGCTCACTTTGGCCCTTTATTCTAAAAGCTTTACTGTACAGTTTTGAAAATACTTTTATGATCCATAATCCTATTGAATCAGGACTAAAACGTGTACTTAGTTTGAAGCAAGCAGTTGTTCAAGAGAAATCCTTTCAATTTTTAATTATTCCCTCTTTCCTCTCCAAGTTCACTGTTATTCTCTGATTTTTAATCTTGAAAGCCAGTCAGGTACATTATTTATGTTATACTCAATAGAGAGAAAAAGAAGAAAAGGAATTTTATTCAGGACACTAACTCTAACCTTGAAATGTTATTTTCTGAACATTTGTTCTGCTCAGTGAGCAAATTTTAGTCTTCAAGTCAGATGTCTAAATGCAGTACTTGAGCTCTGCTTAAAGGCTAAAAATATAGACTTCTGCACAAGGTGATGGTTACAAAAGAAGGTGTTTAGAATATGGTTCAATAGAAGCTAAAGTAATTGAGCATTAGCTATATAGTTCAGCCAGAAGAATTTCTCATCTACACTGAAGCTTGTGGAGTCAAATCTCGAGCTATTTTCCTTTGAAACACATTGTACTTGAAAAGAGAGTCAATTAAGTAAGTGATTTCCAGAAATCCTTCACTAAGTTCTCAAGTTTGATCTTTTGAAGACTAGAAGTCACGGAAGCCTCTGCCAGCCTCTCTCGCTCTTAAATAGGATAGAAATAAAAGTCTACACCACAAAGCACATGATGTATTAGCAAGAAAACTCCCCACAAAGCCCATGTCAAATTTTTGTAGAAGTTAATGATTAATTCTGATGTTCACTAAAACCATAGGTGAAGCCTGCATGGTCATCCTGCAGAAAGTCTTTTTTTTCTTCTAGGAAGCAATTCTCGTTGATCCTATATCCAGATCACAGACTAAACTCTGTTGAAATAAGTACTGCACACCTACTCGAATCAGACATACTGTAACAAAAGTATAGAAGACATTTAAGTATCTTCTTAAAAAAAAACCCAGAGAGAAGAATCATAAATAATGATAAAAGTTAGCAATAGATAATCTAAATTCCATTATCAAGTGATGTGTCACATGAATTACATTTACTTTTTCATTTAGTTTCGGGGAGAAATTGGAAGTGCTAACACTGAATATAAAAAAAGGTAAGGATTTATAATTAATATTTTTAGAAGCTGTGCTGCAATCCAGAAGGCACATGGGTCAAGGCCACCAGCTGTTCCATGGGAGGACGGGCAATCTCCTCCCGTGCAATTAACTGCCTCTGAAAAGGTCAGCTATGGTTCAGCTCTGACTCGAAGTTACACAACAACAACAAACCATACCCAGGGCACTATTTTATGTACTCATAAACAGGGCCTAAGTCATAGGAGCTGAATTACAAATGCAAAGGCCAAGACTTTCTGGTTTAGAAACCCTTGACATCACCAAGGAAGAGACATGGACTGTCTCCACCTGTGACACTCACAAGTTCAGAACTCTGAGGGTCAGCAGCTGTGAGTTAGTTTCAACTCCACGCCAACGATGTTTACAACTCATTAATAAATACTGCCTGAATTAATAACTGAATGAAAGGAGAAAGAATAAATAATATTGACCAAATCTCAGTAAGTTGTTTTACCATACAAACCTCTGCAAATATTGATTATATATTGTTTTTGTTGTGCCATTGAGTTGGAGCTGACCCTCCAGTGGGTTTTTAGAGGCAGTTAATCACACTTGAGAAGGTTGCCCATCCTTCTCCAGTGATTATGTATTTGTGTCTGGAAATTTTCCTGTGCTTTTAAAATAATTTTTCTACAGTGGTTAGAAACATACCTGAAAGAGATACTTAACAAGTAACTAATGTGTGAATAAATATATTTTCATTTATTTTTGTCCCTTCTTAATCATTCACGATTATTTTCTGAAACCTCTGTGAATTCCTTTTCCAAAATTCAGTCAAGCCAGGGAAGATAGGTGCAAAGTGGTGTCATACTTCCTTAATAGAATTTGTATGCAAGAACTATCTTTTTTTTAAAAAAAATGCTAATTTTTAAAAATGTTTTCTTTCCTCCTCTCCCCGTAGCGTGTACCGTTAAATCAGATCCAACAGGTATAGTAGGAGATTGCCCCTCTTTCTCCAAGGGAGCAGCTGGTGGATTCAAACCATGCACTTTCAGGATTTCAGTGCAGCTTCTAGCCACTAAGCCCCCAGAGCTCCCTTAATTATTCTCTTTTAACTAAAACGGTTTTTTTCCCCTTACTTTCTCTCCTTGCTACGGATTCTGAACTGACTCAGGTTGATCCTCCACTGGGCTTCAAGGACCGTTATTCTGTGGGAGAGTACTTCCTATTTCTCTCTTGAAATGCTGCTGGTGAACTGAAATCGTCTGGGTTGTGGCTTTGGCTTCACAGCACAAATCCCTTTAGTCTAAGACATAAAAGCTCCCTCTCTCCTTATTACATGGGTTAATGTATACATTGGACCAAACTATTCTTTTTCTTTTTTCCCCCTGTTATGCTTATCACAAAGATACTGGATAGAAAAGAACAGAACTTGAAAATGCCCCCAATCACTTCTAATTCCATAGCAATTAGAACTTTTGATAGGTTCACACTTATTCTTCATTAAGAACAAAGGGGAAATGAACTGTATGAAAACCAGAACCACAGGAAGATAAGATAGCAGGAAACAAAGAAGCAGGAAAAATGTAAAAATCCAAAAGGAGGGCTGTATGTGGGCTAAGTTGTCAGGAGCATTTAATAACATTTTTTTAAAAATAATTTTCTACCTTCAAACATTTTCCCCAGTAAATAAACGTTATTATATGTTTTAATATGATTTTTTGTGTGAATCTAGCAGTACTTCATCGAACGGAGAACTGAAGTTGACGCACACCTGACACTAGAGTTCAATATCTTTCAAATATGCTTTTAAAATGACATAACATTTACTTTCAAACAGATCCCCCGAAGTTCCATGGGCACAGTTTTATGTCTCTAGATAATAACTTCAGGGTAAAGTACCTCCTTCCCTAGCAGAACCAGCTCTTGTATTAAATGTTCAACAAGAAAAAAAAATCCTTTTTCTTTCTTGAATTACCAACTACTTCAATACTTCTTCATACCTTTCAAAGCAACCTTTCAAATTTGGGAATGAAATGCTTAAATGATTATTCCTCTCTTCATATGCACATATTCACAATATCCTAAGGCATTATTTTAGCATGGAAAATTCCTGATGTTAGAAAGTCAATTTAGAACAAAAATATGCTTAAGAAATAATGGCATCTTATAGAATTTTAAAGCACTTCTCTTTTACCATGTTACATAAAATCCATGTCTAAATTTAGACACATGTAGATAAACACGCCGATCCCTGAAAAACCCTAGACCACAGACGTTCTAGGGAAAAGTCTGTATTATATTAAACATGAGACTCCATTTCCTTGTTTTGAATTATTGGTGCTGCTGTGGCAACAGCACAATAGAGAACTTTGTTTCACTCACAGCAGAGCTATTTATATTATTTAACCTCTTCCTTGGGAGTTCTTCCTCTACCAAGTTTTTGTATTCTTTTAATAAGGCAATGTGTTCAAAGTTTTAAAAAATTGTTAAACACAAACTAGCAAAACTTACGTTATAAATGTATTGGGCACAGACTACCTCTACCTTAGTGCTAATGCTCAGATAATCTTGTTTTTAGTACTTATAACTGAAAGGAATTATATATATGAAATATTCTGAGATTTTACCAAAATATTAATATATGGGAATTAGCAAACTAAGTAATAATTACATCACACAGGAAATTAGATTCTACCAGAGGGAATGCAAGATGGCCTTCCTTCCTGTTTGTAGGGTGTTGTCAATTGAATGAAGGTACTGGTATTTCAAAAAGTAGAAAGAAAAAGCGTTAAAGATATGAAAATGAAATAAACGTAACTAGTTACATTAATACACATCCTAAGAGCTACACCTGAAAGTTTTAATACTTAACCTCGTACGCAGTTAAATTAAGCAAGTGAAGAAGTGTATGAATCACTCCGATTTGAATTGTTAAAATGTTAATTAGGTCTAACTATAAAGTACATCCTTGCAATTAATAAATTTGCTAACTACTGAGCTGAATCAAAGGTAAGACTTTTTTAATGAAATATCTTAATCATAGTAACTGAAATTCATTCCCAAATTTGTAAATTTAGTAAGATAATAAAAACAAAACTCATAGGAAATGAGAAATTAAATTTCAAAAATAACTCCAAGTAAGACTTCTCCAGTGATTGGGAAATGTTGGGAGAGCTAGGGCTATACAAGACCCTACAGCTAGGCAGTAACTATCCAGATGTAGAAAAATTACTTTAAATTCTCTGTAGGAATGGAAAGTCTACTTGTTGAGCTTCATCTGCTTTTTCCCCACACACTTACTACTACAGTAACTACTCATCTTCTTTCAAAAGGCCAAGATCTTCTATTTTTCTGCCCAATAGCCCTTAATGTTCCATCTTTCTGTTGCTTCTGCCCTCCTTCATTGCTGAAAAACTCACATTCACTTTTTTAGACTTCAGTAAAATGTCTTCTCTGCCAACTAGACCAGTACTCCCACTCAAGCAGAGGGTGTCAATATTTCTTCTTTGCATCTTCTGGCTGGTGTTCGCATACCTTGTGATAGAGGTGTTTTTATCTGCTTTCCCTCATGGTTCTACACAAAGCTTATTCAATCATCTTTCATCCCTATTATTTTTAGCACTGTGCTGTTACTATTCAATATGGTGGTGTTGTTATGTGTTACTGAGTCAAAACCAACTCATAGTTGACCCTCCAGTGAGTTTTCAAAGGCTGTAAATTGCATGGGAAGAGACTGTCCCATCTATTCAAAAGGACTCAACATGTACACCTTTGGGTTAATAGTACAATGCTTCTCCCACTAAACCACAAGAGCTAGTTATGATTTTTGAATGACTGAACTAAAATACTATACAATAAATTTAGAATAGTAATAAAACATTATAACTGACTTCAAGATTAGATACAAAGATGTTCATATGACATAATGCAAGAAAAATTCAGAGTACTGAATAAAAATAATAAAGATAAAAGAAGAAATATTAAGGAGGGGAACACACAAACTACTTTCATCATTGTTAACTGTAACTAGAAGCAAATTTATTCAGTGAATGTTCTGCTGCAAATGTTTGACGTGAATATTCTTGTTTTTATGGGCCATCAAGTCAACTATGACTCATGGTGGACCTATATGAACAATGTCTATGAACCTTGCTCTGTCCTAAGCCAATCTCATCATCTCTGACACAACTGACCCCATTGTCAAAGTCACTGTGTCAGTCCATTTCATCCAAGGATTTCTTCTCCTGGGTTGACCTCACCAAGCATTCATTTCCAAAGAATGGTCTCTACTAGTCACATAACCAAAGCATGTGAGATGAAACTGCATTAGCTTTGCCTCCAAGAAGCAACCTGATTTCATCCTCTCCAGGATGTCTGATCTTTTGGAAGCTCACAGTAAGTTCAATACCCTTTCCCAGCACCACAATTCAAAGGCATTGACTCTTCTTTTGTCATATTTAGTCATTGTTCAGCTCTCAGATGCATGGAGTTAGTCTTCAGTAAGGCTATTCTAGGATTATTTTAATGTGGATGACTGGAATGTGAAAGGATTAGCTATCTACCATACCACAAGGGGATCGGCCAGTCTCAACAATCCACAAGAAGACTGGTAAGTCTCTGCAATAAATTGAATAGCCCTAGCCAGAAGAATCAGAATCCTCTCCAGCCAGACAAGAGAGACCTTGCTATCCCCAGTGAAGAAGAGGCAAGAAAAGTAAGACATATTCTGGGATGGCAGCAGCAGCCATGGCTGACATGGAGAAATGATGTGTGCCAAGAGTTTTGGGAGAGGAAAGCCAATACTGGTAAGATTAAGAAGTTTGTTGGGCAATTGGCAGAGGAAAGCTAGTACTGGCAGGACTGAAAACTTGGGAACACTGTTCTGGAGTCACGAGGCTCAGGGCTGAGGTGCCTGCATGCACATTTCTGGAGTTGTGTTGACTATATTCTGTTATTAATCTGAATTCATAATTTCAGCACTGAAAATTTGGGAACAGTTAGAGCTATGAGGCTCGAGGCTGAGGTGACTGTGTACTAATTTCTGACGCTGTCTTCACTGTATTCTGTTATTAATCTGAATTAAAACTTTTCTACTTCTCCAATATGGCTCTGTGTAGTCTGTGAGCTGTCACTTCGGATTCTGGACCCCCAAAGAAGTAAGATTGGTGTTGAGATAAGTAGAAAGAGATATGGGAGCTTGGGCTGTATGTCTGACCAATGGAAATTGGTTTCATTTTACTGATGCTGTGGAAAGGGACAGTTTACTCTTGTAAAGTTGATAAAGGTCAGATATATCTGTCCCCACATGTTCCTTGCTTTATTTACACATACCAAGCAACAGAGAGGACCATGGCCTGGATCAAGTGAACCTTAGTTAAATAAGTATTATGTCTAATTTTCTATCTGGCCTATGAAAGAAAGAAAATTGGAATAACTGACATCCTAACTATTCATTATGTCATTAGAAAATGTAATATCACTCATTTTCTCTGGGGATGAAAAACATATCATCTTAGTAAATAGAATATGTCCTTTAGAGCTGCACTGTCACACTGAGAAATGGTATGTCAGGAGCTATAGCATGCTCACAGAGAAAGATGTCCCGATTCAAAATAGATGTACAATGATAAATCACAGCTCAAACACTCCTGAAAACTCAAGCACCACACTTAGAAAACAATTACAGAAAAACAGGCTAAAATAGTATCAAGAATCTGATACAAAAAAAAATGTATTTGACAAGAAATTTGGAGAGAAAAGGATTTATAGAACATCAGAGGATTTTGTATTGCTAATATTCTATATAAGGATATAATGTGTTTTTATAATGGAAACTCTATTCAAGATATCTATCTACTTCTTTTTTTTTTTTTTATCTATCTACTTCTTAAAGACCTTCCCTTGATCTTATCCAAACAGCTCAGTGTAATGAGTTCCTGAATGGTATGAAAGGTTAATGTATTCAGCTATTGAAAGGTTGAAGGTTTGAGTCCATACATACATGCCTCAAAAGAAAAACTTGGAATTTTTCTTGTTACTGTTGTTGGATGCTGTCAAGTGAAACCAACTCATAAGTGAGCCTCAAGCTTATTTCAGAAGCAGAAAATAGCACAAGAGGAGACTGCCCATACTTCTTCTGCAAAGAAGCCAGTGAATTCAAACCAAGCTCCTTTGGAATTGCAGCACAGCTCATTACCACTAGGCTACCAGAGCTTCCTATGTTCTTTGTGAGGACACAGAGCAGAAGGCTTGTTCACAGTGCCTTTCACATTTCACAGTCTGCTCCCCACAAAAATTAAGCTTTAAAAGCCTTACGAAACAGTTCTACTCTAAAAACAAAAGTGATCAGCATAGTCAGAATCAACTGGACAAGTGGTTTATCCATCACTATATACGCCTGCTTCATTACAAATTTCAATTCATTACAAATTTCAAAAGTCTGAAAAATTAAGTTAATCTTTATTATTAGAATGGAAATTATATATTCATAGAATTTGTAAGTAACTGGTACATTGACAATTATTTACAACATCTATCACTGGACTAAAATTCCTCCCTAGTGGGTATCTTTTTTATATTGTTATATTATGAATATTTAACAAAAAATTTATACTCCTTTATTCAATATACATTTATAGTGAGGCTACTGTATACTTCAAGGTCTTGAGAATATAGTTTTAAACCATATAAACAAAAAGTATTATTTTCTCAGAGCTAATATTCTAACATAAAAAAGCAAGCAATAAAGCACATACACAATAAACAGGTGTTAGAAATATGTTGGATGTTAATAAGTTATTAGAGATGATAGATAGATAGATAGATAGATAGATAGATAGATAGATAGATAGATAGATAGATAGAGATATATGTTAACAAGAGCACAGAAATAGTATCTGGAAGGGAAGCAGAGCTGTAATTGTAAAACTGGTCATAGTAGGCATCAATAAGAAGATGACATTTGGGAAAACATTATAGGAATGTAAGAAACAAGTAAACACATACTTAAAGATATCTGCCCATATAATGCAATAGGGAAAACTCACACACAGTAGTAAAGTTATTGATAGACATAAGGCAAGTTCAATACACATCAGAGACAACAGTGAAACCGTAGTGTTATGAGGGAATAATAGAAGGAAAAAAGTCAGAGGGATGACTAAGACTGTATCATTCATTCACTGTCCTAAGGGTCATGGTAGGACTTTCGCTTTTTCTCTGAAAAAACTGGAGAAGCTTCAGATGGTGGGTTTTAAACAAAGAAGCAACATGATGCAACCTGTTCAACAGAATCATTCTGATAGTTTAATTGAGAGCAAACAGTGAAGTTACTAGAATAGAAGGAGAGGTTAATTATGAGGCTAATTGAAAAATGCAGGCAAAAGATGTTGGTGGTGTAGATTTGTGTGACAGCTGTAAGTGATGAGGAATTGCAGGAGCCTATGATATAAATGTACATATGAAGAGAATTCATGGCACATACACTATGGGGATTGAGAAAAAAAAATCACACTCAAAAACTATTCCACAGTTTCTAGTTTGAGAAATTAGCCGATATAAGGAAGACTATGAGGGGAGCCACTCTGGTTCAGTGTGACCCATAATATGTTTAAGAACATCTGAACGCATGTGCCCAAATTGGGGAATTGTCTGGGAAAGACGGACTAATTTGAAACCTACGGACATATAATTGCCATTAGAGCCACTATGCTAAAGAAATACAGTAAGAACACAATAGAAACTTCAATGCTTCCTTCCCTGCAAAGTTAACCACTTCCTAGAATCCAGCATTTATCACTTTATGTATGTCACTGTGTTTTATTACACATGGCTATAATCTTAAATAATACAGAAGAGTGTTTTGCATGTTTTTAACTTAATATAAATGAGAGCGTATGCATAATCTTCTGTAATTTTTCTTCTAAGCATATTTCTAAAATTTTTCCGTGATAAGATATGCATATCTAGTTCATTGTCAAAACTGTATTTCATTGAATGAAAAAAACCTCAAACCTTCCTGTTGATGTCTATTTAAATTTATTGTAATTTTGTAGCATGACAATCAATATTGAAAAAAGTTTTGTACATGTCTTTGTGTACATGTCCATGTGTTCACACTTATGAAGAGTATTTTTAGAGAATATATCTCCCGTCCCTGTGGAACGTGGGGGCCATTAGAAAACAGGATATATACATCTTGACTATGTACATGTGAATGAATTGCTTTCCTAAGTAACACCAATCTACAACTGTTGGCACTGTGAAATGTCTTACTGCTCCATATCCTCACCAACAATTAATAGTGTTTAACTTTATAATTTTGCTGATTTGATATGTGTGTAAATGATATATGTTGTTGTTGTTATGTGCCGTCAAGTTGCTTGCGACTCATAGTGACCCTATGTACAACAGCCCTAAACTCTGCTCTGTCCTGTGCCAATCTCATTGTCTCTGACACACCTATCCCGATTACCCCAGTCACTGAATCAATCGACCTCATATAGGGCCTTCCCCTCCTGCGCCTGTGGCACCTCCACCCTCCCAAGCATGATGTCCCTCTCCAAGGACCTGTCCCTCCTTACAACATGTCCAAAGTATGTCAGACAAAGCCTCAGAATCCTTGCCTCCAAGGAGCAGCCCAGTTTAACCCTCTCCAGGATGAATCTGTTTGTTTTCTTAGCAGTCCATGATACCCTCAATACTCTTCTCCAACACCAAAGCTCAAAGGCATCAATTCTCCTTGTATCCTCCTTGGTCATTTTCCAACTCTCCGATGCATAACAAGTGATTGCAAAGACCATGGCCTGTATCAAACGCACCTTAGCCTCAAGAGCTCTTCAGTACTTTGGAGAGGTCCTTAACAGCAGACTTTCCCATCACAATAGGTCTTTTAATTACCTGGCTGCTGGTGCCAAGAGTGTTGACTGTGAAGTCAAGTAAACCAAAGCTGTGAACAATCTCAATCTTTTCACCATCCATCCTGATGCTGCCAATTGGTCCAATGGTGAGAATTCTTGTCTTCTTAATATTGAGCCTCAATCCATATTGAAGGCTGCAATCCTTGACCCTCTGCAACAAGCACTTCAAGTCTTCCTCAGTTTCAGCAAGCAGGGTTGTGTCATCTGCATAATTCAGATTGTTGATAGATCTTCCACCAATCGTGACATCACATTTCTCCTCATAGACCCCAGCCTCCCGGATAATCTGTTCTCCATAAAGGTTGAAAAGGTATGGAGACAGGACACATCCCTCGTGTAAGCCCTTCCCAATTTTGAACCATGCAGTGTTTCCTCACTCTATTGTGACGACTGCCACTGCCTCTTGGTCCAAGTATAGGTTTTGCATTACCATGATCAAGTGTTCTGATATTCCCATTCTTCTCAGAGTCAACCACAGTTTGTTATGATCCACAAAGTCAAATATAATCAATGAAACACAGATAGACATTCCTCCCTGCTTTCAGCTAAGATCCATCTAACATTTGGCTACAATATCCCTAGTACCATGACCCCTTCTAAACCCAGCCTGGACTTCTGGCAGTTTTCTGTTGATGTGCTGTTGCAATCGTTTTTGGATAATCTTCAGCAGAATCTTGCTTGCATGTGAAATCAATGATACTGTTCTATAGTTTCCACACTCTATTGGGTCACCCTTCTTTGGAATGGGAACAAATATAGATCTCTTCCAGTCAGTTGGCCAAGTAGTTGTCCTCCAGATTTCTTGGCACAATATATAATTATAGATTTTTATTTGCATCTCCCCGATCACTATTTTGATTGTTGAGTAAGTATTTGAATGTCTTTCTTTTTAAAATTTTGTCCTATTTTCAATTTAACTGATATATATATAACTAATTTATACAGCTTATTGCATAAACTTTAGTTTTATCTTTCATAATTATTAAGATCACGTTTTGTTCTTCAAAAATATTTGTTAAAATTCTACTAAGAGAGAATGAAGATTTGTTTGGAAATAGTGTCTTTATAGATGTTGGCAATTACAAAGGAATTGTACAGAGAAGGATGGCCCATAATGTTTTATGTCAAGTATCCTTATGAAAGTAATATAAGGTACAGAAATACAGGGAGAGAAAGGAAGAATGCCTTGTTAACACTGAAACTTTAAGTCAAGTAATATCTTTGAACTAGGTGACAGGCATGAATCAGGTCTCTGAGAACTTAGTTTAAATCCACAAAGCCTATAATCTGACTTTCAGCTTAAAGAACTTTGAGAGTATATTCCTTTCCTTATAAACCACTCAACTTGTAGTACTTTGTTTAAGTAATCCTAGCGAACAATATACAATAAAATTATTATATATAATACAATAACACAATTAGTATTGTTCATTATCAGTACTTAATTTTTACATTAGGGGGGTTTGTATCTTGTTTTAGAAAGTTCTTTCCTTATATCATAGATATTTTCTATTGGAATTTCAAATTTGAGCATTTATCTTGTCTGGAATTGCTTTGTGTATAAAATGAGGTTAGTTGTTACATGCCGTCAAGTAGCCTGCAAATCATAGTGATCCTATGTACAATTAACTCTAAATCCTGTTCTATCCTCAACCAATTTTATTGTCTCTGACATACTACCCTCAGTTCCATAGTCACTGAGTCAATCCATCTCATCTAGGGTCTTCCTGTTTTGTGCTATCCCTCCACCTTTCTAAGCATGATGTAACTATCTAGATAGATAAAATCCTAAATTTCTTTTGCCTTTTTTTAACATTCTAAAACTTAAAATAATTTCCTATGAGTCAGAACCAAGTCATATCTGACTCTTCAGTGGGTTTTAGAATCATGGGAGGAGACTGCCCATCTTTCTCCAATGGAGTCAGCAGTGGTGGACTGAAAGTCTAGATAGACATTGCATTTGGGTTTCTCTAAACTCCCTTCAGACTATGCCAGTAGACCCCTCCTGGTGCTTTTCTGATGTTGTTGTTGTTATGTGCCGTCGAGTCGCCTACGACTCATAGCGACCCTATGTACAACAGCCCTAAACTCCACTCTGTCCTGTGCCAATCGCTCCGTCTCCGACACTCC
>NW_006399757.1:18111728-18120059 GCF_000299155.1 Elephantulus edwardii | reverse complement strand
AACAACAACAACAACATATGAAACTATAACATAGTTATAAACATACTACTGGATAATACTTTCTATTTACTTTTGAATTATAATACATAAGAAAAATGCTGAAAAAATGTTCACAATTTCAGAAATACCTTTCAGAAGAAACTCAAGAATGAAAGGAAAATGTTAAAGGAAGGAGTCAGTCAGGCCACTGCAAGATGAGAAAGTTAAAATTGTTGTTGTTATCATGTTCCATTGCAACTCCTGTAACTCATAGCAACCCTATGGATGATAGCCATGAACCCTGCCTTGTCCTGAGCGAGTCTCACTACTCCGACACACTTATACCCATTACCCACATTATTGTGTCAATCCATTTCAATTAAGGTCTTCCTCTCCTGTGCTATTCCTCTACCTTTCTCTAAGGACTGGATCCTCCTGGCCATGTGTCATGTGAGCCAGAGCTTCAAAAATCCTTGCCTCCAAGGAGAAATTTATTTTCTCCCTCTCCAGTAAAGACCTATTTGTTCTCTTGGCAGTCCATAATATGTTGAACACCCTTCTCCAGCACCATAATTCAAAGTCACTGATTCTTCTGTCATCCTTAATAATTGTCCAGATCTCTGA
The DNA here is from genome assembly GCF_000299155.1 of Elephantulus edwardii. NCBI lineage: Eukaryota > Metazoa > Chordata > Mammalia > Macroscelidea > Macroscelididae > Elephantulus > Elephantulus edwardii. The sequence goes on along the minus strand of NW_006399757.1, from coordinate 18,119,456 downwards.
TACAAAGCAAGTAATTGCAAAGACCATGGCCTGGATCAGACACATCTTAGCCTCTAGACTGACATAATTAAGGCAGAAAATATATTAAAAGTATACATTTTGTTGTAGAAAAAATATAGCTACTTATAACATTTTTAAAGGGGATTTTTACACTTGCAAGGGCATTATGATGCAACTAAAATCTGGATCCTCTGCCATCATGACAGCATTAATTACATTCACAATATTAAAATGTTCAGGAGACTGAAAAACATGTTACTTCTCAATGACAAGAAATATTCATACCAATTTTTAAAGACTTAACAATAATGTTTCTTTTCACTTGAAAATGTTTCAGTCATTTGTGAACAGTACAGTGTTTATTGATGGTGTTGTTAGGTGAGCTCAAGTCAAGTACAGCTCATCGTGACCTTCTGAACAACCCAGACTTAAAACCTTCACCATCTCTAAAACCCTTGGGCCCACTGCTAGAGTCACTGTCAGTCCACTTTGTCGGGGTCTTCCTCTCTTTTTTCTGAACCTCTACTTTTCCAAGCATGATATCTATCCCTTTCCAAGGAATAACCTCTTCTAACAACCTGTCCAAGTATGAGAGACAAAGCTTCACCATTCTTGTTTCAAAAAAGCACTCCGGCTGCACATTTTCCATGACATCAACTGCTTGTTCATTTGATAGTCCGTAAGATATTCAGTACTCTTCTCCAACACCACAACTCAAAGGCTCAAACTCTTCTTCTGTGTCCTTATTCATTGTCTAGCTTTTAGAAACACAGCAAATAATTATGAAGGCCATGGCAAGAATCAGACACACTTTAGTGCCTGGCATTTCAAATTGACATCATTGTTCTTCACTATTTTGGAGAGGTCCCTGACAGCAAACCTGCCCAAAGCAATTTATCTCCTGATCTCCTAAATGTTTAAACCAAGGATGTTGATCACAGATGCAAGTAAGACGAAATCATTGACAGTTTCAATCTTTTCACTATCATAATGTTGCCTACCAGCCCAGTGGTAAGGAGCTTTGTTTTCTTGATGTTGAACTGTAATCCATATTGAAGGCTGTAGTCTTTGATCCTCTGCAGGAAGGGATTCAGGCCCTCCTCATTTTCAACAAACAAGGTTGTGTCATCTGTATAAGTTGATAAGTCTTCCTCCTGTCCCAATGTCACATTCTTCTTCATAGCATCAGGCTTCACAAATTATTAGCTCAGCATACATAGCATGGACTTTCTAATGCTGTAAATCTTTACAGAAGCAGACTGTCTCATCTTCCTAAATGGAGTGGCTAGTGTATTCAAACCACTGACCTTATGGTTTGCAAGCTGATACTCATTCAACAGCACCACAACTTTTTTCTCCATTATTAGGCATTCAAATTTTATTATTTTTTCTTCATAACTACTGAACCATTGGACATTCTTATCCTATTACTATTCTAATTACACAGAAAACCATTAGCAGAGAATATAATAGAGAAATAATCACTCTTTTCCTTAAATTGCCTTACTTTCATTTCTGTAAACATTTGTTGACATAAAACATTCTACACTAGTCTAATTCTTTTGATAAGCACTGAGGATACAGAGTAAATGAAAATCAATGTTATCATTTGCCAGGAACTCATTATCAAAGTGGTTATCATTATTGGCATCTAGTGAATAAAGTGATAGGGTTGCTTCTAAAAATCCTCTGGTTCATAGGATACTAGGATAGCCACCTGACAAAAAATAATTAACCAACTTGACATATCAATAGTCAGGAGGTTAACAAATCTCAATAAAGCCAGTCTACGTATTATTTACTAATCTCAAGTAATCTTTCATCTGAAGAATAATATTTATGAATTTATCAAAATCAACAGGTACACCAAAAATCACCAGATACTTAGGGAAACAATATGGCTCAATAAGGAGGAGGTAATATGCTTTCCTGTACTCACAAGTTTAAGCATGTCAACACTGTACAATGATGATCAGTATTCTGAGAAATATGGCAAATTTATATCTGAGGCACACTTGATGATCTAGTCAGCTTAGTTTTTTTTCATTCCCTTTTTAAATCTTAGACTTTAGGACTTTCTCAAGCAAGGAAATGAAAATAAGGTATTTTTAACTACCTGCTCAATTGCCTAGAAAATTACCTCTTAAAACACTTAAACACCCACTTCTCATTTTTTTCCCAAAATCCTAGAGTGTCCAAGTGATATTAATCACTAGAATTCTTCAATGAGAAATTGTAATTATTCAAAGTTTAGACAGCTTGCTTATTTTCCCAGCTTTTTAAGCTGGAGAAATACACAGAAACACACACCTATGTGCACACTCGGAGTGTGTGTGTGTGTGCACGCGCACACACACCTCTAAGAAACATAATCTTACATTAACAAATCTCACAGCAGTGCTTCCCCCAACATTATGAAGAGTCCATTTTCAGAGACCTTAAAAAGACATCAAAATGCACAAAAAAATGAAAAGGTAAGCCACACATAATTAGGCATTTGCACCTGATCCAAATATGGTATTTTCAATAGCTTCGTGTGCATGTGAAAAATAAACAATAGATATTAAGAAAACAGAAGAAAAATTGATGTATTTAAATAAGAAGATGCACTGATGCACTGCAATCCCCAAGGCGTGTGCTCCAGCTGTTCTGGGAGAGGAATGGGCAATCTCCTCCTCTGTGACCAACTGCCTCTGAACACCCACCAGAGGGTCAGCTATCGGTCAGTTCTAACTCGATGGTACACAACAAAAATAACAACAGACTATGAAGGGCATTGGCAAAGAATATGAAAGAATTTTAAATTTACAATTAACTGTTAGAAAAACTAACATATTGATCTTGGAAGAAGTACATCCAGAATGTTCTTTAGCAGAAAGTACATTGAGACTCCATTTCACATGTTATAGGCATGTTAACATGAGTCACTTCCTGGAGTGGACATTATGTTTGGAAAAGTAGAGGGTCAGCAAACAAGTGGAAGACCCCTAAAGAAAGAGTGATTTAGTGGACACAACAGCACCAAAAAAATGTATAAATGACTTAGGGCCAGGTCCCATTTTATTTTGCTGTAAATATGGTCACTATGATTCAGAACCAACTCAATGGCTCCTAACAATAACAACAAAATTAGGCAAAAGAATTCTGATTTTGTGTAATGTTGACCCTAATGAGATTGTACAATTCCTTTAATTGTCCATTTGTTCAAATAACCACAGTATAGCTGGTGGCAATAAAAGCTACTCAATTGCCTTCTCACTGTCTGAACTTGGAATAAATGGTCCTGATCTAGAATTGGGATTGTTCTTCTCTCTGATTCCTTTCAAGTGGTTATCAATTTAAGTAGACAAGGCAAAGCGGCCCATTAGTAAACACCTCACTGCATGAAACATCAAATACTGCCCATCCCCCACGACTAAAAAACACTGGTTTGGAAAATAAACAGGAACAAAATGGCTCACTGCTTTTAATCAGTGTAATGAATACCATTAACTCAAACTGCAAACTCCCAACCCACCAGAAGTCAATTCTTTAATTCCAATCTATTTCCAATGGCTTCTTATTCTCTTTACACTTTAAGTAAAAACAACTAATATTTTAAAACAATAAATGATTTCCAGCAGAATATTATATTTTAAAAAAATCTTCAATTTTGGCTAAAGCTCAGAGATTTCAAAATTCTCCAACTCATCTGGAGATACAGTTCATATAATACTAACATCCATAAAGTAAGTTAAAAAACAGCTCACTCAACATTGCCTTTGGCAAGCACATTTCATGTGCAGATTATTTAGAAAAATGAAATCAACTGCCAACAAGTCTAAGCCAAGTCATAATAACCTACCAACTGGCGTCTGTGGCCCTAATTTAATGGGCAGAGACTGTCTCTTTCTCATTAGTAGAGCAGCTGGTGGCTTTGACCACCTACATATGTTTAGCAGCACAACTCTATACATCACCAGTTCCCAATGCTCCTTACACTTTACACTATAAAGGGAAGTGTCATCTTAATATGATTACATCAATGAAATATAAACATGGAAAAATCCCTGAAAATAATTGTGGATTTCACAACAAAACTATGGGTTTTAAAAGTTATCATTTTTTTCTAATGTTCTCTTTCATTTCTGACATTTTTACTAAGGTTTATGTTTTAATTAGCTTTATCGACTGAATAAATTCTCTCAAAATATTAATTGATGCATAAATGCTCTTTTAAATTATTCCAGAATGGTTGTGATATAAATACAAATTAAATGCTTTTACTTGTGGCACCCATCATTCTACTAAACTCTGTAGAAAAAAGAGTAAAACAGGAAGCATAAGTAAGTAGCTATATAAAATACAAAATTTAAAACACAGATTGATTTCATGATATTGATTTAATATCATAGGGGGGTGTGTGTGTGTGTGTGTGTGTGAAACAGAGGACCAAAGAATCATTTACAGGAATATACTGGCTATCATGGGAAAACCAAGCTCTGAAACCAAAGGAATGTATATAGATTCTCTCTGACCTTCCTCTAATCTCTGGCTGTTTGCCAGGTACATGTTTTGTCAAAAAGCAAAGTTATTTGAGAACTAATATAGTATTAGTCCTCTTTGGTAAGTATTTTGATTTGTTTTTAAAAAAGTTACTTCCAACATTTAAATTCCCTGAAAGAAAAAACACAAGTAGATGTAACAAGGATTGCCTAGAATGTACTGCTTCTACAGCATTTTTGTGAATATCATGCTTTTTTTACTTCACTTTCCATTACACAATAACAGGTACTATTACACTGAAAGTGTATCCATTCAATTGGCTGAAACAACCAATAGTGCTCTAAAAATAAAGCTATTTTATCTGAATAGTTTGCTGGATTTATTTTTCTCACTATCTAAGATAAACCAAAATGAAATAAAATGCATTATTTGTAATAAAAGCCCCTGCTGTTCTTCAACCAGCATCACAATTCCTAAACACAGACAGTATAAACTTAACAACGTATCATGATGAACATATTAAAAGTACTTCTGGGAACAATGCTTGAACATCCCCACAGTAATAATTTTTCTTAATGGTACTAAAATAGATAACAAAAATTCCATTAAAAATTCGACAGTCTTGACTAATACCACTTGAAGAAACCCTGGTGGCATACTGCATTACATGCTTCACTACCAGCCAAAAGGTCAGCAGTTCTAACCTTAGGAGAAACAAAGATGGGCAATCTTCTCACATAAAGATTTACAGACTTGGACAACCAATTGAGGGTCCAAAGAACCAACTTAATACTCTCTGATGTGTAATTAGTATTTTTTTCAAGGAAACACAGCTAGTAAATAATAAATACTAATTCACTTAAATAAGTAGCGTTGTTTTAGAACTTAAAACTCTGCCTAACTGAAGCATAAATCGAAAACAAAACTTTGAAAAGCCAAACAATACAGCCATTTAAACAGTTTCTCTCTATTTGAATAACAACTCCTATTATATGCATGTTGTGTTGTGTTGTGTTCTGTTGTGTTCTGTTGTACTGTGTTGTGTAGAGTCAGAACAGACCCACAGCTGACCTTCCAGTGGGTTTTTAGAATTAGTTAATTGCACGAGAGGAGACTGCCCATCCTTCTCCCACAGAGCAGCTGTGGCCTCAAACCACATACCTTTGGGATTGCAGCATAGCTCCTTGCCACTAGGCCACCAGAGCTCCATATATATGAAATATAATCATGTAAATATGAGCAAAATAATCTTAAGAGTCATTATCCTTTAGAAAGAGGGGCAGTCTCCTCCTCCCATGTGATCTGCAGCTTCTGAAAACCTGCTGGATGGTCGACTAGAAGATGGTCCCTGTTTGATGGCACGTAACATGAAACTGAAATGTGTTAAACCTTCACACAAATCACTGGCCTCTGGTATAGTGTCTCTCAAACACAGTGAATACATGCACAGTCATTCTTAGTGAACTAAAACTGCCTATTAACTAATCTGAGCCTGGGATCTGCTGTATCCAGCAATGACCCCAAGGCAATTTCAATCTCCTTGCTGGATTGAACCATCAGAAAGGCATAGTCTTACTTGACGGTTTGCCACCTGAGTCTCTGTTCATCTCTTATTCTCTCTGTTCCTCAAGCTGGAGCATCTCAATTGATCTAGCGTTTATTCATTATTTTTAATGAAGGATTTTTTACTATTTTAGTGAGATATTAATAATAGTTAAAATCTGCTGTTAAGCCCCATAGGGAAGCTCTCAGTTGTTACTATACTTCCCTTCAAATTCCAGAATTTTATATGGTTTCTTTTTTCAAAAAGGCTTAGTAAGGATACTGTCCATCTGTTGAGACATTGCCTTGATATTTTCCCTTTCAATAAGGTTTCCTTTAAGTAATATATTTCTAGTAGATGATTAAGTATCTCCATCCAGAAAGCCCAATATCTGGATTTCTTCTGTTTCTACTGATTGTTGCACCTCCCCATTCCCTCCTGTGAATTGACCATCCTGTCCTATCTCTTTTAATGTCTTACAACTTTTGTTGAAAATTTCACATGCGAAATAATGCGATAATTATGAAGTCATACTCCCGTTCCCTGCCCAGAGTCCATTGGGTTGCTGCTGCCATTTGTTTAATGACTTTCCTAAATTCATTTTCTAAAATTTCCATTATTTGTCATGTGTTGTCACTGAAGTCTTTACTTGAGCTAGTAAGCTGAGATCATTAAACGCCTTCAATTATTAAGTGTGCCATTCTTTGTTAAGAGGCTCTTTATTATGCATTTAAAGTCATGGCTTAAATTCTCCTGCAAGCTGTATACTACTCTGAGTTAGCTTTTATTTTCTGCTTTTGTGGTGCTGACCAGTCAGAGGTAAGAGATCAGAATCCCCTCAGCGTTTTCTGGGCATGTTTCAATCCCTGTACATCATCTTTAAAGTGACCCTGAGAAAAAGTCCAAACTCCTTTTAAGAAAACCACAAACTCCCAAGTGTCCCCCACAGGAATTCTTATTAAATAATCCAGAATTTCACTTATTATGTATTTATCCTTTTTCATTATACAACAGGTCTCTTTTTTGTGCTAAGTGGATCACAGACCTATGCTCTCCAGAACAAACGCCTGTCTGCATAGATGATCTCATAGAGCACAGATGAAATAAAGACATGGAAGCTGATTCAAGCACTAAAAGTCAAAATGTTACAAAGCCTGCATATTTCAATAAAATTATAAAGATGATAATGTTCAGAAATGCCAAAGTGCTTCTCTCCTCAAATTATTATTCTCAACAGTTGTCTAGGAACTCTAAGATCAGCATCTCTTCCTGTAGCCTGCTCCCCAGTCGGACCTGATCAGCACAAATAGCTTTTGTACAGAAGGGCTTATGTAACCACAGGCTTTACCTTCAGAAATTTATTTCTAAGTCTTCTTATAAAATGATAATTAAACACCTTCCAAGTGTCACTTTCTTGTGCAGAGACTCTATCAGCGGATTATTTCACTAAAAATCTTGATAGACTCATACTAGGACATTTCTGGGATCTGTCTGTCTGTCCTTTTCCCATTTTCTTCCCTGAAACAGGGAGGTAAGAAGAGGTTTACCAGATGTAAAGTCTTATTAAAACCTAGCATGTGAGAAAATCAATGAACAACATTTTTTTTAATTATTTTGTTGTTATGTGTCGTTGAGTCATTTGCGACTCATAGCGACCCTATGCACAACAGCCCTAAACCCTGCTCTATCCTGCACCAACC
>NW_006399757.1:18099815-18108120 GCF_000299155.1 Elephantulus edwardii | reverse complement strand
AAACGACTCGATGGCACATAACAACAACAAGTATGAAGTTTACGAAAGAGTACAGAGGGGGTGGGGAGAGAGGAGAAGAACTCAGGGTGAAAGGGTGGGAATCAGGAGGTCACAGAGTTTGAGGGACAGAGGGAGTGAAGCAACTAGGAAAGATCTAATGGGGACCTGAAGAGGTGGGGTAATAATGGGCATGAATCAATAGTGGTTAATTTTATAAAACACAATATATGTGAATGATCGTATGAAACACAAGAATAGAGGAAAATGTGAAATGCCATGCATATAAAAGAAACACAATGTATGTGAATGTCAAACTAAAATAAAAATAATGAAAAACAATTCTTGATGCCTCAATGATAAAAATACATTCTTTGCAACTTTAAGTCCATGTTTGATTTCTCCCTGTAAAACACCAGCCTTTTGTGCTCCTAGTTGCTTGATCTCTGTTGCATCTTAGGTCCAGCAAGAGTAAATCTTTTTTTGGGAGAAAGAATAAAAATGAGGACCCTGCCCATTGGATGTCTCTATGATATTACAGCCACGTAGCAGAAGTGTGATTCTGTGGAACTGTGATGCTCTGTCCTGGCAGACTGGGCTACTAGATTCATAAGATAAGATCTATCAGCTGCTCCATGGAAGAAAGATATGCAAGATTTACAGCCTCTAAAAACCCATCTCGGGGTCAGCTATGAGTCAGTTCTGACTTGAAGGCATCCAACAAAATTCCAAAATAATCTGGAGATAGTGGCAGTGTTGACATCTGAGAAATTGCATAGGATTCCTACCAGGACATATCTGTTAAATCAGAAACAACTATTAAGTTGCCTACTGTGTTCATTTATGCTTTAGAATTGATGGTAGATCGAACTGTATCCTACAAAACTGCATGTGTTAATGTTATAAGGTGGAAGCTTTGTAATGATCTCCCATGACTTGATAAATCAAATGATCATAAAAAAGATTAAGGATGGAATTCAATACTCTTTAACTCCATTACAACCCTAACTCAATTTAAGGGGAGTTTCTGTAGGGTGTGGCCTATACTATGTTTTATCTTACTAGAGATAAAAGGGCAAGAAAGTGAGTCAAGACTGAGGAACTTAGCACTATTAAGAAATGTCAGGAATAGAGTGCATCTTATGGGATTTAAACCCAAGTAAGAAACCCACTTGTCACTGGGATGGCCAAGATACATGGAGGACTCCAGTGAATGTCCCTCTATCAGATGCTGACATAAACAAGGACATTCCTCTAAATGGCAAAAAAAAAAAAGGCAGGTCATTCCTAGTGCTGGCCTCCCAAATTTGAACTTCTAGCTTCCTAAACTGTAAAAAGTAAGTTTCTATTTGTTAAAGCCACCCACTTGTAGTGTCAGTATCAGAGACCACTTGACAAGTAAGAGAGAGCTATAAAGAACTCATTATAAGGGTACAGTTGATAGAACAAAATGACTTCTCCATATTCAACTGCAGACCCACCTCTCCATTACTTCCTACGTCTGCATAAATCTGGCTAGCCAACCTCTTACTCATGTCTCATCTTTGTGAACATTGAATGGCACATCAAAACTGTCAGTTGAACTTTTAATGGCCACAACTTACATTTTTTACAAAGGGGGAAAAGTCCCCACAAATCAACTATGTACCATATTCTTTAATCACATAACACCTTTAAGTCTTTTCAAACAGTTTGGCAACAGAGTCTTTAGGGACTCACGTGGCTAACCCAAAGGTCATGCCTCTGGCAGTTCGAAACCACCAGCTGCTCTGAAAGAGAAAGAAGGGGAAAACCATACCTCCCGTGTGGTTTACAACATCGAAGATCCACTGGAGGATCCGTTCCCACTGCAAGATAATGAGGTTCCCGTGCTCATAGCATGCTTCTCATTTGAAGTGCTACTTAATGGCTGTTATACAGAAAAACTGTATTCACCTTCTAACAATAGATTACAAGATTATTCATTCATGATACTGTCCTTCTTTATTCTCTTTTCTAAAAGGATCTATGGCTTTCTTAACCCTTTGCACAACAGTGCCTTTAATTTTTCTTTGTATAGATAATATCTGCTAACACATGGTTATTTTTTTGTTATGTCTCATCAAATTGCAACTGCCTCACACAGTTCAACCTTCAATGGGTTTTCAGAGACTATAACTCCCATGGGAGGAGATTACTCATCTTTTTCCTGAGGAGCAGCTGGTGGATTCAAACCAGGTGCCTTTAAACTGGCAGAACAACTCCTTACCACTAGGCTCCCCTGTTAACTCACTAAGTCCCATTAAAAAAAAAAAAAAAAGGCTGGCTTTCGTTATCATCCTAAGTACAACTACTCTAACCTCGACATTGACTTAGTCTCCTAAAAGAAATTATTCTGAAAAGACAGAACATGTACAACACAAAGAAAGGGTGGTTTGTTAGGTGGTTAGTTTATGAAATAAGTCTCTACAAGACTGACATATGTATGGTAAAACCTGAAAAAGCTAGAACCTGTATAAAGTAAGAACTATTCAGAGAAGTATTATTCACTAATAGTGGCAGAAACATGGTAAGACTGCACTCTATCAAAGGTGGAAAGTTTGTGGGCTCTCTCTCCCCTCTCTTCCTTCTCTCTCTCCCTCTGTGTGTGTGTGTGTGTGTGTGTGTGTGTGTGTGTGTGTGTTTGTGGGGGGTACTGAGTGTGTGTATGTACCTCAGTATATACGTGGATATCTGGTGGCACAGTACATACATTGGGCTGCTTACATAAAGGTCAGCAATTAAAGTCCACTAGTTGCTCCATGAAAGAAAGAAGGGCAGCTTCCTCTGATAAAGATTTATAGTCTCAGAAACCCAATGGAGGGTTGCTATGGGTTGGACTCAACTAGACAGCAGTGAGTTTTGGTTTGTATGTTTATATTGTTGTGCACTGTCAAGTTGATGAGGACTCAGTGACCTGACGCACAACAGCTCTGAACTCTGCTCTATCCTAAGCCAATCTCACTGCCTCTGACACACCTGCCCCCATTACCCCAGTTACTGTGCCTATCCATCTCATTCGGGGTCTTCCTCTCCTGCACTGTCCCTCCAACTTTCCAAGCAGAATGTCCTTCTACAAGGACTGGTCCCTCCTAGCAAAATGCCCAAAGTATGTGAGAAAGAGCCTCAAAATCCTTGTCTCCAAGAAGCATTGATGTGTATATTATTTATATGTGTGTGTATGTTTAGGATAAACAATTATGGATGTATGTATCACAAACATATATATATATATATAATTTTGCAAAAGACACATCGTTGCTGTTGTGTACTGGAGAGTAGGAACTGACCCACAGCTGATGCTTCCACCGGTTTTCAGAGGCAGTTAGTTAATTGCATGGGAGGAGACGGTCCATCCTTCTCCTGTGGAGCAGCTGGTAGTTTTGAACCTTTGGCCATCAGAATTGCAGCATAGCTTCTTACTACTAGACCACCAGAGCTCCCTAATAATTTTGCAAAAGACACATTAAGTATACAAAATTGTTTAGTCTGTAAGTTCCAGTTCTGGTTATTCACAACATGGGTTTCCTCCCCAGAACTCAGGAAAAGCTACTCACAAAATACAACTCCACATAATAGTACTCATCTTAATACTACCGTGCTAATAAATTACTAAAGATTTATATCAAAGTGGAGTGCTCCAAATTACAGGATTCATTCAATTTATTTTGAATGTGTGATTAAATGTGCTATAAAATATCTCTTCAGAACACTTATTTTATTTGTTAAAAAAACATATGTTCTTCCTCAAAATAACTTGCTATTTTTAAACCATTACTCAGCCACATACTTGCAACAAGCAGCAAAGGTTACCTCAGATAAACCTTCATTTTACAATATTTGAGAGATTTTCCTCTGCTACTCTCATGCCACGTGAAAACTCCCAAGTCACTGGTGTATTACAGCGGGCATCGTGAAGGTAATATCCTCTTAATGCAGCAGGCCCGATACACAATTTAACAATTCTTGCTTTGTGAACCCTCTCAGATGATTTTGTTTGCTTAACAGCAAGGATGACAAAAGTCAGTATTAGCTCCATTTTCCAGATTAAACAATTAACCAGAGCAAGGATGCATAGCTAATTAATGATGATACCCAAGTACCTAGTTTTTCCCCACTATTCTATTTAGTCTAAGACATTGCTAGTCATCTTTCATTTCAGGTTGGATAATCTTTAGACAACTATTTTCTTAAACGTAAAATAACTAAATCACTAGCATTGACTCATTTCCACCTCTTGGTGGCCCACAACTGGTTTTCTAAGGCTATGAATCTGAATGAGAGGAAATCATCTCAACTTCCTCCTGCATAGTAGTCACTGGGACCAAAGTGCAACCCAACATTTAAACCACTCTATGCCATCAACGTGTCCTATCTTTTCTGCAAAGCTGCTTCCATAATGTCTGATTCATTTAACGTGCCTTTTTCTTATTACTTTTCTGGACAGATTTTAACATTTGGTCCCTGGAATTTGTTAGATTGAAAATTTTTCATCTATGGTGAAAAATCAAAACTTTTCCCCCCCAAAACCAATGCAACATGCTCAAATTCTGTGGCCACACTCTGTTTCCAAGCTCTGAATCCTTTTCCTCCAGGGGATAGGGACATTTACCAGACTCCTTTATGTTAAATGGAGCCATGTGAGTAAATTATGGTCAATGAAATTGTCCAGAAGAAATGGCCAGTCCCTCGAGGTCTGGACGATAAAAACATCTTCCAACTTAATCTTCCACACTTAATCTAATCTTCATTGGTAGGGCAGCTGTGGAGGATGCACTAGTGACTTAAAGACTCTTGTTGATAGTGAAAGCATTCAAAAGAAGATAGTGACCCCATATGACTGGATGCAGCATATGCTCCAAAGACTAACTCCACTACATTGAGCACTAACTCAAATTGGTCATATGATTACAAACAATCTTTGATTGGATGGCTTCTTCATCATATCCACCTAATTCCAACATAAAGATTGATGAGCAACTTCATTTCTTTCTTAATATTTTATAAACCAGAGTATGTGATTTCAGGGACAGAGTCTCCATTTATTTCCTTTCATGGACAACTAATTGTATTTATGTATGTGAGCTCTTGTTAAGCAGGCTTGAGATAAACAAAAATATATATACTTATGGTTGGCTCTCAGAAAGTATAAAACACCTAAAACCTACCTTCAAAATGTGGCAACAGTATTTTTAACTTTGGTATTATTAAAGTCCTTCCTCGCTATGGTTCATGAACTTCTGGGTATAAAATGTCTATAATTAAAGGACTATTGAGTGCTGCTACTTGTGTGCCATTCAGACTCACAGCAGGTTTTCACAGACAGTTAATTGCAGGGAAGGAGACTGTTCATCCTTTTCCTGAGGAGCAGCTGGTGGATTTGAGACATGTTCCTTTGGGATTGCTATGCAGCTTCCTAGAAATGGGCCATCAGAGCTCCATTACTATTGTAGAGTTATAGAAATATTAAGTATCTAATGTTTAAGTGCACACATGCACATTTTAAAAATGACTCAAATACCATGTCACTCATTAAGGGAGGAAGAGGGTGATGCACTCTCCAGCTTCTGGAAATTTGTTCTACATTCTCTGGACATTCCTGCTATCACAAATGCACTGACTCCACCTAGAACTATTGCTTTTTCTCATTTATGAACTTAAGCAGTTCATAAATTTCCTTACCTCAATTAACAAGATGGCTCCAGGAAAACAGAATACTTCATATTCTACTTGTTGCTGGTAAATGTTGAGTACTTTCAGGACCATACTGGCCCATAAAATATTTGTAGTTACATTTTACATGGGAACTATAGAAGTGAGAATAAGAACAAATATATAAATTCAAGGCACTATTTAGGAAAAGGTATTCTCAGTGGAAATAACAGCACTTGATGCACAAAATTCCCTTCCTGTAGCATATATCCTAAACAGAAAAAACAAAAGTCCATTGCTACCTCCATGGCTGTTGGCAGAACTGAGAAATATTTTAAATTGCATGTCACACACGAGAGACATTCAAACAAAATGTATCAAATACAAATTTTATTTCTAGAATATAATGAGTGTTAAAGAATTAACCTGATACTATAGCATTATTCTGAATAAAAGGCCCAAGACGATGAAAGACAGTCATTAACAACTAGCAATAGGAACTTAGAATGCCATATATAATAACACGGAAAAATTTCAGAGCCACAACCTTTTCTTTCTGGGATTTGTATTCTATTAGGTGAATAGAAGAGGTATGTTTTGATAATTTACAAAGCTTGCTTTTATCAAGATAACATCACTAATTACTGTGGGCGACAAATAATCCTTTTTTTCAGATATCTCTTTGAAAGCCAAAATTGCTTGCTCTTTTGCTTTTTCTAATTTCTCTTATACAGGGTCTTCTAACATTAATTATTTACAAAGCAATGATGCAATCCAGACACAAGTATAATAACAAATCATGGTATGAATTTTTTTCTATTTTTATAGGCCTTTACAACTCCTGTTACTTATCTTACTGCCAAGGTCTCTTCATGAAATTCAAGCTAACTAATGTGGACTCTCTCAATTGTTTCCATGATATTGATATTTACTTTGGAGCTGGAAAAGCACCACAATTCTGTTTTCATTCCTCTGTCTTCTAGGGCAGAACCTTGCCTAAAATTAGCAGGTGTAATTACAATGCATTAAATTACAATTATTGATATTCATCATCTTTCCTCTTGGTTTGCTAGCTGCGAAAAAGATAATCTGTTCATTAAATAGAAGCTCAGCAGGAATTAAACAGAAATCTTTAAGATGTCAGGTAAATAGCTAATTACTGTTTTTACTCAGAAATATAAGATCGTTCACTACAATAGAAGATGAACAACTGATAAAGAAGAGTTGATGAGGGTGGTGTTGTTATGTATCATTGTGTAAGAATCAACTCATAGTTAACTCTGTAACAGGTGTTAAGAGACAGTAAATTGCACAGGAGAAGATTACCCCTCATTCTCCCATGCGGCAGCTGATGGATATGAACACAAGTTTACCCACTTGAAAGAAATTTGACAAACAACTTTGACCTGAGTAAGTGCATATTTAGAAGAGACACTGGAAAGATTCTAGAGAATATTCTAATATCTTCTATCTGAGAATTAGCTACATTCAACTAGTTTAAATACATATACTTGAAGTTTGATCAAATGAAATATCATTTAGTATTAAATATTTTTATACTACTGTTTTTCTTTTGAGACCTGTGATAAAAGATAGTTTTTACCAACTATACTCCTGAAATTCTTGCAGCAAATTATCTGAATTTAAGATTCAAAATTGAGAAATAGCTGCAATGTCTGCCCAGTCAAGATATTAATATACTAAATGGGTTTTGATTGTTGGGTAATGGCGATTCAGCTATTACGTATTTGTGTGCACTGACTCTAAAACAGGTCCTCAGGTGCTAATTATTCAGAGTAATCTAATAAAGTTTACCTCTTGTTCTGAAAGATTATTAATGTCGCATTGATAATCAATGGGGAACATGGTAGCGCGAGGCACAGTAGTTTATTTGGCTTAACTATAATGCAAAAATAAACACTGTCTAGTTTCAATGGCTTGGGAGCTCTGGCCACGTGAGGAGCAGTGCTGCTAATTCAAAGGCTACCTACCCCTCTCTGGTCAAATCCTTGGGAGAACGATAGGGAATATTCTCCCGTGCAATTTACAGCCTCAGAAACACAATGAAGAGTAATTATGAATCACAACTGATTCGACCACAGTGAGAAAATCAACAAATGAGTATATTTGATAGCAACCAGTCACAAGGCTGTAAGCAAAAAGTAGTAAAACCAAATTTCTTTGTCTATAATTCTAGTACTAATGATTATTATTTGTCTAAACGCTTTTTAGTACTATAAGAAATGTTCAACTTCTTTAAACTTAGCAACTTTGGAATTCTATTTGTGACTAAAAAGCTAAAAACCATAACATTTCAAATTCAATCACAAAAGTTGCCAATGCTTTATCAGTCTTCACGTTTTAAGACAAATGTCTTAAACTATGCAAAATTGTATGTTACACAATTTATGTATTAGCTAAAATGTGTGTAACACAGTTTTATGTAAATAAAGCCTTGTAAAGAATTTTTATGAGACTAATCATTGCATATTTTTTTTTTTATTTTCTCAAGGGGTTAGGTGGACCCTATTCAAATATTTTCTTCATGACTTCAAAATTTTCTAAAATTTAAATATTCCAAGTTCTTTTTAGTTTTTTACAAAATAGTTATAAAACCCCTGTTGTTGTTGTTGTTGTT
>NW_006399757.1:18098401-18099715 GCF_000299155.1 Elephantulus edwardii | reverse complement strand
TCAGTCCATACTGAAGGCTGCAGTCCTTGACCCTTCGCAGCAAGTGCATGAGGTCCTCCTCAGTTTCAGCAAGCAGGGTTGTGTCATCTGCATAACGCACATTGCTAATAGAATTTCCCACAATCCTTCTAGAAAGATCTGATTGTATTTATTCATCCTAAAGAAAATTACTGTGTTGCTATTTTACTTGCAGAAACTACAAGCTAATAAATAATATCTTCATTAGCTCAGATGGTACAGTCTGTGGGGAGTCACACTGCTAACCATAGCCCACGCCTCTTGGGTGATTCAATCCAGCCGGAAAGAGTGGAAGTTGTCTTGGGGCTGTAGTTGGATACAGCAGATCCTTTATAAACATTTTATTAAATATGACAACAAGTTTAATTTTTATAATAAGTAAAATTACTTTTACCTAATGATAGATATGAGGTTATAATAAGAGGTCATTATCATACTATCATACTATCTTATTATTAACTTGTTAGAAACGAACAAAGTGTAATAAAAGGGGAAAATCATTTAATGAAGAGTAAATGCAAATTTAAGGACAAAAAAGGCAAAAAGTTAAGGTTTCAAATTCTGTTATGTTATATTAAATTTAATGTGTCTCTAATTAGGCAATTAAATGTACATTTTAGTGTACCACAGGTGAAATGCAGAGGAGTTAATGTTACTATGAAAATTTAAATTTCAAATTTCTTGACTCTCTGTATTTAAATATGCAACCTTCAACTTAGATTACTATTGCCCTTTGCAGTTAATTGCCTTGTATTATTTGTTTTTTTAAAGGAAATGGAAAAAACCATTTACAGTATTTAATACCTTTGATGTTTAAATGATTCATGTTATTTTTTAAAAAAACTACAACTTAAACAAATTAATACATTGGAGGAAGAGTTTTCATCCCTACTAAGGCCCTTCTGCTTGGGTAGAAATAATTTTCTTTTGCCAGATTACATAAATAACCAGTAAAGTTACTCTGTTAAAAGAACTGAAAGAGAAATTTCATTTCACTTTACTATTTTATGCTTAAGATAAGAAGCTACATGCACAAAGAAACTTGTGATGCAACAGCTTAGTGCTTGGCTACTAACTACAACGTTGAACGTTTCAACTTACCTAGTGGCTGCTCAGTGAGCTAAGAAAATGCTATGGAGATATGATTTATTGTTAATAATAATAATAATCACAACAAGCTGTGGCTGACTCTGAGAAGAATAGGAATCCCAGAAGATTTGATTGTGCTGATGTGAAACCTACACTTGGACCAAGAGGCAGTTGTCTGAACAGAGCAAGGAGACACTACATGGTTCA
>NW_006399757.1:18069235-18084369 GCF_000299155.1 Elephantulus edwardii | reverse complement strand
AATTGGTATACCATCTATTCCTGGGGCCTTATTTTTTGCTATTTCCTTCAAAGCAGCTTGAACTTCTTCCTTCATCACCATAGCCCCTAGGAAGTGAATTATCCAAGAAATAAACAGTATTTGATGGTTTTTAAAAACCATCATTATTGTACTTTCATAATAAGCCAGCCATAAAATGAATTATCCAAAGACTAAATAAATAGAGTCTTGGCTTGATGGTTTTAAAAGGTATTTTATGTTATAAAAAATTAGACTTATTATTACAGACTCAGAAAGAGAATCTAATCTCAAATCTGCTTATCCCTCACTGTCTTTATTGATTTAGTTTATCTTTCCTTTTCTTCTGCCTTTCTCTTAAAAATAGAATAGAGATTGCTTTACGAATCTATGGGAAAGGGGAAAAGTGAAGGAAAATTTTCCCAAGAAAATTGTAACTTGGAGGAATTAACTATATTATTTCGAGGTAAAATATTTCAAGATAATATGATTAATTACTCGGTTCCTCCTTAATTCACTTGGCCTTCAAAGCAAAATACCCCCATTTTCCTGCTACCTCATCTCCCCTTTCCTGGTTCATTTTATACTGTATACCTACAACAAGGAAACTGATCAACATCAGCAACTAGACTCTACTTATTCTCTAGTCACACTTAAATCCTTCAGTGACCTTAATTATTACTAGGGCTTTAAAAATTATTTCTGTGCTGGCCATGTGCATATTTTTATCTGCATTCAAGATCTTCTAGAACTCCAATGCTTGCATCCATCCCATTATCTACTTGATATCTTCATTTGGATTATAAAAAAAAAGTTCATGGTCAACTGGCCCCAAAGCTATATTCTTGGTATTTTCCCAAAACCTCCTCCAAATTCAACTTTCCCTTAAATTGAGAGCAATTTCCTCTTTTTGATTACTCAGGTTCGAATCATTGGGGCAATCCTTGATTTCTGTTTTCTCTCGCATTTTAAATCCAATCCATCAGTAAATCTTGTTGACTAGGAAATATTTCTAGATGCCAACCTTTTCCAAGCCCTTCCACTATTGCCACCTTAATCTGAGTCATCATCTTCTTATAGCTAGATTACACTGTTAACCAATCTCCTAGCCAATCTTCTTCCTTCTACCAACACTCTGCTACACACTCTCCTTCCAACCCCCATTGTGAGAATCCCATCCCTTTTTATAAAAGTCTGAAATAATATCTCTATTTCACTTAGAGGAAAATCTACACCCATACAATAGTTTACAAGGAATCTAGTTCTTTCTACTTCCCTGGATTCTTTCCTTACTAATCTACCTCTAAGTCACATTGTTCTAGCCAAGCAACTTCTTGACTTTCCTCAAAATGCTTATCACATTTCCCATTATTATTCCTGTCACTTTTTAATCTGCCAAGTGACACTGATCAACACGTGACTCTAGTGCTTGGATGGTAAAAACAGTTAATCAACTATTATTCAGAAAGTTGGCAATTTGAACTTACTCATAAGTATCTTGGAAGACATTGGAGAAAATCAGCTTTTGAAAGATTGCAGTTTACAAAACTCTGTGCATGAAGTCACTATACATTAGAATGTACTGGACAGTAACAAATGACATCCCTGTGACTAACTCCATTCTACTTAAAATTCTTTGTTCAAATTTCCCATTCTAAGTGAAGCCAGCTCTGACAATAATCTTTTATACAGAGACCTAATTTCTACTCTATTAATGAACCTTACACTTCTCAAGAGTTTATTTTTTCCACAACATTTACTTTCTAACACTGTAAATAATTTTTTTATTCAGCATATTTATTACTTATTATTGTCATAGGAGGGGACATGAAAGAGCCTTTGTCTATCATGTTCAGTAACATATTCCAAGGGCTCATGTAACCAATCTGTAAGAGTCAATGAGAATGAGCTGTGGTGGCTGAAAGGGTAGGAAGTTGTGCTGCCAACACAAAGCCAGGTGACGTAATCTCACCAGCTATTCTATGGGAGAAAGATGAACAACCTCCTCTCAGGCAATTCACAGTCTGTTAAAACCTGCTGGATGGTCAGCTATGAATAGGTTCCCACTTAATGACAGTAAGTTTTATTTGAGAGATGTTCAATGACTGTTCAGTCATTGGAACTAAAGTCTGGAAATCATTTAGTAGCCTGCTTCACTGACTCACTAGTTAATAAAAAATTAAAATGTATTTGGTTTATTATGGTGTAGGAAGTTTTCTAGGTACTAAACATTGAGTAGTTAACAAGCATGAAAACCCCCTTTCTCAAATATCAAGGACAGCAGAGATCTTATTAAGAATTCATGGTGGTGGGATAACTTCAAGAGAACTGAAGCTAGTCTTCTTTTTCTCAAAGTTAGCCTCACAAAGGAAGAATGAAAACTACCATTTAATCACTACATCCCCCAGAAGTTATCAAGACTTATATGTCCTTAAATTTTGGCTTTTCTTCATAATTAGGATGAAAAGGAGACATTAAGGCTGGGCAGTGGCCTCAAAGAGAATCTTATATAGGCCTTTGCATTGGAAGGCCAAAGCCCAGAAGCAAAGGAGCTAGAATCTTTATTTGAAGATGGAGGATCAAAGGAGGGCTCAACAGTGGAAATAGCCCCAGCCCTGGGGGTCAGATAGTTTCGAGATCCTTAGAAAAGACAGGAATTGTAACTCTATTGGGGTATAAGAGATACGAACCCATTTGACTTGTGTAGCCTCCAAAGTGACAGTAGATGGAGGGGATGACTGTTGGCAGCCTGTGAGCCAGGCAGAATTAGTGCTGAGCACTGAAGCTCTGACAACTCAAGAAAATCTGCTAGAGTGCTGGTGGAAGCAACCACATAGAATGAACCGCACCTGAAATGCAGAAGTGACCAACACGGACAGGACCAAGCCTCACCACTTGTCACTGAGAAAACTGTGATTCTCGTATTTATCTATGTAGGAAAAAGGAAGACTCCCCAAGACTGGCTGCTATTTCCTTTCTACTCAATGTTGGTTACAAAAGAAAAACCAAAGATTGGGCTTTTTCAACAGGATTCTAGGCAATACATACATGTAGATTCACCAAAACCAAGGATAATACACCATCTGCCTGTCACCTCCATCGTAACCAATTTAATCTCTTCCACACAGTATCTCATCAAGAAATGAATGAACAGTGATTTAAAATGAGAATGGAAGTCTGTTTGTATTCTACAGCAGCTTAATGTTTTCTAGAAAAGTACTACTTTATTTTTGCTGCCAAAATGCATAGTACTGAGGTTTTATTTTTGCTTTTGAAATTTTTTTTCTCCTAGCACTAGGACTCCAATTTCTGTTAGAACAAAAGAATCCCCTCCCCACCCTCACAACCTCAGCTCAGTATACAACTTGCTTCCCTTTTACTTTTGCTCAGCTGTTCACTTGTTCATATTTGGGAAGTTGTTCATTTTACATTAAAATTTACTTTTAAGCTCTTGATTCAAGAAAAGGAAAAGCCTTACTTTCATGCAGGGTTATTCAGTCACAATCTATTTCCCTCCATGGGATAAACTCAGTTTTCTCCCCCATAGTTTATCTGCTTTGGGAGCTGGATTACTGCCTCATAAAACAGCACACAGTACTATTATCACATAATCATTATCATTACCTCACTTTCAGCCATACACATCCTCCTAATCCTGAACATCTTGCCTCTAATCTTGCTATATCTATTCCTTCCTGCTGTGAAACTGGTGTGTTCCATTTTCAGGGAAGCTTAATGTAATCACAAATGGAAAAATAAAATATTTTTTTAACTAGATTGCACTTTATGGATATCATTGTGTTGTACAGGAATGTAAAATAGCTTCATATTTCATCCAAGTAAACAAAACAAATGTGTAGTGGCAGGAGATGGTAGATCTAAGGTTGGTGCACCTCCCCCCCCGCCCCCCATTTTATCATTATGGTCTTGCTAGTGCTATTGAGGACAGATTAGAAATTAAACTGTACAGTAGGGATTGCAAGGGCAGCAATGGTATGCCCTAACCTGACTGAGGCCGGGACGAAGCAGTGTTATTTTACCTAGCTGTACCAGATGGAAGCTGTCTCTGTTTAACTGGGCCTTCTCCATGGTCAAGGGGAGTACTGGTGGCTTAATGGTAAGGAGGTGCTCTGCCAACCCCAAAGCATGTGGTTTGAATTCATCAGCTGTTCTGTGAGAGACAGATCGGCAATCTCCTCTTGGGCAATATACTGCCTCTGAAAACCTGTGGGAGGTTCAGTTATGGATCAGTTCAGACTCAACAGTACTCAACAACTCCATGGTCAAGTAAATTTCCAGGTGATGTATATCCAAAATGGGATTCCACTCCCCTCCCCGACCTTTCTGATAAAAATGAGCAATTCTACTACATACAGAAGTCAACATTAATGTTCCTCAAGAACTTAAAAGTAGGCATTGCACTTTACACAAGTACCTGCAAATCAAAGACATTAAAGAGACGTTTTATAAGAGTAGTTTTTAAGTCAAATTATAAAGAGTTCACATTTGTTTATACCTATACAGCTTTTGTGTACATGTTCACATGTGGGTTGTTGGGTTTTCTTTGTTTTATATCACTAATAACATACAAAACTTGGGGAGGAAATGGAGAAAATAAGTCTTCCAGAAGAAAAGGGAGAAATATTTTATCCAAGTTCCTATAATTCTAAAATAATCACAGCTAGTACTTTGATGAAAAAACTTTCATATTTTAAATATACATATAGTTAAAACATTTGTTCTTCAGTAAATTGAACCACTGAGTATATACTGGTATACACTATATAATTCACATTAATATGTACCCAAAATGTCAGTGACTCAGATAAATTTTGCTTTACTGAGAAATCCATTCAAGCTAAAGGTGCATAATAGTAAGAGATTCATAGGAATGTAGGTATAGAGGCCAGGCTAAGAAGTCACTAGAAACAAAGGGGGGGAAAACATAAGAAAAACCTAAAATTAAAATACTGAAAAATAAAAGAAGGCAGGAAAACCAAATTATAACAAGGACAGTGCAAGAGAGAAAAACTCTGGATGACATGGACTGACTCAGTGATTGGGCAATGGGAGTAGATGGTATTGGAGACAATAAAATTGGCTCAAGATAAAGGTTCAGAGCTATTGTACAACAGAGTTATTATGAGCTGCAAGCAACCCAATGACACATGACAACAACAAAAAGCATGAAAATTATTAATAGTGGCCCTCAGTAATAGGAATAGTCTATATAGTCCTCTTTAAAGGAGAAAATAAAGAATATCAGAAAAGTTAACTAGGAAAACTTAAATGTATTATTAGATAACTTCAAGGAAACAAATTCAAACCCATGTCCCATAAAAAAGCTTTTGTATGCATTTTTCCCAGTTAAGTTAGTGGAACTCCCAATTCTTCCTATGACTTGGTATTTATAATACCTACTAACTTCTTACCAAGGGGTTTGAAAGCACCAGGATTATTGATAACAAAATAATAACTGTAAACAAGGATGTTACATAACAATAACAAGTAATTCTATGCCAGTTCTGAAATAAAATCTATCAAATTGTTAATCCTCTATGTACCAGGTACCAGGACCTGAAGTATCTGTTCAAGAAAACTCCTCTAAGAACTTTAAAGCAGTGGGCAAGCCAGTGATATTGGGACCACCTTTGTCAGAGGATGTTACAAGGCATATTAAGGAAGGACAAGTAGATACCTCGACATTTTTAGCACAGCCTAAGGAAAGGCTCATGAGTATGAAGGCTATGAAACAGGTAGGAAAAAACAAAATACTGGCTCTTCAAAGGCCAGAATCAAAAACTCTACCCATGCTACTGAAAAAGGCTTGCTGCAAAAGTGATTACTTAATAGAAGTCTGAATTTCACATTGACCCAAGTTCTGTCCATCCTTTCTCCATATAATAGTACTCTCAACTCAATGCCAAGTGAGAACCAACTTACAGCTGTCTCTCCAGCAGGCTTGTTTAGGCTGTAATTGCCCAGCCTGGAGCAGACTGGCCATCTCTCTCCCACAGACCCACTGGTGGATTGGAACCAGTGCACCTTTTGAATTAATAGTGCAACTTCTTCCAGACTACAACACCAGGGCTCTCTATTCAACAGCACATGTATGCAATACATTTTAAAGCATTGGTCCTTTTGACTCACTACGTAATTCGCACTTTTCCCTGTTGTATTCATTATGGCATGTTTATATCACTACAGCCAGCAATGACAGCAAGTCTACAAATAAACACAATGGTATGCATATGATTCAGTGGAGGGAAATGTGAAATCTGGCAGGTATCCATGGATATGACAAGTGACCAAAACACTGCTAAGTAAACAAGACTAAAATCTTGTTGATTTCTTCAGTGATAGTCTTCTAACCGATAGGTAAGAAAATATATTTTTAAACTTTCTTGACATGCTAACATTTGTATCTTTTCTTGTCACATTGATCTACATGAAAACAACAAAGTGGAGATAATATGAGGTGCTTGCTATAGTTTCCTTAGAGTCAACTGTCATATCTGAAATAGCCAAGAGCCGGCAAGGACAGACACAGTAAAGATATCTTTCTCTCAGATCTTCTCAGAAGGTATCTTTTTCTGTCCAAGTGTTAAAATGTCCACCCAGAACTCACAGGTAGTCCACATGACTGTAAAGATTAGTCATATAAATATAATGGA
Source organism: Elephantulus edwardii (assembly GCF_000299155.1). Classification (NCBI taxonomy): domain Eukaryota; kingdom Metazoa; phylum Chordata; class Mammalia; order Macroscelidea; family Macroscelididae; genus Elephantulus; species Elephantulus edwardii. The sequence continues at coordinate 18,077,698 of NW_006399757.1, read as the reverse complement.
ATTTAACAGATGACAATTCAGGCTAGAAACAGCACACAAATCTTCAACAGGAAAAGTCCTTTGACCTTTAGTCTCCAGGCTTCAGGATAGTGTTAAAAAGCCCTGTTAGTATCTCCACTATGCAACCTTAATTCTCCACTCTGCAATCTTAATTCTGGACTTGAGGTGGGGGCGGGGGAGTTGTATACCAATGAAAGAATTTTTCTTTTCCTTTCAAAGAGAGGAGCAAACTGGGGGGAGGGGTGGACAGGGAGAAAAGTGAAACAATGAATGAATGGAAATCCAAAATCTCTGTAAGTGTTCATTAAAATGGATGAAATTATATTTTTTTTAAAAAAAGGAAAAAAGAAAGAAATACCTATGAACATCTTTAAAAAAAAAAGGCTCTGTTAGCCCTGACATTTATGGTGTCTGCCTCGCCCCACAGCTCTGCAGAAAGCTCGAGTAAAGGCCCCTGAATCTTCTTGCTGGTAGCAAGATCCCAAGTCTCTGTCTCTAAATCTGCTCAATTTCAGAATGGATGGCAAGACTGACCAGTTTCCTTATTAGTAGTCTAGACACCTTGTTTGCATGTTTCCCCCAACAGGTGCTATTCAATTTGCTCACCTCTCTAGTCTCACCCAGCAGTCAAAGCCAATAGTTTGGAAAGTCATTTTGACGACACTACAATCACATTTCTATCTGAGGTACGTACATGAAATTCTCAGTAAACAGTTAAGTGTGCAAAACAACTTAAATTGCTATGAAAACATAACAACATGGAACACACGGAGTAGAAAATATCTGCAGCATCCTGGGGGAAATAAGCAACCTCATTGCCATCAATTCAGAACTGGCTCCTAGCTGACCTCCAGAGGGTGTCCAGGAAAGTCACTTTCATGGGAGGAGATTACTCATCTTTTGCCAGCAGAGTTGCTGCTGACTTTGAACCGCCAGGCAGACATGGTACTTGAGTTAGCAGTGCAACTCCCTAAGGCTATATTTAGGTTGTCTGGAGTGCCCTTGGCTCCGGATAACTACACACAACTGTCTCCTCAAGGACCTGGAAGTCCTACATGTCCTAAAGATGTCTCTTAATACATGGCCTCAAAGCTCTTATATTTAGGATCTTGTCTCTATCTGAGAAAGAGGACTGGTGTTGCCGTAGTTACAGCATTAGACTACTCAGAGGAAGAAAGATACCATAATCTGTTTCCATACACCTTGACAAATTTGGAAACCACGGGAAGCTCTACTCTGTCCTACTGAGCAGCGATGAGTTGGAATCAAATGAATGGTAGTGCTTATCCATCTAGAGTAATGGTCAAGAAAGATCTCAATGAAAATGTAGCAGATGACCTAAGACTTGAAGGCAAAAATAAACAGTTGTTGTTGTGATGTGCCACTGAGCTGTCTGTGACTCACAGTGACCCTATGTATAATAGCTCTAAAATCTGTCCCATCCTGGGTCAATCTCACTGTCTCCAACACCTGCCCCCTATGACCCCAGTTACTGTACCAATCCATTACATCCAGGGTCCTCCTCTCCTGCATTATCCCCTCACCTTTCCAATTATCATGTCCTTTTCCAAAGTTCAGTCCCTTCTGGTAACATGCCCAAAGTAAGTGAGACAGAGATTCAAGATCCTAGCCTCCAGAGAGCAATTCAGATTCACCCTCTCCAGGACAGACCTGGTTGTTCTCTTAGCAGTCCATGGTATGATTAATACACTTCTTCAATACTAAAACTCAAAGGCCTCAATTCTTCTGTCATTCTTATTCACTGTCCAGCTCTCCGATGTATAGCAAGTAATCACAAAGATCACTGCCTGGATTAGGTGCACCTCAGTCTCTAGACATCTTGCACTTCCGCACTCTGGCAAGGTCCCTGAGTGCAGACTTTTGTCTTTAGAGTTCCTGACTGCTGGTGCTAAGAAAGTTAACTGTGTACCCAAGCAAGCGGAAACTCTTTTTTTTCCCAGTTTTTAATTTTATTTTTTTATTAAACAGATGAACTTCCATAAACTCTTTATTATTCAAAACTCTTAACAATCTCAATCTCTTCTCCATCTACCATGGTGCTGCCAATTGGCCCAATATTGAGGATCTTTGTTTTCTTGATGTTGTGCTTCAATCCATATTAAAAACTGCTGTCCTTCCTGAAGCACATGCTTCAGGGCCTCTTCAGATTCAATGAGCAAGGTTGTATCATCTGCATAATTCAGGTTGTTGATGAGTCTTCCTCCAATTGTGATGCGACATTCCTCCTCTAAAGACAAGCCTCCCAAATGATCTGTTCCTTACATAGAGTGAAGAGTTATGGAGTAGAAGAAGATCATGCTAATACTTGAAGGGAGAGAGGTCCAGGCAAAAAGCAATGCAAAGTCCAAGAAGTAGGTCTGTGGTTATTTTAGGGGGTAGCAAGGAAGTCTGTGTAACTAGAGAACATTACAGACATGAAACAGAAAGGGGTGCGGGTGTGTGTCTGTGTGTGTATCATAGTACTTACTGCACCACTAATAAAAGCAGTAGGAAATTAAGATCACTCTGGTTACTGTGAGGGGGCTCTGGTGGTTTAGTGTCAAGGAGTTACCTTGTCAACAAGAAGGCTTGCAATTCGAATCCACCAGCTGCTCCTTGGGAGATGAATGAACAATCTCCTCCCACGTGATAAGCTGCCTCTTGAAAACCCACTGGGAGGGCCAGCCACGGGCAGGTTCTGACTCAGTGGTACACAACAACAAATGGTTACTGTGTGCAGAATTAACTACATGGAGATAAGACAGAAGAAGCAGGTAGCTAAGTTTGAAGACTGCTATCAGAATCTAGGCAGACATCATTCTCAGAGGAATTCTCTCATTAACTTCAGAGAACAGAATGAAACATTCTTTCTGGTTTTACATTAAAAATAGATGCTGTGATAACCAGAGAATTACAAAGTACAAATAACTGCAATTATTTAATATGTTCCAATAAAGAAAAGTAATCATTCCATAAGGAAAATGAAATCTTTAACAGGCAATTAGCAGAAGATGCACATCCAACAGATGAATACATCTGAAATCACAACACAAGTTCAAGATTCTAACCCCCACTTTGTTGTTGTTGTTGCTGTTTATAAAAAGCTTTTTAATTGAGAATATTTTCTTTGAAAAGGAAGAGGAGTCAGAAGATCTAGTTTACATTGACCATTGAAACAAATATATGTACTGCACAGATTAACGTTACAAATTTGCATGTGTGTTTGAGCCTATGTGCTGTATAATCATAAGATAGCAATTTACACAATCATTGTTGTTGTTGAAACTGTTGACAGTTTCAATCTCTTTTCCATCCATCATGACCCTGCCTGTTTATTAGGCCAGTGGTAAGAATATTTTTGTTTTCCTGACACTGAGATGTCACTGAGATTTTTAGGTACCAAATTTATACATAATTTACAGTTTATACAGTTGTTGTTGTTGTTGTTATGTGCCACCAAGTCTTTTGCAATTCATAGCGACCCTATGAACAAAAGGTCTGAAACCTGCTCTATTTGGTGCCAACTTAACTGCCTATGACACATGGATCTTAATTACCCCAACCACTGAATCAATCCATCTCATCGAAGGTCTTCCTCTCTTTCTCTGTCTCCCCACTCTCCCGAGTATGACGTCCCTCTCCAAGGAGTGGTCCCTCTTTGCACCATGCCCAAAGTATGTCAGACGAAGGCTCAGAATCCTTGACTCCAAGAAGCAGCCTGGTTTCACCCCCTCTAGGACAAAATTATTCAATGCTCTTCTCCAGAACCACAGCTCAAAGGCATCAAATTCTCTTTCTATCACCCCTCATCATTGTCCAGCTCTCTGATGCATAGCAAGGTACCAAAAATATATTTAGATTGATCTAAGCCCATCCTCAATGCCCTTGGTGAAATATGAGATCTGGCAACTGTATTTATAGTTTAAAATCTAGAAAGTTACTTGCTTAAAATCTAGAAAACAAGACATTATTTTTAAAGAATATATTGCAAAGTTCATATAGTTAAATCCCATATATTATTTCATAACCTTTATAAATTTCCAGCTAAATGATCTCTTTCTCATATTATTACGGAGAAGTCCCTGCCGGCATAGACATTAGCAACATTAAAATAAACTTTCTTGGGTAAAGTCTGAATTGAACAATAACAAAAAATAAGCAATAAATCTCACAGAAAAGGTGAGATTACAAATATTGCTGTCTTGTTGCTGTTAGGGGCCACTGTGTCAACGTGGACTCTGTACAACAGAACAGAATCTCCTGGGCCTGCTCCATGTCCACAATTAATGCTGTGTGCGAACCTGCAATTGCACTTACTCTGTCAGACCATCTCACTGGGCGCCTTTCTTGGTTGTACAGATCTTCCTTTTTATTCCTCTCTAGGGTTTAGCTTATCTTTGTAACATCCAAAGGATGTGAGAAAAACCACAAGAATTACAACAATTTCAATGTGTAGCCTCTTCAATTTCATAGCACATTCTTCTAAGTGCTAATCCTCTTTATTTACTTTGGCACTTTTATCCATATTATAATAACAAGAGATTAAAAATTCTAGGAATTTATTAACTGTTCTCCAAAAGCACTCTCATCCTCCTGTGGCAATTTTGTATATTTGAAGCTGAAACCATTTTTATGAAGCCATAGGAAGACCCTGCCACATCTCAGGTAAAATTTATCACTCTGTTTCTCTTTTCTATCATCTGAAATGTTTTTGAAGTAAATCAAAGGTACAGCTAAAATAGAACTTTATTTTTAACTCCTTTTGCCACAAGAGAAGAATTGGGCTCTCAAGGAAGCTTATCTAGCAGTGAAGGAAAGAAAACCAAGGCAGTAAAGAAGGCTGCTCAAAGTTTCCCCTAAAGTCCTTGGTCAGCTTTCATGTACATCAAAACGCTGGCCCCAGATGACTGCGGCCTTCGTCCACTCACAGCCTCTCTCCACATGTTCTCCATGCTGTGTGGTGGTGTGGGCTCTTCCTTTCCAAGGGAGAATGCCAGAAAGAAAGTGGTTGGCTGCCCTCATCGCTCCTTTGTGAGAGGAAGGTGTGTTCAAAGTAACCCAGATAAAATGGGTTTCCTTCTATTTCTGATGGTGTTTAAACTATTTTTAAAAGGCTCTAGCCTCCTCTTTGCACATGATCTTAGCGTTCTCTCCTGTGTGCTATGGACATTCTTTCACTTTGTATTTTGGGCCTTCGATTTTAAGAGGGGGGAGAAAATTCAAAGTGCCAAATTTGACACTTGGAGATATTGTTATAAACTAGGCAATTTCCAACTGTAAGGAAAAGGCCAGTGAAAAAATCTTTGAGAAACGCTTAAAATACCCATTAGCAGGAGAAGAATTGCACCCAGGCTTAAAAATTACCAGAAAAACAACTTGTAAGCATTATCATTAAGAGGCTGAGTGCCCACGGCAATGTTCCTGACCACTACAGAAGCCACTGATGTGCCTCTGGTGTGGTTTCCACACCTCCCTAATAGTACTGGAAGCTACAGACAATTAATTATTAGATTATGTAACTCCCACTGCTAAAAGTTAGTGGAATACTCTATGGCTTTACTGCAAGTCTGCTGTGTTTCAGCTAGGGGTGCAATTTCATCAGTTCACTCATCTGTATCTTTGTGCTACTTAATCCGGCTTCATGGGGTTTTCCCTTAATTGGCTCAGGCTGCTTCTGTCCTCAATCAGCCTGACTTTATCCTTGACTTCTCAGTGAAGATGACAGAATGGGAAAGTTTTGCTATCAAAGTCTGATAACAGTGTCAGAGAGATTTCTCAATCTAAACTTCTCTATTTGAGGGTCTGTCCTTCAGTGATGAATGAAGATGCGTCTCTTCACAAGTAGCTGCAGACTGGCCTGAGCTCAGAAAATCCTGATGCAACAAACAGCTCGCTCCACTAGAGTAACATTGCAGCTGCTGCCAATTGCAGTGCTATGCAAAATGCACCCCACAAATACTTTTTTTGGCTGTGCCTTTGTCAACCTGTAACTTCTGGTAAAGTGAAGCCATCATTCAGAATAAATTTAATCATCTATAAATTAGGGACTATCTAGTGGATTAGCTATCTGGGGGTAAAACTTTGTGCTGCAATTCCAAAGGCAAGTGGTTTGAATCCAGAAGCTGCTCAGGGGGAGAAGGATGGGCAATCTCCTCCTGTGAAAACCCCATGGAGGACCTACAACCAGGAGTAAATTAAATAGAAGGATGGAAATCCTAACAGGCTAATAAGGAAACCCACAGACTGGGGAAAAATATTTAGTAATGAAACATCTGATAACTGACTTATATCTAAAATTTATAGAAGAGTCCAGTACTTTAACTAGAAAAGGTAAACAATTCAATCACAAAGTGGGCACAGGATATGAATACCAAAGACGACATTTAAGTAGCAAACACACACACAAAGAAATATTCAAATTCTTTTCTCTATCAGAAAGATGCAAATAAAAAACAACTATGAGATATCATTTCACTCCAGTAACAATTAGCAAAGTTCAATAGGGCCACAAACAACAAATACCAGAGAGGTCAGAACTCTTATATACTGCTGGTGTGACTGTAAAATGGTACAAATACTATGGAAGGTGGTTGGATGCTTTCTAAAAAAAAAGAAAAAGAAAACAGAAATAGCATTTGACCCCGCAATTCCACTACTGGGAATATGTTGTTGTTGTTAGTCTACTATGTGCCGTCGAGTCATTTAAGACTCATAACGAACCCTATGTACAACAGCCCTAAACCCTGCTCTATCCTGCGCCAATCACACTGCCTCTGACACACCTACTCCCCTTACCCCAGTCACTGAACCAATCCACTTCATAGAAGGTCTTCCCCTCTTTTGCTGTCCCTCCACCCTCCCAAGCATGATGTCCCTCTCCAAGGACCAGTCTCTCCTTATAACATGTCCAAAATATGTCAGACAAAGCCCCAGAATCCTTGCCTCCAAGAAGTAGTGTGGTTTAGCCCTCTCCAGGATGATCTGTTTGTTTTCTTAGCAGTCCATGGTACACTCAATACTCTTCTCCAGCACCACAGCTCAAAGGCATCAATTCTCCTTTTATCCTCCCTAGTCACTGTCCAACTCTCTGATAAGTGATAATAACTGACTGCAATAACAAGTGATTGCAAAGACCATGGCCTGTATCAGACGCATCTTAGTCTCCAGACTGACATCACTGCTCTTCAGTACTTTGAAGAGGTCCCTAATAGCAGACTTTCCCAACGCAATACGTCTTTTAATTTCCTGGCTGCTGGTGCCAAGAGTGCTGACCATAGAGCCAAGCAGACTAAAATTCTTAACAATCTCAATCTCTTCACCATCCATCCTGATGCTACCAACTGGTCCAATGGTGAGAATCTTCCTCTTCTTGATATTGAGCCTCAATCCATATTGAAGGCTGCTGTCCGTGACCCTCTGCAGCAAGCACTTCAGGTCCTCCTCAGTTTTAGCAAGCAGGGTTGTGTCATCTGCATAACGCAGACTGTTGATAGAGCTTCCACCAATCTTGACACCCCACTTCTCCTCAATATACTCTAAAGAAATCAAAGTTACGACTCAAACAGATGTATGCACACCTATGTTTACTGCTGCATTATTTACAATAGCAAAGATAGGAAGCAATACAAGTGCCCACCAACAAATGAATAGAAAAACTATGGAACATCCACACAAAGGAATATTACACAGCACTGAATAGTGAACTTGTAAGACATAATGCAATATGGGTGAGCCTAGAGGACATAATGCTGAGTGAAATAAATAGTTCAGTCACAAAAGAGCAAATACTGCATACTCTGCTATTATAAAACAGGACAGAAATGGTGAGGGGAACGAATGGAATGAGAATGGAAGAGAGTGGATGGATAATGAACATTGCATTAGAAAAGATTAGAGGAAGAACTTTCAAAAAGGAATATATGAATAGGCATTATATGTATGCCAATAATTTGGAACAAGGGGTGCATTGCAGGGGGCTGTGGAGGGGAAGAGGAGGAAAATGTGGAATAATGAATAAGATAAAATAAAAATGAAATTTTTTTTAAAAAAAGAAAACCTGCCAGAGGGTCAGCTAGGAGTTGGTTCTGACTTGATGGCACACAGCAGCAGCAACCACAGACCTGAAAGGTTTCAGTGAGAGGTAAATGTAATAATAAATGGTAACATTGTTTGCAGATTATTAAGTACTGCGGAAATTAAAATATGATTGTTGGTATCCTCAAACCCTATTTTCCTTCTCTTTGTAAAAGTAAAACTAATTATTGAGTGTCTAGTGATCTTTATACTTAAAATTTTTATTAACATGGCAAGCATTAACACGTACAATCAAATTTATGGTTCCACTGGATTCACAGAAATTTCTGCTTTAATAACCTCAAGAAAACTCTGAAGGAAAGAGTATCAATAAAACTGAATAAAATTTATATGAACTTTGCAAATAAACCAGTGTATGTATGTATGTAT
>NW_006399757.1:18061329-18069135 GCF_000299155.1 Elephantulus edwardii | reverse complement strand
TGTGTGTGTGTGTGTGTGTGTGTGTATATATATATTCCTAAAAAATAAAATAAAAATAAAACTCTGAATAAAAGTTAATCACATAGATTTAAAATTAAATGGAGGAAAAACTAAAAGATACATGGTCATTGGCATGTCTCAGTGGTCTGCTGTGTGTAATAATCATATTTGTCACTCTGGAGCAAGAATATTACACCATCTACAAGATTTCAACCATTACCTCTGATAAATGGACACAAACTGACATAAGCAGTCCATGTCTCTCTCCTGACCTCAATTAAAACCTTCAATTTCCTGGAATCATCTGAGCTCCAGGTTACTGCCTGACACTAAAATTGAGTTCCTTTCAGCTGTCTGAACTTAGACCTGCCTATTTTTCATCAATGCTGTCACACTCTCTCCATCACCCAGGTTAGTCCTCCATCCATTTCTCCTTCAAAACATCTTGCAATATTATTTTCCCTGGATTCCAGTCATTCACTATCTTGAAACCTTTCTCATCTCCATCCTAGGCTAATGGACCTGTTTGCTTATTAGCCTCCCTACCTCAGAATCTTCCTATTCTATTCCACAGATGGCAGAATTAATTTTCCTAAAACTCATTTTCAGGTATCACTCATTTATTCCAAACAGTCACTCCACCAGTGCCTTACTACATTTAAAAATTCCATCCTTGGTGATTTTCCCTTAATTAAACTCACTCATCGTCAAAATGATTTCAAGCTTTCATTCATTTCATTTAGTAACTTGCCTGTAACAATAATACATGAGTAGACATCTCCAGATCAGTAAAAATACTTAACATAGCGCTAAAAATAACTTCTGCTCATGCCTTCTACAAGTGTTAGTTATATGTACAAAAATGAAAGTGGCTATTTCACAGAAAGTCTCACTAGCCATTTGTCTTAGCTTCCGAAGAGCAGCTGCCAATCCTGCTGAAAGGCTGAATCAGCCTGGACAAGGGAAAGAAGGAAAATAAGAATGAATACCCAAACAGACTCCTAAATGAGGTGAGCAAAGTATTGGGTAGCTAACTAACTAGGAGTCCCTGAGTGGTACCATCAATACGCTTGGCTGTTCTACAAAAGGATGGTGGTTCAACTCTACCTAGAGGTATCGGAGGGGAGAAAAAAAAAAAAGATGATCTACTTCCAAAAAGCCATCCATTGAGAACGTCACAGTACACATTTCCACTCTGACATGCATGGAGCCCCCATGAGGAGGAACCAAGTCAACAGATGCCAGTAAGCACCCCTCCCTCGTTACCCTGAACAGAGAGAGCTCCCAAGACACAGGACTTCCAGTATTAAACCCAGGAAAGATTCCAAACATACTAGGATGAGCTGTTCTTGCTGGTTTGGCCATGACCAGTTGTATGGAGATGATGGAGAAGCACAATCTAGTTAGGAAAACAAAAGCCACAGAATAACTGTAGAGTTCATGGCACCTGAAGCCAAAAAAAAAAGAAAGAAAGAAAAAAAACGTCACACCATACCGGTGATTCCAAATGCTTTTACCACCTTCACCATGCAAACCCCATGGCTAGCTATACAAACCTTAACTCAGTCAACTTTACTAAGTAGCATCTGCTACTAAACAAACTGCCAAGGTCTACTATTCAACTGTGTTGGTTCATTCTATTAAAAATTACAACCAACATGTACAGAAACCCATTGCTATAGAGTTGGTTCAGTCTCATAGAAAACCTTATTTGAGTTTCTGAGGCTGTAAATATTTACAGGAGTAAACTACCCACCCTTCACCCACAGAGCAACTGGTTTCTAACCACTGACCTCTCATGGCCCACTGAAGTAATGCACTATCACTACTGGGATAATGTTATAAAATGCAAACCTAGGTACGTAGGAAGTTTAACTATTTTAATCTCTTTTTAACTGAACTTGATTTCGATTTTATGGCCTTAATTCGAGCAAACAGCAGAATAATTTAGTCACTTCAAGTAAATGCAATCAAATTAGTGATCACTCAGACATTTCTGATTAAATTGTTAATTCGAGATAAGATGTCCAAGCCCTCTCTCTTTAGGAAATATGACCTTGAGGATAGAATAGGAGTCAGACATCAGAACACAGCAAGGAACACCGCATAATTCAAAATTGGGAAGGGTGTGAGCCAAGGATGTGTCCTATCTCCATGTCTTTTCAATCTATATGTGGAACAGATTATCCAGGAGGTTGAGCTCTATGAGAAGAAGTGTGGTATCAGGATTGGAGGTAGACTCATCAACAATCTGCATTATGCAGATGACAGAACCCTATTTGCTTAGACTGAGGGGGACCTGAAGTGTTTGCTGCAGAAGATCAAGGACTGCAGCCTTCAATATAGATTGATGCTCAATATCAAGAAAGCAAAGATTCTTACCACTGGGAGAATTGGCAGCATTATGATAGATGGTGAAGAGATCGTGATTGTTAACAGCTTTAACTTGCTTGGCTCCACAGGAAATTAAAAGATAAAGTGCACTTGGAAAGTCAGCTGTGAGAAACTGCTCCAAAGTACTGAGGAGCAATGATGTCAGAATGGAGACTAAGGTGAGCCTAATACAGGCCATGATCTTTGTAATTACTTTCTATGCATCAGAAAGCTGGGCAATGAATAGGGATGGTAGAAGGAGAAATGATGCCTTTAGGCTGTGGTGCTGGAGAAGAATACTGAATATACCATGGACTGCTAGGAGAACAGGTTCGTCCTAGAGAGGGTGAAGCCAGGCTGCTCCTTGGAGACAGGGATTCTGAGGCTTCATCTGACATACTTTGGACATGTTGCAAAGTGGGACCAGTCCTTGGAGAGGGACATCATGCTTTGAGAGGATGGAGGGACAGCACAGGAGATGAAGACCCTCAGTGAGATGGATTGATTCAGTGACTGGGGTTATGGGGGTGGTGTGTCAGAAACAATATGAGTGGCACAGGATAGAGCAGGATTTAGAGTTGTTGTACATAGGGTCGCTATGAGTCTCAGGTGACTCAACAGAATATAATAACAACAAGGGGATATGGATAGTACCAAACAAGTAGTGCTAAGGTGAAAACAAACTCCATACCCTGGCCTTCCAGGTCTAATAGAACTTAGTTGAAAACTACCTTTTCCTCATCTTCAAATACTGATGTGTGCTGCCCTGCATCCAGAAGCTACCAGCACCTCTGCTAAAATCAGTGACTTGTGCATTCTCTCTGTTACAAACTTATTCCTCATGTTTCTCAAATGGCTTCATTTCTGAAATGTGGGAATTTGGTTCCATTCACCTCTGTGTTCCTGAGAACCTAAAAAACAATCCCCAACTGTTTTATAAAAGACAGTAGGACTTTCTGGTTAAAAACCAGGTTCTGTTAAAAGACAAATCTAGCTTCTCATCTAACTTTTCCATTTAATAACACATGGTAAACCTACTCCAGTAGCCTAGTGGTTAGGAGCTACACTGTCAACCCAAAGGCACAAAGTTCAAATCTACCAGCTGCTTCACAGGAAGAAGATGGGAAGTCTCCTCTCATGTGATTTACTGTCTCTGAAAATCCTCTGGAGTGTCAACTACGGATCAGTTTCAAACCACAGAACAGCAGCAATAGCAACCCGAGAGGACAGAATAAAACCATCCACACAGGATTTCCAATCTGTCATAGTTATAGAATTAGGCCGCCACGTTTTTTTTCTCTTGCAGAGCAACAAGCAGGTTCAAACTGCTGACCTCTTAGTTAGCAGCCAAGTACTTAAAAAATGCACTACTAGGGTTCCCTGGTTTTAGACAGTAACTCAAATTCTAAGCATCAGTTTCCTAGTCTGAAAAACAATAACATGATAAATGTGTTAACACATAAAACTCTTAGTGACTGAACAGCGAAGTGTTGTTGCTGTGGTTATGTATCGTTGAGTCAGTACCAAGCCATAGCTAACCCTCCAGCCGGTTTTCAGATGCAGTAAATCACAGAGGAGGAGACCACTTATCTTTCTCTCTCAGACCATCTGGTGGATTCGAATGACATGCCTTCGGGTTGGCAGCGCAGATCCTTACCCCCAGCCACAAGATTTCCTTAATAAGTAAATGTTGTTGCTGTTGTTTTATGCTGTTGAGCCATCTGAGACTCATAGCGACCCTATGTACAACAGCCCTAAACCCTGCTGTATCCTGTGCCAATCTTATTGTCTCTGACACCCGTCCTGATTACCCCAGTCACTGAATCAATCCATCTCATTGAGGGTCTTCCTCTCCTGCGCTGACCCTCCACCCTCTCAAGCATGATATCCCTCTCCAAAGACTGGTCCCATCTTCAGAATCTTGCCTCCAAGGAGTGGCCTGGCTTCACCCTCTCTAGGACAAACTTATTTAGTCTCCCAGCAGTCCACGGTATATTCAATACTCTTCTTCAGCACCTCAGCTCAAAGGCATCAATTCTCCTTCTATCATCCCTCTACATTGTCCAGGTTTCTGATGCATAGCAAGTAACTGAAAAGACCAAGGCCTGCATACAGAGCAACTTAGTCTCCAGACTGATATCATTGCTCTTCAGTACTTTGGAGTGGTCTCTTACAGCAGACTTTCCCAATGCAATTTGTTTCTTTATTTCCTGGCTGCTGGTACCAAAAGTGTTGATTGTGGAGAAAATCAAACTAAAGCTGTTAACAGTCTTGATCTCATCACCATCTATCATGATGCTGTCAATCAGCCCAATGGTAAGAATCTTTGTTTTCTTGATATTGAACTTCAATCTATTTGAAGGCAGCAATCCTAGACTTTCTGCGCCAAACACTTCAGTTTCTCAGCTAAGTTTTTTGTTAATAAAGTTAAGTAAATGAGGGGATGAAAAAAGACATTAAAGTAGAAGAATCTCAGTCCATATTCTAAGGGTCATGGTTCAGTGATAGAATTCTTTTCTTTCCTGCAGGAGAGTTAATAATGATTCAGAGTCAACACACCAGAAGCACTGCCACCACCTTTCTATCTGTCAGTTGAGGCCTGCCTGTTGCTATGATGCCAACCAAGTGTCAGGAGAGCTTTCAGATCAAGATGGACTAGAAAGAAAACTTTGGAGTTCTATTTCTGAAAATCAGCCAGTAGAAACCTCACAGCTCACAGTATTCTAATCTTCCTGTAGATAATCATGGTCTCTAGAAGTCAAGAGCCCTTTGACAGCAAAATCAAACACAAACCAAACCTATTATGTGTACAGTCTATTCAGCCTTCTACTGGGTTGTTTGGAGACTGTAAGTCTTTACAAGAAGAGACTGTCTTGTCTTCCTCCCTCAGAGTTTTCTGTAAGAAGGTAGCCTTCAAACAGATTTTTCAATATTTAGTTTTATTTCCAATTCAGAAGACACAGAAGTAGTTTCATGCATAAGATTAATGGGTGTCTGGAAAAGTTTAATCTCGTCCACTGCAATTGCTTACAACTCTAAAAGCGGACACCGAACAGACAATTGTTGCTGTTGTTGTTGTTGTTGTTGTTGTTGTTGTTATGTGCTGTCGAGTCTTTTGTGACTCATAGCGACCCTATGCACAATAGCCCTAAACCCTGCTCTATCCTGCGCAAACCGCACTGCCTCTGACACACCCATCCCGATTACCCCAGTCACCAAATCAATCCATCTCATAGAGGGTCTTCCCCTCCTGCACTGTCCCTCCACCCTCCCAAGCATGATGTCCCTCTCCAAGGACCTGTCCCTCCTGGCAACATGTCCAAAGTATGTCAGACGAAGCCCCAAAATCCTTGCCTCCAAGGAGTAGCTTGGTTTAATCCTCTCCAAGATGAATCTGTTTTCCTGGCAGTCCATGGTACATTCAGTACTCTTCTCCAGCACCACAGCTCAAAAGCATCCACTCTCCTTCTGTCCTCCCTAGTCATTGTCCAACTCTCTGATGCATAACAAGCGATTGCAAAGACCATGGCCTGTATCAGGTGCACCTTAGTCTCCAGAGAGACACCGTTGCTCCTGAGTACTTTAGAGAGGTCCCTGAACAGACAACTAGACAAATAAAAAAAAAAAAAAGCTAACATTACCAACATTAATAAAGCAAGTGACTTCATGGTAAGGAGCTGTGCTGACAACCAATGGATCAAGCCATTTGTATCCACCAGGTGCTCCCTAGGGAAAGATAAACAATCTTCTTGTGTGGAATATGCAACCTCTGAAAAACCAGTGTGTGTGTAGGGTCATCTGTGAGTGGGTTCCAAGTTGAAGGCACACAAGAATAACAGTGTACTTTATATGAAGCTGTGGTGGTGTACAGTCTGTGGGAAGTTGCACCTATCTGGTGGTTCAAAGATGAGCAATCTCTTCTCATGTAATTCAAAGCCTTAGAAACACAGTGGAGGGGCAGGTACAAGTCATTTGTTTCCACTTCAAGGCAATGAGAATGAGAGGTACTTTATGACAGGTATGCTAATGTCTGGGAGTCAGGAATGTAATTGATGCTTATCATTCTAGGAAGTTAAAAACCAAACTTAAACAACATTAAATTTTGTTTTAATTACTTGCTATTTTCCTTCAGTATGATGTGAGAGCTTACAAATGTTCACCTTGAACTGACAAAATAAAATGAAAAATTTCCCAGACTTTTATACTAGCAGTTCAATAGTTGTTTCAAGGGCACATACTGGCAATGAATTGTAATGGGTAACTACATTGAAATCTTAAAAAATAAAAATGTGGGAAGGAAAGAGGGTAATAAAGAAGGCTGGTGGTCTCCACATAGGCGCTGTTCTCCCACAGACTACAGGGGGAAATGTGAAGCATTTTGCCAAAGGAATATTACTTTAGTCATAAAAACCCTTCTGTATAAAAATAACTTGTTTTATAAATTAGCTGTCAAATCCTTGGCGAAGTCAAGCATGAACAATTTGTTGTTGGTTATATTTCCATTATTGTCACTGTTTAATCCATAGTTTAGTGATTAATGGTTTTCAAAGAAAACTTGTTTGAAGCATAAAGAATGAAATCTTTTAAAACCGAGTAGGACCTGACAAGATTCATTTCTCTTGGTTCTCATCAGTACCGTCCCCGTCATGGCATAATTAATGGTCCAAGAGATGAAACAGGACTCCCATTTTGTCATGTCTCTTCTATTTAAGTTTTGAAAAGTGAAAAATCATGAAGAAAGGTGTTAAACAAATTGCTTGGTATGCCAAGAAGCAGAATAATTCCATTAAAATAATTGGAATTTCATTGACAATTATTAGACAGTACTGTTTCACTGCAGGAAAAGCCTCATCTGTGTTGATCCGCTGATGGATGTGGACACCATTTATGACACGGCTATTAGACATGTCACAAAGGAGATCTATCCCGAGACATGATAAGATGTCAGTAGACATGTTTCAAGGGGCCCTGGTGCTACAGAGGTTAACACATTTGCCTGCTAACCTCAAGGCTTAAAGTTTTAATTCACCAGCTACTTTGCAGGACAGAGATGGTGCGGACTGACCTCATTACAAGCCAGGAAAGCCGAACCAGTTCTACTCTGGAATTGGCTCAGAGGCAGGGGATCTATTTGAGCAGCGACAATTTTCCAAATGTTTGATACATACAAATTAGATTGTTCATTATTTCTACTAGGAGTCTTCTCCATATTGGAAGAATGTAAAATAAAAATCTATATAATAATGGGCATGTTGTTTTGTGCAGGTGGATCCATTCTGATCTGCAGTGAGTCTACAGGATAGAGCAGAAATGGCCTTGGGCATTCTACAGGTACAGACTGCTGCCTCTGACCCTCAAAGAGGAGCTGGTAAGTTTGAATTGCTGGCCTTTTGTCTAACCAGCCAAGGACTTAATTACTGTACCACAAGGGCT
>NW_006399757.1:18037167-18061179 GCF_000299155.1 Elephantulus edwardii | reverse complement strand
ATTACAACATATGGTTATAACAGTACTATGTTCACAGATTTATAAAATATGTTTACATATAGGACAAATAAGAAATGAGTTGTTATTCTTAAGTGCCTAGACTGCCACCAAGTCTAGCTGCCATCAATGTGTCAGCCATCCCGCCATCAGCCAGCTGACTTCAGAGTGGAGGGAGACTCCAGTGCCCAAGCCTCCTGAAGGATCTTAAGCTACAGCTCCGCAGGCTCTGCCCTTACTTCCCCTTATTTTAAGGCTCTGGGCTTCCCACCCACTTTTGAAGGGCAAAAGAGCAGTGACACACAGCAAAAAGGACCCCAGAAACTTGACTTCAGAACGATATGACAATCTCAACTTCACTCAAAGCACATCGGGTCAGCAGTTTTCTCTTGAACTTTCAGTACGTCAATAACTATTTTAAACTATCTAATTTAATAAGGTGAATTATTTTTAGGGCAAACTATAAGAAAGGATTTTGCCTCCATGGTCACCCATTATCTGAGTCACAAAAGGACAAATACTGCATAATGCCACTGTTATATAAAACAGGACTGACATGGGGATTGGGGAAAACTAATTAAAGAAGGAATAAATAATGTGCACGGCATTGAAATAGTCGAGGGAGAGAACTGTATAAAAGGAATATATGATTAGGTATTATTTGCATGACAAGAGTCCAGAATAAGAGCTGCATAGTAAAGTGGTCTGGGGGAACTGTATAACAATGAAAGAATGGAATGAATGGAAATCCAAGTTCTCTATAAAATTTCATTAAAATTTCAATTAAAAAATGGAAAGGATTTTACTAATATCATGAATAACAGAAATAACAGAATTAGTTAGAATGACTCTCTTCAGTGAATCGTAAGTCTAGAGAGGTATAAGGATATCAATAGAAGTAACTATGGTTGGAAAGGGAGAAGGAGAAGTGCTCCAGAATGCTAGGAAGAGGTAACTCCAACTGCGGAAGAAGCAACGGATGTTCAGAAAAGACAGTCACCAAGAGAACGCTCAGAGCCGACAAGAGGGGAGCTTCTGCCATCAGTCATGCCGAAGCACGAGTTCTCTGTGGACATGACCTGTGAGGGCTGCTCTAATGCTGTCACCCGTGTCCTCAACAAACTGGGAGGAGTTCAGATTGAAACTGACCTGCCCAACAAGACAGTTTAAGTCGACTCTGAGCACAGTGTGGACGCTTTGCTGGAGACTTTGAAAAAAAACAACAGGAAAACCGTGTCCTACATCGCAGGCTGGCTGATCTTTCTTGATTACCAGACAAGACTGGGACCTGGCACACCGCTCAGTATGTGAGTTCCTGCGGAGACTCCCTCGCCCTGCTTCTCCCCAACTGCCCTGCATTAAACCAAGCAGCTTTTATTGGCAATGTCAAAAAACAAAAACAAAAACAAACAAAAAAGAGAGAGAGTGAGCCTCTGGTGGCCTAGTCTGCAGAGAGTTACACTGCTAATCCCAAAGGCCTCGCATCTCTGCTGGATCGAATCCACCAAGAGCTGTATGGAAGGAAGTTGGGCATCTTCTCCCTTGTGATCTACAACTTCTAAAAATCCCCTGGAGGGTCAGTTATGAGTTGATTCTAACTTGACAGTAATGAGTTTGGGTTTTTCTTTTTTGCCGTTTCCTAGGTCCTGAAGAGGGAGTTTCAAAGTGGCTTTGGAGGCTAAGGAGTTGCACTGCCAACCCAAAGGCAGGTTTTTCAAATTCACCAGTTGCTCAGCACAATCTTTGCCTGCTATGTGTCAGAGAGCTGGGTAATGAATAAGGATGACAGAAGAATAGAAGCTTTTGAGTTGCTGAGCTGGAGAAGAGTAGTGAATAGCCCGGGAACTGCCAGAATAACAGATATGTCCTGGAAAGGGTACAGCCAGAGTGCTCCTGGGAGGCAAGGATGATGAGGCTTCATTTTTCATACTTTGGAAATGTAGCCAGGTGAGGAGAGGGACATCATGCTTGGAAAGATGGAGAGTCAGCAAAGGATAGGAAAACTTCCAAGAAGATGGCTTGACACCGTTACTTCAGCAATGAGCTCTAGTGTCTCAGAGATGATGAAGGTGGCAAAGGATAGGGCCATCAGGTTTCAGGTTGGCTGTTCATAAGGACACTATGAGTCATTCTTGACTCGATGATGCCTAACTCAATGAGTCCTGAAGGAGTTCTAGTGGCTTAGTGGGTAAGGAGTTGCATTGCCAACCGAAAGGCAGATAGTTCAGATACACCAACTTCTCAGCACAATCTCCTGTACAATTTGTAACTCTCTGCAAACCCAGTAGAGGGTCAGCTATGAGTCACTTTCAGTCAGCTATGAGTCAATTTCCACCTGAAGCAAAGAACTGAGTTGAGTTGATTGTTTGAAGGCCTGGAAGAGTGATTAAAAGGTGCATTTGCTGAAGTATCAGGAAAAATTAGAAATGAAGAGATGTAATAAACAATATACTAAATTATACTGCAGCACTGAAGGCTTTTGGTTTTGCACTGGTGGCACTGTGGTTACGATATGTAGCTGCTAAGCAAAAGATCAATAATTTGAACCCTCCAGCTGCTCTTTGGGCAGAAGATCAAGCAGTCTGCTCCTGCAAAGACATACAGCCTTGGAAGTGCTCTGGGGCATTTATTTCTATGCTGTCCTACACTGTTAATACAAGTGGAAATTGACTCAAGAGCAATGGTGGTTGGGAAAAATTTGTCTTGCCGCTCAGCTTTTGGAGAATGGATTCACAAGCAGGTACACAATGTCTTTTGGGAGAAGGTAGTCCTTCAAAAATTTCAACTAGGACAATAATTCAAGCATAAAATTTTAACTAGAAGATTATTAATGTTTTAACATGAACTGCAAGCTAAGTCTCATTTTCATAAGTGGTTCAATGTCATAGTTTACAATAATTATGAACAAGCTGCAAAAATTACAAGTCAGCTCATTATTTTACCTTCAGTGGAAATGAACTTGTTCTCTTTTTGTGTTTACAAAAATGTTATCTAATTTAGCTGTTGTAGCTTTCAATTAGTCCATGCATGATTTTTCATGTTTTCATCAACTTCAACAAGGGAATATAATTTTTAGGGCGATATTTTAAATAGTGAATAAGAAAAACTTGAGAATAAATAACTTAAATAGTACTTTAATTACATACTTCATTAATAAAATACTATTTAGTAACTCTCCTAGGATGCCAATAACTAAATTCAAAATCAATGTAGTAAAAAAAACAATACAGGTATACCTTGCTTCTCATTTGGGATTGTTGTTGTGGTTGTTGTTGTTGTTGTTGTTGTTGTTGTTGAATACCTTCAAGTGGGCACCAACCCACAGCTGATCCTCGAGTAGGTTTTCAGAGGTTGTTAATCACATGGAGATTGCCCATCCTTTCTTCTGTGGAGCAGCTGGTGGCCTTGAACTGCATGCTTTTAGGATTGCAGCAGTTTCTTACAAACACACACATTTTTATGATATTAACTACAATCCTTATTTTCATAGATTGACCTATGATCCCTAAAAGAAAAATATATGTAATGATGTCACTTGAAAGCTATGGAAATACTGGCCATGAGCTGATAGACCAAATAGTTCTGAAAGGTTTAAGAACCAAATGTAATGCACCTTCATTCCAACAAAGCTCCAATCTAAAGTGCAGGGAGTTTCGCAAAGGTGCTGCCTGTAACACCACTTATCTCATAGAAGATAAAAGGGGTGGTAATAGAGCCAAGAGTGTATACCTCTGTACCACTAAGCAAGAATGCCATTAGTGGAGAGTATGCTTGGACCCAGGTTTCTGCACTAAGAACTTCTTTGACACTTGGGAAGGGCAAGACACATGAGGATTTCCAAGGAAAATTGGGCACACAGATGCTAAAAGAGATGTGTACCTTCTTCCAGGACCAACACAGAATACCTAGAGCCAGTGTTCCGAAGTTGGACATGTAACTTCCTAAATTGTAAGAAAACAATTTTCTGTTTATTAAAACCATTACTTTGTGTATCTCTATCATACTGGGGAGGAAAAAAACTAACCCACTAGGTTCACTACCATCCAGCTGGTTCCGACTTATAGTGACCCTCCATCTAATTTCTAAGGCTGTATATTGCAACAGGAAATTGCCTCTCTCCTGTGGATTTGAACTCTCCAACTCATGGCTTTGAACAATCAGAGAAACACAGCCTTGTGGTTAGCATCACGAAGCAGCACTAGATAGCTAAGACCCCTCACACTGTGATCATCAGTATCATGGCTGTAGTTCTTGACTCCATCCCTCCACCCTCTCCTTTTCTAATATTTGAATTTTATCATTGAGCAAATACTGTCTCTAAGATCCTGTGTGGCTGGCTGTTCTAGGTTGAGTACTTCTCTGTTGTTATTGTTCACTTTATAGATTTATCTATTGTTTTGCTACAAACTGTGCCTCAGGGATAATTCACATCCAGGCTCAAATTGTGGCTAAGGGCCATAGTGAGGAATTCTACCAGTCTCCTGTAGACCTGTGGGTTGAGCTATTATTGTGACTTTCAGTTTTGTGCTACAATGCTCTCTCACTCTGTCCAGGGCCTTCTATTCTGATCACTTTCATAGTAGAGTGGTTACCAGCTAGTCCTGCTGGTCTGAGAGTCATGGAAGTTTAATATCTTGTTGTCTATTAGTGCTGTGGTCTAACTGCTTTATGCCTCTTTTATTTTCTTCACTCTTCCTTGCTCCGGACAAAAAGAGACAAATGGTTCCACTTCAGATGGCTGCCTACAAGCTTTCCAGTTCTCAGCAGTGGTTTGGGGTTTGGTAACTGGCACAGACAAGGGCCCCTCATATTGGTATGCTTAAGTACTTGGCTACTAACTTAATGGTCAGCAACTCCAAGAAAGAATGATATGTAAGTCAACTTCTATAAAAATTTACAGACTTGGAAACTCTATAGGAAATCTCTACTTTGTACTTTGAGGTGGCTTGGAGTCTGAAATGGCTTGCTGGCAGTGGATTTGGGGGGTTATTTTTTTTGTTGGAGAGGGTTTTTTGTTCTTTGAAACTAGCTGTTGACTCCTAGTCAAAAGGTTGGTAGTTTGAATCCATCCAGGGCTGGCATCTACTTATAGAACAGCATGAATGTTCCAACTCAATGGAAATATTTTATTTGGCACTGTAGTGACGAATCAGAATCCGCTTGAGAGCAACAATAAATGCTAAAAGTAATTCTCTTCTCACCCTAAAGGAACATCTGAATTCTTGAGATGGATAGAACACCAACACACACGGTACAACCCCAGAGTGTGTTCGGCTTGAATATCGCAAAGTGGGAAGGAATCTCGTGCCACTTGCCACTCATCCAAAGAATCTGTTCAGTGAAAACTCTTGCCCTGCTTCAAGGATTATCCAATTTAAGTCTTGTAGGATAATCTGAGCAGGAAGACAGTTTCCGTAAGTCTGACTGGCTCATTACTCTACAGGGATGCTGCTGGCTAAGGCTGCTAGAAACTCCAGGAATTAGATGGGTTATGTTACTTCTTTGGAAGTAAGCCTGCATCGTCCTAGCAAAGGGCTGCTGCCAGCAGGAATCTTCTTCTAAAACTGCTCCCAATGGATTTGCCTTTCCCAAGCATAAACCAAGCCTCACCCTTCATCTCCTTTGACCCTTTCTGTGTACAAACCTTTGCTGAAAACTAAGATACTTTAATTGCTTCCCAGATTATTTCTGCTTGTGATGAGGATGTCGTTAACAACTAAATTGTTGAAATGCATTCATTCTTTTTAATAGAGCAATTACTAATTAAATTATATTGATGATGACAGTCTTTTAAGTTAACCTCTATAAACACTTTTGAGTTTTGTTGATTTACACCTTTTTTAAATTTCTAAGAACTTATTTAGATGTCTTCAAACAAAAAAGACTAAACCTCATTAATAATACTACATATAAAACCAAAGACTGTTAAATGGTATCAGAAAGCCCAAACTGAGGAATGTGACCTCATGGTAGCACATATAACTCTGATATTCTTGCTGCTCAACCAAAGAATTCTTACTGGTCATTGAGGCAACTGGTTTGAGATCAGAGAAAGTTTTCTTAATGATTCTCCAGGAAATGCAGTTAGTAAGATCATGCATTACATCTTTTATACCAACACAAAGGACTCTTTCAGAGCCTGCTACATGGGGTTCCAAGTTTAGAAAAGCCAAATGCTAACTTTATGCTCTACTACTATTGTTCTGAAAGCCTGGAAACAGGAGCGGCATCAACTTCTGAAATGGCTTGCCTCTGGAAACTCTATTTACGAAAAGTGCTCAGGCCTCTCGTTCATAGGGTCGCTATGAGTCATCTACGACTCGACGGCACCTAACAATAACAACTACAACTATTGTTCTGAAAGTCTCAATAATTCTGAATTGGGTGCTGCCAATAATGGCATCTTTTTTTCTTCCTTTGTTTATTGTGACTTGACTGGCAGTTTACAGGTCACACTGGGCTTTCATCATTCATTCATATTTTGTTTTATAACATTAATTAAAATTAATTAATCAATTAAATATAAAGTCTGATCAAACTATTATAGAATATTGCCTTTCTAGTCACCCAGGTTAAATGTCAGTTATCTACTTATTAATTCCCCTCTCTCTCTCCATTTCCATCCCTGGTAACTATCCAAGAATTATTCTATCGCTGTGTAAACCTCTCCTTGGATTTTATAAAGTTGTTATTATTGTTCATCATTTTTTTTTGTGACTGACCTCTGTTATTCAGCATAATTTGTTCCTGATGCATCCATATTTCATGAATTCTTTATTGTCGCCTAACACTCCACTATTTTGAATTCATCCTAGTTTCTTTAGCCACTCATCTGTTGATGGACTCAAGTTATTTCCATTTCTTTTCTATTGAAAAGAATGCTGTAAGAAACATAAGTGTGCATCTATCATTCTGAGTCACAGATCTTACGTCTTTAGGATTTATACTATATACCTGTGGTTTGTCTATGGGGGTGGGATTGCTGGACCAAATGGTTTCTCCAACATTCTCAACTTTTTAAGGAAGCAGCATGGAAGTTGCACCCTTGTGCCTCACTGTCAGCAGCGTAAGAGACTTCAAGCCTTTCCTTCCACACCCTTGCCAGCACTTAATTGTTCACTGCCCTAGTGAACTTCGATGTTGTTGCTAGGGTGAGATGATTATCTCCTCGTTTCGGTTTACATTTCTGATAGGTGATGAGGGAGCTCTGGTGGCTTAGTTTTAAGGAGCTGCACTGTCAACCCAAAGGTATACAGTGGGAATCCACCAACTGTGAGAAAGATGGGCAGTAACCTGCCATGCAATTTACTACCTATCAAAACCGGCTTGAGGTCCAGCTATGAGTTGGTTACAACTAGACTGCACACAACAACAATAATAAAAGGTAATGAAGAGCAAGTTCCGGTGGTTTAATAATTAGGAGTCATCCTGCCAACCCAAATGCAGGTGGCTTGAATACACAAGCTGCTCTACAGAAGAAAGATGGGCAACCTCCTCCCATGAAATTTATTGCCTATAAAATTCTGCTGGAAGTTCAGCTATGAATCAGTTCCAACTTGGCGACAAAGAGTTTGAGAACTGTTTCATCTGGAGAGAGATGTCATAATTTTCTATCTTTATACTTTAAATCAGAAATTATTTATCATGATAATTTTTATACAGTTAGATGTCTTAACTCTAAAAAGCTGTAAATAGATTTCTGGTTTAAAGCCAATTACCCAGTTAGATAAAATATGACTTCATCAAACCGAATAATTTTATTTCAAAATTGTGCCTTCATTGATTTCTCCCCCCACCTCTTTGATCCTATTTTCTTAAGAAATAAATGTTCAAATATGTACAAAGAGAAGTAAAATATTCTCAGAGGGAATTCTGTGCTTTAATCTACCTTCAGGCCTGTTATATTTACTGCTTTGGGACGTGACGTGGACTTCTAGCCTGTTCTTATAGAATGTTGTGTGAAGTTGATAGACAGCTTTCTTGTACACAGCACACCAACTAGAATAAACCTTGGCAGCTGCTATCCACATGATTGATGAGAGCAGTTTCTGCATGTAATAGCACCAGAGGCCTCTATTAGCCCTTCAAGTACAGGAGCAGGGCTGCTCTTGTAATGTGTTCAAAGGTTCTCTAACCTCAGTATCCCTCCATTCCAGTTTGAACAACATATAAAATGTCTTCGAATAGGCAGAGCAAATGACTTTATCAGTTTCTTCACTGAAGAAAAATTAGTGCTGGCTACAATTTTGCAGACACACAAGAGTTCCACCACTGGGCAAAATATCAGTCCCTGACTTGCAGTGCTCCACCCACAAGAGGACTGGACTGCTGGGATCCATAGGGTTTTCTGTAGTTGATGGCTGAGCCTTTCTCTTAGTTTATCTTAGTCTAAGACCTTTTCCACATAACAGTAACATGCAAGCCTACATGATGACTGTGCTTAAATTTCACTGACTGAGAAAAAGCCTCCATCTCCCTACTTTGTGGTAAGAATTCTACTGCGCTCCTAGTAGGTCAGACAAGTGAGGGATTATCTACCATTCATGTATGATATGGTCAGATTTAAAGTGAAAGAATCAAAGGAGCTTTCTCCAAGAAGGTGATACTCAAGCTTATTTTTAAATACTTTGCTTCATTTTCAATACAGATTTTACAGATGTAGTTTTATGTATGAGACTAAAGGTGGATTTCTTGTGAATTAATAGCATTTAAGAGTGTGGTCCTTTTCTTGCATGAATTCCTCCAAAGACTTATAAATTCATTTTCCACACCTTTGTGTATTTTTCTTTAAAGAACTCTCTAAGCTATATGATATTCCTAAACCATAAAGCCTGAGTCACAGTACGAATCACAGTACCACCCCTATACCTGCTTCCAAGACAGAAATCCTTTCTGAACTACAAGCCCATATGTGTTATGTGTCCACAAAGGCTGATAAAGAAATCATGACTCATTTGGAAGGCTACAGATTTTAACTTGTTCACTCTAATTTTCCCAAGTTAAACTCTAATCCTATGATGAAGTCTGTCAACAACTTCATCTTACTTGGATCCACAATCAATACACTTGGTACTTAGAGGCAGGAGATCAGGAGACATATTGCACTGAGAAAATACGCAGCCAGGGGCCTCTCCAAATTATTGAGGAGCAGTGGTGTTAGTTTGAGTGCTAAGGTACCCTTGATTCAGGCAATGGTCTTTTCAACCACTTGCTAAACTGCTGAGAGCAGGACAGTGAATACGGATGGCAGAAGAAGAATCGATGCCTTTGAACTATGCTGTTGGAGATGAGTACTGAATATCCCTTAGACTACCAAAAGAACAAATAGATATATCTTGGAGGAGGAGGTGTAGCCTGAGAGCTTCTTGGAGGCTCACATACTTCAGATATGTATCTAGGAGAGGCTATTCTTTGGAGAAGGACATCATGCTTGGAAAGGTAGAGAGACCAGGTTGATTACACAGTAATTACAGCAATGGGCTCAATGGTGTCAGAGATTGTGAGGATACCACAGGGTTCAGATCTGTTGTTCACAGGGTCCTAAAAGTTGTACTTGACTCGAGGGCACCTAACAACAATAATAAACTCTTTTTTAACTCAAAGTTGTAGTGCTAATTCCCACCTTCCCTCAGTTGCAATCAGGAGGCACCTGGGGAGTGTCCTATTGCTCCTAGCACCTGTGCGGTGCTCAGGAGGAAACAGTCATTGAACTGCTGCTCTTTTCTAGAACTCTTCACTTCCCTTCATCTCACCCACAGCCTGGGTTAACCTTCTAGACAACCGGAGTAGAGGCAAGAAAATACTATTTGCCTATTTTTCTCTACTAGTATTACTTTTTAATGTTACAGATATCCTTTACAAGAGGAACAAAAACATCTGTATTTTAGCATAAGTGAAGTGTTTTGGTAGTAATTCTAAGATTGTTTTTAAATCAAAGAAACATGTTTACTACAAAAGTTTCACTGCATACTTCATTTTCAAGAAGATCCTGTTTCACTTAAAAATAAATTTGTCCATTGCTATGAAATAAATGTTTCCTTTAAAAAAGTCTGTTGTCAACAAAATAACAACATCTGAACAAGAAATACTAAGTTCAGAAGCTCACTTGCTATGAAAGATCACATATAGATGTTTCGAAAGATATCTGGAACTCTTTTACCAGAAGACATGACTATTTCCACTAACGTAAGCACAATGATTAGGAATTAGAAGTTAAACTCTATTCCCAGAAGGCTATTTCTGGCAAAATTATTGGAATTATTCTTGTTAGAAATGCAGGCAAATTTCTGAGAGCATATATACTAAAGAAGATTGCCAGGAGACTAAATATAATTATTATAAGACAGGGGAAAATTGATAAAAATATATTAGCACAATGGTTTAAAGGAATAAAAACGTATTAAGCATAGTGATTCTGAACAAGGCATTGAGAGCATATAATTCATCCAATGAACACTAACAGGTCACACTGCTTCAAACTGAAAGTGCAAACAAAGGCTCTCAAAAGAGAAGGTGAAATTCTTTGGAAACTGTTGTAACATTTCATAAAAGCGACAACAATAATAATAAAATCATTCTTATACAAGGAGAATGGCAGCAAGCTGAAACCTACACTATAAATGGCTACTGATGGACCCAGGCAGCCCATAATTATCTTTGCCAAGACCTTTCTCTCATACCTTTGAAACCATTTTATCACAGATAACTCTGAGCTCTTTCCTTACACCTAGGAAGATGCCAACAACAGATTATCTTTCACAGTAGTTCAGGTTTTCAACAGTTGTATTTTGGTGGCATGTAAGAAAACTTGCTGAGCAATATGTTTGGGGAATGATTATGCAATTTTAGCAAGATCAGTCTCAAAGGAAATGTATTTTGTCAACTTAAACTTTTCCTTTGTTTCTCCCATAGTAATTCAGAGCTTTTATAAGATATCAAGGTCAATAAACAATTCATTTTTATAGCTTTAAAAATGTAATAAAATAATTTGTTCAAATAATTTAATTTGTAAGAAAGCAAAATAAAATATTCAAATATATTAGAAAGTTTCTCTCAGAAGGTGAAGATTCTAATTAAATTTACAGCTGCCTTGCCTTAACATAAATTCATCGAGCTGTATTTCAGATATAAAGGGTCATGAAAAATTTATATGTATAAACCAATTAACCTTCTAAATATCTTTACTTAAATATCTTACACTTCAAGGGCGAAGTATACATACTGTTCCTCTACCCTACCCAAACTTTAGCATAAACCTACTTGCCTGGCTTCCCACTAACAGACCTTCATCTTATCAGTCTTACTTGCCTTCAATCTATAGTTAGAATTAAAGCCCAAAACAGCCCTCCCCTCATAATACCACACAAATTATAATGCCATAGATATACCCGAAACATTCCAAATGTCTCATCGCCCTCATTCACCTAAAGTTGGATCACTACAAAGGCCAAGATTTAGCCATTGCCCTTAAGGAGTTCGGGAGGCATAATGTGTTGCATAGTGCACTGTGTTGCTAATCCAAAGGCCAAGGGACTCTGGTAATCCAAAGCCACATGTGGCCTTGTGAAATAAGATTTACAGCCTTGTAAAGGGTCTCTGAGAGTGAAAACCAATTGACGACAGCAAGTTGGGTGGTTTTCTCATACCCTGCTTCATAGCATCTACTCTTCACTCATCCTCTAATCTGTGAACAAGCATGTTGATACATGTTTTCCAAATATAAACCTCTACTCTGGTGGCCTAGTGGCAAGAAGCTGCATTGCAATCTCGAAGGTGCATGGTTGAAATCCACTAGCTGCTCTGTGGGAGAAAGATGCACAATCTCCTCCTGCGCAATTAACTGCCACTGAAAACCCGCTGGATGGTTGGCTATGGGTCGGTCCTGACTCTATGGTACTCAACAGCAACAACTCCCTTAGACATGCAGCATTGGGAAATATCGGGTCAAGGACCTCTCCTTCATGCTAAACAAGAGTTCCAGCTGAGAGACCAAGAGGTGTCTGATTCAAAGCATGCCATTTTCAATTGTTTCCTGTGTAACTGAAAGATGGACAATGAATAAGGATGACAGAAGAAGAATTATGTCTTAAATTGTGACATTGGAGAAGAGAACTGAATATACTGTAGGCTACTAAAAAACAAGTATATCCTGAAGGAAGTGTAACCAGAGAACTCCTTTGAGCCAAGGACGGTGAAATTTTGTCACATATTGTCAGAAAGGACCAGTCCTTAGAAAAAGACATCATGCTAGGAAAGATAGAGGGTCACAAAAGACAAGGAAGAAGTCAATTCGATTACAGGTGACTGTAACAATAAACGGGAGCCTATCAGAGTTCAGATCCTTTGCTCGTAGAGTCATTGTGAGTAGAACTCAACTTGATGGCACTTAACAAGAACAGCACTCCTGCCGCTTAAATATTTCTTTCCCAGAATCCCAAGACTAGAAGATGATTCCCCACTTCCTTTCTCACAAACTCTAATTTACCTTATATTATGACTGTGTGGCCTAGCAGAGAAGTTGTATGGTCAACCCCAAGGCAGATGGTTTAAATCCACCAGCTACTCTTAGTGAGAATGATAGGTAATCTCCTCCAGTGTGATTAGCAGCCTCTGAATATCTGCTGGAGGGTCAGTTATGGTTGGTTCCAACTTAATAATAATAAATTTTGAGTTTATTATCGTTAAGATGGGAAGTTATTTTCCAATTCCTGAATTTACCTACAAAAGAAAGGAGTACTGCTAAGACATTTGCCCTTCCCCCAAAGAAGCAGGAGTGGTCTCATCAGTGGATGTTAAGAGTATTGTTCCACTCCTTTCTCCTTATTCTTTCTGGGTGTACCCATATTCTCAATGCTGTGATTATGCTTGATTTTTAAAAAAATAATGAAGAACCAGTGAGCAAACTCAACTGGGAAGCCTCTTCCCTTATTGTTGAGACAACCTCAGCTTTCTCCTCAAGAAAACTGTTGGGTTCAGACGGCTGACTTTTCAGTTATCATCCCAGGACACCATCCAAAAGTCTCAGTGAGTCAGAATGATTGCAATGGCAGTGGGGGCTGGTGATGGTGGTGGTGCAGATTGTATATATGTTTAGAAAAATGGAAAAATTTATGTCAATCTTGTATCTAGAAAGCATTCTGCAAGATGCAAAATACACTGTTGAATCAATGAATGACTAGATTCTACGCTTCCATCCTATGCACTATTCAGTCAGTACCACCCACTACCACCAGTTCAATTGGGCAGTTACTAATATTGTGGGGTTTTTTTCCCTTCTGAATTCAATACAACATTTTCTATCTAAAAAATTTTAATGTCTAAACATCCATCTGATAATCCTTTAATATCCCCATCAACAGTACCATGAATTACTAAAATAACACCTAAACTGGAAAGAGAAAAGCTAATACATTAAAAATTCACTAAACTGAATATTATTTTCATTATTTAGTTCACTGTAAGAAAATAACACATTTAGGAAATACTCCAAACAATGATATCACAGCCATGTCAGTCCTAATCTCATATTTTCTAAATTTATCTTATCTTGGGATACCAGGTGCAGATGTGTTTGGATTAAGCATACTTCAAGATAACTGAAAAGGGGCAAGTCAGGACCTGGGAAGTGGAATAATGGGCTGATAAATAATATTATAAGTAAAATTAAGAGACAGACTAATGACTATATTTTCTGTTTCTGATGTATTGTTGTTGTTATGTGCCATCAAGTTGCTTGCAATTTACAGAGACCCTATGTATAACCACCCTAAACCCTGCTCTGTCCTGTGCCAATCTCACTGTCTCTGACACACTCACCCCAATTACCCCAGTCACTGAATCAATCCACCTCACAGAGGGTCTTCCCCTCCTGCATTGTTCCTCCACTCTCCCAAGCATGACATCCTTCTCCAAGGACTGGTCCCTCCTTGCAACATGCCCAAAGTATGTCAGACGAAGCCTCAGAATCCTTGCCTCCAAGGAGCAGCCCAGTTTAACCCTGTCCAGGATGAACCTGTTTGTTTTCTTAGCAGTCCATGGTACATTCAATACTCTTCTCCAGCACCTTACCTCAAAGGCATCAATTCTTCTATATCCCCTAGTCATTGCCCAACTTTCTGGAGCATAATAAGTGACTGCAAGACCATGGCCTGTATCAGGCGCACCTTTGTCTCTAGGCTGGCATCATTGCTATTCAGTACTTTGGAGAGGTCCCTAGCAGCAGAATCTCCCACTGCAATACATCTTTTCATTTCCTGGCTGCTGGTGCCAAGAGTGTTGACTGTGGAGCCAAGCAGATGAAAGCTGTGAACAAGCTCAATCTCTTCACCATCCATCCTGATGCTGCCAATTGGTCCAGTGGTGAGAATCTTTGTCTTCTTGACATTCAGCCTCAATCCATATTGAAGGCTGCTGTCCTTGACCCTCTGCAGCAAGTGCTTCAGGTCCTCCTCAGTTTCAGCAAGCAGGGTTGTGTCATCTGCATAACACAGACTGTTGATGGATCTTCCACCAATCCTGATGTCACATTCCTCCTCATAGAGCCCAGCCTCCCAGAAAATCTGTTCTGAATACAAGTTGAAGAGGTATGGAGATAGGACACATCCCTGGCATATGCCTTTCCCAATTTTGAATCATCCAATGTTACCCTAGTCTATTCTAATGACTGAATCTTGGTCCAAGTATAGGTTTCTCATTAGCACAATCAAGTGTTCTGGGATTCCTATTCTTCTCAGAGTCAGCCACAGTTTGTTATGATCCACACAGTCAAACGCCTTTGCATAATCAATGAAACACAGATATATAAAGTTTGGTTTTCAAATTTTCACTGAGTGTGTAGAGATTCTCTCTCACAGTTAAGTGCCCTACTACTAACTAAAATGTTGAGTTTTAACTCATCTAGAGGTGCTTGGGAGAAAGGTCTGATGAGGTGTCCCTGAACCACCACAGCTTTGAAAATGCCACGAAATATAGCTGTCCTCTATAATATACAGAGTCTCTACTACACAGCATTAATTCAACATCAATTGGTATTAGTTTTTGTTTTGGGGAAGGTGCTTAATTGATCATAACAGACAATGGATAAGCATTTTCTAAACTGCTTTGCTAATGATTATTATAATATTATTATCTGCTCTTCTCTGGTACAAATTTATGAGGTGCCCTATGGGAGAAAGATGGACAGTGTCTTCCCATTAAGATTTATAGCTCTGGAAACCTGGTGAAGTGTCACTACCACTGGAATCCACTTGACAGCCATGAGTGTGTATTTGAGGTGGTAATATTTTAAAAGGCTGACGCACTCTTCAAGATAACTTTTGATATAAAATTTTGTGATAGATTCACTCTCATTCATTTCTCTCTAGCAGAATAAAACGTGAGTTTTATATTTAAAACGCATCATACTGTTAGGTGATATCAAGTTTAGTACCACTCATCGCTACACTGTGAGCACAAGATCAAAACCGTATCCTCTCTTGCGACATCCTCAAATCTCCATCAGATTAAGTCCATTGTTATGAACTAACAGAATTGACAGGCCCTTTTGAAATAATAAGCTTTCAAAATCCCATGAATTAAAACCAAGAAGAAAATATAAATAAATACCTGTGAGGGATTTTTTGTTCTCCTGAAAATCAACTGTTATCTTAAGTGAAAAATTCCTGGATAAATTAATTTTAATTTGTACTCTTGATATGAAAATTTATGCTTATGCATGAGTATATAATTAACATTCCTGTAAGATTTGACTTTAGACTTGAAGGGGAAAACATGATCATTTTCTCATAATGAATATTTCAATATCATTCCTTTTATATTATGATAAAAGGAAGAACATTCCCACAGGACTTATCATAAATGAAGTTATAAGTTGTACAGGACAGGAACAAAATGTGCAATAAGCAGAAGTCTTTGGGGATGTATTTTTAAACAGGAGGTTTTGAAAACTCCAAATTTAGCTTCATAAAAAGAGGTAGTGCAAGTGTGAAGCATGTGGTCATTCTGGCATCCTCAGTGTTACTTCTCGCTTTCCCTATATAAGGACAGAATAAAGCTTCAGAAATGTGCAAAGCAGAAACCCTCCAGTTCTGTTTATTCACTTTCAGTCAGGTAGTAAAATATCCTACTGTTCCATGCAGAAATCTGCAAAATGCACTACTTCAATGGCTTGCTAACAGGAGGTCAACAACTCTAAGTAGTTTCATAGGATCAGTGATATGAGATTTGTTTTTAACTAATTCTATCATAAGCATCATCCAGTTTTACTGAATTTATATCATTTTTACTTCACTGAATTTTCCACTCATATTGTCTAGCTACTTCCATCCTCCTCTATCTCCCATTTCTTCCAACTTCTTAAAGTTCTGAGAGTTTAGGGTTTTGTATCTTCCTCCCGCCCAGGCTGAATACACTTCATGTGTTGTCATTATAATTTTACCATTTTTACGTAATCATGTCTTCACTTTTCTTTCGCCTTCTTTAGGCCTGTTAATGTCTTCTTTCACGACTGTAGTTTCCAGCATTCTTTTCATTGAGTCGAACTCTTTTATTGCTTCTACTTCTACAGTACTTCACTCACACTTACTCACTTACTGCTGCCATGTAGTTTGACTCATGGTTGATCCCCCACTGAGGCTGTAAGTCACATGAGAGAAAACGGTGCATCTTTCTTCAGGGAAATGGCTGATGGATCCCAATGGCTAAAGAGGCTCAGCCTTTAGGTCAACAACACATCACCACCAGAGTTCCCTCCAGTACTCAGCCACGCCTTGTAGAACGAAAAAGAATGTAGACCAAAGTGCAAAGAACCTCTATGGGTGGTTCACAACATGTGATCAAGGAAAAGTCAAGTCCTTCACATAACTGCAAGTATGTTGAAGCATCCACAGCCATAGAAAACTAGCAAACCTATTTACATAGAAACATCAGGGCTAACAACTTAAATCTGACACCTGCCTATTCTGTAACATATCTGCCTATTTCCATTATGCTATATATTTTCCTCTATTATGCATAGAGTTTTCAAATACTGAGAGATAATTTAGAAGCTAGACTATAATGGGAGGGGGGGAAACGTGGCATCAGAATTAGAGGAAACTCCTTAACACAATTTTTATGCTGTTAACACAACCATGCTTTCAGAAAGCAAAGAAGATTTGATGTACTTAACTGCAGAAGACCAAAGAATGCAGTCTGATCCAAGACAAGGTATTTTCATTTGCTTCCTATGCATCTGAAAGTCAGATAATGAATTAGGATGACCTAAGAAGAAGTGATGCCTTTTAATTGTGGTGTTGGTAGAGTGTATCAAAGATACCGTGCACTGGGAAGAGAACAAACAAATCCATGTGGGGAAAAGTGCAACCAAGGTGCTCCTTAGAGGCAAGGGTGGGAAAAGTAATCTCACACACTTTGGACATGTGGTCAGCAGGGTCCAGTCCTTGGAAAAAGGCATCATATTGGGAAAAACAGAAGGTCAGTGAAGCAGAATATTCAACAAGATGGGCTGACACAATGTCTGTAACAATGGGCTCAGACATGTCAGAAATTGTGAGACTAGCACATGATTGGGTTAGGGTAAAATCTATTGTTCATAGTTTCACTATGAATTATAGTCAGCACAATAGCATCTAAAAAAAAAAAAAGAAACCCAAACATATAATTTCACAAAAATAAAACTTTCAAGTACTCCAAGTGGCATCGTGAGCTGCCAGCCAGAAATATCAGTGCTTCAAATATATCAGCTTCTCAAAGGAAGTATGTTGAGGCAGTTTACTCCCATAAAGAAAGACAACCTTAGAACCTAATCAAAGGATCTCCAGGATTTAGAATCTAATCAACAACAGTGTTTTGCTTTGTGTTTTGTTTTTGTTATTCCTATAGGAGCTCTGGTGGCCTAATGGCAAGAAGCTGTGCTACAATCCTGAAGGCAAGCAGTTTGAATCTACTAGCTGCTCCACAGGAGGACGGACAATCTCCTCCTGTGCAATTAACAGCCTCTGAAAACCCTCCTGAGGGCTAGTTAGGGGGTCATTTCCACTTTGATGGGACATAACAACAGCAGTAGTGCACTGGTTAAGCACTCAACTTCCAACCAAAAGTTGGGCGATTCAAATACACCCGCAGTTCCAGAGGAAAAAGATAGGGCATTCTGCTCCCATAAAGATCTATTTACAGCCTTGCAAATGTTATGGAGTGGTTCCATTCTGTAATGTAAGGTTCAAATAAACTCAAAGGTAATGGATTTGTTTTGATCTATGTGGTGTTCAAGTACAACAGTTGTGTTAACTGTGTATTGAGTTGAAAAGAAACGGAATTTTCAGGTAATAGCTGTTAGTGTCTTCAATCATCAAGACACTGAAAGCATTCCTCACTGTTAATCGTAAAAGGGACATGAACTGATTAGTCAGGTTAAGATTGAAGAGGTCAGTTGTTACTGTCGTTAGATGCCATGGAGTTGAATATAACTCCATAACAAAAGATCTGAACCCCAACCTATACTGTGCCATCCTCATCAGTATTCATGAAACTAAAACATCTAAAACATAAAGCAAGTAAATTGTACACTTGTCGTTACATGTCCTTGAGTCAGAACCAACACATAGTTGACCCTCGAGCATGTTTTCAGAGGCAATAAATCAGACTAAATTAAAAAAATATTAAATAAAAGATAGACTATCTCCTTGAAAAGGAAGATCAATATTATAAGATGCTAATTCTTCACATTATTAAATTATGATTGGTGTAATTAGAAAAATATTTTTAAATTATCAATTATAAGATAGACTATTTTATTGAAAGAGAATATCAACATTATAAAATGTTAATCCACATAAAATTAGTGTAATTTGAAAATATTTTTTAAAGTTTTTTAGAAAATATTTTGAAGGGCTTGTAAATAAAATTTAACATATTGATTCTAGATGAGAAATTGTGAAAATAGTTAAAACAAGTTTTAAATGAAAAAATAATGAAGAGAATTTTCTCTTTGATAAAAAAAAATACTTAAATAGACTGATGATGGCCATCAAAAGGAATGCTTACAGACTACAAATAAGATAGATAGATGGGGTGGGGGAGAGGAGCTCTGGTGGCCTTGTGGCAAAAACCAAAATATATGTAAGTATTTACAGAATAAGTATATGCTCAAACAATATAGTAAAGCTTCTAAGTCAAAATGAAAGACAACCACCCTCAGGGAAAAAAGGAGTAAATGATACATACAGGCTGTTCTCAAGAGATGTACGTAATCATATTTTGCCATGAATTTACTCTTTAACTTCATTAATAATGAAATGCATTTTATCTTATGCAATGATTTGATTCCTTTTCACTTGTCTCACTAGCAAAAAACAGACCAATTGCAGAATTGTGACAGAGTAGGACAAAAATATTTTCTCATACACTACTGATGGGAAATAAGTTGGTAAAATGTTTCAGACAACAGTCTTTATGGGTGGCATAAACAGCTTGTGCTCCACTATCAACCTGCAGGTTGGAGATTTTAAAATGTCCACGAGTGCTGTGGGAGAAACACCTGGCTGGCTGCTTCCATAAAGATTAGAGCCAAGAAAACCTTATGAGGCATTTCACCTCTATAATACATGGAGTTTCTGGGAGTCAGAATCATTTTGAAGTCAATAGGCTGGTTCTATATGGCAGGTATATATAATTTTAAAATATGCATTACTTTTAACAAATCCGTGAGTGTGAATTTAGTCTAATGGAATAGAAAATTTGCAAAACGTACAAAAGAAGCTTTCTCCAGTTTTAAAAATAGTGAAACAAACCAACCAACAACCAAAAAGATCTATAATTACTGAAACAGAAAGAAATCAATAATACAATTAAACTTAAAAAGCTGCTTTCAGAATACATAGTAAAGTAGCACAGTTACATTTTAAAATATATATAGTTAGCAATATAGACTGATATTTACAAACAAAAAGTTTTGGAAGAATAGATATGAAATGTAGTAAATTTGTGGTCATCTATGTATGATAAAATGATAAGAGGCTTTCTTTTTTTACTTTGCATTATTCATTATTGTTTTAATATTTTAACATTCAACAACTACCTTAATAAGAAAAAATGAAAGTGCTCCCATTTGGGAAAAAAATGCTCAAGAAATTCATAATAATTACAATCACAGTTTCAGATCCTCACATAATGCTAACAGCTACCTGCCTTTTTAAAAACACTTTTTGCTTAAGTTTAATAAGGTCCTTGTCAAGAATTAATACATACTTAAGTGTTAACTTCCTTTTTAGATAACTACAATTATAAAGGAATTCAAAAGCATGTTTCTTCGTTTAAAGTTTAACTTGTAAGTAACATTTCTATTGGTACTTGAAACCAAGAATTATAAATCTTACCAGGCAAAGCATTTAAAGAAATTTTAATAACAGGAATGGGTCCAACTTAATTTGACTTCAAAAATGCTTTTTAGACTTCAGAAACAAAGAAATTGCCTACATTCTATAAACTGTGAACCTTTTCCATGTTTTTTTCAAAGAAAAACTTGTCATTTCTTATTTTTAAAGGTAAACTAAACTTATCTTTAAAAATAAAAGGGAAAAAAATTACAATAGAAATGAAATAAGATATTATTTTCTTATTCATGAAGGATATTAGAATCTTTTTAAGAGAAAATATTTTGTATATTTCATGGTTTTTAACATTTCAACTAAAGCAATCTCTGACTATATTTAAATATGGAAAACCACCACCCAATTTACCTCAGGGGAAGACTTTCACTTCCTCAGGAAGCATAGGAACGAACAGCCTTGACTAGATATCACATCCTTTGAAAAGAATCAAGTTGGAGTCCTCTGAGGGAGACTTAACTTCCCTATCTCTATTGCATAAAAATGAACATACTGTTCTTAGTTTAGTCTTCAATTCTTCCTGCCAAAAGTTGTATGGTTCCAGATTCTCATAGGAAACACTGTGGTACAAAATAGAGAATTTTTCTATATGCATCAGGTGTCTAACGAAGAACTTTAGTGTCCTCATCTGTAAAATGGAATAACCCCACCTGTTGTAGAAGGATATTGTGAAATGAGATGCTGAAACCAATGTGCTATGTTGCTGCTGTTGTAGCTGTGTGCTGTCGAGTCAGAACTGACTCATAGCTGACCCTCCAGCAGGTTTTCAGATTCTAGAAATCACACCTGAGTAGAGTGCTATATTTTTTCCAAGAAGCAACTGGTGGATGTAGACTACTTCCTTTTGGTTGGTAGTGCAACTCTTTCTCATTAAGCCATCAAAACTTCCTAATTAGCACTTGAAAAACGTTCTTCAGACAACCACTATATTTTGTAAGATGGCTAACAGCAAATATTTTTAAATATCTTCTCATCTTTTTAGCCTATTATTCTATCAGATATTCAGGCCATAAGACAGAAAATGGGAACACTTAAGTTAAAATCCAAACTAATAAGTATTTTCATTTAAAAAAAGGTGATCCAAAAGACTGTGGATATTACAGAACAGTATCACTAATATCACACACAAGCAAATCCTGCTGAACAGTTTCCAGAAGTGATTGAACAGTACATTGACAAAGAACTACCAGAAATTAAAGGTGGGTTTAAAAGAGGCCGTGGCACTAGGGAAATCACTGTCAATGTCAGATGGATCTTAGCACAAAACAAAAAGTACCAGAGGAATATGTACCTGTGCTTCACTGACTATGCAAAAGTATGTGACTATGTAGAAAACAACAAATTGTGGCTAACATGGAGAAGAATGGGAATCCCAGAACACTTGATTATGCTTATGTGAAGGCTATACTAGGAGTAGGAGGCAGTACTCTTAACAAGTAAATGAAACACTACATGTTTCAAAATCAGAAAAGGAGTGTATCAGGGATGTGTCCTCTTTCCTCCATACCTTTTCAATCTATATGCCGAACAGATCACTCAGGAGGCCGAACTTTATGAAGAGTCATGTGGCATCAGGGTTGGAGGAAGACTCATCAACAACCTGTGTTAAGCAGATGACACAACCTTACTCACTGAAACTGAGGAGGACCTGAAGCGTTTGTTACAGATTCAAGGACTGTAGTCTGCAATATGGATTGAAGCCTAACATCAAGAAAATTAAAATTCTCATCACTGAGCCAACAGACAGTATCATGATAAATGGAGAAGAGATTGAGATCATTAATAAGTTCAGCCTGCTCACCTCCATAATAAATACTCTTGGCATCAGCAGTCAGGAAATTAAATGACAAATTGCTGTCAGAAACCTCTCCAGAGTGCTAAAGAGCA
This sequence comes from Elephantulus edwardii, assembly GCF_000299155.1. Taxonomy (NCBI): domain Eukaryota; kingdom Metazoa; phylum Chordata; class Mammalia; order Macroscelidea; family Macroscelididae; genus Elephantulus; species Elephantulus edwardii. Next base: position 18,038,911 of record NW_006399757.1, on the reverse strand, counting down.
ACATTTTTGTCAAGAGACTAAGGTGAGCTAGATCTAGGGTATGGTCCTCACAATTACTTGCTATGAATCAGAGAGCTGAACAACGACCAAGGATGGAATAAGAAGAATTTATGACCTTGAGTTGTCGTGCTGGAGAAGAGTATTAAACATACCATGGACTGCCAAGAGAACTAATAGCTCTGTCCTAGAGAGGGTAAAACCAAGCTGCTCCTTAGAGGAAAGAATTTTGAGACTGTCTCCCATCCTTTGGGCACGCAGGCAGGAGAGACTCATCGTAGAAGAAGGTGATTATGCTTGGAACGGTGGAGGGATAATGCAAGAAAGGAAGTCCTCAGATGAGATGGACTGACACAACAATTGAGGTATTCGGGTTGGTGTATCAGAGACAATGAGTGATACTGGCTTAGGATAGAGCAGGGTTCAGAACTATTGTGAATAGGATTGCCAGTTGACTTGGTGGCACATAACAATAACTACAACATAAAAACAACAAATCATTGCTGTTAAGTTTGTACTCACTTATAACTGGAGGGTTCCAGGTTTTCAGAAGGCTATAGATCACACAGGAGGAGACTTCCCATTTTTCCCTGTGGAGCAGCTCAGTCCGCACCATCACTTCTTATTCAATGATGGATGAGAAAGAAGCCAAGATCTCTCACATTCTCTCACTACACGTAAAGTAGTGAAATTTTATTAAAGTTTTGGATGTATTCAGAAATATGTATGTTGTTGTTGTTATCTGCCATCAAATCGTTTGCAACTCATAGCAACCCTATGTACAATAGCCCTAAATGCCATTCTATCCTGTGCCAACCTCACCATCTGAAACACACTTATCCCCACCACTCCAGTCACAGAATCGATCCACCTCATCGAGGGTCTTCCTCTCCTTCACCGCCCCTCCACTCTCCCAAATGTGATGTCTCTCTCCAAGGACCAGCCCCTCCTTGCAACATGCCCAAAATACGTCAGATGAAGCTTCAGAATCCTGACTCCAAGGAGCATTCCGGTGTCACTTTCTCCAGGACAAAACTGTGTGTTCTCCTGGCAATCCATGGTATATTCAACACTCTTCTCCAGCACCACAGCTCAAAGGCATCAATTCTCTTTCTATCATCCCTACTCACTGTCCAACTCTCCAATGCATAGCATGTAACTTTGAAGACTATAGCCCAGATCAGGGGCATCTTAGTCTCCAGCCAGATGTCCTTGCTCTTCAGTACTCCTGAAAGGTCCCTCACAGCTGACTTTCCTAATGCAATTCATCTCTCGATTTCCTGGCTGCTGTTACCAAGAGTGTTGACTATGGAACCAAGTAAAGTAAAACTGTTAACTATCTCAAACTCTTCACCATCCATACTGATGCTGCCAACTGGCCCAGTGGTGAGAATCTTTATTTTCTTGATGTTGAACGTCAATCCATATAGGAGGCTGCAGTCCTTGACCTTCTGCAGCAAGCGCTTCAGGTCCTCCTCAGTTTCAGCAAGGAGGGTTGTGTCATCGACATAATGCAGGTTGTTGATGACTCTTCTACCAATCCTGCTGCTAGTAGGACAGCCCAACATCTCGGATGATCTGCACACAAATTGAAAAGATATGGAGACGAAACACATCCCTGACGGACCCCCTTCTTGATTTTGAACCATGTAGTGTCTCCTTGCTCTGTTCTGACGACTACCTCTTGGTCCAAGTGTTGTGGTGGTTGTTATGTGCCGTCTAGTCGCTTGCGACTCATAGCGACCCT
>NW_006399757.1:17943892-18032957 GCF_000299155.1 Elephantulus edwardii | reverse complement strand
ATTTTGCTATTTTGACTGGGGTGAGATGATATCTCATAGTTGTTTTAATTTGCATCTCTCTTAGGGCTAGGGATTTTGAGCATTTCTTCATGTGCTTGGTAGCTATCTGAATGTCGTCTTCGGTGAAGTGCCTGTTCATATCCTGTGCCCATTTTTCTATTGGATTCTGTACCTTTATCTTGTTGTGGTGCTCCCTTTGATTTTCTGACTCGAGCTCTCTGCACATTTTCTTATACACTTTGAAAATCTGTATCTCGATCTCCAGCATTAAGAGTTGTAGAAATTAATTTTCAGTAAATCCAAGGATTAATAGACAAGAAAGCGTCCTGTAAATTTTTAACACCCATAATAACCTTTAAACAAGTAACTGTAGGAGACAAGTAAAATAAACTATACTACACTCACACAATTACTAACCAGATATGGATAGATGGATAGATGGATGGATAGACAGATAGATAGACAGACAGACATATAGATATATATCATATAGTAAGTATTTAAGAGCATAAAAAATGTTTATACACTGTTAGTCAATGAAAAATAAGGTTAAAAAACTGTATCTACCCTAATTTTTTTTCAAAATGTTCAAAGCAGCACCTGTAATAGAGAGAGAAAATCCACAAGGATATACTTTTTTAGATGGCAAACAAGGCGATCAATTTTATATTCTTGAACATGATGGCTATAGAACCCCAGGGAGCTCCAAGTATAGCATTGACATTCTTGTGCCAAAACTTTATACACACATATATACACACAGACACACACACACACAGTTAGTTCAGACTGCTTTACATCTACAAATAAAATCATGGTTATCTTCTACAAGGTCAGAGGGCGCTGACTGGCTAGGAATCTTCCAGCAGCTCTGAGGGAGAAAGGCAAGTAATATCCTCTTGTGTGATTAAGGCCTCCAAAAAACCCACTCGTCAGCTATGTGTCAGCTCTGATTCAACAACAATGGATTTGAGTTTGACTACAAGGTGGAAGTCAGGTGACCTGGCGGGTAGGGAGTTGTCCTAAACCAAAGGCCAAATGTCTCTGGCAGTTCAAGGAATGACTCTTGGACAGATTGAGGACAGCATTTTGTTTCAACTTTGACCGTCTCAGAAACCTGACAGAAGGGAGGGAATGTCTGAGTTGGAACTGTCTTGATGGCAGTGAGTCTGAGTGTTCTGAGTTAGAGCTACTACAAAAAAGAAAGAAAAGGAGGAGTTTCTAAAGAGGTATAGAACAAAAGATAATGAAGATGGATCATGAAGAAATGACACATCCTTAGAAAGTCATTTTACATGTTAATCTCAGTGACTGTTTTGTCAAGCAATGAGAGGTGCTTCATAAGTTGTCTAAATATGTATTTATATGATTGACAATACAGTTTAGAATATGCCAGTGAAGCCCAAGGGCATATAATACACGGTTTCATGCCAATATTTATCTTCTCATCAGTAGGATCAAGACAAATATAGAAGGAAGAAAACAGTAGTTTTCCTTTGATTTATTTTCTTGCAAATCAGTGACCTCCAAAACCACACTATTCTGGGGCCATATTCTACACCACTTAAAAACAAAGCCACTTTCTGAGGTCAATGCCAAAAGTTCTTTATAGACCTGAAAATGGTGGCAAAGTAAGCCAGTTGATTAAGCTACTAGCACTGTTTATTATGGAAACGAAACAATCCACTCGTGTTAGCATTAAAAATCAACTGTTTTCCAGAGTAGTTTCTGACTCAAGGTAGCCTTCTACCACCAAGGAGAACTGCTTCCAGGTTTCCAGGGATGTAAATCTTTCTGAAAATAGATTGCCAAATCTTTACCCCACAGAACTGCAAAACTCTAAAAACTTCAAACCTTTAAACTAGAGGTTGACAACTGAGCATTTTAACCACTGTATACCAAGACATGGAAAAATTTGGTAGAGACCATTTCTAATTTTTTTCTTTACACAGTACCAAATGAAAGCTCTCATATATTAATAGAATATATATGGAAAACAGATTTATTTTTTCCTAAATAAATCATTGTTGTTGGCTCATCTCAATTCAAATATCTTAATATAAATGGGCACAGACTCTCTGTGGGCCTTCCACAGTTTCCCTAGTTTGAATCCTGATGGTGTAGTAGTTTAAGTGTTGGCCCACTAACCCAAAAGGTCACCAGGCCATACTCACCATCTGTTCTGTGGGAAAACCATAAGGCAGTCTGCTCTTGTTAAAATTTATATTTTTAGATACCTGATGGAGGGTGATCAGTGAGTTGGAATACACTCAGTCATACTGAGTTCATGAACTTAAAACTGGGAAGTTTGAACCCATGCAGCAGTAATGTGGAAAAAAAGACTGGCAAAATCTGTACCTGTTAAGATTTAAGCAAAGAAAATCTCATGGTGGGGGAGTTCTATTTCGTAGCACAGGAAATCACCCTGAGTTAGCATTGCCTTGATGGCAAAGGCTTTGACTTTTATTACTGTTAATGTGAATGGCATTCTAATTTGTTCTACACTTTAAAGTTTTTTCTTATTGTGATTTGAGTGAAAGTTTACAAAGTCCACTGATGTTCCATTTAACAAGTCATATACGTTAGGATTCATGCCGTTGGTTACAATTCTGACATCATAACAGCATGCTTCCTGCTTCCTACTTGGGTTTGGTGTTTCCATTTGTCCTTATTTTCTATCCTTTCCTGCTTTCTGAGCATCTCCCCTGAGCAAATGCTTCCCTTATTCTCCTCTATGATTGATTGTTCTAGAGAGTGTGTTATGAAGAGTGGGAGCCTGTTATTTTTAGAAGTTTGTCTATACCACTGCTGGATTGAATGTTAAGTCACAGAAGTTATTTCAGTTCGAGGTTAGTAAAGTTATTAAGTATCAAGTGTTCCATCAGTCTCTTCCACACTAATAAACCTGGTCTTTTAAATAATTTTGAGTTTGATACTGTGCATAGCTTTTGTTGGAGTAGGGTTTTTTCCCAATTGGCCCAAGCAGGTACAAGCCTTCATATTAGAATCTCTATCATAAATGATAGAGATTTTTTAAAAAAGTGTTTAAGAAGTTGCTCAAATACAACTCTGTATATAATACTTCAGACTTCCTGTAGTGGAATTGATAGCAACCCTCACTGTGTATTCTAGGTTGTAAATCTTAATGGGGAAAAGCTGCCCATCTTTCTCCCAAGGAGCCACTGGCGGTTTCAAACCACCAGTTTGAAAGCTGATGTTAACAGCTTTGGGTTAACAGTGCAACTCGCTAGAACTAGGCCATTAGAGTGTCTTCCTTTGTATAAATATAGAACAAAGAAAACCTGAGTTTCTTATGAAGTGATATTTCATGTCTTTTTTATTTTCAGGAAACAATAACATCAGCTATTCATATTCATAGCTGACCCTCTGGTGGATTTTCAGAGGCTGAGAAGCTGGTGGATTTGAACCACTTGCTTTTTGATTGATAGCACAGCTCCTTACCCACAAGATCACCATACCTCGTTTTGTGTCTTAGTCGTTTATTTTCTTCACCAGGAGAAATTAAAATCTCTCACTAAACCATAGAACATAAGTAAGAGAGGTTTGTTGGGTTTTTTTTATTATACTACGTTTCTGTCAAGAAATAAACATATAATTCTAGGTTAAAAATAACAGTAACAGTATAATCGCCTCAAGAAGACAGAAAGATCAAATTTCTGCCCGTGACCTTTCAGGTTACAAAGGTCAATGTTTATAAATAAAATTGTGCTGTAATTCCTGTAGCCTATGACCAATACACAGGCATGAACAACTGCATTCATCACAAAAGTACTGTAACTTATTCTTAGTATGTCATATAAAGGCATACAAATAATATTTCACTTTGCTAAGCTTATTAAACATTACATTCATATCACACAGTCCATACTAGTTACTCCAAGCACTACCTATCAGCATAATCACTAACTACTATGTCTTATAAAATTACTAACAGGCTACTTTTCCTTATTGTTATAAGCTCTTTTTTTATTTTTTTCAAAAACTTACTTTCACCTTGGTTTCCCTACAAAATTTGTAGACATTGTGTTCCACACTTCCCTTCATTCCCATTGTGTTTCATACAGTCATTTCCATACATTGTGGGTTTTATTTAAATGTATTTATTTCTTTTATACTGGTTTACTTAAAAAGTCCTTCCTATTTAAGACCATTTATTGTAGAATGAGTACAAGGACCCAAGGGGTAGGAGGCTTAATCATAGGGTCTCATAATTTGACGGGTGGAGAGAGGAGTGGGTAAAAAGAAAGAGAAAAAAATCTGGTGTGACATAAGCTACTTTTGAAGCACATCAATTAAATTGTCCCTAACAGGTTGGGATGAGAGAGATCAGGCCCGTTAACATATTAATCTGAGCTTAAAATAAATTCACACAAAAAAATCACTGTTATATAAACCTGGAAAGGGGCATGCATTTACCTCTGAAAACACAGCTCTGGCTAAATCAAATGCCAATTTTCATAGCTTAATGAGTGGAATTAAAGACTGTGAGTCAGAGAGACCATTGAAACAAGAGTAGCTTCACATTCTAGATCTGACACTTTCTGTATAGTGTTGAATAAATAATTATATTCCAAAGCTACTGTTTCCTTACATGTAAAACAGGTTAAAAATACACCTTTTGATGCTGTTGTAAAACTCCAGTGTAGTAATCTATAATGTGATTAGCATAGTTCCTGAAACTAGAATATGTAGTAAACAAACCTGTAGATACTATGATAATGAATTTTTAATTTCTATATCACTATTCCTGCTAGTGGAATGTCCTCTCTTCTTTAAGTAAGGTGGTGGAAATTACTAGAAAGTTCTTTATTTGCAACCGTGTAGAAGGCTTGGAACCACAAGGAAGTGATAATCCCAGTGATCCTTCGGAAGTACTGACCCGTCTGTTATTTACTCCCTGATGAATGGCCTAGTGTAAAGAGCTGCACTATCAAGCTGCAGGCACACAGTTTGACTTCAATAGCTGATCCATGTGAGAAATAGGTGCAATCTCTTCCTGTGCAATAAAAAGACTCTGAAAACCTTCTGGAGGGTCAGCTATGAGTTAATTATAACACAAGAGCACAGAACAGGAAGAAGAAATCTCTAGACATGCAATACAGAATACTTCCTCACCTGAGATTGAAGGCCAAGGCTTAAAAAGTGGCACCACCAGTGAGAGTGGAACAAAGCCATACTACATCATCAAAGTTTAGGTCTTACAGCTGTGAACAGCCTAAGCATTTAGCCAGGGAGCTCTGGTGGCCTAGTGGTAAGAAACTGGGTTGAAATCCCAAAGCCCTGAGGTTTGAATCCACTAGCTGCTCCGTGGGAGAAGGATGGGTCATCCTGCTTGATGTACCGCCTCTGAAAACCCACAGGAGGGTCATCTATGGGTTGTTTCTCACTTGATGACATATCACAGTAAAAAAAGGTTTCATCTGGGTGCAATGGTGGCTCAGGAGAATTATTTTTTTTATTTTTTTTAATTAATTTTAATGAACATTTATAGAGATTTTGGACTTCCATACATTCATTGTTGCATTTTTTTCTCCCTGTCCACCCACCCACTCCCATTCACACTTCTCTTTGAAATGTAAAAGAAAAATTCTTTCATTGGTATTCTAGGTGAGACCTCCAAGTCCACCCTCCCCTCAGCACACCTCACGGCTCTGCCCATCTGTCATTGGTAGTGTGTTTGCTTTTAGGATGCTGAACGGTTATCCAAGCAGTTTCTAGGTTAGGAAAGACAAAAAGTAATGGGCTGAAGATTTACTTCTAAAAATCAGCCAGTGAAAATGCAGCAGCAACAGGAGTCTCATATAGTGACAGTTAACAGCAGGTCTTGTACGAGTCAGATGAGGGCAGAGCATCAAGGATCATGCTTTAAGTTGCCTTCAGTGACCTTCACAAACACACACGCGCGCGCGCGCACACACACACACACACACAATTATAGAGAAAATCTCTTTTCAAAGAATATGGCTATAAACGTTAAGTTCCCAGAAACACCACCTTACCAATAATCTGTAGACAAGCAATAATAAAAATTATTATCAAAGCTTTAGAGTTATTAGATATGCAGGCGCTCTGAGTTAGGACACTCTGATAAAATCCTCTTTGAGGAGTGGTACTGTTAACACCTTGGCAGTAGGGAAGCCACCAGTGGCTCCACAGGAGAATATGGGAAATCTCCTTTCATGTGATAAACAGCATCTAAAAATCTGCTGGAGAATCAGCTATGAGTCAAGCCAGACTCAGCAGAAATGAGTTAGTCAGGACAAAGTTAAAAACTGGGAAATCTTTTTGTAGACAAAACAGATGTAAACATTAAAAAAAAAAAAAACCAAAAAACAAAAACAGAACACTCTGGCCCTTCACATTTACTTAAAGTGGAACTCACTGTCATCAAGTCGCTTTCAACTCACAGTGACTCTCCATTGGGGTTATTCAGGGTGTAAATCAGAATGAGATTTGAACCACTAACCTTTCCACTGACAACACAATGTTCTGATGGATTAGACACCACAGTGCCTTAATATACGTGACATCCCTCACATACATGACAAAGAGGAAAATGGAAGAGTAGGTCATGGATACTCTTTTCATAGATATTCATCTAAATGCCAAATCTGAAAATGAACTGGAGTCATTCAATAACTCTAGAGCACTATTCTCTCCTCTGAGCAGATATTTCTGTGAAAAGTATTTCTTTGTCTTACCCTGGAGGAAAAAATATTAAAATAAATTAACATTTTACTAGGTCTCTAATTGGAAGTGGCTGCTCTCAACAAAAATGTTTATCAAACAGTGTGACTGGCAAAGTGTATTACCATAGCTGCAGTTATCCAAATTGCATGCTGTCTACAGCAAAAAGGGCAAAAGCCATCTGGCTCGTATAGCTTGCATTTTCAAGACAGCTTGCAGCTGGTTCTGATTAAGCAGCATCTCAGAACTCCCAGAGATCTATTTTTATCCCTCTAAGTTTATTTATAGTACTCACACATCCAGGGCACAGGGTGTTTACATTAATAAATGAACCACCACCTTTGGTTAAGAAAAGGTTTATGTGAGGCTGTGGTTTGGACTTCAGCTGTACAAGCTGGTCTGCAGGTTGAATACAACTGTCTGAAAACCAGTGTCTAAGTGTCTCTCCTCTTTTTCTTCACCTTCCAGCAGAAGCACAAAGAGAAGACACCTCCTCTCCCTCATGAAATAATCAACTGCATATAGTTTAACAACAGCAAAAAATTTACCTGCACTTTGTCATGTCTACTCCAGAAGGTTGCTAAGGCTATTGTACACAGTTTAGAAATGAGGAGACAAAAGATTGTTTAAAGAGCTAATAAAAAACAAACCCTCAATTAAAAATTGTTGGCAGATGAGGAAACTAGGATTCACACCCATGTCCTCTGGTTCCAGTGTCTGTGATATTAACAAGATAATACTGTCTCACTGTTGAAAGGAATAACAACTCTTACTAAGAATTCATGCTATGTTGTTGTTCTTGTGGAGTACCATCAAGACAGCACAGATCCATAGCTGACTCTCCAGTGGGTTTTCAAAAGAAGTTAATCACATGAGAGAAGACTGCCATCTTTCTCCTGCAGAGCAGCTGCAAAATTTGAAATGGGTGCCTTCGTCATTGCAGTGCAGCTTCTTGCCACTAGGCCACCAGACCAAATATTACTAATAATTCCTGTCATCGTTGTTGTTCTGTGCCATCCAGTCGCTTGTGACTCACAGTGACCTTACGTACAACAGCCCTAAACTCCGTTCTGTCCTGGGCCAATCGCACTGTCTCTGACACTCCCATCCCGATTACCCCAGTCACCGAATCAATCCACCTCAAGAGGGCCTTCCCCTCCTGCGCCTGCCCTCCACTCTCCCAAGCATGATGTCCTTCTCCTAGGACCGAGCCCTCCTTACAACATGTCCAAAGTATATCAGGCGAAGCCCTAGAATCCTTGTCTCCAAGGAGCAACCTGGTTTAACCCTCTCTAGGTTGAATCTGTTTTCTTAGCAGTCCATGGCACCCTCAGCACTCTAATAATAATGTTTAATAAAGAGGTAATCATATATTGCTATGGAAGAAATACATTAAAACACTATAACTGAACTTTGCAAATGCAAAGATGATAATGTACAAGAAAAAAATTTTTTCCTTCATATTTAAGTCTGCATAGTGGTATCGCTCATTATCACCAAATCAGAGCAGAGTTATTTACAGAAAATATGTGGATTATAAGGAAACAGGAATATTCCAATTCTTATAAGCTGTTGCCCAACGAATCCTATTCTACCAACCAATGAGCTCAGTACAAAACTTAGTATTCTGGTAACCAAAGAAGGCTTTCCAAGAGCGCCCTTCAATATCAAGCTTCCCCTGCAGTGACTTTCCTCTTTACTCACTCCAGCGATGATGGCCTTTTACCCCTCAAGCTCTCACCGTCTCCGTTCCCTCATACTTTTCCAACTCTCCTCCTCACCCCTGCTATAACATTATATATGCATGTTTTTCCAGCTGAATGGCATCTTCTGTTACAATGGAGGCTAGGTTTTCCCAGCACAATTTTGTTTTCTTGAGCTCTGCATGATGACCAACAGTTAGGAGCACTTGCTGTTTGCACGACTACAGGGTCATTCTTTACAAACTTAGAAATACAAAATAAGCCCAGTTCTCCAGATTCTTGTTCATCATCAGTTAAGCTGTTTTTTATTCTTTTTTTTTAATTTTACATTGGTTTGCTTACAAAGTTCATATGCACTGTTGCACACTATTCTTCATTCACATTGTGTTTCATACAAACATTCTCATGTATTACATTTTATAAAATTAATACCATTGGACCTTGCTCATCATTATTCTGTCTTTTCAGGTCCCTACCAGATCATTCCCATTTCCTTCACCCTCCCCCTCCACCCACCAAACTGTTCAACCCTGTGGTTTTGACCCTATCCTTACAATTCTCATCCCACCTCTTCCCGTTCTGGGTCCCCATCCATATTTTATTAGTTATCCTTCTATTTTTACAATAATGGTCTTATGTAGTATTTGTCCTTAGTTCACTCAACATAATACTCTCTGGTCTCTCTCAAGTTATGTATTATTTTTTTTTTTCAAAATTGTTCCTCCTGAGTGCTGCACAGTATTCCATTGTATGAATGTACCACCATTTTAACTCATCAATGTGATCATGGCCACATTTTTATTTTTTTATTTGTTTTTATTTGTTACAACTATTTTTTTCTTATTGTGATTTGAGTGGAAGTTTACAAAGCAAATTCATTTTCCATCCAATTTTTCATATGCATTTTGTCTTATGACATTGTTGTTGTTGTTGTTGTTGTTGTTGTTGTTGTTGTTGTTGTTGTTGTTAGGTGTCATAGAGTCAAGTACGACTCATAACAACACTATGAACAAAAGATCTGAAACCTCTTCTATCCTGAACCATCCTCACACTTCCTGACTCACAAGAGCCCACTGGAGCAGTTACCATGTCAATCAGCCTATTTAAGGGTCTTCCTCTCCTTCGTCAACCCTCCAACCTTTCCAGAATCATATCCTTCTCCAAGGAATAGCACCTCCTAGCAACTGCTGAAAGTATGTGAGGTGAAGCTTCAGAATTCTTGCCTTCAAAGAAAACTCCAGCTGCATCCTCTCCAAGAAATATCTCTACTTTCTCTTGGCCATGCATGGGATATTCAGTGCTCTTCTTCAACATAACAGCTCATAGACATCAATTGTTTTCTGTCATCCTTAATTCACTGCCCAGCTCTCAGATGCATATCAAGAAATCTGAAAGACCATAGCCTGAATCAGATGCACCTTAGCCCCAAACTGACAGAATTACTCCTCAATAATTTAGAGAGGTTCCTAACTTCAGATTTTCCCAGTGCAATGCATCTCCTTGTTTCCTCAATCATACTAAGGGTGTTAACTGTGGATTCAAACAAGATGAAGCTGTTGACAGTTTCAATCTCTTTTTCATCCATCATGATGCTACCTATCTGTCCAGTGGTAAGAATCTTTGTCTTCCTGACATAGAGATGCAATCCATACTGAAGTTTTCATTCCTTGGTCTTCTGCAACAAGTGCTTCAACTCCTCCTCACTTTCAGCAAGCATGGTTGTGTCATCTGCATAATGCCCTTCAATCCTGATGCCAGACTCCTCTTCATAGAGTCCACCTTTTGGGATAATTTGCTGAGCATACAGATTAAATAAGTATGGAGAGGGAATGCAACCATGATGCACTCCCATCTCTATGTTAAACTATGCAGTGTTCCCCTGCTTTGTTTGCACAGCCGTCTCCTGGTCCAGGTATAGGTTCTGTGCAAGCACAATCAAGGGCTCTGGGATTCCCATTCTTCTGAATGTCAATCACAACTTGTTATGATCCACAAAGCCAAATGCACTTGCATAGTCAATAAAGCACAAATAAACATTCTCCTGATATTCTTTACTTTCAGCCAGGTTCCTTCTAACATCAGCATTGATATCCCTTGTGCCACTGCCTCTTCTAAATCCTGCTTGAACTATGTACTATTCTAGCCATTTTTGAATGCTCATCAGTAGTATTTTGCTTGCATGTGATAGTAATGATATTGTCTGAAAATTCCCACAATCAGTTGTATCACCTTTCTTGGGAATGTGAACAAATATTGACTTTTTCTAATTCATTGTCCAGACAGCTGTCCTCCAAAATGTGTTTGAGAAGAACACTGTTCTAAGTGTTACAGCACTTGTCTGTCAGTTTGTTGTACCAAGAAAACTTGCAGGTGCTGTGAGACTGAAATCTGTGCCACTGGCATGTCAAATGCCATTTGGGTTACCCACGGTGGACAGGTTCTGGTGGAGTTCCCTAACTAAGATAGACTAGGAGGCAGGAGGGGCTTTCTACTTCCTAAGTAACGGGTCTTTGAAAATCCTATAAACACTAAAGAAAGAAGATAGTTAAAGTAGTAAAGCCCAGATTGGAAGTCAGTTGAAATGAGAAATAACAATAATAAATACCATTTAATAATTGGATCATGAAATATATATAGGTTGAATGCTGGAAAACTGGAAGTTGTTAAAAATAAAATGGAATACATGAATATCAACATACTAGGCATTAGTTAGATAAGATGGACCAGCTTTGACCATTTTGAATCGGATGGCACTGATTACAATATCCAAATTGTAACATCTCTCTTCCTACTTCATCTCTATGATTCTCATTTCCATTAAGCCATCCTGAATTCTGAGATTCATCACTGGCCAAATGATGTCATTTTGACCTTAAGTGGTAAATTATCATAAAGAGTGAGTTCTTAATTGGTGCTACTGTTCACCTTATGTTGTTGCTGTTGTTATGTGCTGTCGAGTCGCTTGCGACTCATAGCAACCCTATGCACAAGAGCCCTAAATGCTGCTCTATCCTGTACCAAACTCGCCTTCTCCAACACACGCACTCAAACCACTCCAATCACAGAATCGATTCATCTCATTGAGGGTCCTCCTCTCCTGAGCCATCCCTCCACTCTCCCAAACATGATTTCCCTCACCACCGACCAGTACCTCCTTGCAACATGCCCAAAGTATGTCAGACGGAGTTTCAGAATCCTTGACTTGAAGGAGAAGTCCAGCTCCACCCTCTCCAGGACAAATCTGTTTCTCCTAGCAGTCCATTGTATATTCAACACTCTTCTCCAGCACCACAGCTCAAAAATTCTCTATCATACCTAGTCATAATCTAACTCTGATGCATAGCATGTATTTGCAAAGATGATAGCCTGAATCAGGCACACCTTAGTCTCCAGACTGATGTCATTGCTCTTCAGTACTCTTGAGAGGTCCCTGACAGCTGACTTCCCCAATGCAATTCATCTCTTGGTTCCCTGGTTGCTGGTACCAAGAATGTTGACTGTGGAGCCAAGCAAACTAAAACTGTTAACTATCTCAATCTCTTCACCATCCATACTGATGCTGCCAATTGGCTGAGTGGTTGGGACTCGAGGAGGAGACAGAGTCAGAGCATTCCTGATCTCACCATCTTGTCTCAGGTACAGGACACTAGTCAGGAATCCCCGCGGCTGGCATTCCCAGAGAAATAGTTTTTGCGACTCAGGGAGAAGACAGAGTCAGAGCATTACTGATCTTACCCTCTTGTCTCTGGTACAGGACACTACAAGGACTCCTGTAGCCAGCATTCCCAGAGAAATTCTATTAATTAGTTGAAAGTTGAACCACATCGGTGTGTTTTGTTCCACCAGTCAAGTGTTCCATCAGTCTCTATTAGACTATTAGTAAGAAGGTTCATTAGTTCATTTATATGTGGTTGAGTATCAATCTACATTTTTCTCTACTTCTACAGTGATCCCTTTAGAGTACTCAACAGTGGTAGCCAAGTACCATCTAGTGCTTCTGATCTCAGTGGCATGGAGATTCTGTGCTCTATTAGTCTTTGCACTAGCTGTTTCTGTTTATCTTTCCTTTACTGCTTCTTCTTTACTTTGGACAAGGAAAGACTAACAGTTGCCCATTAGATGGCTGCTCAAAAGCTTTAAAGATCCCAATGACTATTCACCAAAGTAAGACAGAGAATATTTTTTTTGTGGATTACGTTAGACCAGTTGACTTTGACGACATAAACAAGTCTACAGTTCCAAGGAACTGCTGTTGGTGCAGGATAGAACAGGGTTTAGGGCTGTTGTGCATAGGGTCGATATGAGTCGGAAACGACTCGATGGCACATAACAACAACAACAACATAACATCAGGGCCTGAAACACATTTGTAATTTGGGATTAGGAGTTGGTGGATTTACCGAATTTATGTGGATTTCTATACTAACACAAAGTTGTTAGAGCTCAGCTCAAAACTAATTCTGTAAGGATGATGTAAAACAGGTGAAAGGTGATTTAGTTGTCACTGACGAAATCCTGGAATAATTTTAACCCACGAATGACATTTTCCCTCTTTATTATTAGAATTCTACAGCCATAATTACATGTTTGAGGGCTTCTTTGGAATTTTGCACGCCTTGATTGGTATCTGCTCACATCCATTTTAAGTAATTATGGTCATATTTATCATGACTCTAAAGGAAAGACCGCCCTGAACAAAAATGTTAGAGAGTATCTCATTTTTATCCTTGACGTCATTGCCATGCTCTCCTTACAAATAAATACCCTCTGATGGTAAAAACAGATAATAATGAATGGTTGCCAAGTTTCCTCTCCTCCAGACTGCCATAGAGGATTAAGTGTGAAAATGACGAAATTGACTATAAATTTAAAGGATGGTTTCATTACAAGCAAATAAAAACTGTCAATTTATAACATGAGAAACTACTTCATTGCCCAAACTTAGAAGGGGAAAAAATAATTTCAGTTCCATTTACTACCTTGAGCTGAAAAACACGACCATATTAATACTGGGTCCACATACAGTAACTCTCGAAAAACAAAAACAACACTTCCCCGATTCTGGAAGTTTATGTGTCACAGAGCACAAAGAAAGGAAAGGAAGTGACTGGTTTAAAATAGGTCTGGTAAGTGACTCAATTACAATATAATACACTCTTCTCAACGTCTTTCAGTTGTAAAGTAACATGTGGGCTTCACTGGATAAAAAGGCTTAAAATTCAGATACTAGCTTACTCCCCAGTGCCTGAATTAAGAAATTATTTTAACTGAAATATTTGTCCTTCATGGAGTCATTGATAAAAGTCACTAAATACTCTAGCAAGTAATTTCTTCAATTTGTACTTGGACTGAAAATTAACAATCTCCTTAAGAAATTTTATCATGAAAATTTCTCTACAAGACTCTTAAGTTCCTAGAGAACTCAAGTGACATCTCAGTTGAGGCTGTTGAGGTGCCCAACAGAAAAAAAAATAAAAGTGTGATGGACACACTGAATTTTCTAGAACTACCTGGAGTCAAGGATTCTGAAGCTTCGTCTGACATATGTTGGGTATGTTGCAGGGAGGGACTGGTCCTTGGAGAGGGACATCATGTTTAGGAGAGTGGAGGGACGGCACAGGAGAAGACAACCCTCGATGAGATGGATTGATTCTGTGAGTGGAGGGGTGGGGATGAGTGTGTTTGAGATGGTGAGGTTGGCACAGGATAAAACGGCATTTAGGGCTCTTGTACATAGGGTCGCTATGAGTAGCAAACGACTTGTTGGTTCATAACAACAACAACAACAACAACTACTATGTGCCTCACTACATCAATTATACCATAGAAAAAATACTAGATGCGCACGCACACGTGTGTGTTTGTGTATGAATGTGTGTTAAATATGTTGTGTTGTTGTGTACCATCAAGTCAGAACCAACCCACAGTTGCCCCTTCACCAGGTTTTCAGAGACAGTTAATCACACAAGAGGAGATTTACCAGCCCTCTCTTGTGGAGCAGCTGATGTATTTGAACTGTGTATTTGAACCATTGTATTGCAGTGCAGATTCTTACCAGTAGGCTACCAGAGCTCCCTATATGTTAAATGTTATTGTTGTTATAATGCCGTCGAGTTGCCTGCTACTCATAGCGACTCTATGTACAACAGCCCTAAACCCTGCTCTGTCCTGTGCCAATCTCACTGTCTCCGACACAACTACCCTCACTAACCCAGACAATGAATCAGTCCATCTCTTTGAGGATCTTCCCCTCCTGTGCGATTTCTCCACCCTCTCAAGCATGGCATCCCTCTCCAAGTTCTGGTCCCTCCTTGCAATATGTCCAAAGTATGTCAGATGAAGCTTCAGAATCCTTGCCACCAAGGAGCAGCCTAGCTTCATCCTCTCCAGGACAAACCTGTTCATTCTCTTAACAGTTCATGGTATATTCAATACTCTTCTCCAACACCACAACTTAAAGGCATCAATTCTCCTTCTATCATCCCTAGTCATTGTCCAGCATAGCAAGTGATTGCAAAGACCAAGGCCTTTGTCAGGTGCACCTTAGTCTCCAGACTGACATCATTGCTCTTCAGTATTTTGGAAAGGTCTCTGAAAGCTGACTTCCCTCAATGCAATTCATCTTCTAATTGGTTGCTGGTGTCAAGAGTGTTGATTATGGAGCCAAGCAAACTAAAGCTGTTTACAATCTCAATCTCTTGATATACATATATTGTTCACAGTTGCTCTCAGTTGTTGAAAAAAGTACTAAAATCGGTGTTAACAACATAAACACTCCTTGTTTTTTAAAGGAAGCTCTGATGTGCTTGCAGATAGGGAGGCATGCTGATAACCCAAAGGTGGCACCTCTCACTAGCAGCTCATCAGGAGAAAGATGTTCTGTCTCCTCCAGTATTCCACGTGATTTACAGCCTCTGAAAACCCATCTCAGGGTCCACTTTGAATCTGCTCTAACTCTATGGCAACAAGTTTTTCGCTGAAATATATTACTCTTTTTTAGAAACTCTACTCTGACTGACTTCAACTAGGACCAAGATTGATCTTAAATTTTCTAAGTACAGATATGTTATCAACCACCACTGGAACATCTTCCAAGTGTTAACAAATGTAGTTTTACTACATTTACAGTTACTAAATAGAAAATTATACTTCACAGATAAGAGCAATTCATAAACAAAGAGCAGAGTCTAATGTCAGAAGTATTCAGCAAGAGACATGGCTAAGGAAGGAACATTGACTTTGAGGTTAAAAACTTTGAATTTGAGCCAACTTTCAGCTCACATGCATTCTTCAGCTATTCTCGAGTCCTCTTGTGGCGTAATATTCTCAAATATTAAATGAGAACAATAAAGTACGCAGCTCTTAGAAGTACAATGAGAAGTAATATATGAAAAGATATACATAAGCTTTTAGCATAGTACTTTGACCACAAATAGATAATCTAGGTTTGCTGAATCAGAATGTAAAATGTCAACCAACCAGAAAAGTGACTAGTTCTTTCCATCAAAACGTCCTTGTCTACAATGAGTGAATGAATAATAATCAAAAGGATTACAAAAAGTGTTGGTAATTATATAACAATTAAACAAACTTAGATTTAGGAAAGGAAAAATGACTAAAATAAGAATTATTAATAATTAGTTTTGTTTATTTAGGGAGTGCTCATAGCTTAGTCCACAGAGGCTTTTGCTGCTAACCCCGAGGCTGCATGTCTCTGGTGATTCGAATCTGCTGGTGGTTCTTCAGAAGGAATACAAGCAATCTCTCTGGAGTGATTTTCAGCCTTGGAAATCCAATGGAGGGCCAGCTTTTATTTAGTAAGTTCCAGCTGGACAGCAGTGAGTTATTTAAATGGATAGAACTAAACTAATGACAATTTTACCATATGTAATAAAAACAAAATAGAAAAGAAAAATGAAAAGAAACATATGTATGAGGAAGGCAAGAATCCTTTTCAAATTTATGTATATTTCAAGTTTCTTACTCAGGATTTACAAGCCATGTAATTTATAGAGGATTTTCTAATCTTCATTCTTCCTTGTTTTCCTAAGTTAACCTAATATTTATTATTATAAGATAGTTCTCTGTGACAAATATTTCTACAAAATTGGTTCCCACATAGTAATGTAAATAAATCTCTCTTTCTGGGGTGTTAAGAGAAATCACTCTCTTTTAAATTGTGTAATGAGAGATAGTTTTAGGGAACTTAATTTCAAATATGTTACTCAGAAAATTGTTAATAAACTTTAACTGTTAAAAAAAGTATGTGAAAAAATAAAAACAACAAAAAAGAACTGCAGAAAAACGAAAGAATTTTCCCTGCAAACTATGCTACTATCTATACTTTGATGACTTAGATTACAATAGATATTCTTGGATTTTTTTGCAAATGATTACATCCATTCTACATTTTAAAGTATCTTCAAATAGAGTCAATTATTTTGTTGATTTGATACAGGAAGTGTGATGATGAACACTGTGACACTGATGTATCAAATGCGATAATGGTTACCCATTGTGGACAGTGTTTGGTGGAGCTCCGCAATTAAAACAAGCTTGGAAACAGGAGTGGCATCCACTTCTGAAATAGCGTCTCTGGAAATTCTATGAACATGGAGAAACAGTGACAATTATACAAGTGTTCAGTTCCTTCGTTCATAGGGTCACTGTGAGTCGTCTACAACTTGACAGCACTAAAACAACAACTTAGGTAGTGTCAGTGTAGTAGAGGCAGTTTGAGAATGTGAAAGTCAATTATCTAATAACAACTTAAACGAAAAACAAACAAACAAACAAACAAAAAAGAAACCCAAACAAAAAAAGACCAACAAACACAAAACTATTTCAACCCACTGCTATCATTTCTGAACCAACTCATAGCTGACCCTTCATCAAAGCTGTAAATCACACAATGGGAAATCATCCATCTTTATTCAGAGATGTCCTGATGGATTTGAACCACCAGGGATGTACAGCCTTCAGGTTAGCAAGGTATTAGTTTAAAGAGTGAGGTGTGCTACAGTCAGGCCATGGTTTGTTTGTTTTGTTTTGTTTTTTCCAGTTACTAGTTATGCATTTAAGAGTTGGATAATGAATAAGAGTGACAGAAGAAGAACTGATACCTTTGAACCGTGGTGTGTTGGAGAAGAGTACAGAATAGCCCACAGACTGTCAAAAGAACAAATAAGTATGTCCTGGAGAACATGTGACCAGAGTGTTCATTGGAGGCAAGGATAGAGATGTGTCTCACATATTTTGGGCATGTTGTTAGGAAAAATACAATATTCTTGGAAAGTTAAAGGTTCAGCAAAAGAGAAGACCCTCAACAAGGTGGACTGACACAGTGGCTGCAGTAATGGGCTCAAGAATGTCAGAGATGATAAGGATGGCACAGGAGAGGACAGAGTTCAGGTCTGTTGTTCACAGACTTTCTATGAGTCATACTCAGTTCAACAGTACCTAACTACAACAATAAATGAGATCACCACAGCTCACTGTAACACCAATTTATTGTATTGTCATCAAGTCATAATCAACTCAAAGCTGACCCTCCAGATGGTTTTCAGAGACTGAAAATTACAAGGAAGAGAATGCACAATTTTCTCCCTTGAAGCAGCTGGTGGATTCAAACCACCTGTATTAAGTACTTAACTGATTTTTTTTAAAAAAAGAAAATTACCAAGTAATCTAATTTTTCGAAAGTGTCACTTAACAGTGTCATTAACGGTTTCATTTGGCATATGTTTTATATAAAAATATAAATAAATAAGTACATATATATGAGAAATTTCTTTTAGAAAGTAGAGATTCACTAGTTTCTCCTCCTTGGGACCAGGATTCTCTGGTGACTTTGTAGGTGAAGAGTTGTGCTGTGAACACAAAGGCGGTTCAAACTCGTCAGCTGCTACTCAGGAGTAAGACAGCCATTCTCCTCCTGTGCTAAATACAGTCTCTGAAAACGCACCGGAAGGTGACCCAGAAGCAGCAATGAACACCAACAGCAACTCCTAAGGAACAAAATACATATTTTTTAAAAAGAATATAAATGTTTAGTACTAGGTAAAAGAATAAATTAGTGTGTGTGTGTGTGTGTGTGTGTGTGTGTGTATGAGTTACAATATGTGTATATATGTATGTGTATCTTTTCATTTTTTTAATGCCAAGAAACTCAGAGTAAAATTAACAATCAAAATGACCATTTAAGTCCTCGTATTTTCATTTTCTCTTTTCTAGTCAATACTAGAAAATTATTTCTATTTTTCCAGATTAAGAATCTTTTCTTTATATCCATATCCCCACTATTAAATTGTGTATGGTCTCAAAAGATGGCACCATCTTTGTAATGAGTTAGGACATGAAATAAACTAAATGTATTTTCAAATTTCTGCCACTTTCTTTCCTACATCTGAATTTACCCTGAAGACATGCCATTTGGGTCACTAAAAATAAAGGTGGTCCGGAAAGGCTATTTTTCAAGCTATACATCCATATTACAGTTTATTATTAATATAGCAAACCAATTCTTTATTATTCCTTCATTTGTGTAGCCATAAGAAAAATCAAGTAATTGAAAGGCTGAAATTCAAGGAGGCTCCTTGGGAATACCCTCCCCATCATTTTTATAATGGGATCCTGGCCAAGAGACTTGTTCTTGTATATATAAAAAGAATTACACGAAAGAGAAAGTAGAAAGAAAATCTTCCACTGGGATTTGCTTACTGACGTCACTAAGGTCCTGCTTACCCCTGACCTAATTTGCAAATTCAAAAATAGTATTAAATGAAGAAAAGTATAAAAAGGAAAACAAAATAAAAATCAAAAATCAGTCTTTATACTTCATTTTTTAATTAAGGTTAAAACCATTGATAGATCAGGTCCTAGTAATAATTAATATTTAAGGTGTATTTACATTTTATTTCTAAAACACCCTGATACACTAACCCCTCCATGTTGTCAATTAAGAGTTGAACTGATAGAAATCACAACTCATATGTCTACATTGATTAGTCACATCTTTCTAACACTATAAAATATAAAAATTATACTTTACAATTTCAATAAGGTTTTCATAAGAAACAAAGTAAAAGTCTTAGAATCCATATATAGCACTCCTGACACATAATTTATTACTGATCTAGTGTTGATTTTTTAAAAGTAGCTATTATTAGATTTTAACAAATTATCTACTTTGGGGTCTATATATACATTAAATCTTATCAGACACTAAAGTTATTTTTCACGACTACTGATTCCTCATTAAATAAAAAAAGAGAAATAAAGGAGCATGGCAATGTTCCCATTTTCCCTATGGTAGTTAAATCCATAACAAAGACTCTCTAAAGCAATTAATCACATACAGCAACGTCTGCAGACTGTCATAGATACATACACATTTAACTGGAAAATTTTCTAAGAAACATTTAATACTCAATAAAATGACAGAAGTTATCAGGAAATAAAATTTGTCACTGACAAAAACCCTGAGTGAAAAGAGTAACAGATAAGAAGGAATTGAATGTTCTCAATATTTTTTAGACATAATTAAATCCCAATTAAAATTAAAATAGGAGTTGCATTAGAAATTAAAAAAAAATATAGAAACTGATGAGCTGACATGACATAAGCTCCAACAGTTCACTAACCTATCCCTTATGCTTTATATTACATTGTAGTGTAATTTTCTTCAAATACATCTTTTTTTTCCAAGGAACACCATAAGAACTTGAGTCAGGGATGTGAAAAATTTGAAATCCACATTTCAAGTTCAATGCTTCTTGCAAGCTAGTTTAATATTTAATCTTACATTATCATTGAACGAGATGTAAAGAACAGGGTTCTCTTCACAGAGCTACAGTGGGTGTAACAATGTCTCATGCACAACAGTGGCTGTGAGCCTGGCCCAGGACTGGGGAGGAATTCACGACAGTGTCCATAGGGTCACAAGGATTCATTTTAGAGCTGACTTGATAAGCACCCAACAACAACAGCAACTAGGGAGGGAAAACAAACAACCTAGCAAGAAAAACATTTTAAAAATTAAGTAGTCAGAGTAAAATGGATATAAACTAACAAAGGGAAATTACTAGGTACACATTTGTGAAAGAACAAACATTGTATGTATTAAAGAGAGGCAAACTTAAATAACATTGTTGTTGTATGCGTTGGAACCGACACATAGGTGACTCTCCTGCAGTTTTCAGAGACAGTAGTAACGGAGAAGAAAGTCCATCATATTAGTGTAACTTTTTTTCACTTCTTGAGAAAATATAAAAACTCTTTAAAACAAAGTCTAACATAGTTCAAGTCTAAAAAAAAGTAAAATTCATAAACAAAGTCTAACATAGTTCAAGTCTAAAAAAAAGTAAAATTCATAAAGCCTATACACAACAACATTGTTGTTGTTATGTACCGTCAAGTCACCTGTAACACATAGCAACCCTATGTACAACAGCCCTAAACCCTGTTCTATCCCTTGCCAATCTTACTGTCTCCAACCCACCTATCCCCTTTTTCCCGAGTGATGGAATCGATCCTTCTCATCGAGGGTTTTACCTTTCTGCTCTGTCCTTCTACCCTCCCAAACATGTCAGTCCTCTTCAAGGATGGATCCAGCCTTGAAACATATCCAAAGTATGTCAGACAGAGCTTCAAAATCCTTGCCTCCAAGGAGCAGCCTGGCTTCACCCTCTCCAAAATGAACTTGTTTGTTCTCCTAGCAGTCCATGGTATGTATATTCAATACTCTTCTCCAGCACCACAGTTCAAATGCATCAACGCTCTCTTATCATCCCTAGTCATTCTGCATGGATCATAACAAATTGTGGCTGACTCTGAGAAGAATAGGAATCTCAGAACATGTAATCATGCTAATGCGAAACCTATACTTGGACCAAGTGTCAGAACAGAGCAGGATAACACTGCATGGTTCAAAATTGGGAAGGGTATACGCCAGGGATGTGTCCTATCTCCATACCTTTTCAACCTGTATGCAGAGCAGATTATCTGAGAGGCTGGGCTCTATGAGGAGAAGTGTGGCATCAGGATTGGTGGAAGATCTATTAATCTGCGTTATGCAGATGACACAACCCTGCTTGCTGAAAGTGAGGAGGACCTCATGCACTTGCTACAGAGGGTCAAGGACTGCAGCCTGCAGTACGGACTGACGCTCAATGTCAAGAAGACAAAGATTCTCACCACTGGACTAATTGGTAGCATCAGGATGGATGACGAAGAGATTGAGATTGTTCACAGCTTCAGTTTGCTTGGCTCCACGGTCAACACTCTTGGCACCAGCAGCCAGGAAATCAAAAAACATATTGCCATGGGAAAGTCTGCTGTTAAGGACCTCTCTAACGTACTCAAGAGCAATGGTGTCTCTCTGGAGACTAAGGTGCGCCTGATACAGGCCATGGTTTTTGCAATCACTTGTTATGCATCAGAGAGTTGGACAATGACTAGGGAGGATAGAAGGAGAATTGACGCCTTTGAGCTGTGGTGCTGGAGAAGAGTACTGCATGTACTATGGACTGCCAAGAAAACAAACAGATTCATCCTAGAGAGGGTTAAACCAGGCTGCTCCTTCGAGGCAAGGATTCTGGGGCTTCGCCTGACATACTTTGGACATGTTGTAAGGAGAGACAGGTCTTTGGAGAGGGACATCATGCTTGGGAGGGTGGAGGGACAGCGCAGGAGGGGAAGACCCTCTATGAGGTGGATTGATTCAGTGACTGGGGTAATTGGGATGGGTGTGTCAGAGGTCGTGCGATTGGCACAGGATAGAGCAGGGTTAGGGCTGTTGTACATAGGGTCGCTATGAGTCACAAGCGAATCGACAGCACATAACAACAATAGTCACTGTCCAGCTCTCTGATGCACCGGAAGTAATTGCAAAGATCATTGTATCAGACACACCTCAGTCTCAAAACCGACATTTTTTACCTCAGTACCTTGGAGAGGTCTCTGACAGAGTTCCTGAACTCTTATTTCCCTGCTCCACAGTAGGTCACTGGATGGTGGGGGGGATGGGGAGAGGGGGGGTTGGGGGTGGTGGGTTAGGGTTAGGGTTAGGACAGCAAGGTTTCAATTGGCTATGTTTCCTAAGACTCACCATTTGAACACAAACTTTAATATCAGCTTTTTTAAAACCCCAATGTGTCCTGTACCAGTCAGATCCGATTTGACGGTACACATAAAAAGCCCCATTGTGTAAATTTGGAGGAAAAGATATATTCCTTTTATCTTTATCACACCATCTGTAAAGTGCAATGTTCCCCCCTAGTTTTAGTTTCCCTAACTGTAACCAAAATGAGCAAATTTGTTACATGATGATCACAGGTGTTCACATAACTACCCAGATCAGCCACTGTGCTGCAACACATCTGGTCTGCCAGAACCAAACTAGGAAGTGGTGTGTGGGAGGGAGGAAAACGAAGAGTTGTCAAACAGTTTTTTGGCATTCAACATAAACTTCTATTCTAATCATTCTTCCTGATATTTATACAACCAAGTTAATTATACAAATTATAGTAAAAAATTTTGGGCTTCCACATAATTTTCTCCTCATTTATCCTTATATGAGAAAACTGGCATTCCCAAATATACATAAATTTCATATTATAAAATTTGCCCTGCTCACGAGATTGTACTCCAGTCTTAAAAACTACTCAACTACTGACTGCTTCTGGCAGTTCCATAGAAGAAAGATGAGAAGTCTCCTCCCACTAAGATTTACAGCCTCAGAAAACTTCCGGAGAGTCAAGACGAGTCAAAAGCCACTTGCTGCCAGTGTGTGAAAGAATGAATAGATAGCAGGCCACCATGAGTCAGAGTCATCGTGATGGCAAAAGGTTTGGGGTTTCTTTGGCTTTTTCCCCTCACTATTTTCCTTCTAATCTGAGAAAAGCATGACCATAGCAAAACTCTAATGCCAGATCAGTGCCAACAAGGGAGACAAAATATACATCTAGACAATGTGAAATAAAATTATTTATACCCTTTAAAATATACAAAATCAAGCATCACTATTTCTTGAAGGACAGTTTAGCTTCAAAAGTACAAGCCAGCCATTTTTCTAATGTAAATTACCACCCTAATATAAACTTGCTTACTCTCTAATTCATTGCCAGGGAGTTGGGATGAATTCACAGTTGACCCTCCATTGTGATTTTGCGGTTGTAAATCCCACAGGTAAAGATCACCAGTCTTTCTCCCATGGAGTGGCATATGGATTCGAACCAGTGAAGAGGTGTTGTCCGTTGGTTAACAGTAAAGCTCTCTATGGACTATTCCAACTGATTTTCTCTAAATAACAGTATACTGAGAGAAACACTTTAAAACACAAATAACTAGTGACCCATTAACACATTCGTTAATTTAATCTTAAGAAAACTCTTTAAAATAAAACACATTGATTATTTTAACTATGCAGATGATGAAACTAAAAGTGGAGAAATTAAGAAACTCAGTATCAGAACTGAGTTCCAACCCACGTGCATGGCTCTGAAACCCACAATCTCCCTGTACCCTTTCCTGCTGAGGGTCATCTGGGTGTGCTGTGACTTACGTTATCCTGTCAGGTACCATTGATCCAGAACTGACCCATAACTAACCCTTCAGTGGGATCTTCAGAGACAGTAAACTGCATGGGAGGAGACTGCCCATCTTTCTTCCATGGAGCAGCTAGTGAATTCAAACCATGTCCCTTTGGGTTGGCAATACAGCTCCTTACCACTAGGCTACCAGAGCTCCCTCTGTGCTTCTCTGTGCTATTTCTTAAGTACTAACTCAGTTTCTACCCTAAAGAATATGAGTCTGGGTGGGGGTGGCGGTATAATGATAGGGTCACAAAATTTGACGGGTGAAGGGAGGGGTGGGTAAAGGAAATAGGAAAGATCTAGTGTGAAAAACAATGCATATGAACTTTTTTAAGTGTTTAAACCAGTATAAAATTTAAAAAAATTTATTTACAAAAAAAAGAACACTCAGATCCCACAAAACAAAAATACCACGACTGATGAAGAGTAGTCAAATGATGCCACTCTTCACAAATCATTCATCTTAAAAACAATTAATTGGATTCCAAGTACAACATTTAACATCTTAAGTCTAACAGTCTGGAAGTCAGTATCTTTTTACGTAAGTGGTCTTTAATCTGCTAAGAAGAAGTAAAAGTCTAGTAAGCATCGCACACCAACAGAGAAGGAGGTATGAGTATCAAGAACATTATAATTTTAAATTACTTTATAATTTACCTCCGAATTAAGCCCAAGTATCAGCACACAGGTGCAACGTGTCTCATAAGGCAGGAAATTATAAGGGGATATTATTTTAATAGGAAGGAAATTTAAATATTCTGTGGCCCATTACAGTAAATATCTTGAGGAAGTTTGATATAAAAGGTAAAAAAAATAGACATTTTAAAATAACTGATAAAAAAAATAAATGGACTGAAATCTAACTGACACATACCTAGAAATGGCAGGAAAAATCCCATGGAAAGTTTGTAACCTGAAAATGTGCTTCATTCAGACCCAAAGGAAAACAAAAACTGACAAAATTACTGAATGGACCTGCTTTCTAGACACTCATATGCTCATCCTCAAGTAGATTAAGACTCAGTAGCCTTCCAGGGCACAGCAGAACCTGTCCAAAGGGCCGTGGAAGCTACACTCCTGACAGGGCTCGTCTGCCTCATCTTCCTCTGGCAAAGCAGTTGGAGGGTTTGAACTACTGACTTTCAGTTAGCAGCGCAATTCTTAACTGGATGCACCACCAAAGATTTTGCTTTATAGATAAACTAAACCTACTACCATGAAGTTTATTTCCACTTGTAGGAACCCTCCAATGGGGTTTCTGAAGCAGTAAATCTGTCCAGGTAGAGACTGTCCACCCTTCCCCTATGGAGCAGCTAGAGGATTTATACAGCTCATCATATAGTTAGCATAATATGCAATACACTATGCCACTAGAGCACGTGTGTGTGTGTGTGTGTGTAGTTAAATATATAGTTATATAGTTTTTTTATAGTTACATATATATAGTTTTTATATAGTTATATATAAAAACATATATACACACACCCCTATACATATATACATATAAATATATACACACACATGAGCACACACACATAAAAAAGAGAGTGCGAGAGAGCATGCACTCTGGTGGCCTAGTGGTAAGAACCTGCAGATGAGGGAGAGAACTGTTTAAAAGTGGTACATGATTAGGTATTATTGTCATGACAGGAGTCCAGAATGAAGGCTTCACAGTGCAGTGGACTTGGCGGGGGGGGGAACTGCATAGCAATGAAAGAGTCTTTTACTTATCAAAGAGAAAAGTGAATTGGGGGGAAGGGGGTTGGCAAGGGAGAAAAGTGCAACAATGAATGATTGAAAACCCTAAGTCTCTATAAACTTTCATTAAAATTAATTTTTAAAAAAAGAAACCCCCCCAAAAAGAAGAAGAAGCTGCAGCACAGCAATCCTGAAGACAGGCGGTTCCAGGCCACCAGCTGCTCTGTAAGAGAAAGATCGGCAATCTGCTTCCGTGCAATTAACTGCCTCTCAAAACCTACTTGAGGGTCAGCTATGGGTCAGTTCTGACTCTACAGTACACACAACTACAACAAACTGTGGTTGACTCTGTGAAAAAAGGGAATCCCAGAACACCTGACTGTGCTAATGCGAAACTTACACTTGGACCAGGAGGCAGTCATCAGAACAAAGCAAGGAAACACTGCATGGTTCAAAATTGGGAAGGGCGTGTCCTATCTCCATATCTTTTCAATTTATATGGAGAACAGATTATCCATGAGGCTGGGCTCTATTGGAGAAGTGTGGCGTCAGGATTGGAAGAAGACTCATCAACAATCTGTGTTATGCAGATGGCACAACCCTGCTTGCTGAAACTGAGGAGAACCTGAAACACTTACTGCAGAAGGTCAAGGACTGCAGCCTTCAATATTGATTGGAGCCAAGGAGTCTCACCACTGGATCAATTGGCAGCATCATGATAGATGAAAAGAATGAAATTGTTGACAACTTCAGTTTGTTTGGCTGTAAAATCAATACTCTTGGTACCAGCAGCCAGAAAATTAGAAGACAAATTGCATTGGGAAAGTTGTAGTCAGAGACCTCTCCAAAGTATTGAAGAGCAACACTATCAGTCTGGAGACTAAGGTGCACCTGATACAGGCCATGGTCTTTGCAATTACTTGCTATGCATCAGAGAGCAGGACAATGACTAGGGATGATTGAAGGAGAGTTGATGCCTTTGAACTTTGGTGATGGAGAAGAATAATGAATATACAATGGACTGCTAGGAGAACAAACAAGTTCATCCTTGAGAAGGTGAAACCAGGCTCCTCCTTGGAGGCAAGGATTCTGAAGCTTGAGCTGACATACTTTGGACATGTGGTAAGGAGGGACCAGTCCTTGGAGAGAGATGTCATGCTTGAGAGGATGGAGGGACAGTGCAGAAGAGAAAGACCCTCGACAAGATGAATTTATTCCGTCACTGAGGTAATGGGGATAGGTGGACTGGAGACAGTAAGATTAGCAAGGGATAGAGCAGGGTTTAGAGCTGCTGTACAAAGAGAGAAAAAGTGAGATGGAGAAATAGTTATTAAAACCTAGTAAGTTGCACAGCCAACTCAAAGGCACAAGGTTTGAATCCACCAGCTGCCCCACAGGAAAAAGATGAGCAGTCTCCTCCCATGTGATTTATTGCTTCTGAAAACCAGGTGCACGGTCAGCTATGAGTCAATTCCAACTTGATTATACATAATAACAGCAATCAGTGGCAAAAGTCTATAGTTCACACAAAGATAAGATCCCCTCCACAGCTTTTTCTTCTTAAAAATGTTTGCAGAGCATGCCGTTGTTGAGAGAGTGGAAAGTCCCTTATTCCCATTACCAGGGAGTATTCTGAACACATACACAAGGTGCCATCTCTCATTACCAGCCACCTATTTCTCATTTGTTTTCCTCAATCGTAAGTAATGAATTGCTGTGGTGTATTTCCTCATGTGGCTTTTCTAACTGTATTCAGGAGAATAATGAGAAAATATTTCATCTTGCAGCATGGGGGCGGGGGGAGTAAATGGCACTAGAGTTTCAATGCTGGTGGGAGACAGGACTGATAAGGCAAGAATAAAAGACTCTAGACAGTGAGTCCCCTGAAGAATACGCATCAACAGCATATCTCTTCCCCTACCTCACCACTGCTTCCAGTGTACCAAGCCAGGCATGTCTGATCTCAGATAAAGAAAGGACGGGGCAGGCATCCATAGGTTTCTGGGGACATTCAGCAGCACAGAGACCTGCTCTTGTTAGGTGCCATTGAGGCGAGCACAACTCATAGCTACCACATAAACAACAGATCTGCATCTTGTCCTATCTTGGGTCATTCTTACCCCGTCTGACACACTTGAGCTCATTGCTATAGTCACCGTGTTAACCCACCTTAATGGGGTCTCCCTCTCTTTCACTGATCCTCCACCCTTCCAAACATTATATCCTCTTCCAAGGAATAATCACGCCTAGTAACATGTCCAAAGTATGAGATATGAAGCTTTGCCATCCTTGTTACCAAGCAAAGCTATGCAGATGAAGGTTGGGCCATATCTTCTTAATCTGTGACAGCATGACTAGGTTCATTCAAACACGGGTGGTGAAAGACAGGAAGTCAACTTCAGCCTTGGGTCCATGATGTGTTATCAAAGCCACACTATTTATACAAAAACTGTTCTCTTTCCTCCCTTTATCTTTCCTGTATTTGTGTCTTACTTGCCTAAGAATAAGTCAGAAAAGGGTGTGGATAATACCCTGCAACTCTAAGCAAAAAAATACAAAACTGAGAGGAAGACCTTAAAGAGTACTAAGGAAAAGAGAAAAAAAATTATCTAGAGGTACACACTCTGTGACAGGGATTAGGGGTGGGTCTAGGGGTGTCTTTGGACCTTGAGGACATCTTAGTTCCAAGCTAAATGGCACCACCAGAGCTGCCTGAAAGAACTCAAGGAACAGAAGCCGGGGTCCTTTTAAATGCAAAACAAGGAGACTAGACACCATACTCCCTAAGGCACCTACAGGTACGCACAGTCTATCATGTTATAACCAAAATTCACTGGCTTTATCAACACTTCTAACATGAAAATGAAACTCTACACCAAAAACGCATGCAATCTCTCTTTAAGAGATAAGGAAAAGTTATTGGACTACAGCACTTTCAGAAACTCCTGAGGAAGAAAAAAATTGTAATAGGGAATTAAAATAGGGCATTGATCTCCGTGAAAAATCAGATACAAAAAAATAAGGACTGAGCTCAAGAAAAAGTAGATGCTACTATTTTTGTTTTCATAAATACGTCCTTGGGAATATTTTTTTTTTTAAAAAGTGAACCCAAAACTGGCCAGTGGTGTTACCCTATTACCAAAATCCAATAAAATCTTAAATTACCTTACAGATGAATTACAGCTTTTGGAGCTTATCCAGAATCTAATGTGACCCTATAGGTGGTTAGGTCAGACACCACAGAAACTGCCAAGAAACATCTGAGCCAGGCCAGAGAAGTACTGAAACATTCCACTGACATGGTAACCACCAGTTAACATAAAGCCTTCCCTGCAAGACTCAGCCTTGGAGTGTAGCTTTTCAAGAATCCAGCCAAGATTCATAGATTACTAAAGAGAGGTCTTCAAACCCAAAATGCCCCGATGGAAGTTTATGTGAGAGAGGAAATTTATCATTTACAATCAGCTGATGCAACTATTGTCCCATGACATAAGATTTTCATTCTCTCTGGAAATCCTGCACAATTTACAGGTAGCTACAATGAGAGCAGAACCAAAACTTCTGAATATTTTTAAACAAGTCAATTGTTTCAATGAGGTAAGTACATTATTTCCACTAGACAGATAATTGTCTTCCTGTTCAATTGTATTACATTTGTGTACCCAGGTATAAAGTGTTACAAATGGAAAATTACTGAGAAGCAAAGCAGTCATTAACATGATTTAAAAAAGGGAGCAAAGTTGTCACGAAAGTTTTACTAAGGCTTTGTTTTGTTCCCATTTACACAGATTTTATTTCCAGTCTCTTAAATGTTTGACTTCAGAGCAAATTATAAAGGCAGAAAGACCTTCACCCAAAGTATAGTAAAGGAGGCGAGCTATTCAATTCAGATGTTGTCAGTACAAACATATGAATAAATTAAAATGAATTTTTTGATTAATTTTTCTTTTTTCTCAAGAAATCCAGAAATACAATATCTGTGGAAGATTAAATCCTTTTAAAGCATTCGCAACTAGCTTTTCTTAAAAATAAAGGCCTAGAGTTTACTTTGTAAATAGAGAATTGGTATCAGAAAGGTAATTGTTTGATTATTGTTGCAGCAATATCATTTCCCTGAGAGAATTCTTAATTTTAATTATTTTCAATTAAGAAGTCTCAAAGCAAATAAAAGACATTATGTGAGACAAAAAAGCAACATCAGCAAATGTTAGTTAGAAGCAGAAGACTATTTCTAGATGGACGTTGTATATTACAGATGATCACTAAACTAGGAGACCCACAGAGTACCCTCAAAAACAAACAGTGAAAAGCCAGATAAATATAATGATAATCTGGATCTAACACACAATACTTAGTCTAGGAGGTACTACTTTATAAAGAAAAGTCCAGGTTCTAATAGTGATACTGTGATGTTTTCAGAAAAATGTTTATCGCGTCTGTTTTCCAAGTGTTTAATCTTTTCTGTGCCAAATGTATCAACAGACAAACTGAGTATTTTGGAAACAGAAAGGTCATACTTTTTTCAAGCCTATTTTTAGAGATTGTGGGTAAG
The DNA here is from genome assembly GCF_000299155.1 of Elephantulus edwardii. Lineage (NCBI taxonomy): Eukaryota > Metazoa > Chordata > Mammalia > Macroscelidea > Macroscelididae > Elephantulus > Elephantulus edwardii. The sequence goes on along the minus strand of NW_006399757.1, from coordinate 18,002,703 downwards.
GCTCTACTTGTTTTGTATAGGGTTGCTATGAGTTGTGGTTGACTCCATGGTACCCAACAACAACAATAATTTTTAGAACTCATCAAATTGATATTTGCACAATGAGTAAGAAAAAAATGTTGCAGATTAAAGATTATAATTAAAATATCATTCATTTATCCACAGCCAAGATTGGTATTAGATATGGCAATTACTGTTCTAATCATGGAGGGAAGAACTATTCTGACAAATAAATTACTTTTGCAAAGTAATAAAAAATTAAGTATTGTGTTATCAGAATGATGGTATCACCCCTGTAGAAGTATATAGATAGGACAACAGAATTTTAAATTGTGTACAGAAAGTCAAATTAAGTAACCAATAATCCTTGGTAAAAGTCTTTGGACTAAAAGGAAGCATTTTTTTTTTAATTTTTTTTACCACAATGAGAATTCAAAGATATATAAAGTAGGGTTAGGCTCTCTGTAAAATAATTTTAAAAAATTAATATCCCATCTTTAATATTTTAGAAAAGAAACATTTTGGCCAAAAGCTTCTTTTAGACATGCTTATATTATAAATTTGACATATTAGTGTATTATAAGATCTTGACAGTTATTAATAACAGCCCTAAAAAAGTGGTAAGTAAGAGACACTGTCAAATGTGATTTTCTGAAACTTCATCTTACTTGGAGCACTCTTGGTACCAGCAGTCAAGAAATCTGCAAAAGCACTGTACTGGGAAAGTCTGCAGGTAGGGACCTCTCCAAATTATTGAGGAGTGATTGTCAGTTCAAGGACTAAGGTACGTCTGATTCAGGCCACAGTCTTTCTGATCACTTGCTTTCATCTGAGAGCTGAACAATAAATAAGGATGATGGGAAAATAACTGATACCTTTAAATAGTGGTTTTGGAGAAGAGCACTGAATGTCTCATGGATTATCAAAAACCAAAAAGCTCTATCTCAGATAAAGTGCACTCAGAATGCCCCTTAGAGAGAAGGATAGCAGGGTTTTGGCTCACAAATTTTGGACATGTGTCTAGGAGAGGAGTATCATGCTTGGAAAGGTGGATGGTCGACAAAAGAAAGGAAGACTCCAGGAAGAGGTGTTTAGGCACAGTGACTGCAGCATTGAGTATCAAGTGTCTCAGCTCAAGTGAATCAGAGATGAGGAGGACAGCAAAGGATAGGGCAGGATCCAGGTGTGGTTTTCATAGAGCTGTGACGAGTCATACTCAAGAGCAGCTAACAACCACAACAAAGATCATACTCTTCTCACGTCACACCTGTTTTGACAGTAATTCATCTAATGGGGGGAAGGACCTCAATACACTGTAAGCTAATTACTATCTTATCTCATTCTGTATTGTTTGTTGTTGTTGAGTACCACAGAGTCGGAACCGACCCATAACTGATCCTCCAGGATTCTCAGAGGCAGGTAATTGCACAGGAGGAGACTGTCCATCCTCCTCCCACAGAGCAACTAGTGGACTCGAACCACATGCCTTCAGGATTGCAGAGCAGCTTCTTGCCTCTAGACCACCAGAGCCCCCTACTTTGAATTTATATCTATAATAAATTTCATGGTATATGTATTATTTCTTATTTTTTCAGGAGTTATCCAAATTTTCAATAAAGGCAAGTAATGTATAATATGTATAATATATCCTTTTTACTCACCCACAATTCCAGAATCCATTTGGCACCTAAGGGTTTAGATAAGAGTCTGTGGTCCATTGATTTCATGGTTCTTGATAGTTAATCGGATACACAAAAGTACCTACTGTCCAAAATAATCTTAAAGTTCATGGAAGATATTTTGTTAGAGGGAGGATCATTTTTCAGTGCCAGAGACAACATCATACTGACCATCTCTGTAATCAGAAACAACTTGTGTTTTACTGAAATAATATTAAGCAATCAATCAATCAATCATTAAATAAATAAATAACCCAAATCTCAAACTTGTCCAGTCACGGATATGCACAGGATCTTTTTCCTTTCTTCTGATGTCACAAGTACAACAAAAAAAAAATGTAAAACAACATTTTCTTTGTCACTTATAACCTTAATAGATAGTTTCCTGGAATTGTGTAGTCAAAGAGAAAACTCATTTCCTTGCACAGCTGGAAAGATGACATGACAAGTAAGGAAGACATCAAAAACCAGCAGATGAAATAAAAAATGGAGGAGCTATAAAGAGTCAACAAAACAGAACTCGTGCAGTGAGTTGGTCATCAAAAAGCAGTTGCTCACTTGTTTATTTAAGGTATGAATAATATCTCTTGAGGGAAGTAGCAATAATCATGACAGCTTTGGATACAGAAAAATATTTAGGGAGTTATTCAAGCAGCTCTGTTTTGTCAAGGAAAAAAATCAGGCTCTATATATAATCTCCCTCCTTTGGCTTGGGTTGGCAGACTTCAAGAAAAAGCAGAATGGTGGCATCATATAAGGTCTGTTCAATGATGCAGTCACTTCTTCCAGTGATGACTTATGGACCAAGTGTCAACTAGTAACCCAACCAAACACCAGGGAATCATACACTTGGCACAAACACTTTAAAACCCAAAGGAGAAAAGACAGAAAACCAATGACTACCTTCAGGAACTGCTACAGAGAAAAGCAATCAGGAAGCAGTAACAATAATAGTCCCCTATACCCTCCTCTCCCAATGCTTCCCCATGGTTCTGCTGCCTTGACTCTCAGATTGTCAATGGGGAGAGAGGTTGGGAGAGAAAACAGTCATCTACTCTTAATGCAAAACTGACCTGTGTAAAGAGCAACACGGGGACCATTCAACAAAAGAAGTATGTCATAAAAGCAAAGTTAGAGAAAAATATTCTACATGAACTATCACTGCAGGACTTGTTAACGAGCGAACAGAGTTCAAGACACGAGTCACATTTCTAGGGAAAGCATAATAGAGTTCTAACGTGACATACCGGGCTAGAAAACATGGAGTTATAGTCTCCTTTCTCTTTGAAAACAGACTCCAAATACCATGGATGCCAGCAAATCTACTGAGAGAGTCTATGTCTATACAAGTAAAGGAAAAGAACCGTTTAATTCTCTCTGTAATTTATTCCCTAGAAAGAGAGAAGGAAGTGGTTGGTGGTGCCCTGGTGGCACAGTGATTAAAGCAAACAGCTGCCTCTGAGAGATGATGTGTGTGTTTGCTAACTTATTTGCTAAGAAACGCTACAGAAATTGATCTGTGCATAATCAACATATTGGACTCAATTCTTGGTCATAAAAATATAACTTTTAAAGCCAGGGAAGAGAGACTAAACATTGTTTTTATGTTGTGTATCAACAAGTCAGAACCCACAGCTGACCCTCCAGTGGGTTTTACAAGGCCGTTATTCCACATGGGAGGAAACTGCCCATCTTTTTCCCACAAGACACACAGATGTTCAAAACAAACATTCCAAAAGGAGAATGCCATGGCGATAAACAGGCATCAACAAAAATTGTGCAAATAAACTGTCAATCTCCTCCCAAAAGAGGGGAAAGGCTTGATTAGTGAATGCCAATTTTGGGGGCTACTTTCTGAACTAAGAAGTACATTTCCTATTAAATTCAGTATAAATACATACCTAGAAATGTGCTCATCTGCACAAAACTGAAAAATAAACTTCACAAATAAATATATACTCTAACAATGTGTGTGTTACATTGTAGCCCATTTTATACTGGTCTTTTTCTAAAGGCAGCCTAGTAAATTGATTTTATGATCATCCATAGTGCTTCATGGTATACACATTTTTAAAACATAAGACTAGGTTATTTCTCTGCAGTTCATTAAAACAAAAATCATGGTTTTACTTAAAAGTGATCTAAAAATATTTGCCACTCCCAAGTGCTATTTCCTCAATGACCTTCCAAAGCTAATTCCTATGTGAAATGATAAAACTCCTAAAATGTATTTACCTTTTCTATGTCCCACTGTAAATATCCATGATCCTTTCCACTCAAAAAGGATTTTCCATGTGTAAGGCTACTGCCAAGCCTGACCTCAGAAGTCAGCACAAGATATTTTCAATTAAAAAAAAAACACCCCAAAACCCAAACATTTACTGAAGGAACTCCTTTTTAGCCATAATGAAACAAAGCATATCTGAAAAATTTTAAACCATCAGGCAAAAAAAGTCCTAAGATGACACTCATGTAAGACCAAACAATTCATTAAATAAATCAATATTTGACTAATACGCATTTAATTAAATGTAAAAGATTCCAAAGAAGTTGCTTATTTCCTTTCAAACTATAAAATTTGTTCCCCTAAATAAAAATATTCCAACTCTGCAGAATAGCATCTACTGTTTTCCTGGCAGATTTTTTTCAATCCACTGCTTCCTGCTGTGACAAAGTCCACCCCATCTCATCTCACAAGGGCCATCTTTTAGGAATGCCTTAAACTGCTGGGTGTGCAGAAACTGCTGCTGAGAAATGAGCTGGCTTTCGTGTCAAGAAGTACTGCACAGTCAAAACTGGGTTTATTTTCAGTAAATAGCTGGGGAAAGTGCATAGCCTTGTTTTCTTCTTACCGTTATAGCTTTAAATCCACCTAAAACACTATTTCCTCAAAAGCAATACAATCATGACATGAACTCCTAACAGTATCATTTGTGCCTGTCAATGATTTGAAAATGTTTTACACTAAACCCTTTCTTGGTTTTTCAGTCTACAAGAACAAAGATAAATAAATTTTATACACACACACACACACACACACACACACACACACACACACTGATGGCTTATTGGTAAGAAGCTGTGTTTCAATTCTGAAGGGATGAAGTTCACATCCATGAGCTGTTCTATAGGAGAAAGATGGGCAATATCCTCTGGGCAATTAACCACCCCTGAAAACCTGCCCCGAGAGTCAGTCATGGGTCGGTTCCAATTCAATGGTACACAACAACAACTATGTGTATATGTATACATGTGTATATATACACATACACGAAACCCAAAACTAAAACCAAGCCTACTGTGTTGTGTTGGTTCCAACTCATGGAGATCCTCCACTGCATCTCCTGGACTGTATTTCCACCCCCCCCCCCCCCCCCACTTGTTTAGGCCCCCCCCCCCCCCCCCCCCCCCCCCCCCCCCCCCCCCCCCCCCCCCCCCCCCCCACTTGTTTAGGCCTTTAGTTATCAGCCAGCTTCTGAAACGAATATTCACACCCTGAATCAGAGGCAAAAGTCTGAGGTCTTCAAATCCTTGTATTCTCCCAACCAGCCCAGATGAAGCAGAATGTAAGCCAAGTGAAATCCATAGATGCCACAGATTCTCTACACATCCTTGTCTAGTCACATTGGCTACCAACTGGCTCCACTGAATCCAATGCTTAATTCCAAGGTGTTTGTGGGTTCTTCAAGTCTCTGAATCCCTCACTTTTACTGGAGGCGGTGCCACTCGGCCAAAGACTGAAGCATCCTCGTGGCCTGTAAGTTGGGCAAGCTGGAACCATAGACCATCACCTTGATGAAGTTCAAGTATGCCAGAACCTTCATCTCAAGCATAGTCTTATCAAGGTAGGGGATTTGGGATCAATTTGGGCCGAATACCAGCATTAGCAGACTCATCAGGACCTTGAACATCTTAATGGGAGCATGCTTCTTCATTTTCTACCAAGGAGCAGCTATATTACATACTGCCAAGTCAGAATCAAACAATCAGACTCTCCAGCAAGTTTTCAGAGGCTATAAATCATATGGGAGGAGACTGCCTATCATTCTGCCTCAGAGCAACTGGTGGATTTAAACCAAGTGATTTTGAGTTGTCAGTACTGCTCCTTAACCTCTAAGCCACTAGACCTCTCTATTAAGGAGAAGCTAGTAGACTCAAACCAACTATCAGTTAGTATCCCAACACATAATTCACAATGTCAGCAGGGCTCCTCCATATATACTTAAGTATATATGGAGTATTTGGATACTTTAGACTAGTTATTGTTATGTGCACTCAAGTCACTTGCACTCATAGTGACCCTATGTACAACAACTCTGAACCTTGCTCTAACCTGAGTCAATCTTATTATTTGTGACACACCTACCCCCCCAATTACCCCAGTCTCTGAGTCACTCCATCTCACCCAAGGTCTTCCCCTCTTGCGCTGTCCCTCTATCTTCCCAAGCATGACATCCCTCTCCAAGGACTGGTCACTGCTTGCAACATGCCCAAAGTATGTCAGATGGACCTTCAGAATCCTTGTCTCCAAGAAGCTGCCCAGTTTCACACTTTCTAGGATGAATGCAAAGTCTGACAGTTTTGATTGTAAAAAAAATTCAATTCATAAATATCAAAGAAATACAAATGTAAAAAAGACAAAATTAAGTATACTGCAATTTTTAATAGGTATTTGGTGTATTTTCCAAACTTGACAATACACATCTTTACTTTCAATTCTGAACTACTGCATCTGGAGGAAAACAAACTCCATTAACTTCCCCTTCAGTCAGTTGATGTCTGTGCAGTATGCTTTTACTGCTTCCTTCTACAAGGAAATATACGTGAAGCAAAGAATGACATCAGAAAACAGTTCTCTAAGTTGTTGATGTTGAGTGCCATTGAGTCACCTGCGAAACTTATACAGAAGCTCTAAAGCCTGCACTATCCTGAGCCAGTGTCACTGACTCCAACACACCAACTTCCTTTGCCCCAGTTATTTTATCAATCCATCTCATTTGGGCTCTTCTTCTCCTGAGCTGTCCTGCCACCCTTCCAAGCATGATGTCCTTCTCCAAAGACTGGTCTCTCCTGGCCACAATAAGTGAGGTGGAGCTTCAAAAGCTTAGCCTCCAAGGAGTTATTTGGTTTCGCCCTCTCCATGGCATGTTCAAGACTTCTCTAGCACTACAATTCCAAGGCATTGTTTCTTCTTCTGACATCCTTAGTCATTGTCCAGCTCTCTAATGCATAACAAGTAATTGCAAAGGCCATGGCCTGGATTAGACACACCTTAGTCTCTAGACTGACATTGTTACTTTTCAGTACTCAGGAGTGATCTCTGACAGTAGATTTTCCCAATGCAATTCATCTTTTGATTTCCTGACTGCTGGTGCCAACAGTGTTGATTGAACTCTCTGAGTTAGTCTAAAACAATTCTTTCAGAAACTGAGATGTACGGGAAATGTTTAAATGATGGTATGGGATTGTGAAACTAGTAAAACCTTCACATTAAAAGAAAAGACAAAAGCATGATTTCATCTAATGTTCAGATAAGTTTTCAAAGAAAATAATCTGACTTTAAACTCACTTTGGCTAAGTCAAGCAACTTTTCCGTGGGCACATAGGGAAGGCACTGTGTATGCTATGTTTTCTCAAGGTGTTCTGGAATCTCAGTGGCCTATGGGACAGTGTAGAACTGTTACTACTACACATGGCTTCCTAGAGGAAATCTTTATGCAAACGCATTGACAAGTCTTTTTTTCCAAGGAACCAGTAGTGGGGTTTGAACCACCAATCTTTCGGGTGAGCAGTTAGCCACTGGGCCCCCATAGCTCCTTATGTGTATTGTTACTGAAATCCAGTTGATTTTGACTCATAGAGACCTTCCACTGACATCTTTCTCTCACAAAGCAACCTAGTGGCTCTGAACTGCCAACCTCTGATTAGCAACCCAACAATAAAGGCACTATGGCATTTAAAAATATATATTGTGGATTGATGAAGGGATGGATATGTATATATAAAAAGAGACTAACTTACTTTTTATAGTACTTGGCTACATGTAAAATATATAACTAAATATATGATTTTTTTTCAGTGGCTTTAACATGATTTTCTCACCCTTTATCCATGTATCTACATTGATTTCTAAACCTTAATTGTAATATAGCCAAAAGACTTAGATACTTTTGCTCTAAAATTTTAAAAACCTAACATTTTCACCAGCAATTTAAAATATCTTATTACGCATTATATGTATAACAATACTCCAGAATAAGAGAAGCCTAACAAAGTGGACTGAGAGAGGGAGGAAATTTGCACCAACGAATGAATTTATTTTTTTTTAAGTGAATGGGGTGGGGATAGGGAGGAAAATGTGCAACAATGGATGAATGAAAAATCCAACTTTTCTGTAAACTTTAATTAAAATCACAACTTTAAAAGTATTAAAAAAAGAATGGACTTATGGAGTCTGGAATTTTTTTTTTTAAATTTTAAGTTCAAAACTAAATTTTTTTAAAACCCGAAAAACTCACCAGTATACTTAAAGGTAATCTGTAGGAAATGGAAATTACTGAGAATTTAAAAAAAAATCTACATGTGTGTTGTGCTGAATCCAAGAGATTTTTGAAAGCTGGCTAGTTGTATTTATTAATCGTTCAAAGGGGCACTCTGGTGGCCTACTGAGTATTACTTGTGCTGCCTACTAAGGCAGGCAGTTCGAGTCCACTAGCTGCTCCATGAGACGAAGGAGATAAGCAGTCTCTTTATTTCAATATATTCACCAACCAATTCAAATAATCACATAGAAAGTTTTATCCTCTTTTTATTATCTTCTCTACAGCAATATCTGGGAACCTTTTAAAATTAGTAGTAGTAGTAGTAGTATTTATTATACTAGCTTATTTACAAAATTCAATCACATCGTTTTCACACCAATTCCTAATAAACTAGCTTATATCGTTTTCAGTGATGTGTATGAAGAATGGCCATAAGGACCCAGGTTCTAAGTGTCATCACATCAGGCTGCACTGGCTGACTTCCCCACCACACAATGTCTCCAAGACATTTCAGGATGAAGCCTACAACAGCTCCACATCTATGCTTATGGAGCCCCTCAGAGGATGGCCAGGCCCTACCCTGCTCCACAAGACCCCATAAATCCAGAAGGATGCTAGCTCAGTACATTCAAGCGAAGGCCACTAAGTTGTTTGTTAAGAAGTCCCAGTTGGTTCTTATCAGGTAAACCTTAAAATGACTGATAGCATGTGTGGAAAGGAACACACTGAGAGAGAAGACTGAAAATAGAGGGGTCCTAAAATGTGAGACACAGGAGTAACCAGTGATTACTGGTGATTTTTATAGGCTCTGCAACCCATGAAGATTTGGAGAGAGGATTTGTGCTTCAATAGAATTCAATAGGCAGCACTGGACATATAAAGCTAAAGGAAAACATGACTAAAAGGAAAAAGAATAGCTCTGGTGGCTTAAAAGCAAAACGCTTCATTGCAATCCCAATGACATGGGGTTTGAGGCCACCAACTGGTCTGTGGTTGGGTAATCTCTTCTCATACAATTAACTGCCTCTGAAAAGCCGTCAGACGGTCAGCTATGGATGGAACTCTATGGTACCTAACAACAACAACAACAACAAAAGCTAATTACAACTCAAAGAGAAAATTAAACCCCAGTGTTTGTGGCAGCAGTATTAACAACAGCCAAAAAAACTTAAATTTTCATCAACAAATAAACAGACTATTAAAATGTCTACTTAACTACTTTATCAGTAAGAGAAATGAAGTCGTGAATAGAGCTTGAAGACTTTATGCTGAGTGAAACAGGTTAGTCAGTCACAAAAGGGAAATTTTTTTACAGTATTTCCTGTATTTTGTGCTTGGTATGTACTGTAGAGTCAGATCCAATGCATAGCTGACCCTGAGGCGAGTTTTCAGAAGCAGTTAATCACACAGGAGGAGACTTCTCATTCTTCTCCCACGAAGCAGCTGGTAGAACCCTGTGCCTTCATGATTGCAGTGCAGCTTCATGCACTAGGTCACCTGAGCTCTATTTGTATATATAAATTATGTATTCATATATACAAATAGTGGAGAAGAGTCATGGACTGCAAAGCAAACAAGTAAGTCTGTCCTGGAGAGGGTGAAACCAAGTATCTCCTTGGAGGCTAGGATTTTGAAGCTCCACCTACCTCACTTACTTTAAGCATGTGACCCAGGGAGATCATCCTTGGAGAAAGACATCATGCTCAGAAGGGTAGATGGACAGTGCAGGAGAGGGAGACCCCGGATGAGATGGATTGATACAGTAGCTGGGGTGATGAGCATTGGTGTGTCAGAATTAGTGAAACTGGCTCTGGACAGGGTCCAGAGCGGCTGTACATAGGGTCATTATGCATCGCAGGCACATAACAACTGTAACATTCTATGACAGGTTTGGTAGCTGGAGTAGGATTCACTTCCTATACAACATGCCCCTGGAAACTCTATGAACTTTGATAAATGTCGATAGTTGTAGAGGGGCTTCAGGCCTTTTGTTCATAAGGTCGCTATGAGTTGTACTCGACTCAAAGGAAATCATCAACAACAACAACATATACAAATAGAGAGGGAAAGGTAAACACACAGTATACAAAGTTTTTTAGTAGTCATCAAGAGTGGTAGGAGACAGAGGGGAGTGAATAGAGATAGAAAAGAATATCGATGAAGGGTAGTACTGAACAAAACAGGTGATTATTGTAATTGCTGTTAATATGCTGTACACCTGTAAAAAAGTTGAACTGGAAAATGTTGTGTGATAGTTATCTTTACAAAAATGGCCAGTAAAGAGTAGCTGTGTGAGGGGCTGCTTACGCACCACAAAACAGTTCATAGGATTGAGGCTGAGAGACTTCAGGCTAGGATTTCATCTGCCATTTCAGTAAACTGGCCTAATGTTTAGTGCTTCTCTTAATTCACTGTGTAATTCCTGGAGCTTTAAAAGCTTGTAAATGGTCATTCAAGGCTCAACCACTGGCCTCTATTCACCTGAAGAAACAGCGGGAGGACAGTCAGAATAAGAGGTCGATATGAAATGTGTGTGTTTAATTGCCTCCATGAACAAATGGCTCCTTTGCCTTTCCATGAGAACAGAACTGCACGATTCCCGCCTACCACAGCTGAACATTTGATCAAAGATTTCATAGAAGAATACTGACAAAAGGGGTGGAAAGAAGAACAGTATTTCAAAATCTCATGCACTCCAGCTGGGGTCATGGAGGCTGCAAGAACCCCTGAAACCATCGTCCCAAAATGATTTTCAATCCTAAACCAAAAATGTCCTCTGAAATCATTTTAAAACCACATAATAGTGTAAATCAACTAGTGGAAAAACGTTTGTCTTAGCCTGCTCTCTTAAGGATGGTTCTCTTAATGTAGGATCAAACTAACAACAGCAACTTCAAAGTTTATTGAGGCAAGAGTTTTACCTTAATGAGTCAGGAACAACTCAGAAAAGGAGGGTAAGAACAGTTTCACAACAAATGATAATGCCACAACACTACATCATACAAGTAGAAACTGTTGTTTATGTTGCTGTGTATGCAGAAACCTGGTGTATGTGTAGCTGTGTGCACACTAAACAATTACAAAATCAAATTCAGACAGGGGAAAGGCTTATTACAATAGTGTTGCTAGCTTCTCTCGAGTCAGTTTTGACTCATACCAATGCTATGTGTAACAGCATCTTTGCCATCTATCCAATCATTGCTATGTCCATCCCACTGTTGCAATCACTGTATCAATCCGTCTCATTGAGTATCTTTCTTTTGACTAACACTCTACCAAGCATGCTATATCCTTCTCCAGGAAAAGGAGGAGAATATATCCTCCTGATGACATATCCAAACATAAGACCTTTTTTCTAAGGAGCATTTTGGAAGCGTTACTTCCAAGATAATTTTTTTAATGTCTCTGATCTATTTTTACTCTTTTGCCAACACTATAATTCAAATGTTTCAAATCTTAAGTCTTATTCGTTCATTGTCCAGTATCTTAGGCTGGGTTCTCTAAAGAAACAAAATCTATGAAGCCTATATATAAAGAGAGATATGGGGAGACTGACATATATGAAGGAAATGACTCATGTACTTGTAGATGTTAAGTCCTGGTCATTAGCTTAGATTCAAAATAGAGGCATCTAGGGAGGCTAGCTTTGGAAGCTACCAGCTTCAGAGACTGACATTTCTGAAGGTGGTTGCTGAAACGCAGAGTCAGAGACAGCTCTAGATTTGAAAACTGACAAAACCAAAGCCAGCAAGTATAAAAGGCCACTGTGACAAAGACCCAAACAACCAGAATGTATGTCTGACAGAGGGTTAAAATATAAATATTCTGTAGACCATACCCCTCAGGAGAGGTCTCCTCAATGAGATAAGGTTAATTATATCGTCACAGATACCCTCTTAACATCATCTCAAACTCTACTTGTCATCAAATCATAACCAATTTATAACTGACCTTCCACTGCGTTTCTGAAGCTTTGAATCACAAGAGGAGGTTATCTGACTTTCTCCCTAGTGGACTCAAACTGCTTGAAATATGGCACCTTGTGGTTTACAGCACAGCTCCCTATGAACTACACCACCAGAGCTCTCCATTATCAGCAACAACAACTCACTGCTGTCAAGTCAGGACTGACGCACAACTGCCCCTCGAGCTGGTTTCGGAGGCCATAAATCACATGGAGCTTGCCGTTGTTGATTCGAGTAAAGACAGAACTGACTCAGAGCTGACCCTTAGGCAGGTTTTCAGAGGCAGTTAACTGCACAGGAGGAGTCTTCCCATCCTTCTCCAGAGGAGCGGCTGGTGGATTCGCACTACATACCTTTCATATGGCAGCACAGCTCGTTACCACTAGGCCACCAGAGCTTCCTCTAATATTTGGGAGATTACTCGTCTTTTTCCCTGAGTAGCCAGTGTATTCAAACATCTTTCCTTTGGTTCAGCAACATGATTCCTTAACCATTAGGCCACCAGAGCTCCTTCTCCCATATTACAGAGGCTAGAATTTACAACACATCATACTGAGGATCATGGCCACATGGATACACAACAGTACCCATGACACAACAAATGAAAACACTATGTATGGCTTTGGACAAGCATGCCTTAGACTTCAAAGTGATAACTTCACTCTTTAACACTTTCAAGAGAATCTTCGCAGCAGATTTTCCCAAAGCAATATGCCATTTGATTTCTTGACTATCGCTTCCACTCTCATTAATTATGGTTTCAATTAAAGTGAGACCCTTATAACTTTACCACTTGTCTGTCAGTCGGTACTATGGTTGCTTGCAAGTTGACGCTAGAAACTATGCCACCGAGACATAAAATATTAGCAGGCTCACCCATAATGGAAAGGTTTTAGCAGAGTGGCAGGATTAAGACATACTAGGAAGAAGGGCCTATTTCCAAAATCGATAATACTTCACCAGTTAAAATCTCATTAACAGCTCTGCAGAATACATCACGAGGATAAAAGAAAAGGAAGAAATAAAGTCAATCAAGAATCAAGCTAAGGTATTTTGAGGAATAGAAGACGGGACCATGGATTTCAGCATGCTTGTGCTGAACACAGAAAGATGAGAGTTGAAAACATTTAGACTACTAAATGAAGTACAAGTAACAGAATGACTAAATCGTAAAAAAAAAAAAACCACCTCATTTTTTAAAAAACAGAAGTTTGTTTTCTGGTAGTAATATTTACCCTTGTAACACTTTTATAATTAAGTTACATTAATTATTTCTCAATTTATTTCCAAAACTTTTTCATCATCCAAAGCAGAACTTGGTAAGCAATAGAGGCAGCCTCCTCAACTGCAAATATCAGATTTATAATTCTTAATTGCCTTCACTTTGAAACAAGCAAGTATGCCATCTTAAAGATAGGTGCACTGGACCCAATTAATGACAAGTTAAATTACTTCAAATGCCTATGAAAGTTGGATAATGAATAAAGAAGACCAGAGAAAAATTGATGCCTTTATTGGTGCAGAGTACTGAATACATCATGGATTATCAAAGAACAAAGTGCACTTTTGTAGAAGTGCCCTTGGGGGCTCTCCTTAGAGTTAAAAGATGGCAAGACTTCCTATCACATACTTTGAGCATGTTATCAATTGCTGGTTACTGGGAAAGGACCCATGCTTAGGAAAGAGGAGAGTCAGTGAAGCAGAGGAAGATCCTCAGTGGAATGTTGTTGTTGTTATGTGCCATTGAGTCACTTGCAACTCATAGAGACCCTATGTACAAGAGCCCTAAACGCTGTTCTATCAATGTAGTGACATATTATCTGACCCACTGGACTTCAGCATAGAGAAGATTGTAAGGGTTTTACAGGATCAGGCAAGGTTTCAATCTGTTGTATACATAATCACTACAAGTCAGAGCCAATTCTATATTCTCTAACAACATGCTCTATTATATACCTGGATGCATTTGCACTGCATACAAATATGTAGATAGAAACATCCTTTGCCAAACTTATATTTACTTGAGAATATATTTCCATATGCCAACCTACAGCTGTTCAGCTTACATGTCTTATGTATCCACTTGTAAATTACTGTTATTACAGGATTGTGTATGTGATAATATTTATCATTGTTGTCTTTTACTTGTGTATTTCCCAGTGTTTTTCTTTGTCTTGGCTATGTTGTGCTGACTTCCCTCATACTGATTTTCCCTTTACCCAAGTTAATATATTTCTCTTGTTGTTGTTGTTTTGTTGTTGTATATCACAGAGTCAGAACTGACACATCGATGACCCTGCCCATCCTTCTTCCTCGGAGCAGCTGCTAGCCTTGAAACATATGCCTTCAGGATTGCAGCACAGATTCTTGCCAATGGAGATTCCTAATATATATATATATTAGGAATCTATATTACATATGCCTTATATATATGAAGAAAAAATATATATATTCCATTATATATTCTATAGTTATTCTGCCTCCTCTCCCCTCATTGCCATCCCTGACAACCATAAAACAACATTCCCTTCTGTGCACAAAACTTTCCTTGTCTTCCTTTTATGACTGACTTATTTCACTCAGCATAACGTCCTTCAGGCTGATCCATGATGAAAGATGTTTTGTAGATCCACTAGTATTCTCTAACATTGCATAACACTACACTGTTTAAATACACCTTGGTTTCTTATCCCTTCATCTGCACTAGTTTTCACTACTGTTAATATTTCTGCAATAAACATATGTGTACATATATTTTTTTTCATGGCTCTTATTTCTTTAGGCTATCTAACTACTAGTTGGATGGCTGATATATGAGAAATAAAGATAGATTGTATGGTATCATTTTTAAGGATGTGCCATACTATTTTCCACTGTGGTTACAACATTGTGAGATCCCACCAATAGTGTGAGTTCAAAGCTCTCTCCCACATTATCACCAGCATGTGCTGTTCTCTATTTGGATGGGTTTTCCAGTTGCTATAGTTGCTGAGATAAAATGCTATCTCATTGCTGTTTTGATTTGCACGATGGTTAATGATTACGAACTTCCCTTCCTGCATGTGTTATATGCCTGAATATCTCTTTTAATGAAATGGCTGTTAAGATAATAATTTTTAATAGTTTAAATTATTAAATTATCAAGGATTTAAAATATATAATTAAAAACAGTACACTAAACACAGCATTATAATATTAAATTATCTAACACAACTATACTGCTATTCTGAAATCCTTTTTATTAAGTGTCTGAAACCCAAACAATGAAATTAAAAGAAGACAAGCCCAGGAAACTTTATTTGGTTATACTTTCAGGTAGTATAAAACCACACAATTTATACATTTCAGAGCAACAAGTTTACTTTCCAGGTTATTTAATAATGTCTTTATCCCAGATGATGAGGATGGCACAGGACAGGATGAGGTTCAGATCTGATGTTCACAGCGTTCATACTACAAGTTGTAGTTAACTGGATTAAACCTAACACCACCCTTCTTAAAGGGATGAACAGTGAGCTTCCATCCTACACACTTTGAGCCTGTCATCATGCTCATGGTGCTTGGAAAATTTTATCATGCTTGGAGAAGTGGAGGTCTGAGGAGGAAAAGAAGATCCTTAATGTGATGGACTGATACAACGACTGTAACAATGAGCTTGAGGATGCCAGAGATTGTGAGGATGGGGCATGATCAGGCAAGCTTCCAATCTGCTAGCCAGGTCACTATTAGCCAGACTCAACTCAATGGTATCTAACAACTACAATATGCATGCTCATTGTGAGAACAGCAGAATGGCAAAAGCAATGTCAGGGCACTTAGAGGAATGGGAAGAGAAAAAGGGACCTCCAATAACCAGTATCTTTTACTACACACATACTTACTCTTACTTATATAGGGAGTTCTGGTAGCCTAGTGGTAAGGAACTGTACTGCTAGCCCAAAGGTATCTGGTTCAAATCCACCAGCTGCTCCAGAAGTAAGATAGACAACTTCCACTGATGCAATTTACCACCTTTGAAAATCCATTGAGGGTCTGAAATGGGTTGATTCCAACTCAACGATACACAATAACAACAACACAATTCATATATTAGTTGTTTTTCCAATACCTTGGTTTACAAACCATTTTAAATGACAAAAATATTTAACTGGTCTTCCAATATTTTTATACTATTATCTAGAGGAAGCAAAGAATATGCTGAAAAAATGAAATTTTTCAAAGGCCCCAAGGATTCAAATCGGACTTAAATTCAAGCACACAGGCCCACAAAATTTAAGAAAGTTACTGACATTTGTCTTCTGAAAGTAGTATGTTGTTGTTGCTGTTCTTGCTAAGTGCCGTCGAGTCGTAGACAACTCATTGAGATTCTATGAACAAAAGACCTGAACACTTAACATAACTTTCATCTTTTCTCCAGCTTCATAGGGTTTCCGGAGGTAAGCCATTTCAGAAGTGGATGCCACTCCTGCTTTCAAGCTTGTTTTAATCAGGGAGCTCCACCAATCACTGTCCACCATGGGTAACCATTATCACATTTGACACATCAGTGTCACAGTGTTCAGCTTCACAGCAACCACGAGTTACCTCTATAAAGCAGGTGGACAGACTATATGACCTCGAAGAATCTTTGACCAAAAACAATTTAAAAACAGGACTGAGGGCGGCAGATGAAAGTCATCTTCAGCTCGGTAGTATCATTTTCTGTCCACTAGAACAACTGAGCTCTCGCTATACTGCAGGCAGTATGTAGTAAGTATGTATTAGCAGATATTAGTAAGTATGTAGATTCTTAGGTTTGAAAAGAAAAATTAAATATTGAAATGTTGATTCCTTTGAACATTTAAATATTCAAACGATTTGGGGTTGCTGTTTTATCTTTAAATGAATCATTGTATAGAGTTATTGTCAGTCATAAATCCAGGTAAGAGATTGTCTCTCAAAAGTTTCAAGAATTGGCTCCTGTCTCAACTCTTCTTTCTTCCACATTTTAATTGATACAGTGATATTCTCTAAATTAATACTATCTGTGTTTCAAATATAGTTTCTCTTCAGATGACTTGCAAATTGAAATAGCTTAGCGCAGCTTCTCTTCCAAAACTTTTCTTTCTAACTAGCTTGCCAGCAGCTGATGGAATTGTGGTTAACAATGTAAAGTCTGGAATTAGCATACCTCTTCCATTCAATCTACTGGAAGAACTGACAGATATCTAACCCTCAATTTCCTTATCTGTAAAATGGAGATAATAATAGTACTTATCCTCAAAGGGTATAAAGGAAATTTAGGAAGATAAAGAAAACACAGTAACAAAAGCCTCTGGCTTGTGAAAAGAGGTTAGCTATCTCTTTTAATATATTCACTCTCACTAGCTGTACTACTACACTTGAAATTTCATAATTATTTTTGTTCCTCTATTAGGTTTTTCTGTCTTCCAGTCAGTCATGTTTTGGATATTCTTATTTCAAAACGTTTTAAATAAAACTCTCTTCTCCAATTTTATTTCTCTTATAAAAGTCGGCCCCAAACAATTACAGGGCCTAGAAAAGAGTGCAAATAGAAGTCCATCTATTATGCTTATAATTTTTTTAAAAGATCAAGCTAGCTCACTCACTCTCTCATTGCCATTGAGTCAGAATTAACTCATAGCTGACCCTTCAAGAACTTTTCAGAGGCTGTTAAATGCACAGGAGATTATCCATCTTTGTACCATGGAGCAGCTAGTAGATTTGAACCATGAGCCTCTAGGATGGCAGAACAGCACCCTATCCACTGGGCTACTAGAGCTTAATCAAGCTTTAATAAAGAGCTACTACATAAAAAGCAGTGCTGTGTCTGTGGCAGAATGCTTCCATCCATATGTGACACCAGGTTTAATTCTCTGCCAGTGCACCTGAAGCACAGGTACATCTGTCAGTGGCAGTTAATACGGTTCTATGATGCTGAACAAACTTCAGTGGTGTTAACAGACTAAGATAATCTAAGACTAAAAGGAATAAAGGCCTGGCTATATATTTCACTAGTCAGTCAATGATATTTATAAAGATCTAATCTCCTTGCTCATGCAGGTACCAGTAATTGGAAATTGACTCAACATCTGCTAACATGAGTCATATGTTATAAATAGACCTTAATAATCTGGAAACAATAAACCTTCATAATCAGGAAAACCAGGTTTAAGCTTAGAATTTTCATATTCTTAGGAGTTCCAGAACAGAAATTTTCAGCAGAAGAACTGCCTAGATTTGGTCCTGGTCTCTTCCTTCCAGTCATGCCTTCTTGCCCCACCTCCTCCAAGTGGTGCCTAATGAAATCACACCACCCAGCTATTGAGAATATTTTACTGCTCCCTTCTTCAGATGCTCCTTAAGCTTGGTATAATTTCATTATGCATTGAGAACCCAGAGGACTTTATTTTTTTCTTTTTATTATTTTTTGTATGTGTATCGTCAAACTGGATCTGACAGGTACAGGAGGAGACTGCCCCTCCTTCTCCAGCAGAGGATCTGGTGGATTCGAACCGCGTATCTCTGGGATTGCAGTGCAGCTTCTTGCCACTAGGCCACGAGAGTTCTCTGAGGACTTTGTTTATATAAACCCTAATGGAATCTGTGGCATTCTATCATGCATTTTTATCAGTGGTCGTGTATTCCTTTTCGTATGCTCCTACTAGATTAGAAGTTCTCAGTCTTTAGTGCCTGCAACATGTAAGACTCTCCTCAGGAGCATGAAAATAACAGACTCCTAAACTCCACTCTAGAAGCCAGTAGAATCTGAGGTGAGGTAACTACTAGCACAAGACGTTTTAGAGCTCTGTGACAGATGCTAACGTGTCACCAGTGTTGGGAAGACTTGTAGAAGATTATCAATTCCTTAAAGATAATGTCTTATTTGTATACTCAATAAATTCTTCTGATTTGAATTCAAGGTAATAGATGTTGTTTTTTCTTCCTGAGGAAACACCTTCTAATCCACAAGCTAGAGTTACTGGTCCACAACCCCTAGAGTTACTGTAATGATTGACCAGCATTGAGGCATGACAGCGGCACGTGCTCTAGATTCATGGAAAAGAAGATTATGAAGAATTCATGACAGAGCCTGGATCGAATGGTCTTCCTTATCCTCCAAGTCCTTATCATATATTTTATATCATCTAAGTCACTAACTTGGAGTAATCAACTTTTAGCAATGAGTTTACTAATGACATCACCAATGAGTGTTTCTCAATACCCAGAACTGGAATATGTAATACCAACTGGTGTATATTCTTAATACTAGTTTCTGGCACAGAGTGACCATTCAATAAAATATTAGTGGATGGTTAACTATTCAATGAGAAATGTATGAATGAATATAATAGTATTCAGATTGCAAAAACTGTTATAGATGTTTGGAAGATATTCCAAAAGCTATGCATGCCCTATTAAGTGGCACCTGTGACTGTTACAGTACACAGAACGGGGAGAAGGCCTCTGCCATATACCTACTGTTAAATTACAGCTCTAAGATGCCATATTATTCTGGATTATCCTGGTGGTCCCTAACTATAACCACATGTATCCTTATAAAAAGAAGGCAGGAGACATGCCAGACACACATACGAGGAGAAGGGGCCACAAAGGTAGAGGGAGTGAAGCATCCACAAACAATGGAATTCTAACAGCCACCAGAGACTGGAAGAGGAAAGGACTTCATTATCTCCCTAACAACAACAAAGCCCTGGGAGGACCTGCAGCTAACACCCTGACATTGATCCACTGACGTCCACACTATGTTGTTGTTGTTGTTAGGTGCCATCAAGTCACAGGCAACCCTATGAAGGAGAGTCCTCGACGCTTGGGTGCCTTTCATCCTCTCTCCAAGTTCATAGGGTTTCCGGAGGAGGCAAGCTATTATGGAAGTGGATGCCACTCCTCCTTCCAAGACTGTTTTAATCGGGGAGCTCCACCCCACTCTCTGTCCGCACTGGGTAGCCAACCATTAACGCATTTGACACATCCGTGTCACCGTGTTCAGCCTCACAACAACCAAAAGTGACCACAGTACGGCAACTTGTACATCAGGGCTATACAACCTAGAGGAATGTCTGAACAAAAACAATGCCATACTATGAGAGAATAAAATTCAATTCTTTTAATGCACAAAATATATGGTAATTTGTTGTAGCAGCCAAAGGAACATGACACAAGTTGGAAAAAATCAATAGCCAAATAGACAATTTGTCCAAAGACAAGTCAGGCCAAAGGTGGATTTCTAATACAGATGTCCTGACTCCCTCTGATACCTTTTCTGTAACCTGGTTGCTCTCTGTATTAGAGCCCCACAGAGTTCTCTTCTATCGATAGCTTGTTTCCAAATACTACCTCTCTCAATGTTTTGACATTGGAACAATTAAAAACTGACATAGTCTTCATAGTCATCAACTTTATCAATGATGGATCTAAATTAGACACATTTGACAAAAGTGGCAACAGGAAGCTGCCAGTATGAGGGACAGAAAGGCACTCGAGGCAAAATTGGCATTGATGTCAAATCACTGTACAGGAGCAAATGTCCATAGAGCAATGAAGGGGCAAGCACTCTAAATATATTTGCATGGGTTTTTCACACCAGCTATACAAATTTTGTAAGTAAACCAATATAAAATAAAAATTTTATTTTAAATAAATAGTAAATTTTTTTGGGGGGGGGACAACCATATAACAATGAAATAATTTTTTTTTCCAAAGAAAACAGAATTGGGGAGGAGGGAGAGACAGGGAGGGAAATGTGCAACAAAAAATGAATGAAATCCAAGTGCTTTATAAACTTTCATTAAAATCTACCAGAAAAATTTTCATGGAAAATGGTATAAATACAGCAAATAGGTAAAGCAAAGGCAGTAGAGTCATTTATCATTGGACATGGAGTGAGGTGGGCACCTGGTAAACAATAAAAAAAGAGGGATGACATAATTCCTTTTGCTGGAAAGCAAGTAAACATTGAAAGAGAGAGAACTGTACATTGTGATAGACTTTGAAAATAAAAGCTTTAAGTATTAATCTAACCACTACAGACAGACTGAAACACCTCAGACATGATAATGCCCTTCACAAAAGTATAGTGACAAGGTCACAGTTGAGAGTGTGACAGATTTACCTGTGGTGATTATAAATGATACAATGCTTCCTGATCTTTTTTTACAATTATAATTTTCATTTATTGATATTACAAATTTGCAGCATATTTTCCACATGAGAAAACTAAAATCTAGGGAGACAATAAATATCAGAGAAAGAACAAACAGGTAAGAGTTCCCAGGGCTCATGGTTAATTGTACTTTTACCAGTAACTTCAAATATGTGTTTGTATAATTTTTCATTACCAAATAAACAGCTAAGAAACAAAATATCCAAACCAAGAGTAATGATTTATCTGGGCTTGGGCCCACTGAGTGGGAGTGTTTTTTTAATAGTGGTAGAGGTAGACAATGGTAAGGAAAGCAGACGTTAAAAAGTTCAGATACCCGTAACCCATATATTGATTAAGAATAAAAAAAAAAGAAGAGAAAATGTAACTCAACAGGATATAAACATTTCCTTAATGATCCTACAGTCTACAACAAGCAATATAAACAATCCATCCTTTACATGTCTCTCCTCCCTAAGGAACCCCAGCATTTACCTTGCAGTTTAAGAATTAGTCACTCATTTAGACTGACTAGTCCCTGTGGATCCAAGGAGCTTGCAATCAACTAATGGGTTGTGGCATTATTGTCAGTGCATGATACCCCAGAGGAGGCCGGACCATTGCATCATTCAAGGCAAAGGCATACTTATTATGTGTGTTAAAAACAAAAGCCAACCCAAAGAGGGTTCCCCAGAGAGCTGTGAGTGAAAGACATGCAGTGCTTGTCTGTTCCACATCTGCTCTTTCTTTTAAAAAACCAACTTCCTGAGCAGACAGGAAAGGAATCCATTTGACTACATATATTCCAAAGTAAGTGTCCACTCCCTATCAAACATCATGCTGCAACATTGCCAAATAAGTAATTCAAAATCCCATCTTGAATGGAGAGACATGCAAAGGTTACTATCCTGACTGAATCTTTATGAGAGCTTTAAGTATTATAGTGTTCCTAAGTTAATAATTTAAATATGGAGAACTGAAAATATAGATTGAAAAATAAGACACTTTAAATGGGTTGTTTTCCTTCATATATATAATTTGACTGAAGATCCTCTAAAAACCAATATATTTTTAGAAGCTAGTAAATAACACAGCATACAAAAATAGTATTAATTTTAAAAAGTTATATTTTGGAAAATATTGGATCACTGAATTCTAACAAAGCAGGAGTGGTATCCACTTCCTAAATAATATGCCTCCAGAAACTCTATGAACTTGGATAAATGTTGATAGTTATAGAAAGACCTCAGGCCTTTTGTTCATAGGGTCACTATGAATGGCTCCACTCAAAAGAAATCAACAATAACTGCAACAACATTGTTACAATTAAACTTTATTCAGAAGACTTTTACTGTTTCCAGTATTCTTTTTATATAAAAAAATTCTAAGTATTTTTAATGTGTGTGTGTGTGTGTGTGTGTGTGTGTGTGTGTGTACGCGCGCACCATCAAATCAGATCCAACTGGTACAGGAGGAGATTGTTCCTCCTTCTCCAGCAGACCATCTGGTAGATTTGAGCAGCACACCTTTAGGACTGCAGCACAGCTTCTTGCCACTAGGCCACCAGAGATCCCTTGTTTCCAGTATTCTTAATAATAGAATGTGTTTTTAATGGAGAGTAAGGTGGCTATTTAATTGTTACAATAAGAGAGGTCCCAGATACTAAAAGGAAAAGGAGTGATAGGATGTTTTTATCACTGTGTTTGATAAAGCAGTTCCAAATTTATGATTTTTCCTCATTTAGGGAACTGAGTAGAGTCTATGAGCCTTTTAAATAATAACCACCTGACTGCAACATCTACTGTTCAAGTGCATCATCCATCTGTCAGTTTGCTGTGCTATTGTGGACTGACTGTGTGTTGCTGTAATGCTGGAATATATGCTCCTGGTATTTAAAATACCAGGAGAGTCACCTCTAGTGGACAGGTTTCAGAAAAACTTCCAGAATAAGACAGAACAGGAAGAAAGGCCTGACAATATATTTCTGAACACTCCTGTTGAGTAGGAACCAATCTATAACTGACCCTCTGGTGGGTCTTCGAATGTTGTAAATCATACAGGAGGAGATTGTCCAGCTTTCACCTATGGAACAGTAGGTGGATTCAAGCTACATATTTTTGGGTTGGCAGTGTACTTCTGAACATTAGGTCATGAAAACCGTTCAGATCACACGTGAATATTTTCCAATACAGTGCTGAAAGGTAAGTCCTCCAGCTTGGAAGGCATTCAAATGTGCAGTGGTTGGTGTGACAGACTTGAGCATACCAATGACTGTGAAGATGAACTGAGCAGTGTTCTTGTCTGTTGTGCACGTTGTATTAACAAACAACAATAATGGTGTTCAAGCCGTAGACAAATAAGTCACCTTAAAAAGAGAAGATAAATTATGTGGCTATCACTACAGAGAGACAAAAGAACAGCTCAGAACGGTAATTGAAGAGATAAAGGTCTGGAAAGCCAACAAATGAATAAGTAAGAAGAAACAAAGACAAGGGACATGACTCAACACAGACATTAAGCAGACGCATTTTTTCCAGTTATTCTCGCCACAATCATCAGCATCCTCAGCAGCATTCATTCTCATTTATTTGGCTCATTTTATGTGCAAGGTAGTGTATTGTTTAACTGGGAAAGCAAGGAATAAAATAGCCAATTAAACCGCCTCCAAAAGGGAAGATCCTCCTAGCCCTACAGCCTGCATTGAGGGACGAGTTCCATGATGGACAGGGCTGAGTAATGGGTGATGAGCCCTAAACCACCAGAAACCTTCAGAGAGACAAAGAATATGCATGGAGTCTTGAAGGCCAAGAATTGTCTCAAAGAGATAAGAAGAGTTGAGAAAGCAGGGCCTGGAAAAGGTAGACAGCTCCGTGAGAAGACAGTTCAATGAGGAGAAATAAAGCCTAGGACAGGCACAATATGATTGTGTGGGAAGAGGGGGCGCAGAGCCACAAACATTCTTTAAATTGGACAGAGACAAATCAGATTTGTACTCAATAAAGATGGATCTCACCAAAGAAAATCTATTTGATACCAAGGATTCTAGAGCCAAGCATGTCCTCTTCTAGCAACTTTCCAGAATCTAAGTATCTGTGCTCAACTTGACAGCACCCAACAAAAGCAATAAAAGTGTCAGTGCTCAAGATATTTACTTTGTCCAGTGTTCCTTCTTTACATCCACTTCAGCCTCATAAGTTGTATTTTTCAATTTTATTTTAGCATATATATTGAAGGTCCTTTTTGGCATTATGCAGGAGAAAAGAAAAGTAAGAGAAACAGCTAAGAAAGGTAGAAAGGCAGATGGAAAGGCAGATTATCAGTTCTTCCAACAGAAGGGAAAATGAACCCTACTTTGACATGCTTATTGAAATGCAGAGATTCAATATCACACATTACCTAGTAAAAGTTAGAATGTGCACTATTTTTCCTATTTCTATAATTGGCTTCTTTCCATTAATTTCAAGATCCTGTAACTGACATACTATTATCTTTTAAATCTGTTTTTAAACTTACTGTTTCACTTTAGCCATGAAGTTAAAGTAAGATATACTCAATTCACCATCTGAAAATATATATACATGCAAGTATATGATATATATAACAATTATTTTTAATTATTCAAAATAAGTCCCAGAGCCATTTAAAAGATAAAAAAGCTATCATATGTATTAATACAACATAAAATGAGAGAAGATACGTCTTCAGAAAGAATTGTAAACATTCACCTGCTAATATTTTTTTTTCCAACAGATATGAGTCTTAAATGTCTTAACATTTCCCCCAAATATCCATGCCCATGAACTCACTAGGCAGTCACATGGGATCCCAGGGACAGGGACATGACTTTCCTGTCAGGTAGAAACTTTAAACCAGTTCAGGACAAAGTCTAGCTTTGCCAATCTGTCTAGCACTGCTGGATTGCCAAGAAATGACATTTTTCTTGAGATGAGAAAAACTCAAGGGAGAAATCTAAATAGCTCTTTCAGTCATGGAAGGCACACAAGATATTCCAAGTTTCTAGTCAACATTCCTTGAGTATCCATATCTTACTTTTTCTCAATAATACTTTGTTCACACTTCATTCCTGTTTTTCTTCTTGAAGGATAATTTCCTCTGAGAATGAAAAATAAAATCTGAGGGCCCACATCTGCTCAGTGATGATTCTTTGTCCTCTCTCAGGACTCAGAGAATTCCAAAGAGACAAAATTGTTGCTGCAAATCAAAAATCGAAAGTCAAATACTCAGTTCATCCAGTTGCCAGCAGAATGACAATAGTGATATGAAGACAATGTCTCCTTGGAAGTTAAGAGTCCGAGGGGAAAACTTAACTATGCAAATGCCACTAAGAAGCATTTCTGTTGTTGTTGTGTGTTGTTGGGTCAGAACCAACCCATAACTGACCTTCAGTGCGTTTTCAGAGGCTTTTAATTGCACAGAAAAAGAATGTCCATCCTTCTCCCACTGAGCAGCTGGTGGATTCAAACAGCATGCCTTTGAGACTGCAGAGCAGCTTCTTACCACTGTCTATAATCAAATTCTAGGAAATATCATTAAAAAGACTAAACCAGTTTCTTCTCAATTCACCTCAGTTTCTCCACTTCAGTTGCATAGATACACAATTTTAAGATAATCTTATTAATTTATTTCTGAATCTTTGATTTTTTTATAAATCCAAAGCAACACAAATAAGCACATGGGTATGCATTAACAGCATATATTTAACATAATTTAAAAGTAAATGAATAGCCAAATGGCAATCACTATAAAGTCTTACTTGTTGGTAACCAGAACTCTGGGGATGCCCTGGTAGCCTAGTGAATAAGAAGTTACACTGTCAACCCAAAGTCAGCTGCTTTGCAGGAAAAATCCTGCCGAAATCACCAGCTGCTCTGCAGGAAAAACACAGGCAACCACTTCCTGTGCAAAGTACTGGCTCTGAAAATCTGCTGGAAAATCAGTTATGTGTTTGGTTCAAAGGCAGTGGCAATGAGTTGAGTTGAACATAGGTTAACACAGACAAAAGTAAAATGGGTAAGAAAACAGCTGATATGTAATAGCTCTATATAAAAAAATTGAGAATTTCTTCAAATCTTATTAATAATTTTACTTAATATGGTTATTGATTTCTGGTTGCCTAGTGGTAAGGAGCTGTGCTGTCAACCCAAAGGCATACAGCTGAAACCCACCACCATGAGAGAAGAATGGGTGATCTACTTCCGTGTAATACACTGCCTCTGGAAACCTGCTGGAGAGGCAGCTATAAGTTGGTTCTGACTTGATAGCGCATAACAAAAACAACATAGTTCTTAATTTTCTAACTCCAAAACATGTGAGAAGCAATAGAATATTTCTAGAAGCATCAAGCCCTGGGAAAGGGCATTGTATTTAGAATAGAGAAGAGTCAAGAAAAGAGAAGAATTCCCTCAATGAAATGATTGACCCAGGCACAGGAACCAACAGCACAGCCGAGATTTTAAGACTAGCACAGGAATGGACAAAGTTTATTCTATCAAACTTAAAGTTATTTGTTGGAATTCAATGCGATGGCACCTAACACAAATATATGAAACACTAGATATTCAATACATTTTGGAAGCAGGCATGGCATCCAATTCCTAAACAACACGCCTCTGGAAACTCTATGAACTTTGATAAATGTTGATAGTTGTAGAAGGGTTTCAGGCCTTTTGTTCATAGGGTCACTATGAATCGTGCTTGACTCGAAGGCAATCAACAACAATATACATTTATATCCTACCACGTGATCAACTTCTGTTGTAAAAAACTTAAAGAAGTTAATTTAATTGATTTCTTTTCCTTTTTAAAAATATTCTGAGCTAGCTCTGATGGCCTAGTGGTAAAGAAGGTCTGTTGCAATCCCTAAGACACGCAGTAAAAAGAGCAAGGACCTCAGGGGGAGTGCCATATCTGACCTTTACCAAGTTCAAAGGGAGAGAAGACTATCCCCATCCACAGCATCAATAACACAAAACCAGCTTCCATGAGGTCAGACATGTCCCCCACACTCCCATGTCTCCTTCTGCTCATCTCAACGCCAATCTTATTGCTTGGCTGGGTCCAAAATCTCACAGACCACACAGAACCATAGTAGGGGAGTTCAAAGGTTATAATTCCGATTAATAACAAAATATAATCAAGACATCTTCCAAAATGTGTAGGCAGGCATTTCAACCTTGAGCCTCATGGCTCTAAATTCTCAGTCCTGCCAACACTGGGTTCCCCCACTCCAAAATCCTAAATTCATCCATTGCTGCTCCTGTCATCCTGAAGGAGTTGGAAGACATCTTTCTCTCTGGCAAGGCAAAGAATCTCTTCTGGTGTAGGAAGAAGTGTTCCTTCTGATGCGGGAAAAGGTCCTATTCTCTGCATCTGTTGTTGTTGCTGTGTGTTATCAAATAAAAACTGACTCACAGCTGACCTGAAAGGGTTTTCAGAGGCAGTTAACCAATCGGGAGGAGAGTATCCATCCTTTTCCTGAGGAGCTCCTGGTGAATTTGAAACACTGCCTTCAAGATTGCAGTGCAGCTTCTTGCCACTAGGCTGTCAGTGCTACAGCCGTTCAATTAATTGGCAAGATCCTCTTGTAGACTGTTGAGACTGGCCAATCCCCTTGTGGAATGGTAGAGCCCAATCCCTTTGTGGATAGGCCAGCATGCCTCACTTGCACAGGCCCCCTCTCCATGTAGTCAGGCATCTACAAATGAAAAGCCATACTGAGACACAAACTCCACACACACAGTTCAAACCCACCAGCTGCTCTGTGAGGGAAGGAGGAGCAATCTCCTTTGGTGCAATTAACTGCCTCTGAAAACCCACTAGGGGGTCAGCTATGGGTCAGTTCTGACTCGATGGTGCTCAACAACAACAACAATAACAACATGTGATCCACTCTGTTATAATGAACTTAAAGGAGCTAATTTACTTGATTTATCTTAGAATGTATTTTATTTTAAAAACACATTCTCTTGAGCTTTTGATGAAAGGTTACATAAACAAGTTAGATTTCTATTTAACAATCTGCACATGAACTGTTCAGTAACATTTAGGACATTTATCACAAAGTGTCAACATTTTCTTTGAGGTAAGTTTATTCCCTTTACAGTACTCACGTTTCCCTTCTCCCTTATCTGTTCATCTTAGCTTTGAATAATTGTTGGCCTTTTGGTGGAGTGTTTCTTAAATACTACTTGAAGTAGATAGTGAACTTGAGAGTAGTTATACAGAGGTTATTGTAATGGGAGTTGGCCTGTATTTCATTAAGAAGGCAACCAATCATAGTCATCAGGGAAGCCACAACCTACTTGATTTGTCCTGTGACTCCATTTCATTTAACATCCATTTTTTTATGGTAACATACTGTGAACCAACTCAAGGAAAATACCCACTTGGACATTATGATATTTGTTTGTAGCTTTGTCCTGGTTTTCGTTTCCTACTTAATGACTAAATGGTACCACTGTGGGTAATGCACTGGAGTGAAAGTGGTGAATCATTAAAGAGTTTGTAAATTTTAAAAACAGGGGCAGGCCTTCTGGGTACCATATGCTTCTGGAAAACCCAATGTTGTGCTGTATTAATTGAACTGTGATGCTTTTATGAGTCCTCTTTAAAAATGCTTGCAGTGAACCTTTTATTAATGCTTGCCCTTATTGTTTATACTACTTAGCATTTCTATAATGATTTCTATTTCAAAGACGTTTTCTTTTATCATTAGGTAAACTTGCTCTACATTTCTATAACGGAAGGCAGCTGTTTGGCAAAATGAGTATGAAGAGAATCTACTTAACATTCTGATGTATAGAATATGGGATTTTGTCAGAAATCTTTAGTTTGAATAAATAGCCTGAACCTCCCATTCCATGGGTGGCATATTTGTAGTAAGTGTTTCCATGGTGGTGGAGGAAAAATAAATTAACTGCTTTTATACATATTGTTGTTGTTGTTGTTGTTGTTGTGTGCCATTGAGTCGCCAAAGACTCAGAAACCCTATGTACAAGAGCCCTTAACCCTGCACAGGATAAAATCCTGTGCTAACCTCACTGTCTCTGACCCCTTTACCTCAGTCACTGAATCAATCCACCTCATTGAGGGTCTTCCTCTACTGCACTTTACCTCCATCCTCACAGCATGACTTCTTCAAAGACTGGTACCTCCTTGCAACATGTCCAAAGTATGTCAGATGAAGCTTCAGAAGCCTTGCCTCCAGAAAGTAGCCTGGTCTCACCCTCTCCAGGACAAACCTGTTTGTTCTCTTAGCAGTCCATGGTATATTTAATACTCTTCTCCAACACCACAGCTCAAGGGCATCAATTCTTCTTCTATCATCCCTAGTCATTTTCCAGCTCTCTGATGCATAGCAAGTGATTTCTAAGAACATGCCTTGTATCAGGCACACCTTAGTCTCCAGACTGACATAGTTGCTCATCAGTATGTAGGGCTTCAAAAACTAAGGATATAAGACTTTGCAACAGAGATATGGTAGTTCTATCTTCCAAACTCATCTAGAGGTCATAGAAAGCCACAGCATCGCACAACTTCAGGAGATATCATGTACGTTTTCACCTCCCTGTTTAAAAGATAATGTGATAAGAGCAAAAGTTTACAGAGCAAATTGGTTTTCCATTCCACTATTCAAACATCTTTTAATGATATAAATTACAATACTACTCCTTCTTCCCCCCTGTGATTCTTGTTTCCATTAATCCTTTTTTCTTGTTCCTATCTTCTCAGCTTCTACCATAGACAGACAATGACTGTTTTTCCTAAGTGATTGCTCTAAGGAATGAGTACCTCCCTGGTGTTATAGTTCACTTCATTACTCAAGCTCATGTTGTCAAGTCATAACTGACCCTCCATTGGGTTTCCGAGACTATAAATCACATGGAGTTGCTAATGAATACAAATGGCCAGAGAGGGGTGGCATTTGGATTAGCAGTGGAACTCTCTATGGTCAAGGTTATGAGAGCGGGATCACTTCATAGTCATCTACTATTTGGATGAAAATTGAACCACAGGAGAGATATCATGTATATTGTGTTTTGCTTGGAAAATTTCTTTGGAAGAATATTCATCAACACTACTCCCTGAAATCTCTTGATGTTAGCTATCCTTACCCTGGCTTCATGGTGACCTTAAATAAGACAGAAAGGTTGCCTGGTTCTATGCCACCTTCACTGTCCTTAGTAAGTTTGAGTCTATGGAGGAGGGTATTGTGTCAGACTCATTGAGACTGCCCTTGTCTTCCCTCACAGGGGAGTTGACACAGTGACTGCAGCAATGGGCTTTAGTATATCACAGACTGTGAGGATGGCACCGGATAGGACAGGTTCAGATCGGTTGTTCACAGGGTTGTAATAAGTCATACTCGACTTGATCGTACCTAACAATATCCAACCACCCTCTGTTTTATTAAATTGTGTACTTTTTAACAAAAAATACATACTTTTCAAACAATGGAGAAAAGTCATACAGTGGATGATTTTTAATCTGAGACAGGCCAATATATTTATATTCATTATGTTCTGACTCAAATCACGTTTCTTATAATTTTGAGGTAACACTTAAAAAAGGAAAAGTACCCTACCTCTAAGAAGCTCTTTGTTTCACCTCCACATAAAACCTAGACGAATTAGATAGTGGAGACTATATGTAAGGCAGCAGGATTTTTCCTCAATAATGATGACTTGCTCTAGTTTTCCAGGAATTCAGGTGGCCTCGTGGAAAGGATCTGTGCTGCCAATCTAAAGGTAAACAGTTCGATCCACTAGCTGCTCCATAAGAGAAAGGTGGACAACTCCTCCCCTGCAAAGTACTGCCTCTAAAAACCCACTGGAGGGTCAGCTATTGAGATGGTTATGACTTGATAGTATGTAACAACAAAACCAGGTTTCTCACAGGGTAAGGAGCTGCACTGCCAAATCAAAGGCAGGCAGCTGCCTGTGGTGAAAAGAAGGACCACCACCTTCCATGGCAGCTTTTGGCCTCTGACAACTCACTGGAGGGTCAGCTATGAGTCATTTCTGACATGACAACAATGAGTCTTTTTTTTTTTGCACAAGGTTTTTACAATTGTGGCCCATGGAGGAAATACCTACATTGAGATAGGACTTTTGTGAGACACTTTTAGTTTTTATATCATCATAATGACTCTATTGCATACAAAAACAACAACATGGGCTCAAAATGAGATACACTAGTACTCTGGACCAATTAAAAGAACATTTCTGCATTCTGCAAAGTTATAGTGATGAACACTATTCATTATATTATCCAGAGTATTCATCACATATCACTTTCCAATTCTAAGCATAAGACTCTTCAGGAAAGAAATCAGGATTATTTTTTTTAAATAGGTAACTGCTATGGTCTGGTAAGGTAAATTTGGAAAATGCCGGATCAGATGAACCTCAAAGTCTTTCCTTCTAAGATTTTGTAATCTTGATAAAATAAAGGCACTCTAGTAACACAGTCTGCAGGGAGTTGCACTGCTAACACAAAGGCTCTAAGTTGCTAGCTGTTCAAATCTGCCAGCAGCTGTGCAGGATAAAGACGGTCACTGCTTTTCATGTCAAACCACTGTCCTCAAACCCAACGGAGGATCACTATGAGTCAGAATCAACAGCAGTGAATAAAAATTAAAACACTCACACTGCTGTGGAAAAGAAGTTAGTACCTGTTTCTATGTTCATTAAATCACTTAACTAAAACACTGAATGGACAAAATTATTTCTATTTCTGGCTCTTAGACTAATGGATGCTGACCATAAGGGTGAAAATTAGGTTTCAGTGTTCTTTGTATTCCTACTGGGTAACCCATTCAATACCAGGAACAAAATAAGTGCTTCATAAATTCTGAATGAATTAACAAACTTATATCTCACCTGCAGCATCTAGTTGCAAATTTTATGCCGATTATCCTCTATTTAGTCTCCTTAGCGCCTCGGGCAATTCTCAATGTTCTAACTTAAAATATTAGTAAGTAAAAGGATTGAAGCAAAATTTAATTAATTTTATATCTAAAAAGTTGAACATCCAGTTATAAATAAATAAAATTGGTTGTTCAAACACATCCACAGACCTCACAATTGCTCCTGAAAAGTCATGCATTGCCTTAAAAACAACATAGAGTCTGACTACCCAATTCAGGGTTGTTTAAGTCAGAAGTACATCAAAGGCAACTAACAATTATTTCTCTAGTTTCATAGTCAGACAGTCCTTTTTGGTTTTTTATGCAAAGCTTTTTTTATTAATAACATATAATATAAAAATGATATTTTTCTATTTTATTTTTATGTTATTTGCTTTTTATGCAAAGCTTATTTTTATTCTTTCCATCAAATCTCTTATTTTTTAAAATATAGTTATTTTTTATTGGTATGCTTACAAAGTTAGTGTATATAATTAGTCCTATTTTATACTTGACATCAACAGCACTTGAGTACAGATACAGAATTTCTGTGAGAGTAATATTAATACATCAAGAAAAAAATGAATTCATACTATCCTAGAACCAGTTGTAACAGCAAATATATTCTCTGAAATAATATTAAATAATTTCTGAACAATTAATCTCTTTTTCTTTCAAATACAAAATAACTTCTTAAAATTCTTTGTGGAACAAAGAAAAAGAAATTGTTGGTGATTGAGTAAGACCAATTAAATTCTCTTTTCAAACAGTTAAAAAAAGGAGGGAAGAGATACAGGAAAAAAGCATTCAATTTGTTTAAACCAGTCAGATTATTTCTCTGTCAACAAACTATATATAGCATGAGAAGATATAACTAATTGGCAACAGCAGAATATATGTTTCTGAATTTTAATTCTCATCATAATGTATTACTTGCAATAAACAGAAGAGTTTCCACTGATAGAGCCTGTGTGCTCTGACATTCTTCAATATGTTGTTGTTGTCATGTGCCGTCGAGTCACTTGCGACTCATAGCGAGCCTATGTACAACAGCCCTAAACTCCGCTCTGTCCTGTGCCAATCGCACTGTCTCTGACACTCCCATCCCAATTATCCCAGTCACTGAATCAATCCACCTCATAGAGGGCCTTCCTCTCCTGCATCCCTCCACCCTCCCAAGCATGATGTCCCTCTCCAAGGACCGGTCTCTCCTCACAACATGTCCAAAGTATGTTAGACAGAGACTCAGAATTCTTGCCTCCAAGAAGCCACCTGGTTTAACCCTTTCCAGGACAAATCTGTTTGTTTTCCTAGCAGTCCATGGTATTCTCAATACTCTTTCTTCTCCAGCACCACAGCTCAAAGGCTTCAATTCTCCTTCTATCCTCCTTGGTCATTGTCCAACTCTCTGATGCATAACAAGTGACTGGGAAGACCATAGCCTATATCAGACGCACCTTAGTCTCCAGAGAAACACCACTGCTCTTCAGTACCTTGGAGAGGTCCCTAAACAGAAGACTTTCCCATGGCAATGCACCTTTTAATTTCCTGGCTGCTGGTGCCAAGACTGTTGACTACGGAGCCAAGCAAACTAAAGCTGTGTACAATCTCAATCGCTTCACCATCCATCCTAATGCTGCCAATTGGTCCAGTGGTGAGAATCTTTGTCTTCTTGACATTGAGCCTCAATCCATATTGTAAGCTGCAGTCCTTGACACTCTGCAGCAGGCGCTTCAGGTCCTCTTCAGTTTCAGCAAGCAGGGTTGTGTCATCCGCATAATGCAGGTTGTTGATAAATCGTCTACCAATCTTGACCCCACATTTTTCCTCATAGAGCCCAGCCTCCCGGATAATCTGTTCTGCATATAAGTTGAAAAGGTATGGAGATAGGATGCATCCCTGGCGTACGCCCTTCCCAATTTTGAACCATGCAGTGTTCCCTTGCTCTGTTCTGATGACTGCCTCCTTGTCCAAGTATAAGTTTCGCATTAGAACAATCAAATGTTCTGGGATTCCCATTCTTCTCAGAGTCAGCCATAGTTTGTTATGATCTACACAGTCAAATGCCTTTGCATAGTCAATGAAACACAGATAGACATTCCTCTGGTATTCCCTGCTTTCAGCCAAGATCCATCTAACATCAGTTACAATATATCTAGTACCACGACCCCTTCTAAACCCAGCCTCGACTTCTGGCAGTTCTCTGTTGATGTGCTGTTCCAGTTGTTTTTGGATAATCTTCAGTAAAATCTTGCTTGCATGTGAAATCAGTGAGATTGTTCTGTAGCTTTTGGGTCACCTTTCTTTGGGATAGGAACAAACATCGATCTCTTCCAGTCAGTTGGCCAAGTGGTTGTTCTCCAGATTTCTTGGCACAACTTGGTGAGCACGTTCAGGGCAGCATCTGTTATAGATATTATTAATAAAGTTGCTCAGAGTCAACTGATACTTCCATCTGATGCTGTTAGCAACAGGTTAGAATTATCTTTAGGAAGGAAAATATGCAAAGAAAAATGTTAATAAAGTTAAATAGAAAGAGCCTGGAGAAACAGTGGGTTAGTAAACACCGGCTACCTAGCTAAGCATGTTACAGGTTTAAGCCTCACCAGTCTGTCTGCAGGAAAGCCTGTAGGGAGTTGTCCTGCTAACTCAAAGGACACATGTGTAAGAATTCAAATCCACATGCTTCTCATCAGGAGAAAGAAGAATGATCTCATCTGCTGAGCTTTGTATCCTCTGAAATCATACGGACAGCTATGAGTTGGTTCAAATTCAATGGCAATGAGCTTGTTTTTGGGGTGGGTTTTTTGTTTGTTTGTTTGCTTGATGTTTTTATTTTGGGCTTTTTAGAAGATTTACTGCACTGGAAACTGTATGAGGCAGTTCTAGGCCATCCTATATAATGACTATGATTTGAGATCAACAATGATTTGGGCTTAGAGGTTTCTTTGGGGTGAAAGTCAAATAAGTTTTATTTGGTTGTGATCTCCTTTATCATAAATTTTTCTTCCTTCTCCTAATCATGCATTGGTCATGGTTGTTTAGCATTTACTTACTCATTAACCAGTATTTAGGAGTGGGGGTTAGGGGTTGTAGACTTTAATTGCCGAACGTTAGCAGATACTTAGACTTGAAACTCTTGAAGAACACAGACTATATTCTTCTTCTGGATTACATCTTAGCATCAAGAAAACAAAAATCCTCACCATCAGGCCAACGGGCAACATTATGCTAGATGGAGAAGAGACAAAAATTGTCAATGACACCATCTTGTTTGGAGCCACAATCAACATCCTTGGCAAGCAGCAGCCAGGAAATTAAAAGACTTAGTGCACTGGGAACAGGAATCTTTTCATACTGCTGAAGAGCAAAAAAGGTCAGTTTGAAGCTAAAGTGTACCTGATCCAAACCATGCTCTTTTCACTTATTTGTTATGCATCTGAAAGCTGGCCAAGGAATAAGGATGACAGAAGAAGAAACAAAGCCTATGAGCTTTGTTAGAGAACAGTGCTGAATATTCATGGTTTGCCGATAGGACAAACAAATACGTCCCAGAAAAAGGTACTGCCAGGGTGCTCCGTGGTGACAAGGATAATGAAACTTGTCTGACACACTTTGTACATGTTGTTAGGAGGGATCAGTTCTTTGGAAAGGACATCATGCTTGGAAATGTGGAACATCTGCAAAGGAGGAGAAGCTGCTCAACAAAGTGAACAGACACAGTGATTCTAAAGGTGGGCTCAGCGTGTCAGAGATGATGAGGATGGCACAGGAAAGGGCAGGGTTCAGATCCACTGTTTATATGGTTGCTATAAGTCATACCCAACTCAAAGGCACTTAAAAACAACAACAGTGGTAGATATATATGTGCAATGATTCAAAGTATTTGCTATTCATTTACTTTCTTTTTAAAGAGAATCTAGTATAACTGAATATCATATGCATTAAAAATAAATTTACATATAAGAACATACACTTAAAAATGAGCTTCATTTTCTTTATTTTGGTTCCGTTTTCTTCATTTTCTGCTTAACAATGATACTTGCGTTTATCAGTTAATGTACAGGGAGTAAAATCTTATATCATTTCTCTACATCCCCTTCACTCTAAAAACTATAACTTTATACACTTTTATCCATAAATATATTTAATGGGAAAAATGCTATAAGTTATTATCATCCTGAGTATAAGGAGCTGAATACTACCCATTCCTTTTTCTTTATGCATCCTGAAAACACATAGTAGTCATTGTTATGTGCCGTTGAGTCACTTGTGACTCATAATGGCCCTGTGTACATGAGCCCTAAAGCCTGCTCTGTCCTGTACCAACCTCACTGTCTCTGACACACCTAACTCTCATTACCCTAATCACTGAATCAATCCATTTCATCAAAGGTCTTCCTCTCTTGTACTGTCCCTCCACCCTCTCAAGCGTGACGTCCCTCTCCAAGGATTGGTCCCTCCATGCAACATGCCCAAAGTATGTCAGACAAAACTTCAGAATCCTTGCCTCCACGGAGCAGCCCAGTTTCACTCTCTCCAGAACAAACGTGTTTGTTCTACTAGCTGTCCATGGTATATTCAACACTCTTCTCCAGCACCACAGCTCAAAGGCATCAATTCTTTCTCTATCATTGCTAGTCATTGTCCAGCTCTCTGACACATAGCAAACAATTGTGAAGACTATGTCCTGGATCAGGGGCACATTAGTCTCTAGCCTGACATCATTCCTCTTCAGTACTCTGGACAGCTAACTTTCCAAATGCAATTCATCTCTTGATTTCCTGGCTGCTGGTACCAAGAGCACTGATTGTAGAGCCAAGCAAACTGAAACTGTTAACAATCTCAATCTCTTCACCAACCATTATGATGTTGCCATTTGGCCCAGGGGTGAGAATCTTTTGTTTCCGTAATGTTGAGCTTCAATCCATATCTAAGGCTGCAGTCCTTGACCTTCTGCAACAAGCGCTTTAGGTCCTCCTCAGTTTCAACAAGCAGGGTTGTGTCAGCTGCATAACGAATCTTCCTCCAATCTTGACATCATGTTCCTCCTCATACAGCCCAGCCTCCCGGATGATCTGTTCTGGATACAGATTTAAAAAGTATGGAGGACAGAATACATCCCTGGTGGACCCCCTTACCGATCTTGAACCATGCAGTGTCTCTTTGCTCTGTTCTGACGACTGCCTCTTGGTTTAAGAATAACCTTAATAATAATAATAATCTTAACAATCTTGGTTTAAGCACAATCAAATATTTTGGGATTCCCATTCTTCTTAGAGTCAATCACAGTTTGTTGTGTTCTACACAGTCAAAAGCCTTTGCATAGTCAATGAAACACAGACAGATATTCTTCTGATACTCTTGGCTTTCTGTCAAGATCCATCTAACATTAGCTATAATATCCCTCGTACCACAACCTCTTCTAAACCCAGCCTGCACATCTGCTCTCTGGTGACTTGTTGCTCCAGTTGTTTTTGGATAATTTTCAGCAGAATCTTGCTTGCATGTGATAGTAATGATATTGTTCGATAATTTCCACACTCTGTTGGGTCACCCTTCTTTGAAATGAGAATAAATATCGATCTCTTCCAGTCAGTTGGCCAGGTGGTTGTCCTCCAGATTTCTCGGCATAACTTGGTGAGTACATTGAGGGCAGTGTCTATTTGTTAAAATACGTCAACTGGTATGCCATTTTCCAAATAACCAACTGACTACACTGCTGCACTGAGTGGATAGTAAGTCTAGATAAGAGTTAAAGCTAAATGTTCTCTCATCACTCTTATTTCTTTCTCTTGAGGGGGAACTGGGCACATGCACATTTGTTCTTCTTCTATTTTGCCTCTCAAAAGTCAGTAAATCTCACCTGCCTGGTGCTTTTTTTATGTACCATTTCTTAGCATGCTTTCCCCAAATGCTCTCTTCCTCTAAACTGGTGGCCTAGTGGGTAAAGGAATGGTGAGAAGCTCCCCACCCAAAGGCATGCAATTGAATACACCAGCTGCTCTAGAGTAGAAAGATGAATAATGTCCTCCCATGACTGATGGCTTCTGAACATCCATACAGGGTCAGCTCTGAGCTGGTTATGACTTGACCACCACAAAAGTGAGAAAAACCGTTATTTTTAGCAAATAAAGATTTTATCATCCATTCATTCATTCATTCATTCATTGTCCCCACAAAAGAGAAAACTAAAAAAGATATTACTATGCCAACTCCGTTTAAAAAAAAACAAACAAACCCACAACAAAACACTTGACTTTTTAGATGGAATTAGATACACTGGAATAGGTGAAGCAAAGTACTATCTGAAAGAAATGGATAACTGGGCATGATATGGACATCAATTAACAATCTGCAATAAGACATGGATTACAAAGTGAACTGGGGGAATAGCAGGAGGGGAGGAGGGAGGGAAATGTGGACCAATGAATGAATCAAAACACAACCTTTCTATAACTTTCACTACTTTTTAAAAGTTACTAAGTTTAATAATTTTTATTTTTTTGTTTTCTCCTCTTTTGTGGGGACAATGAATGAATGGGTGATAAATCCTTTATTTACTAAAAATAACGGCTTTTCTCACTTTTGAGTTGTGGTGCTGGAGAAGAGTATTGAGAATACCATGGACTGCTAGGAAAACAGACAGATTTGTCCTGGAAAGGGTTAAACCGGGTGGCTCCTTGGAGGCAAGGATTCTGAGGCTCCGTCTAACATACTTTGGACATGTTGTGAGGAGAGATCAGATCGGTCCTCAGAGAAGGACATCATGCTTGGGAGGGTGGAGGGACAGCGCAGGAGAGGAAGGCCCTCTATGAGGTGGTTTGATTCAGTGACTGGGATAATTGGGATGGGAGTGTCAGAGACAGTGCGATTGGCACAGGACAGAGCAGAGTTTAGAGCTGTTGTACATAGGGTCGCTATGAGTCACAAGCGACTCGACGCACATAACAACAACAAGTTTAATAAAGTTAGCTCAATTGTAATACAGATTCAGATTTTTCTTGTAGTTTCACCTTCATCATCTGCCTTAGTAATACCTATATTTTGTTTTTATTTCATATCAAAGTAAAAATGGCTTCTCAAATGTCTCATCCCTGCCACAAATTGCTATTTTCCCATTCTTCAATTTGTTCAGTCAGTCACTCTGCTTTAAGGGGTGAAATACCACATTTACTTCAAAACACAAAGAAAGGAGAGGTGGAGAATCAAGGGACATGGGCATTTAAAAAAAAAAAAAACTTTTGCTTTTCAGGGAGAGGAGCAAATGGGGGGAGGGGGGAGGGGTTTGTGCGGGGAGAAGGGTGCAACAATGAATGAATGGAATCAAAAAATCTCTGTAGATGTTCATTGAAATGAAAAATAAACAACCTAAATTTAAAAAAAAAAAAGAAGAGGAAAAAAAGTACAGTTTCTGGTCTTGAGAACTGCAAACAAACCCCTAACTAAACTCTAGACAATAAGTTCCATATAGCGAGGCAGTTTCCCGCCTTTTCTACACTTAACAGCCAGTTTGTTCCTACTGAACTTTTTTTTTTAAATGAGTCCAAAATACTCCACTAAAAGAAGAAAAAACCAACTATTTAACCTACTGGATCTAAACTACTCAGCTGGAACATTTAAGTAACCTATAAAAGTGTAAATGTGGTTTTAATTTCATCACAACAGAAAGGATAATATTATTATACCATAATTGTGATGTGTAATGCAGCACTCAGCAGAGCTTCCAGAGAAAACACAAAGAGGCAGAAAGCAAGAGTGATTCCTAAAACATGTTCCATAATCAGAAGTAACATGACCAGAAGAAACTCATAAAAATCGTAGTCCTTGAACCCAGCCCTACTTCTATCAAATGAAAAGCTCTGGAAATCGAATCCATAAATCTATGTTCAAACTTTGCAAGTGATGCAGAAGTTGGAGAGCCACCACAATGCTGGAGCTATCTGATCAGATTCTTCATAACTTCCATCTGCATTTGTGCAAAACATGATGCCAATTACAAATCTGGAAAGTAACTGAAGATGCGGGGATTTCTGTACTGCATCAGTTGAAAAAAAAAATACACTGTAGCCCCTTTTCAGTAATTCCCAGTTCCAAATCCAAGAGATAATTTGGTGGCCTGTAATGGATGGAGAGGAAAGGATGAGGAGAATGGAAAATCCTAGGACAGTTAACCATGGAGTAAAAATCTTACAAACGTTGTCCCATTATAGACTTTTAATGTAAAACCTGGAAAGCTGAATATTACCATGCCACAAGGTTTGGGGTTTATTTTGAGTCAGTAACAAGGAATGTAATGATCCAAGCAAACAACTCTTTTAAACTTAATCTCTGAATTAATATGTGGGCTTTGACCCTACTCTATTATTCTCAAGACCTAGGTTTGCTTGTTCCAAAAGTGACATCTCGTTCCTAGAGCAATAGGTTTGGGCTGTGCTGGCCACAGCACAATAGGAGACTTGCATTTCACTCTGTGTTCGGAGGAAGTGGGTACTGAGATCACAATTAAATATGTACATAGGAAGCAGGAGCAGCAATACGGAAACATGGGAAAGGGGTTGGGGGAACTCCTTCCTACGTGGTAAAAAAATGAGAGTAGAGAAAATCCACAACCTGACTTCTCAAACTCCAGACACAACAATAAAGCATACAGTCACCTATTAGGTTAGAAAGGCGCTGGGTGTTAAGAGGCTTAAAGCAAACTGACTGACCTGGCTGCACTGGCGAGCTCATCATGGGAATCAGAAGGGCTCTCTGAAGGCTGGGATAAGGCTTTGTTCAGCTGGAAACGCTGGTCCAGGAAGAGCTGCCAAAGGAACCTAGAATGAAATAAAAATGCAGCATGTAAGACACAGGTTAGCAGATTTATGGCAGTGTAGATTCATGCTGGAGACCCAAGTTAAATGGCTGTTAAGGGCATCTCAACTTTAGTCATGACTTGTCTGCCCCTGGAAGTATGTATGTTGTTATGAGAAGAGTTTCCAAATTCAAATGGAGTTAAAAAGACAAGCCTGGAGATCTACTTCTGAGAACCAGACAATGAGAACTCCATGATCTACAGCTAATGACAGAGTGGTGTCTGTCAGAACAGGCAGCATCCTGTACTGTTATGCATGAGGTCAACCTGTTGTTATTGCTGCTCTTGAGTTGAGTATGACACATAACGACCCTAGGAACAACAAATCTGAACCCTGTCCTGATGCACTAGAGCCCATTGTGACAATTACTGTCCCAAAAAAATTTTGGTTTGCTATTATTACCACTATTACAGAAATTTTTAACTTGGGGGAGAGAGTGGTGTAGGTATCTCATTATATGGTATTTGGTACTGTCTTTCAAAAGAATTCCTTCTAGAGAGAGAATATCATCGCAAAAGAAAATGCACTCATTTTATACTAGTTCAGTTGAATGAATGTGAAAGTTGGAACTTGCTCTTTGCTGACCCGTCAGCCCAATTACAAGAGGGACTTGCCAATTTTTCTTTCATGGAGTACCTGGAGGATTCAAACCACAAAAGAGGTGCTTCTACTGGGTTAACCCACCTGGTCAAGGGTCTTCCTCTCCTTCATTGACCCTCTGCCTTTCCAAGCATTATATCCCTCTCCATTGTATACCCCCTCCTATCAACATGCCTACAGGATGTGAGGCAAAGCTTTATCATCTTTGCCTCCAAAGAACACTCTGGCTACACTCTCCAAGACAAATCTCTTTGTTCTTTTGGCAGTCTATGGGATGTCCAGGACTCTTCTCTAACCCCATAGCTCAAAGGCATCAATTCTTCTTCTGTCATCCTTATTCATTGTCCAGCACACAGCAAGTAATCAGAAAGACCATGGCCTGAATCTGACACACCGTAGTCCTCAAACTGGGGTCAACTTGATACAGTTAAAAAAACAGATTATGTCGAGTCACACAAGAAATGAAATACAAAGATCTGACCCCAAGTCCCAGAACAGCCACAGCTCTACCATGTTTCTCTCAGCGAACCACATGAATTTCCTTGGTCTATTAATTCTTTATCTGTGGACCAACAAATTTACCAGTTTCCTTTATAACCACAAGAATATTCTGAACATCAAAACAACTGAGTGGCAGAAATGTGTAAACGGAAAAGCACTTTACAAAATCATAATTACTGTTTTGTACCGTGAAGTCAGAACCAAGCTATAGCTGACCTTCCCGCAGATTTAATTGTCAGGGAGGAGACTGCCCATCCTACTCCCGCGGAGCAGTTGGCGAGCTGCAATCCCAAACCATGTGTCTTTGAGATTACAGCACATATTTTTACCCTTATTCCACCAGAGCTCCCTTTACTATTCACTGTAATTTGGTTTGCTATTATTACCACTATTACAGAAATTTTTAACTTGGGGGAGAGAGTGATGTAGGAATCTCATTATATGGTATTTGGTACTGTCTTTCAAAAGACTTCCTTCTAGAGAAAGAATATCATCACAAAAGAAAATGCACTCATTTTATACTAGTTCAGTTGAATGAATGTGAAAGTTGGAACTTGCTTTTTGCTGACCCGTCAGCCCAATTACAAGAGGGACTTGCCAATTTTTCTTTCATGGAGTACCTCGTGATTCAAACCACAAAAGAGGTGCTTCTATTGGGTTAATAGCACAACTTCCTGTGGATTAGGACACATGGCAAAAAAGTAATAATAATAATTAATAATAATAATTTTTATAGACTGCAAAAATGAAGCAAACAAACTATAAACTCTAGGCATGACAGAAAATTCCAGTTAAATTTTCAATTTATTCTTGTCTTTTGCAATCTTGTTCCAGCCAAAAGTTCTAACAGCCAGCGTTAGGACTTCCTCTAACTATGAATGAATAACAGGATGACACTAACAGGATGAACTTCTTCAAAGGAATTTAAGGGACTTTCTGCTTTTCATGTGCTCCAATTTCAAGATACTTAGAGGAAAAGTAATTGAAAGAACATTTTCCTAATAATTTACTGGAATGTCAAAGGGGGAAAAAACACTTAAAGAAGCAGCTTTTAAAGGCATGCTTAATGAGGTTATGTCTAAAACAGCGTATCTCAATTTCACTATTTTTACAGACAGAATACAGTAACTCTGAGAGTTGTGCATCTCTTTATCTTGAGAATCCAACATACTTACTGTGACTCGTTTTTCCCAACAGTATCTTGAAAGTGTTGTTACTATTTTTGCTAAAATGTATAAAGCATGGCATAAATACATATTTCCCTTGAAAAAACTACATAACATTGCCAAAACACCTACACTATTTCCAATAGTCTCACAAATAGAAATGCGCTACACAGTTATAGAAGCTGTAAAATAGAGACATCCGTTTTAGCAGGATCCATCTCATAAAATCTTTAGTGCTTGGTATGCACTGAGACTCACAGCCAACGTGCCAGCAAGCTTCCAGGGCTATAAACCACCTGAGAGGAGACTGCTCACCTTTCTCCTGCAGGAACTCTGATGGATTCAAACCAACAGAGAGGCACCAATTTGGGGTTAGCTGAGCAATGCACCATATTTTACGCCACTTGAGCTCCTTTCTTTTGTTTAACCTCATTTGGGCCTAATACTTATTAAGACTTATAACTAAAATAAAGCATACAGTTTGAGAAATCGCCTATAAAATTCTACTGAAATGCTAATTTTATTAACAGTGTCTCAAGAATTATCACTCCCATGTAGATGAAAAAGTATGATTTCTACAAATATTTAGAGGAAATGAACAGCAGAAAAGGAGGGTTTTTTCTTATTTTTGTAATTAGGAAATGAGTATTTCTGTATTTTTTTATTTTCTTTTTCTGTGTGTGTGTGCATGTACAGTCAAATCGGATCTGCCCCTCCTTCTCCAGTGGAGCCTCTGGTGGATTTGAACCGCATAACTCTGGGACTGCGGTGCAGCTTCTTGCCACTAGGCCACCAGAGCTCCCCTGAAAAGAGTATTTTTATGTCTTTTTTGGCTTCTAAATTTTAAAATGTCAACAACATATAGAGTAACATCACTAACATGTTTCATTGTTGCTGTTGTTACATACCATCAAGTC
The DNA here is from genome assembly GCF_000299155.1 of Elephantulus edwardii. NCBI lineage: Eukaryota > Metazoa > Chordata > Mammalia > Macroscelidea > Macroscelididae > Elephantulus > Elephantulus edwardii. The sequence continues at coordinate 17,958,385 of NW_006399757.1, read as the reverse complement.
AACTACAACTCTATGAACAACAACATTTCTATGAATAGCAGACCTAATCTTTTCCCTATCTAAACCATCCTTACAATCTCTGTCATGCTCAGGCTCAATCGCATTGTGGTACTCACTGTGTCAACCCATCTTGTTAAGAGCTTACCTCTATTCCAATGACCCTCTTCTACCTTCGTGGTGGCAAAGGTAAGTAGTTGGCTGCTAACTGAAAGGATGGTGGTTCTAACCCACCAGCAGTTCTGCGGGAGAAAGATCTTATGATGTGCTGCTATGAAGACTGTAGTCTCTGAAACCCTATGAAGTAGGGTCTACTCTTTCTAAATGGTCAGTAGGAGTAGCAATTCAATAGCACCCAACAACATATAGTTCTTGGGTTTTGTCTTCACTGCTCCACACTTGAGTTCCAATGTGAATCAAGATGGAAATATTAATTTGGCTTCAATATATTGTTGTTGTTGTTGTTAAGTGCTGTCGAGTTGCAGGTGACTCATAGCAACCCTATGAAGGAAAGTTCTCAACGTTAGTGTGACTCTCATCCTTTCTCCAGGTTCGTAGGGTTTCTGAAGGCAAGCTATTACGGAAGTGGATGCCACTCCTGCTTCAAATCAATATACGATTATAGTTTTCAAATTTAAACAACTTTTCCAACTCTGCCTTTATAAGGACTTCCAATCTTAACTTACTATTTGAAAACATTTGTTATATAAACACATTTAAGAATAAAATCAATAAGCACATCTATGTGGATACATAATACTTTCTATTTATTATACTTAAGAGCAGAACCCCTGTCTCCAATAGTTGTTGTCATTGTGGTTCTGTACCACTGAGTTGGAATGGACTCACAGCCAACCCTCCACTGGGATTTCAGAGGCAATAAATCACATAGGAGGAGACTGCTCACCTCTCTCCTGCAGGGTAGGTGGTAGCTTCAAAAGGCTTGCCTTTGGGTTGGTAGCACAACTCCTTACCACTAAGGCACAACAGGTTCATTTCCAATAAGCCACATAAAATCACATACAAAATTTTCACCACAACTATGTATTTCCACTTAAAGAGATCTTCACAAATGCTTAAGGGGTATCGATCCTCTTCAGTCCTGATTCATACATGCACACCACGCTTGTTTTCAGCATAATTAGCTAAGGCTAACAATATTAACAGAGTAATGGTCTTATCTACACCTTTTGGAGAAAAGCCATAAAGAATTTTAAACAAATTAAGGCATGTTTCTAGGAGACATTATTTCTTGGAGAGGTACATCATGCTTGGGATGGTGAAGGGGCAGTGAAAGAGGAAGACTCTCGACCAGGTGGGTATACATTCTGACTGTGGCAATGGGCTTGATTGAGTGTGTCAGAGACTATGAGTATGACTTGGGATAGGCCAGTGTTCAGATCTGTTGTACTCGACTTGGTGACATTTAACAACAACCAGACAATTTTAACTGCTTGGAAAAGAAAATTGAACCAGTAGAGAATATCTGTCCATGTGAAAGGATACTATAATCCTCAAACCCTCACATTTTGTTATCCACAGGAGTTGCATGAAGATAGATTGTTTAGAATTAGGATGCTTCCCCCAAGAATACTTAGTCATTCTTATGATAAACCTGAGTTAGAAATAATGGGAATTAAACTATCAAGTGAGTTGTTGTGTGCCATCAAGTGGGAACTGAGCTATACCTAATCCTCCAGTAGGTTTTGAGAGGCAGGAAACCACACAGAAGGAGACTGCTCCTCTTTCTCCCACAGAGCAGCCGGTGGGTCCAAACCACATACCTTTGCACTGGCAGTACAATTCCTTACAGCTAATCCACTGGAGTAGGTAAGTTAAAAAATTTAAAAACAATAGAGCTTGTTTGTGAGTAGGAACTTTCAAAGCTTGTAACAAAAATCTCTTTCAGTTAGTAAAAAGCATATGCCCATTAGCTTGTCTATGCTTTAAGAATATATTTGTGGAGCCAATGGTCGAGCCCAAATGACCATAAGGGCCTGTGCAGCCGTTGTGGGGTGCGAACAGTCCTTAGCGGGCTTTGTGAGGATGCTGCAGCCTTTAAGGGACGTTGTGGGGCAGGAATGGCCTTTAGTGGCGATGCTGTATGCTCCTTGCCTCTGGAACAGAAGTGTGGTCTGGAGGGTCCGTACCCAAGGGCTGGATCAGACACCAGCCTCACCACTGTGCGTCAGATCCTGACGTCTGAGTTCCTGATTTTGCTCGGTCACAGCAATGTGTGTCACCCTGGATCCAACGCTTCTCCCTGAACCACAAACTTGTAAAATGGGACCTACATGCCTCCCCAGCTCTGCTTGTTGGAGGGCGTCAGAGGAGCCCAGCACCAGGAGTCTCGACCCAAGGACCACACGCCCCTTGTGTCACAGAGTAAAGCCATGGAGTTTTCAGGAGTGAAAGGCATCACATCGTGACTAGTTCTACAAAAGCACTGCAGCTGCACCCTTCTCCAAGACATATCTGTACTTTTGGCCATCCATGGGATCTTCAGTATTCTTTGCCGCATCAATTCTTCTGTCATCCTTGTTCATTGTCCACTTCTCAGATACATAGCAAACAATCAAAAATACTATGGCCTGAATCAGATGCACCTTAGCTCTCAAGCTGATACTAATCCTCAATAATTTAGAGAAGACCCTAACTACAGATTTTCCAAGTGCAATGTCTTTCTTTATTCTCTGACTGCTGGTGCTAACGGTGTTAATTGTGGATCCAAGCAAAATGAAGCTGTTGACAGTTTCAATCTCTTCTCCATGATATTGCCTATTGGCTCAATGGTAAGAACCTTTGTTTTCTTGACGTTGAGATGCAATCCATACCAAAGGCTGAATTCTTTGATCTTCTGCAACAAGTACTATACCGCTGAAATTGATCCACAAATGCTGTGTTTTCTATAAGATGTTAAGCTTTGTTAAAAAAATTATTTTAAACTCTTGAGGTTCAATGCCAACAACTAACTCTGTAGAAAACTATGATAACAGATGAGGAATCTGAATCACAGAGCTGAGTTCAAATCTAAGCAGTTTGACTCTAGATTCTCTCCTCTTAACTATTTTGTTGTATCACTTTCAGTGAATTGGAAAAGGAATATGATCCAGTAAAGACAACTGAACAAAATTGGGAAGTTAAAGGAGTTAAAGCATGAAATGATAAGGCTAAAGGAAAAAGGGCATGAACCACAGCCTCCACCCACCTGGAACCAGAAGAACTAGATGGTTCCCAGCTACCACTTCTGACTGCTACAATGAGGATCACAACAGAAGGTCATGGACAAAGTTGGAGGAAAATGTAGAACAAAATTTTAAGTTATTACTTTAAAAGACAAACATTGTTGGTCTGATAGAAATTAATGTAATTTCCAAAACTATGGTCCTTAAGCACTCTTCAAACCTGAGGTTGAAACAACACACAGGCCTAAAAGGGAACAAAAACAGCCATGAGGAATGTGCTGCTCAATGTAATTAACTGTGCAAGACCAAAAAGGCAGTATTTACCCTCAAACAAAATTGAGAAGGCAGGAAGAGTCAGGAAAGATGGAGAAATGGGACCAGGGAGCCCAGGGAGGAAGAGAGAAGAGTGTTGTTATGTGGCAAGAACTGTAGTTAATTTTGTCACAAAGCAAATCGGAGATGAATCATTAATTCTTATGTTCTGTAAACTTTAACTCAAAATACAGGAAAATTTGTAGAAGGTAGTGTAGGCTTTTGTGGGGCTGCAAAATTAGTCCATGCAAACTCTAGGCACAAAGGTTGAGCTGTGACACTGGGGATTATTTGCAGGCTGTGCCTGATATTGACCTCTTGGTGAAACTGTTGCCTCATGAGGCTCTGGAGCCTGAGCTCCATCCCCTCAGGAGGTTCCAGGAGTGGACTGGGGCTGCCTGCTGGGTTGTCAGAGATTCCATCACATTGGGAGGCTCTGAAGGTGGTGCTAGAGCTCCCTGCGGGATTCAAGATTCTGCCTTAAATGGGAGGGCTCACTCCATTGGCAGGGTGTCCCCTGCTGTATGAGTAAAGTTTCAGTCTCCTTAGAAAGCTCGGGGGTCTGAGGTAGGACATGGTGCAGAAGCCTCTGTAATGTTAGGGGTTTTCTAGAGATGGGGCAGAGGCGATCTGCTGGACTGCAGGTGGTTGTATATTCTCAAAGAGTCCTTGAGGTAGAGGTGGGGCCACCTCTTGAACTGGGGAAGTCTCTATCAACCTTGGAGGCACTAAAGGTGCAAGTAGGACCTCCAGCTGCTGTAAAGATGGTTGAACATTCACAGGGTTCCTGACATGGAACATGAGCCTCTTGCTGGACTGTGAGAACTGAACTTCCAGTTCAGGAGCTGAGATGGGACTTCTTGCTGAGTTGGGGAGGTTCAGCCTGCATAGGGAGCTCAAAAGACTGAATTGGAAGCCCATTTTCAGCTGGAAAGGGTTCACCCTCCTTAAGGGATCCTGGAGTCTGAGTTGTGACCTCTGACTGGACTGACTAAGGCTCAATCTCTGTGGGAGGTTCTCAAGGCTGAGATGAAACTTCTTCGTGAGTTGGAGCAGGGTTTACCTGCACAGGGGCCTCAAGAGCCTGAACTGGGCTCCTCTACTGAGTAAAGAAGGTTCAGCCTCCTGGGGGTCTTGGGATTCTGAAGGGGACTTCTGAGTTGAAGGTTTTGTAGGTACAGGGGTGTCAGGACACTGATGTGGGACCCCTTGCTGAGCTGGAGAAGGTTCAACTTCCGAGGGAGGTTGTGGCATTTGAAGTGGCACCTCTTGCTGAGTTGAGGAAGGTTCTACCTGGACAGGGGGATCAGGCTGAGCTGAGCTTAATAGGGACCCACTGCTGTGCTGGAGAAGATTCAACCTCCTATAGGTTGAGATGGGCTTGTGGCTGGGCTGGACCAGGCCCGATCTCTGTAGTTGGTTGTGGAAGTTGAGATGGGATCTCTCTCTGAGCTGGAGAAGGTTCTACCTGCTGAGAAGACTGAACAGGGCTCCCCTGCTGAGCTGGAGAAGGGCCAGTCTCCAGAGCTGGATGTGGAGTCTGAAAAGGCCTTCTTACTGTACCAGACCGGGTTTAACCTCCTTATGGGGTTCCAGAGGTGGAGATGAGGTCTCTAAGAGGACTGTAGAACATCCAACCTCTGTAATGGGCAACGAAGTTAGAGTAAGCACTACTAGATCAAATGGCTCAAGTGGGGCACTGGGCAATGCTGGATGCTGAACTTCACTCCAACCTGCAGGGGAAACTGGCACCTCATTATGCTCTGGATGTTGAGTTGCAACCTCTTTGGGGGGCTCTGCAGGTGCAGCTGGCATCTCCTGGGTATTTGAAGGTGGTCCATTCTCATCCAGTTGCTCTGGAGGCTGAGCTGAGCTTTCTTGCTGGCCCGAAGGTCGTGGGACTGATTCGGTGTAATCTCCAGGTTCTGTTGGATTATCCTGTTGGACTGCAGCAGTTTCAACCTCTGTGGGAGACCCTCCGGGGCCTCCTGCACAGCTGCAGCTGTTCAACCTCCTCATGGGTGCTGGTGTTGTCATGAGTTCTTCAGCTGGACTAGAGAATGTTCACACTCTGAAGACTGAGCCATGGCCTGCGGCAGGACTGTGTGTGGTTCCCCTTCCTCCGTGGGTCCTGGAGGCTCCGATGTGTACTCTGACGTGGGAAAGGCTCGATCTCGTCAAGAGGCTCTTGAGGTTGAGTGGTGTTCTGCTGGGCTTGAGAAGGTTGAACCCCCGTAGCTGGTTCTGAAGTAATGGTAACCATCATATATGGAGATTTCACTGTGGCATTGGGCAACACTTGACGCTGGGTTTTACCTTGACTTAGAGATGAAACTAATGTCATGATCCTGTTGCTTGTGAAGTTGCTGCCTCTTTAGGGTGATTTGGAGGTTGAACCAGATTCTCTTGCAGGACTGGAGAGACATCCTCACAGAGCTCTGAAGGATGTATTTGGTCCTCCAGCTGTGTTGGAGGCTGTCCACTGTCTTTGATGGGGTCTGCCAGCTGTGCTGGGTCATCCATTTGCACTAAATGCTCAACATCTTCACTGACACTTGCAGGCCAAGCTGAGTCTTGTCAGGGAGTAGAAGTTCCACCTTCCTTGTTGTACTCAGTAAGTTTTGGCGGGTCATTCGGTGCAGTGAGAGAAGATTGAGAATCTTCAGGAGAATGTGGATCTAGAGGTTGAAGTGGGTCGTCCTGCAGGAACGAATGAGATGCGTCCATGTTAGGTGGATACGGAGTCTGAGCCAGGCTTCACTCCTCAGTTGGAATAGATTCAATCTCCTTTGAAGATTCTGGAGGCTGCACTGAGGCATCCTGCTGTGTTGAAGTATGCCAAATCACAGGTTTAACAGGTATTTTTGGCAAGATGAAATGAACTTGAGGATGGCCTCGAGGTTGAATTTTCACCCCATCAGATAATAAATGTAAAGTTAAACACCCCCCCAAAAAAGAATATATTTGTGCACATTTAGGATATAAATCCACCCAAAACAACAACAAAATCACTGATGCAAAGAATTTAGCAACTAATATCCAGGAGTGCTTACTCTATTCTTTGTTATATTACTTAAACTATTTGAGTCCACTGTTAAGAACTAAGGATCTTTGATTCAAAAAGGGTTATTATCTTTTACTAAAACTTAATCAGTTGTTTGAAAATAAATCATAACTAAAATATCTCGGGATATTGCACAAGGTAGCAATTCAAGAAAGGGGCATCCTGAAATTTCCAGCATGTACTTAAACAAGGGTGGGGGGAAGGACACAAACATTGTGCTGCCCTGGGGCCATATACTCTCGTAGTACCATTACCTTCATAGGCCACTTTTGAGGTCATGGCACCGTGAGTTGTTTCACCATCTTTGTTCACTTATAACATTACAAACTGGCTGAGCTTTACAGGCAGACAGCATTTCCTCATCCTATCTATCTCTTTTGGTCTTCACAACAGGTCTTTGACTAAGTATTGAGTAAGCAAGGATTCTGAAGCTCTGTCTCACGCTGTTGTTGTTGTTATGTGCTGTCGAGCCACTTGCGACTCATAGCGACCCTATGTACAACACCCCTAAACTCTTGCTCTGTCTTGTGCCAATCACACAATCTCTGACACACCCATCCCAATTGCCCCAATCACTGAATCAATCCACCTCATAAGGGGCGTTCCCCTCCTGCGCTGTCCCTCCGCCCTACCAAGCATGATGTCCCTCTCCAAGGACCTGTCCCTCCTTGCAACATGTCCAAAGTATGTTAGATGGAGTCTCAGAATCCTTGCCTCCAAGGAGCAGCCCGGTTTGACCCTTTCCGGGATGAATCTGTTTGTTTTCCTAGCAGTCCATGGTACCCTCAATACTGTTCTCCAACACCAAAGCTCAAAGGCATCAATTCTCCTTCTATCCTCCTTAATCATTGTCCAACTCTCTGATGCATAACAAGTGATAGCAAAGACCATGGCCTGTATCAGACACACCTTGGACTCCAAAGAGACACCACTGCTCTTCAGTACTTTGGAGAGGTCCCTAACAGCAGACTTTCCCATGGCAATACATCTTCCAATTTCCTGGCTGCTGGTGCCAAGAGTGTTGACTTGACTGTGGAGCCAAGCAAACTGAAGCTGTGAACAATCTCAGTTTCTTCGCCATCCATCCTGATGCTGCCAATTGGCTCAGTGGTGAGAATCTTTGTCTTCTTGACATTGAGCCTAAATCCATATTGGAGGCTGCAGTCCTTGACCCTCTGCAGCAAGTACATGAGGTCCTTCTCAGTTTCAGCAAGCAGGGTTGTATCATCTGCATATCACAGATTGTTGACAGATCTTCCACCAGTCTTGACCCCACATTTCTCCTCATAAAGCCCAGCATCCCGGATAATCTGTTCTGCATACAGGTTGAAAAGGTATGGAGATAGGACATATCCCTGGTGTACACCCTTCCCAATTTTGAACCATGCAGTGTTTCCTTGCTCTGTTCGAACAACTGCTTCTTGGTCTCACATACTTTGGAATATTGTAAGGAGAGGAAGGACCAGTCCTTGAACAGCATTCTTGGAAGGGTGGAGGAACAGCTCAATGGAGGAAGACCCTAGGTGAGACGGATTGACTTAGTGACTGGGTAATGCAGGTATATGTGTCAGAGACAATTCAATTGGTTCAGGACAGAGCAGGGTTCAGAGCTGTTGTACATAAGGTTGCTATGAGTTGGAGTCTACTCGATGGCACATAAGGACAACAAGAAGCCATTATTGGGTAGCTGTAGTGGCTTAGTGTTAAGGAATTGTGTGGCTAGTGCAAAGGGATGCAGTTCAAAACCACCAGCTGCTCTCCTGGAAGAAGATGGTCAACTCCTGTGTGATTTACTGCTTCTGAAAATCCTCCAGAGGGTCAGTTATAGGTTGGTTCTGTTTCTACAGCACACAATAACAGCAAGACGTTTTCACCCCCATTTCACAGATGAAGAATTCGAGGCTTAGAGAGTTTAAAAGATTGGTTTACAAAGCTATGACAGGTAAATGGAAGGCCAGGCCTTATTAGTAGCTCAATATACTTTTCATGGTTTCAAAATGAATTACATGCTTAGTAACTTGTCTACTAAGACCCTCCCTACCTGGTTACCACAATTACTAGGATAACTCACTTACTAGAATCATGCCAGCCATTTAAGAAACTGAATTCCATCAAAAGTGTTATGAAAAGGATCAAAAGTAGGAATTATCTGCTTATATGAAGATGGCTGTTGTTATACACCAGCAAGTCAGACTGACCCACAGCTAATCCTCCAATGGGTTTTCAGAGGCAGTAAATTACACAGGAGGAGAATATCCTTCTTTCACAGGAGGAGAATATCCTTCTTTCTACTGCAGAGTAGCTCGTGGATTAGGACCACGTGCTTTGGGCTGGCAGTACAACTCCTTACCACTAAGCCACCAGAACTATGAAGACAGCAACCAATAAAGCCTATGTGTCAGCTATACTCCACCACATGAGTCACTATAAATCAAAATTTACACCAAGGCACACAGTAAAACCATAACAGACACGTGGTGAAGACAGATTACTCCTTTGATTTACCCAGAACATGGCTAAAGACCTGTTTATCAACTCCTTTCTCCTCTTTCTGGTGTCTAGGTGTTACTAGGAAAATGACTGGCCTCATTCCCACTTGCACTGTCAGAAGCTTGCTAGCTTTACCCTCAGAGTGTAGCTAACGGGGCAGAACATGTCACCGAGGAGGCCACGCATCATTATACATTTTCTGTGCACATTTTGAAAGTGAATCATACACTCTATTCTAAGATATTTTGAAGAAGTGACACACAGGTCACATTGTCGAGTGTTATACAGAGCAGGCAATGCAGCCTGGGAGGTTATTTATGCATATATTTTGCATATTTAAGATCAAATTCAGTAGTTTCTACTATAAATATAACTCAATGGTAACATCTAAAAATACAGAACATAATCAGGAATGGTCTGCTGGATATTTCATTTCATAAGAAGCAAGCCTGCCTACTACAGTACCTGAACTAATAAAAATAGATTTTTTTTATCATAGAAACTCTTGATTTTTAAATGATTAGACTTAACCCCAGGGTATCTGTAGTCAAGGTATAACCCAGGCTCACTATCTTAAAAAATCATTTTATCAAACAGTCTTAGTGCTCTTATATTTTAGGGTTTAATCTTTGAAGGTCCCTACCTGGAACTGTTCTCCTTGGATAATAGAGAGTCACAGTCACCATTACTATCAATTTGAGTTTGAAACTACAATCACAATGTTCAGAAACTGCAGGTTATACATGGCTCCTTTTTACGGTCATGACAAAGGGATTGTTAAAAAAAAAAAGAAAAGAAAAGCTTTGTCTATCTGTAAATACACTACACACAGGAGAGAAGTCCAAAATAGAATGGTGAAAAGGAAGTAATAGTAGAAGTGAAGGAACTTATAACAGATGACCTCTGATACCTGTGCAGTAGGAGGGCTTTGTAAATGGCACACTGTAACCTTCCCTGCAGAAAACTGCCTGAGCAAACATGCTTTAAACACCTGGCCCCAGGTCTACTAACTCGCAGTGGTGAGGACACAAGTTATGATTAGCTAGCCAAATATCAAAGACCTTTTCCCATCATTGCCATTCAGATTGACACGGTTTCTTTTTCAAACTCCGATAATGAAGTACTTCCCCCCTCCCCCAAACTCTGTGATTTCTTTATTGCTGCAAGCTTCCTCTTGAAGATCTGATACTCACACCCTGCAGCAAAGAGCCCATGCAAAATACAGGACTAGCTGGGCTTTCTGGAAGTCGATTAACCTCTGTGGAACTCTGTCCCCTTACTCGTAAATTATTTAACTGGCTAGATCATTGTGAGCCTCGGATAAAATAAATACAAAGCAACGGGTGAGGAAAAAGTGTTAAAAAGTGTTAGCTAGCGTGGCATTATTATTACAGATATAATGTTTTTCTCCAGCTCTAGTCCCATCCCAGGAGAAAGCAATGACACATGGTAGCTCTCACCACAGCACGGAGTCCTGCGGCACAGCTATTAATCTTTCTCACTCCACTAGGGTTATAACAGGTATCTAATTACAAAAGCCCTTTTCCTTTCTGTCTTTTTCTCTTAAAAGGCAAATGTGTTCTCTAAGGAAATACCCTGTACCACTCTGCTTCAGAATATTCCATGTTTACTGCTAATGTTTTACTGATGTACTAATATAACAGAAATCACTTGAGTATTTAATGGAAAAGAAAACATATAAAAGGAACAGAAAACAACAGTAAGTTAGGGGCAAGTATCATTTTGAGCAAGCCTGAAGAGAGACCTGAAGTACCTTCCTTGGTATTGCTACTACTACAGATTCTTCAGCGAGGAACTCTTCTATATATCTAATGAGCTTGTTGGCTAAGGTGTTTGATGGTAACCAAAAGGTTGGACATTTCAGTCATTGCAGAGGGACCTCAGAAGCAAGGCCTCACAAATCACTACTAAAAACAAACCACGGAAAGCCATACGGAATGCAATTATACATACTGACAAATGTGAGTCAACTGGTGATGGGTTAACAGACATCTTTGGGAAGTTCAATAGTTGCTTAAGGTTTCTCCTTGTATTTTTAGCAAATTCCACTGATCAATCCACTAGCTGCTCTATCTAGTTGACTAGTGGTAAATCTAATTTTAGGCCAGCCAAGAGCCATCTCCAGGCATAGATAAAAATGCCCCCTTAACTTAATAAAGAACAGCAGGGAATTCACATGAAGAGGAAGAAAACCAAGAAGAACCTTGAGCCACCCGGTCACTGTCAAAAGATGGGTGCTACATAGGACCCATAGCAAAGCAAGAGTCACGCTGGCATAGATTCCTTTTTCTTATCACCTCCTTACCTGGTACTCAATTTTACACTAGCCTTCCCCAGGACTTCTTTTAATGCATATGCCATTCCTTCTTTTACTTCTTTTGTAGCCTTCATATACATCAATAAGTGGCATCAACCTTACATGTTCCATCTTCATCTCTTTCTCACTCCCTTTGAAAGAAAGAACTCTGCTTCACCTCAATTCCATGATTCTACCCTTTCTGAAGAACTCTCTCTCGAGTGACCCTGCATCAATACCTTAGGATAGAACTAAGTTTACAGAACAAAAGGACGTAAAATTTAAATCTTATCATATAGCTTATTCTTTGAACTTCATTCTGCCAATTAGTATTGTTTACCTTGCAAAATTTATATTCAATTTAGAGCAAACCAAGTTCATACTTAGGAACTCTGGGAGCTATATTTACCACAAAAACCAAAATTGTATTCACACTAGAATTCAACATGTACTTACCGAGTGATTTCTACCACTTGTCTATTTATATTTTGCAAGTTGCTGTGTTATGAGAGCTATCACTGATACCGCAAATACCCGTTATGACACCCACGGTGGACAAATTTCAGCAGAACTCCCAGAATAAGACAGGCTGGGAAGGAGTACCTGACAACATCATTTCTTTGAAAACAGACCCGCAGCACCCAGCACACAAAAAACACAACTGGGTAAGAGCCACCTCCTCGATGTAGAGTTGATTTCAGCTATGTACACAGAATAAAGCCACTGTGACAGTCACTTGATGATGGGGCATGTCTCACAGTGGAAAATGCAGCTGACAATGTTCATTAATAAGCAGAATGTAGAAAGCATAACTATGAATTAGGCAAATCAAAAGTTAAAAACAAAAATGAAATAGTACAAATAAAGATCACTATCTAAATCATTAACAGGCCAAAAGACACTAGTATGAGCCACTTTGCATAGGACAATTACATCATCTACTCTTCTGAGAATGGCAAATTGAAGAAAAATTACATATTAAACTTCAAAATATGGACATTTCAGGATTTGTCCTGTAAAACAATACTGTAGGTGCCAGGACAGCATTCAAAGAAAGACATGCAGTAAACAGATTATTATTTAAATGTACATACTAGTTAGGGACCTCTGGTGGTTGGTTATTAAGGATTGGCACGGCACATGCAAAAGCAGGAAGTTTAAATTCCGCAGCTACTCTGGAGAGAAAGATGGGCAATCACCTCTCATGCTATCCACAGTCTTTGAAATCTGCTAGAGGGTCAGCTATGAGTTGGCTTTGACTCACATGCACATAACAACAACAACTAATGCCAAAGATGAAGAAAGAAGCTTTTTTTATTTAAAAAATAATATTTTAAGTTTTTATTGGCTTAATTAAAAAATATTGTATACATTGTTTTTCACACTGGTTCTTTCCCATTTCCTTTACCCAGTGCTCCTTCCACAGATCAAATTGTGTGAACCTATGATTAAGGACGACCACCTGTCCTTACTGCTCTGCTCCTCCCTCCTTGGATCTTCATACTCATTCTACAATAATGTTCTTATACTATATTTGTCTGCATGGGACTGAGTTAGTTCACTCAGCATAATGCTCTCCAGTCCCTCCCAAGTTAGGTAATAATTTACAAAGTCATTGCTCCTGTGTGCTGCATAGTACTCCATCATGTGAATGTACCATAAATTTCTCAATCCATGTGATTGTGGTTGGACATTTGTGCTGTGTCCATGTTCTTGCCATGGTGAATAACAGTGCTATGAACATTGGTGTACAACTCTGTTTGTGCCTCAGTTCTCATTTTCTCAGAATACATTCCAAGCAGTGGAAGAGCTGAGTCAAATGGAATTTCTACGTTCAGCTTTCTGAGGAAACATCACCATTTTACAATCCCACCAACAGAGTATAAGAGCTTCTATCTCTCCACATCATCTCCAATATTTATTACTTGCTGTCCTGTTAAACTTTGCCATTGCTCCTGGAGTAAGATGGTATCTCATTGTGGTTTTTATTTACATCTCTCTTATTAACAATGATTTTGAGCATTTCTTCATGTGTCCATTCGTCATTCAAATATCTTTCTCTGTAAAAGGTCTTTCCTCAAATATCTTTCTCTGTAAAAGGTCTTTCAATATCTTTTGCCCATTTTTTAATTGTGTTATCAGTCTTTCTCTGGTGGAGGCCCTGTAAGATTCTGTAAACTTATCTGAGACCCTTGTCTGAAACAGTATAGCCAAATGTTTTTCCTAGTCAGTGGTCACTCTGTTAGAAAATGTTTCTGATGCACACAGGAATTTAATTTTTAAGTGAATCTCCGATTCATCAATTTTATCCTTTCCAAATTGTGCAGCTCTGAAGTCTGCCCTGTCCTGAGGCTGCCTCACTGACTCTGACACATCTATCCCATTGACACAGTAACTGCATCAATCCATCTCATTCATGGTCTTCCTCTACTGCACTGTCCCTCCATCCTTCCAAGCATGATGTCCTTCTCCAAGAACTGTTCCTTCCTGGCCACATGCCCAAAGTATATGATACAGAACTTCAAAATCCTTGCCTCCAAGGAGAAACTTGGTTTCACTCTCTCCAAGACAGACTTATTTGTTCTCTGAATGGTCCATAGTATGTTCAATTCTCATCTCAAGCAACACCACTCAAAGGCATCAATTCTTCTTCTGTCATACGTAGTCACTGTCCAGCTCTCTGATGCATAACAAGTAATTGCAAGGGCTATGGCCTGGATCAGAATCATTAACAAATTACGGATAACAGTGCAAAGAGTAGGAATTCTAGAACACTTAATTGTGTTAAGTATAACAATTTTTTAAAGGGATGGTCAGTCTGAACATGACAAATGGATATTTGTTGTTTGATACTGGGAAAGGTATGCTTTTTCCCTAACAGCAGACCTTCCCATCACAAAATGTCTTTTAATTTCCTGGCTGCTGGTACCAAGAGTGTTGACTGTGGAGCCAAGCAAACTAAAGCTGTGAACAATCTCAGTCTCTTCACCATCCATCCTGATGCTGCCAAATGGTCCAGCGGTGAAATCTTTCTCTTCTTGATATTGAGCCTCAATCCATATTGAAGGCTGCAGTCCTTGACCCTCTGCAGCAAGTGCTTCAGGTCCTCCTCAGTTTCAGCAAGCAGT
>NW_006399757.1:17941103-17943367 GCF_000299155.1 Elephantulus edwardii | reverse complement strand
TTGGGAGGGTGGAGGGACAGCGCAGGAGGGGAAGACCCTCTATGAGGTGGATTGATTCAGTGACTGGGGTAATCGGGGTGGGTGTGTCAAAGACGGTGCAATTTTCACAGGACAGAGCAGAGTTTAGGGATGTTGTACATAGGGTCAGATGAGTTGCAAACGACTCGACAGCACATAACAACAACAACAACATGCTTTCCCCACCATACTTATTCATTCTGTATGCCAAGCAAATAATCTAAAAAGTTGCACTATATGAGGAACATGGCATCAGAATTTGAGGAAGATTGTTAACAATCTATAATCTACAGATTGCAAAACCTTCTTGCTGGAAGCAATGAGGTTTTGGGACATTTACTGATGAAGTTCAAAGACTGCAGCCTACAGTATGGATTATGCTTCTTCAACATCAAGAAAACAAAAATCTTCCAAATTTCATTCATAAGGAAACTCATGATAAACAGAAGAAAGATGTTGTCAGAGATTTTGTTTATCTTTGATCCACAATCAATGCCCGTGGAAGACTCTCGTAACTCATTGTCATGTGGTGGGAGTCAATTCACAGGTGACCCTCCGGTGGGTTTTCAGAGACTGTAAATCACATAAGCGGAGACTGCTCATCTTTCTCCCTGAGTTGCTGGTGAGGTGAAACCTCTGGGTTAGCAGTACACCTCCCTATGGACGAGGCCACCAGGGCTCCAGAAGCAAAGAAATCGTACAACATACTGCATGGGGAACATCTGCTGTAAAACACCTCTTTTAAGTGTTAAAAATAAAGATGTCAATTTGACTAAGGTGTACTGAACCTAAGTCAAGGAACTGTCAATCACCTCAGAAGAAAGAAGGCTAAAGAAGAATTGGTACACTTGAATTATGGTTCTGGCAAAGAAGGTGAAATATACCATCGGCTGCTGGAAGAATGAACAAAATCTAGGAGAAATGCAACCAGAATGTTCCTTAGAAGAGAAGATGGTCAGATTGTGTCTCATGGACTTTGGACATGTTTACAAGATGAGAAGGACATGCTGCCTGTGACAGAGTAGAGGGTTGGCAAAAATAAAAGGAAGATCCTCAGTGAGATAAACTGACACAGTGACCACAACAGCCTCAATACAGAGAGCCCTGACACTTGCTATTTTTCATAAGGGCCAGGAATGTCTGATAAGGGACTTATGTCTAGAATTTATAGAATACTCAAGCACCACAACAAGATAAAGGTAAATAACCCAATTGAAAAATGGGCACAGAATATGAACAGACCCTTCATCAAAGAAGACATTCAGATGGTGAACAAACACATGAAAAAATGTTCAAAATCCCTAGCTCTAAGAAAGATGCAAATCTCAACTATGAGGTATCATGTCACCCAATAAAAAATAGCATAATTTAACAGAGCAGCAAACAACAAATGCGTGAGGTTGTGGAACCCTTATTCACTGTTTATGGGAGTGTAAAATGGTGTAACCACTGTGAAAGGCAGTATGGAATGTTGTCAAAAATTTACAAACAAAAATACCATTTAACCCATCAATTCCACTATTGTGAATATAACCCAAAGAAACCATAACTGCCACCCAGGCAGATATATATACACCCATGTTTATTACTGCATTATTTACAATAGCAAAGAGATGGAAACAACCCAAATGCCCATCAACAAACAAATGGATAGAGAAGCAATGGTATATTCAAACAATGAAATACTATGCAGCACTGAAAAAACAAGTAACTCATGAAATATTCTACAAAAAGGGTGACCCTGGAGGATATTATGCTGAGTAAAATATCTCAGCCACAAAAGGACAAATACTGCATAATGCCACTGTTACAAAACAGAACTGACATCAGAGTTGGGGGGAAACTAAGAAAAGAGGGGATATATAATGCACACTGTATTGAAACAGATGAGAGAGAGAACTGCTTACACTGAATATGTCATTGTTATGTACCATCGAGTCATCTGTGACTCACAGTGAACCAAGGACTGATATCTTTGCAACATGTCCAAAGTATGTCAGATGAAGCTTCAGAATCCTTGATTAGGTATCATTTGTATGACAACAGTCCAGAATAAGAGTTGTATAGTAAAGTGGACTGGAGTGGGGGGTGGATTGTATAGCAATCAAAGAGTTATTTTTTTCAAAGAGAAAAGCCAAATGGGGGTGGAGGGATGGGCAGAGAGAAAAATATTCAACAATGAATGAATAGAAATCCATGTTCTCTATAAATTTCATTAAAATCTCAATTTTTTCTAAAAAAAAAAA
>NW_006399757.1:17918838-17941003 GCF_000299155.1 Elephantulus edwardii | reverse complement strand
ATGAGCAGTTCAAATCTGCCATCTCCTCGGAGGAGAAAGACATGGCAGTCTGCATTCCCAAAGATTTACAGCCTTGCAAACATCCCGGGACAGTTCTACCCTGTCTGAGAAGATTATTTTGAGTCAAAATCTATTCACTTGCAGTGGGTTGGTGAATACGTGTCTCCTTAAACTATTATGTAATTAAAAGAATATATATTTTTATGTTAAAATTATTCTCAGATTATTTCAAATGCTATGTTCATAACAAAATGTTGCTAGTTTATTTTCTCCAACACATTCTCAATGAAATGGCAGAATTTTATTCAGACTTCTTTTCAAGTGTATCATTGTTGTTGCCTGGCATGGAATTGACCCCAGATTCATAGCAAATCCATGTATAATAGAAGGAAATGTTGCCCAGTCCTGCACTTACCTCATGAATGATTGCAGATCAGACCATTCAGAACCACTGGGTTTTCATTGTCTGATCTTCAAAACTAGATTGCAGAGCCTTTTTGACTAGTCTAAGTTAGTTGAGTAGCTTTGCCAAAAGCTGTTCAGCATCATAGTAACACACAAGCCCTCAATGATGAGCATTTGCTATAAATTGGTGCACTGTTTGGGAAATGAACCCACCCCTCAGGTAGAAAGGTAAGATTTGGCCACTAAATCACCATATCCATTAACAAATATTCCTTCAGTTATTCATACACAAAATTATAGCGTTGACCTGCCAGGAGGAGAACTCTTTGGATTACTATACTATTGTTACCAGTGAGTTGGAGTATTTCCATAATCTCTTAGAAGTACCATGTGAAAGATGTCCACTGAAGGTAAGAACAACTGCCCTTAGAAGGAGATCTACCCCAGAAAGATACTGGCTGACGCTGGGCTCAAGATTCTTAAATCTCTCACTGGAAAAGCATGCTAATGCAATGGAGTCAAATCATTAAGAGTCAAGCTCTTCAATATCCTTATGAAAAAATCTTCAATATCCCTATGAAAAATAAGGATCAAGTACTACTGACATTTCCAAAAATAGTGATGGTTCAATTTTTAAAGTCATAAAAATATTAATTGCTAAATATATAAAAAACTATCTCAGAACTACTTCTGAGGGAGAAAGCATCCACACCCTAACAAGAGGGTTAACATAACATCAAATCATTTAATTGTATCTTTATGGTCCCATAAGGGAAGGTCTTTGGTTTGATATCCACCCAAACGTCTATGTATCGTGTATGTGTATAGAGAGACTGAAATATATCAAGCCATATAAATAGCTTAATGCAACATATGTAACTACATTTAAGATTGTATTGAAGTCCTCAGTATTTATTATCAGGTTGGTAAATCATATCAGCTCCTGAGTTATTTAAGTTTCCAGTTGCTGGGCAACCACATCTTCTGTCAACTGTCACTCACTCTTAAGTTCTTCTGCAACCCGCCTTTAAGAAAAATATAGTGACAAATTCTTGAGACACTTATTTTGGGCATAAGAAATATACTTAATTTTATCCTTGAGCTTATACAGACTGAAAACTGAGTGATCTTAAGAAGATAAAACATGTTGAGTGGGGTGGTGGAAAGGCAGCTTGTAGTACAAATAGTGATTTTTTGACACACCAGTTAGAAAAGTGGCAGAATCTTGCTAAACAAAGTAAGTTTTCCTTTAGGGACCCACCGCATTAGAGGTATATTTGTGAGAGAAGTCCTTCAAAAGACAAACCATACAGGGAAAGCTTTCCAGTAAAACTGATGTTCAGTTTCAAAAGAAATCAAAACAACTTATTGTTGTTAAGTCAGAACCAATTCATAGCGGATCCTCCAGTGGGTTTTGTGAGGCTGTAGGTAATGCAGGAGGAGGTGTCCATCTTTCTCCCTCAGAGCCACCACCAGTACACTCAAACAGAAAAGAACCACTTTTGGGTTAGCAAAGCAATAGACTATGACAGTTACTATATTTATAAGCATACTCTCATCAATGAAAGAAAAAGAGTTACAACCACTACAATCAACTACTATTACACTTAAAATTACTATTACTATTTACTCTTACAATTACTACTACTATTATCAATTACTATTACAATTTCACTGCTCCCCCTCAACTAAATAGCAAAGAATAAAGTGATCTGTTACTCGCTCACGAAAATTTCTGTCTGTTTTATTTTCTTAGATATAAGCCAGCACCCATTATTTTACTAAACCCCAAAATTATTTTCCCTAAAAGGAGGTCTGGTGGCTCTGGTGGACAGGAGTTGCACTGCCAATCAAGCAGCTGAAATCCACTAAGTGCTCTTCAGAAGAAAGATGGGCATTCAGTCTCTGAAAACTCACTGGAAGGTCAGTTATGAGTACATTCTAACTCGATGACAATGAATAACTAACAGCTGTACCATAAAACTCTTCAAAACAAAGCAGTCTCCTTAGCCAATGAAGACAAAATATGCAGTATGTAGGGTTAAACTGGGTGGCTCCTTGGAGGCAAGGATTCTGAGGCTCTAACATACTTTGGACATGTTGTAAGGAGAGACCGGTCCTTGGAGAAGGACATCATGCTTGGGAGGGTGGAGGGACGGCGCAGGAGGGGAAGGCCCTCTATGAGGTAGATTGACTCAGTGACTGGGATAATTGGGATGGGAGTGTAGGAGACAGTGTGATTGGCACAGGACAGAGCAGAGTTTAGGGCTGTTGTACATAGGGTCGCTATGAGTCGCAAGCGCCTTGATGGCACATAACAACAACAATAATGCATTCATTCTGTCAACAGAAGAAGTTCCAGAAGTGCCATTCCCCATCTGTCTGACCTCAGTGCTGGATTAGCTATGAATATCAAATTGAATCAACCCAACAGGTCAAATTTATTTATGCTACTATGTTCCACAAAAAGATATAAACATCAGTACCTAGAAATAAATAAAAAAGAAAAAACCTGCTAAAATGTATGATTTAACTCTGTTAAACAAAGATCAAAGGAGTAACTGTAAAGAGGATTATCTTCATAACTTCCAATCAGGAAAGGTTTCTTAGAAGACCAAAGTTTGAATTCTGTGATTAATGTCTTTTTGTAATGAAAGGTACCTAAAAATATAAAGACATATCACACAGATTTTAAAAAGCAAGCACAATGCAGTGCAAAGACACAACCAATTCTTGACAATGAGACTGTTGAGAGAATATCAAGACCTCAGTCAGAATACAAAAAGAAAATAAAAAAAAATTTTAAAATAGAAAAACAAAAGGGAGAGGCAATTAATCTAAAAGAGAAGGTCTGCAGCCAATAACTGTACAAAAAGATCTCTCAAGTTACTAGAGAATGTTAATTTAAGTAAAAAATGATCACATCTATCAGACTGGGTAATATTTTAGAGTCATAAACTGCATTATGTTGGGAAGTTTACAGAACCACCAGAATTCTTCTACACTTTCACTGAGAATATAAATAAATGCACCACATGAAATAAGGAATTAAAACCATCTACTCATAAACAACTTGCATATGCATATGATATAACTTTGCTTGCTGAAAGTGAGGAAGACTATAAATACTTGTCTCAGAAAATCAAATACTATATAGCCTTCAATATGTACTACACCTCAACATGAAAAGACAAAATTCCTCACCACAGGAGCTATAAGCAACATCATGACAGATGGAGAAAGAGTGAAATTGTCAACAATGTCATCTTACTTGGGTCTATTATCAACACCTTTGGTTCCAGCAGTCAGGAGATCAAGAGACATATTGAAAAAGTCCACTTTCAGGCACCTCTCCAAATTACTGTGGAGCAACAATGTCAATTTGAGAACTAAGGTGCTACGGTCTCTTTAATCACTTGCTATGCATCTGAGAGCTGGATAATGAAAAAGGATGATAGAAAAAGAATCGATTCCTTTGAGTTGTGATGCTGGAACAGAGTACTGAATATCCATGGACTATACCAAAGAACCGATATGTTGTCAAAAAAGTGCAACCAGAGTGGTGCTCTTTAAAGGCCAGGATAGAGAAACTTTGTCTCACTTAACTTGATATGTTGTTAGGAGAGGCTACTCCTTTGAAAGGGACATCATGCTTGGAAAAGCGGAGAGTCAGGGAAAGAGAAGATCCTCAATGAGATGGATTGACACAATAACTGCAGCAATGGGCTCAAGTTTGTCTGAGATGAGGAAGATAGTATCAGATAAGAAAAGATTCATATTTGTTGTTCAAAGGGTTTCAAGGAATCATCTTAAACTTGACAATACCTAACAACAACAGTCAAGTATAGGAGTGTCTATGTTAATTTGATGGCACTACCAACCCAAAGAAAGGAACCTGACTCCAACAGCTTCCTCATGGAAGAAACACACTCAGTTTCCTCCTATGTGATTTACAGCCTCTCAGAACCTGAGCAGGGGACTGGGGGATGGGGGTCACATATGAGTTAATTCTGACTGGATGACAACAAGCTGAGTTGAGAGAGTTTATGACCTATGATAGGTACAGTTATCTCTCCCCCTCCTTCCCACCACAATCTACAATCTAATATTTAAGGGAGCTCTGGATGCCTAGTGGTAAGAAGCTAGGCTGCAATCCCAGAGACAAGCGGTTCAAATCTACCAGCTGCTCCACAGGAGAAAGATGGGAAATCTCTTCCACTGCGATTAACTACCTCTGAAAACCCAATGGAGGGTCAGCTATGGATCTGCTCCAACTCGACGGTAAACAACAACTATATCTGTAACTTATAAATAGGTTGCCTTACATGGTAAAAAACAATTATGGTTGAAGATGAAGCATCCACTTCCTAAATGGCATGCATCTGGAAACTTCATGTACTTAGAGAAACGGCAATATTATACAACAGGGTTCAGGTCTTCTGTTCTTAAGGTTGCTAGGAGTTATCCTCAATTCAATGGCAATCAACAACAATAAAATTACATTAAAGAGACTATTCTCTATTTGTCAACTGGGTCCAATGTACACACACACACATACAAAAACAAAATTAAAAAACTTGCCAAATTGGTGCCAGTCAGCTGGTTCCTATGCATGGTAAAAACATGTGCTGCAGAGTAGAATGGTTACATAAAATTTTCTTGGATATAATTTTTAGGGAGCATACTGTCATACCTTCCCTCCCCAGGGTGCCACTGGATGGGCTCAAGCTGTCAACCTTTAGGTTAGTACTCAGCATATTATCATTTGCACTAGCAGTAAGAAACTGCTGCAATCCCAAAGCATGGACTTCGAGTCCACCAGCTGTTCCATAGGAGGATGGGGAATCTCCTCCTGTGTGAGTTGTTGTTGTTGTTGTGTTATGTGTCATTGAACTGACTACAATTCATAGTGACCCTAGGTGTGCACAATGGTTCAAAATCCTGCTCTATCCTGAGCCAATCTCATGGTCTCTGACCTACCTACCCTCATCACCTCAATTATTTTGTCAGTCCATCTGATTCGGGGTTTTCCTCTCTTTCATTTTCCCTTGACCCTTCCAAACATTATATCCTTCTCCAAAGACTGGCTCCCCTTGGATACATGCCCAAAGTGTATGAAATGGCAGTTTCAAAATCCTTGCCTCCAAGTAGCAGCTTGGCACTGCCTCTGAAAAGCCCACTGGATGGTCAACTATGACTCATAGTGATCCTATGAACAACAGATCTGAACCCTTTGCTATCCTGGGCCAACCTCACAATCTCTGCCACACTCAAGCCCATTTCTGCACTCACTGCATCAGCCCACCTGGTTCAGGGTCTTCCCCTGCTTCATCAACTCTCTTCCTTTCTAAGCATGAATTCCCTCTCCAAGGAATAGCCTCTCCCATCAACATGCCCAAATAAATGAAGCAAAGCTTCACCATCTATACTTCTAAGGAGCAATATGGCTTCACCTTCTCCAAAACATATCCATTTGTTCACAGACCATGGGATATTCGGGAGTCTCCTCCAACACCGCAGTTCAAAGGCATCTATTTTTCTTCTGTCGTCTTGTTCATTGTCCAGCTCTCAGATGCATAGCAAGTGATTGAGAAGATTATAGTCTGAATAAGGTGCACCTTAGTTCTCAAACTAACATCAGTGTTCCTCAGTAATTTAGAGAGATTCATGACTTCAGACTTTCCCAGTGTCATACCTCTCCTAAGCTTCTTACAGCTGGTACCAAGCAAATTGATTGGGGATCCAAATCTATTCAGAACAGAAATTTGGAAATAACCTAAATGCTTTTTAATAGGATAATGGATTTATGAACACTCTGATCATTTCTATCATAAAATATGGTCACTAAGGTAAAGAACTTAGACATATATATATATCAGTAGAAGTAAATCTTTAAAATATGATAAATTACTGAAATAAGGGGGCAGTGGTAATTCAGTGACAGAATTCTTCCTTCCAAGCAGACGACTCAGATTCTATTCCCAGTAAATGCATCCTCAGCTCAGCCACCACCCAACTCCCAGTGGAGAACTAAGTGTTGCTTATGTTAAGAAGGCTTCATCCAGTCAAACTTCCATACAATGACAGACTAGGATAGAAGGTCTGGAAATTTTCTTTTGAAAAGCAGCCAACGAAATCCCTCTGGACCACAGGGGTTCTATCCACAACTGATCATGAGATCATGCAAGATTAAGCAGGGCTTGAGGTCCTCCCGGTCAGAAGCCAACTCAACAGAAACAAGCATGTTATAATAAGCTACGAAGGGCTTTGCATAACATATAATCATTCCTATAAAATTGAAGAGCATACCAAATGGTATTACATAACATATATGGATAAAAATATGCACAGTGAAAGAAGGCATAGATGGAAACCATACACAACATGCTCAGAATGGGAGCCGAACTGTAAACAGAATATATCTGAAATCCTTCATTTCTTAAAATAAAAATTAAAAAGTCTTAAGGTAAAGTGACAGAATGCAAAAATTTCACTAAGCTAAACTGTGGCTACTTGAGCACTTGTTCAATTTATTATTTATATTTTTCAGCATTACTGAAATATTTCATAATAAAAAGATAAACACCATATGCTCCAATGACATCTTTTCCATGTGTTCACAGGCAACAGAACTAATTCTTTCCCAAGTTCACAAAAAATGACCTTACCAAAGGAAGTTTCACCACTAACTTACCAAATAAAAGACAAAAATACCAAAGAGCAAATATCAATATTTAACCTAACCTTTGTAACCTTCCAAATGTACACCAAAAGAAGCATTTTTTATTTTTATTTTTTTTTATTTTAAGCAATTTCTTCTCCAGTCTGAAAAATCAAGAAGGAATTCCTACTGGGAACACTTCTCTACCTGCCTCCCAAGAGGCACACACATGTGTTCAGTGCTCTGTGTGTTAACGGGTATTTATGAAAAGGGTTATAGTAAATAAATAGTTATCAGAAGGCATGCTAGAAAAGATTGAAGTTGTCAACAAATTCATCATGCTTGGATCCTCAATCAAGATTCTTGGCACCACCAATCAGGAAATAAAAAGAAGAGCTGCTTTGGCAAAGTTTGCTATCAAAGACCTCTTTCAGAGCACGCAAGAGCGATAATGTCAGTACAGAGACTAAAGAGCACGTGATCCAGGCCATGGTCTTCTCAACTGCTTGTTCTGCATCTGAGAGCTGGACAATGATTAAGGATGACAGACGAAGAACTGATGCCTTTGGTTAGTAGTGCTGGAGAAAGGTAGAGAACATACCATACCATGGATTGTCAAGAGAGCAAATAGGTCTATTCTAGAGAAGATGAAACCAGTTTAATCGTTGAAGGCAAGGATTTTGAAGCTCTTTTTCATAAACTTTGGCATGTCACTAGGAAGGACCAGTCCTCAGAGAAGAACCTCATGCCAGGAAGGGTGAAGAGGCAGCATAGGACAGGAAGACTGACACAGCGACTGTGACAACGGCATCAGGTGTGTCAGAGACAGGGAGGTTGGCTCAGGACAGGACAGGGTTCAGAGCCATTATTCATAGGGTCACCACAAATCAACAGCGCGTAACAAAAACAAAAGGCTGTCTTGAGAACTCAGGTGCCCCAGTGGACAGGAAGTTGCAATAACAACCCAAAAGCCAGTGGATCAAATTCACCATCTGCTTCTAGGAGACAGACATCTCCTCCCATGAAATTTACTGTTTCTAAAAACCTGCTAGAAGGCAGTTATGAGTCGGTTCTGACTCGAAGATAATTGAGTTAGTTTAGTACACTTACTAGTCACTTAGCTAAACTTTTACCAAAGAAACAGTAAGAAACACTAACACCCCAATAGATATTATAATCAAAGTTTATTCAAATAAGTTAACTAGACACAGTACAGTCTACAAAGCATCATCAAACTTCCATCAGTGAAGATTAATAAATATGCCTTAACATGAATAAATAAATATGCAATTAACATGAATTTACTTTTTGTACTTTAATAAAAAGTATATAAAACCTTTTTTAAAAAAAAGATTTTCTCTCACTTTGACTACATAGTCTTCTACCAAATGTGTTTCAATTTCCACCATACCCCTGGGTATCATGAGAAGATTCAGAAATGGTATACTGCTTCTTGGGAAAATGCTGGGAATAAAGGGGTTTTCCACTTTGGCTGATTTTTCTGCTTAATTAGAAAACTTTCCATCTTTCCCTAGGAAGTATTCATAACTTACAGCTCTGGCACCAAGTTCTTTTTGCTACAAGGGAAAAATAAACATAAGAATTATCTAGGAATAATGTATAACTTAAATACCTGACATGGATAAAAGTTAAAGCTCGGTGCTACAATCCATTGTTATTCAAATAAAGCTGCTAAAATACTTAAAAAGCCAAGGTCTCCTTCTTTAAAGCCTGAGAAAACTAATTATATTTCATTCTGGGTGGCACACAATATGATATCTATGCCTGCCAAAATGCCAACCACAACATAAAAGGCAGTAATAGCAGCTCTAAAGAAAAACATGCTCTTTTGTTTTTCCTGACCAACCCAAATCTGAATCCAAATAAGTTCATGCTTCAATCCAAAACACTGAATATTATAAATTAAAATTTCCAATATTATTAAGCATAAAGTAAAAAGATATACTTCCCAGATTATTTTAATGCATATAATAATGTGCAACATATTAATAAACAAGAACTTTTACCAAAGAAGCAATAAAATAAGAAACACCAACACCCCAGATAGATACTATAATCAAAGTTTATGCCTTTGATTGATAGCTTACATTGATGTATCAGCATTACTGTAATCAGAATCTTTAAATCAGCTGATTTCTAGAATTCTTTTCTCTTCCTAGTTTTTCTCCAGCCAGTCAGCATGAAGATTTTTGTTGGTGAAGAGACATGGTTATATACTGATTATATGCCTCTCGCCATCTTTCATTCCATCCTTCCCGTCCGAGAAATCTCTCTCATGTGACTAGGATCAGCTCCTCTCCAGGGATCTGTTTCTCATAGATGGAGCTACTGAAAGGCAGCAAATAGAGGGTGGACCTGTTTGATCACCTGGCCTACTTTTCTTTCCAATAAAGGAAATTCTCCATATCACTTCTCTCAGATTACTCCCTTCCTGATGATGACCCTGATGAAAACATATGTATTCTTTTTATATTATGCAGATATATAGATATATATATATACATATATACATACATATATACATATATATATATATATATTGATATACTGTCAAATCAGAACCAACTCATAGTTAACCCACCAGTGGTTTTTTAGAGGCTGTAAAATCAGTCTCTTCCCCATGTGGGAAGAGACTGCCCATCTTTCTCCTGCAGAGAAGCTGGTGGATTATCAAAATAATGTTGTTGTTGTTGTTGTTGTTAGGTGCTGTCTCGTCAAGTATGACTCATAGCAACACTATGAACGGAAGATCTGAACCCTGTTCTATCCTGTGCCATACTCACATTTCCTGACACACAAGAGCCCATTTAAGCAGTCACCATGTCAGTCTGCCTAGTTGAGAGTCTTCCTCTCCTCACCAACCCTCCATCATTCCCAGCATCATGTCCCTCTCCAAGGACTAGCTCCTCCTAGCCACATGCCCAAAGTATGTGAGGCAGAGCCTCAACATTTTTACCTCCAAAGAGCACTCTGGCTGCACCCTCTCCAAGACATGTATTTTCCTTCTCTTGGATGTCCATGGGATGTTCAGTGCTCTTCTCCAACACCACAGCTCAAAGGCATCAATTCTTTTCCTGTCTTCCTTATTCATTTCAATAATATATTCCATTGACATTGACAAAGTATTTAAAAGAAATTCTTTATGGAATGTAACTCTCTATAACTTCTATTTATTGGTCTACTTCATGAGTTTCTCAATAACCCAGTATTCCTTATCATATAACTATGCAATTATTTTATGACTACTATCAAGCCCAAAAGGAGAAGAGGAGGGAGGAGACGGCCATACTCGCCCAGGTTTACTCCACCCAGGTGGCTGTGATCCTTTGGCCAGAGAGGATGGTGCTGTGTATGTGGGAGTTGTGTTGTGTTGTGGCGGTCTCTGGAGAAAGGCGACTCTGCCTCCAGGAGCCAGGAAAGTCACACTTGGCCTTGGGTTGAAGGCAGCAGCGGCTTCAAGCTCAATAGGGCCCAAGGGCCAGTCTTTCATTGTATTTGTTCAGGTCGTATAGCCCTGGTGTACAAGTTGCCATCCTGTGGTCACTTGTAGTTGCTTTGAGGCTGAACACTGAGACACGGATGTGTCAAATCCGTTAATGTATGGCTACCCAATGCGCACTGAGAGTGGGGTGGAGCTCCCTGATTAAACAAGCGTGGAAGGAGGAGTGGCACCCACTTCCACAATAGCTTGCCTCCGGAAACCCTATGAACTTGGAGAGAGGATGAAAGGCACCCAAGCGTCAAGGACTCTCCTTCATAGGGTCGCTATGAGTCACCTGCAACTCGACGGCACTTAACAACAACAACAACAACAACAACATCACGTTTGTGGGAGAAGGATGGACATTCTCCTCCCATGCAAATAACTGCCTCTTAATATCCGTCAGAGGATCTGCAACAGGTCAGTTCTCACTTGACAGTACACAACAGCAACAATAACAATAATCATGTTTGCCTCAAATCTTAATTGAATATCATCTACTTAGTCAACTATTCCTTTAATCCTAATATATACTTCTAGTCCACAGGTATGCAGTAATTGCTGCCAGTTGATGTTAGCATGGGCATATATACACTGGCATATATGTAACAGGAGGGCTCTTTAGAACTCAGTCACATAGAATAACTATCCCACTCAACCTCTGCCAAACCCAGGGCATCCTCCTGTTTTTATTACCTCAAACTTTTTATCTCCATGTGAAATTCATGATGTCTTATTGAATGTGTCTCCTACCATTAGACTACAAATCCATGGAAGCAATACTGATGCCTGTGTAAATTCAAAGAAACTACAGACCAGGGCCTGGGAAACGGTAGATACGCTACATACATGCTGCTGACTAAAAGAATGCTCCCCAGAAATCTACACATGACATAAGTATTCAGGACCATTTTTACCTAAATTCTACAATGCCTGTACAATGGATATGAAGAGTACAGCACACAACAAGCCAGCTTTAGTTTTTGTGAATAATCCCAGAGTTGGTGGAGGCAGGTTGAATTCTAAAGAGAAAACAAACACACATGTCACTCAAAATACTGCTTTATAATGTATATTATGTATACTCGACGGCACTTAACAACACAGAGAGAGACCAGTTGGCCTAGTGGACCAAAAGCGATGCTACCAAGCCAAAGGTTGGTGACTCTAATCTATGGCCCTCAGGCCTGTCTTTAATTGTTTTTGTTGAAACATTCTTCTGGGTCGTATAGCCCTGGTGTGTCCACTTGTTGTACAGCAGTAACTTGTGGTCTCTCTGAAGCTGAACACTGTGACACTGACGTGTCAAATGCAATAACGGTTACCCCATGGTGGACAGTGTTTGGTGGTGCTTCCCAGTTCAAACAAGCTTGGAAGCAGGAGTGGCATCCACTTTCGTAAATAGCTTGCCTCTGGAAACCCTATAAACCTGGAGAAAGGATGAAAGTCATGCATGCAAGTGTTGAGGACTTTTGTTCATAGGGTCACTATGAGTCACCTACAACTCGACGGCACTTAGCAACAACAATAACAAAAATGTATATTAAGTGACACAAGTTTAAATTTTTAGACTTCAGGATGATTAAACACCACAAGAAGGTTAGGAGGGAAATAGTATTACAGGGACCAGGAATAGCATGTGTGTCATTATTTTAAAAAAATAATAAAATCTGTGGACCTCTTGCAGGAGGATGAGAAATCTCCTTCCATGTGATTTGCTGCCTCTGAGAATACACCGGAAGGTTAGCTACGTATTGCTTCTGACTCGACAGCACCCAACAATTATAAGAAGGACAGCTTAAGCAATAGCTGACAAGAAGATAAGGAAAGAAAAGCTGGGGAGTCATTGGGGAAGATCATGAAAAAGAAAGTATACAAAAGTCTAGTTTGAAATTATAAAAAAAATAGTATGTTGACTCAAAAGAGGTACTTAAAGCAGAAGAGAGAATGACTAAGGGTAGGAAGACTGAGTAAAAAATCTGCTGCAGCGTTACAAACCAGATCGTAAGAGTGTAGTTGGACCAGACAAGCTAAGGGTAACTAAGGTCACATGGTGAAGGGAGTAAGTAAGAGAAGTCAAAGATGACCCCTAGGCTTACAACTTACAGAACCAGAAAAAGGTCTCAGCCACAAAAGCCACCTCTACCTCCCCACCCCAACTCTTGGTCGCTCTCTCTCATTGTCATCAAGTCTGAACTGACTCATAGAAATCCTCCATTGTATTTCTTAGGCTATAAGACTGCATGGGAGGAGATGGCCCACCTTTCACCAATGGAAATCCTGGCAGGTTCGACCCGCCAGAGAAGCACAGCCTTTG
This sequence comes from Elephantulus edwardii, assembly GCF_000299155.1. NCBI lineage: Eukaryota > Metazoa > Chordata > Mammalia > Macroscelidea > Macroscelididae > Elephantulus > Elephantulus edwardii. The sequence goes on along the minus strand of NW_006399757.1, from coordinate 17,928,118 downwards.
GTTTAGCAGTCCAAGTAGGTAAGGAACACATCACCAAAGCAAAGTAAGATGTACACCATCACTCAAAAAAAGCCCAGATGGTCACAATGCCTTGCATTCTTTGTAATTCAAGTAAGTCACTACCATTATATCTAAAATGTGAATGGTTTAGTATAAATAATTATATGTAAATGTATGTTATCTCCTTTATTTGTCTTTTTAAAGATTTCTAACCTTGTAAAAACAGATGTATATCGTTCATAATCAGAAAATCTTTTAAAAATTAATCAAGTGTCTTTTACTTTATTTCCTACTGAAAAATTTGAAAATAATTAAAATCTAAACCAGGTCTGACATGTGATATATTGGAGACTTCAGAGGTATTTTTTTTCTTTGCAGAAATATAGCCAACAAGAGAAGACTGTGACACCCTCAGGTGATCCGTGTCAATTTGAGGGATTATTTTTTTTCTCTTCTTTTAATGAGATTATCTGACACATGCCATAGAATTTTTGTGTGATGCTTCTATAAGGAAATGTTATGCATAAAAAATATATCCTGCACCAAACTTGTAAGTGAAATTAAAGGAACACTCACAACTTTTAAATCATTAAATTACTTTAAATTTTCACTTCATTACAGAAGCATTTCATCTTACTTATATACTGATTATCTTGACTTGGTAGTTTAAATAGAATCTGCCATCACCTTGTCAATAAAAATAACTAGTTATTTTAGCATGCCATCTTCTTTAACAGACTGACCACCCACATTATACACAAAGAGTTTTCTGAAAAGTATCTAAAAGTAGTCTGCTATGTTGTGAGGGTTAACAGCTAGTAGGACTCTGTCTCCTTATTTCTCTGAGGCATGTGTTGTGTTTTGTTTTGTTCTAGCTTATGGAAAGTGTTATTATTAGTATTTGCTCCAAAATGTAAATATGTTACTACAGAGACTATAGTCATTGAACACTAGGCCACAGTTTACACTTGTTTAAAAGGCGATAATGTAATGTGTTGTTGTTAAAGATATCTCAACTAGGTTACCATAAATTTATTATCATTTCTAATAGGGAAGACTGAAGAAAAATTTATATCTTTGAATCATGGGCTTGACAAACAATACTGACTATGCTGACAGAAGGACAAACAACTGTTTAGACAAAGTACAACAAGACTGCTGCTCAGAAACTTGGAAACTATGTCACACATACTGGGCATGCTGTCAGAGGCTTCTCTTTCTCCACATCACCGCAGCCAAGTCAGAACCGAGTCATGGCTGACTATGCAGTAGGTTTTCAGAGGCTGTAAATGACATAGAAATAGACTGTCCACCTTTTTCCACTAGAGTAGCAAGGGAAAAAGCAGTGAAGCAGAGGAAGACTCTCAACAAAATGGATGGGCACAGTGACTGCAACTGAGGACTTGAGTTCTGCACAAGTCATGCTCACACAGTCACAATGTGATGAAGGCACAGCAGAGGGAAAGTTTTCAATCAGTTGTTCACAAGGTCACTATGAGTCATAACCTACTCAAAGGCACCTAACAACAACTAATAACTAACAGTATAAAGTCTGTGGGATCCAAGACTAGAGCTGAAGGGCTCCACCGGGACGAGATGTACTTAATAACGCAATTTAGAGCATCTGTGCATACTGCTTTTATAATGGTAGTTGTATGTTTGTTTGTTGTTTTTATAATGGTAGTTTTAAGGAGATACCACCTACGCTTGGTGCAGCATTTACCATTATGGGCTTGTGGCTGTGTACCACCATGTTGGAACCAGCCCACAGTTGGCCCTTCAGCAAGCTTTCAAAGGCAGTCAATCACATGAGAGGAGACTGCCCATATTTCTTCTGTGGAGTGGCTTATGGATTTTAAGCACATACCTTTTGGTTGGCAGTGCAATTCCTTACCACTATACCACTGGGATTTAGTCAGAAGGCCACTAAATAGACTCATAATAGAAACATAAAGAAATCTATTTGTGGCCTGACAAACCCTAAGAGCAGGTTTGTCTGTGTTCCATTACAATGGAAATAAAGCCTATATCCCTTTGGGTCACTAGAGAATGAGGGGTCTAAAAGAGGGGAAGTGGAGAGGATATTAGATTGACTGAGAAAGGTTGATCACAGAGAGAATCAAACTATGTGACCCGTTATCCCTTCTGCTCAACACAGAAAAATATCTAGAGAATTGGTAAAACTTTTACTTACTCTCTTGTAGGAAAAAAAAATATAACTTTTGTGGTGATGCAGATCACATCTCAACAACCAAACAAAAATAAAGAGATGTCACCATAATAAATTGTGGCATTCTATGAGACGAAAACGAGTATAATCTTCAAACAAGTGATTTTTCTCCAACAGGGAAAAGAATCTCAGGGATAAGAATAAGAATCTTAAAGAAAGGCTACAGAAGGTATGGGTAAAAGTGGTGGTCCTCTTGGGGATTACCTTGATTTGTTTATTTTAGAAGAACCTTACATTCTTGTCTTTTTAAAGGGTAAAGGTCATACAGGCCAAATTAAAGCCATTCTAATCCCTTCAATAAAGAGCTCTGATGGCATAATCCATAGCGAATAGCACTGCTAATCCTCTCCAGTGACTGGAATCCAGCAGGGATTTGGTGAAAGAAAGATAGACAATCACCTTCCATGTGATTTGGAGCCTCTGAAATCCAGTGGAAAGTCAACTGAGTTGGTTCCAACTCAATGGTAATGATTTTTAAACTCTTCAATAAGGATCTCTGGTGGTACAATGACAAAGGGCAGTCCAAACACCAGAGACTCCATGGTGATCTTTTCCTGTAAAGAACTGCTGCTTAGGAAAACTCTATGGGACAGTTTTACTGTCATAAAGGAGTTCCGGAAACATACCCCAAAGGGGTACTGGCAGAGTCCCTTGAGCAGAAAGATAAGTCATTTTCTCCCATGTGATTTAGAGACCCCAACACCTGCTGCAGGGCTCCAATTCAACAGCAGAGAATGAAATCTGTTTTACATGGTTATTATGAATAAGAACTGACTTAAAGACAAACAACAAAACCCATTCCGGAAGGTCCCTTGGTGCTGAAAATGGTTTATATTCAAATGTGAGTTTAAAGTTTGACAGTTCAAGTCCACTCAGCAGTTCTGCTTCCATTAAGGTAACAGGCAAGAAAACCCTATGAAGCAGTTCTACTTGTAATAAATGTGGACATCATGCATGAGAATCAACTGGACAGCAATGAATTCTTTTGAGTAGCTTAAAAAATTACGTGAGAAAACTTGGAAATTTGCCCATTTCTATCATACTAAATATGAAAAGTAAAATCCTTTTGTATTCCCTGAAACCTAGGATCATTATGTAATGCATTACTTTTCTTTTTTTTTTTTCTTTTACAACTTCCAGTTTTTCTAGACTCATACTTTTCATATTCCATGTTTCAGTTATTAATGGATATTTGCAGCTATTTCTCATTCTTTGTAAGCCTTCCAAATAAAGTCATAGAAGTCACAATATGTCCAACAGTATCCTCCTGGTATCAGTGTTTTCAAAGGCCCATTATTTCAGAAGTGAAGGGCCAGTCTTGGTTCTTTGTCTGTCTTAGTTTGTACATTCCACTGAAAAGGGTATCTTAAAACACTGGTGGTGTAAGCTTTCAGTATCACAGCAACATGCAAGTCAACACAGTGCAGCAAACTGACTGACAAATGCTGTACTCATAAGATGAAACAATTAAATAAAATTTTAAAAACCCACTCAAACTTCATGAAGCAAACACTTATGCTATGGGAAACAGAAAACGGGTCTGAGACAGTGTATCTGCCAGCCAGCAGAAGACTAGGGTTAAGGTGCCCTGTCAAATCAGAGTTTCTGCTCCTCTGGCTGGTGACTGAGATCCCAAGTTTTAAGCCAGATCACAGGTAGCACTGTTTCCCATTTAAGGTGTGCAAGGAGTGGGGCACCCAGTTTGGCAGAGAATTTCTGCTATTCTCAGACAAGATTAGCCAAGGCTAATCTGTCTTGCTAGAGATTCTGCCTTTGACAGTCTAGAGAGGATGGGTGCAGACTGGGCGCCCACCCAGAGAAGACTAGCAGAAAGACACAATCACTGCCAATATGAGATGGCCACAGATGATGCACTCAGCAAATGTGGCCATGCAATGTGTTGGATAGGAGTGTCCCATGAGAAGGAAGGGCCCCAGTCAGAAGGGTACCCTCACTAATCAGGGGATTGACTTCAGGTCAAGTGTAGCACAGTATATAGGCTCCCAGCAAAAAAGGCTCTGAAGGTTTCCAGTTCCACAATCAACACCCACAGAGGCAGCAGTTAGAAATCAAAAGACACATTGCATTGGGAAAATCTTCTCTCCAAGACCTCTCCAAAGTGCTAAAGAGCAAGAATGTCAGTTTAAAAGACTGAGATGGGCCTGATCCAAACCATGGTCTTTTCAATTGCTTTATATGCATTTGAAAGTTGGACAGAGAGTAAGGATGACAGAAGAAGAACTGATGTCCTTGAAATGTGCTAGAGAAGAGTTCTATATATCCCATGGACTGCCAAAAGAACAAACAAATCTGTCTTAGAGGAAGTGCAGCCAGAGTGCTCCTTAGAGACAAGGATGGTGAAGCTTGGTGTCAGAAGGGGCCAATTCTTGGGGGAAAAAATCATGCTGGCAAAGGTAAAGGGTCAGCAGAAGGTCAGAAAACCCTCAAACAGATGGGGTGACGTGCTGACTGGAACAATGGGCTCAAATATGTTGGAGAGTTTGAGGATGGCACAGGATAGGGTAAACCGACTCATTGTTGATAAGATCTCTGGGAGTCAGAGTCCACTGGACAACACCAAACAAAAACAATAGTCCAGAAAATGTACTTACAAAGGGAACACTTGGGAGATCCTTACAGCTATGTAGCTTAACCCCGGGAGATCCTTACAGGTATGTAGCTTAACCCCGGGAGATCCTTACAGGTATGTAGCTTAACCCCATCTTCTCTAAGTAACAGAAGAATAATTCACCAACACAGATCGAGGTAATGAGAGCATGGAGGGACAGGAGCACGTTATCTTTCAGTTAGGATTTCATTCAGCCAGGATTTAGGAAGCAATTTAGCAAACTCAAGCTTATATGGGCATATCTTACCTCAATGAGCTGACAGGGTATTTTTGGCTTACCCAGTATTTGCCAATATACTAAGATATTTGTAGTCTATAAAAGAGAAATTTTTAGAGAGGAGTAGGATGGGCAGTCTCCTCCTGTGTGATTCATTTACTTTGAAAACCTCCTGGAGGGTCAGGAGGAGAAATGAGGTACAGGAGGACTTGACTCAGCTTCCCACCCCCCCCACACACACAACCCCCACCAAACATGTACACCCACCTCCCCCAGAAGCCCGCAGATCAAGGCGGAGCCTTGCAATTCTTTGGGGCAAGGCCAAGAGGCAGAGGACATCATGGCAGGGAAGAGCAGGTTCAGGAGGGAAAATTTGATGGCACACGCCAATAACACAATAAAGAGCCTATTTCAATCAACAATATATTTGCACAGAATCCAGACTGTGGTAGTTTCAATTCTGGTCATAGTAAAATATCATGAATCTGTGAAAATGGATAGGTGAAAATTATCTCCAATTCCATCCACCTTTTGTCCCAATGGGTTAAGATTTCCACACCCACACCATAAGAAGACACAGAAGAGCCCCAGTCAAACAGTTTTAAATTTTATGTGAGGAAGTAGGTTTTCTTAATTTCTACACCAGTACTCTAGAGAAATAAAAATATGCTCTACTTATACATAGATTCTAGTCCTATCCTGGACTTAATACTTCTTTCTAAATACCCAAGTTTTAAAGTATTTACTATGCAAAATTTCCTGCCCAACCAGCAGCTCAGGAAGCAGAGGCCTGCCTGCAGGCTCTGATGGGTTTTCAGACTTTCAGACTCCACTGCACCTGGGATCAAAGGCAGGATTTTCAGATCATTTAAAAGCCCTTTCTAGGGTGTTCAAAAAATGTTCAAGGTTTTTAAATTTATCGCCAGACATAGAGGGGGGGAGGAAATCTCTTTCAAATAGATAATGTTCTCGGAGTACTGAAAGTGCTTTTTAAGAAACCATAATCACCTAGCTCAGATGTACTGAAACTAGCAAGGGAACAATACAGTTTACTTTTGAAAGGACTCTGCAAAATACTCATTACTGAACAATAGAAGCTATGCTTCAGCAGGGCCCTCAGTTCAATTTTAAAATGCTTGAAGCCTAGTGTGGTTTGCTTGCTAATCAGGGCACACAACTTCTTACCAGCTGAAGAAGCTTGTTTTCACAGTGGCTGGCTTATTCTCAAGAAAAATGCTGCTCATTGAGAATTTCAGCTTTATGTAGGAACAGGAAGCCAACTTCCATTGTAACCTCGATGAAAAACAAAACAAACTTACAATTTGTTTTCCCATTCAAACTTTGAACCACTTCCAAATTAGAGGAGGAATAACAGAACTTTTCAATGTTCTTTTTTTCAATTTAATATTTTATTGGTAGGAACTTAAAGAACAGGATGTCTTTATTCCATAGCATAGTCATCTGGGTTAAAATCATTAATATTGGCAAGAATTTTTTTTTCCAAAGAATTACAAACTGAACAATAGCTCATAAAGAAAGTCTCAATTATTATAATTGGTTGTATGCAGTTATTTTCTCAACTAAATGAAAAAGCATTGAATAATCAATGTCTAAACATAATTATGAACAATTTCCCCTACATAATGCAAAGTACTGGTGCAGTTTCCTAATTTAGTTTATTTGATTGAAAATAAATAGTAAGTGATAGGATAAAATCGGGAACTTCTCATGACATTGGTATTTCATGTATATTCTTATAATTTCTACTTAGGAGATTTTGACATATTCAAAATAATCTTTAAAATATCTCATGTGCTGTTGTTATTAGTCGTCTTCTAGTCAGGATTGCCAGATGTATCAACAATCTGCATGCATTACACAGATGACACAGCCCTGCTTACTGAAACTGAGGAGGACCTGAAGTGCTTGCTGCAGATGGTCAAGGACTGCAGCCTTCAGTATGGATTGAGGCTCAATGTCAGGAAGATAAAGATTCTCACCACTAGACCAATTGGCAACATCAGGATGGATGGTGAAGATATTGAGATTGTTCACAGCTTCAGTTTGCTCAGCTCTACGGTCAACACTTTTGGCACCAGTAGCCAGGAAATTAAAAAATGTATTGTGATGGGAGAGTCTGCTGTTAGGGACCTTTCCAAAGTTCTGAAGAGCAATGGTGTCTCTCTGGAGACTAAGGTGTGTCTGATATAGGTCATGGTCTTTACAATCACTTGTTATGCATTAGAGAGTTGGACAATGACTAGGGAGGGTAGGAGAATTGATGCTTTTAATCTGTGGTGCTGGAGAAGAGTGTTGAGGGTACCATGGACTGCTAGGGAAACAGATTTTTCCTGGAGAGAAACCGGGCTGCTCCTTGGTGGCAAGGATTCTGAGGCTTCATCTGACATACTTTGTTCATGTTGTAAGGAGGGACAGGTCCCTGGAGAGGGACATCATGCTTCAGAGGGTGGAGGGGCAGTGCAGGAGGGAAAGACCCTCTATGAGGTGGATTGATTCAGTGACTGGGGTAATCGGGATGGGTGTGTCAGGACAAAGTAGTATTTTAGGGCTGTTGTATATAGGGTCGCTATGAGTCGCAAGCGACTCGACGGCACATAACATCAACAACAGTCAGTCATGACTCATGTGAACAACAGACGAACAACAGATCTAAACCCTGCCCTGTCCTGTACCATCCTCACAATCTTCAAAATGCTCGAGCCCATTAGGACACTTACTGAATCAATCCACCTTGCTTAGAATCTTCCTCTCTTTCACTGACTACCCACCTATTGAACATATTGCCTTTTCAAAGTACTAGTCCCTTCTGACAACATGCTCAAAATATGTAAGGCGGTATTTCACTACAATTCCCTCTCAGGAGCACCCTGGTTCCACTTCCTCCAACACAGACATGTTTGTCCTTCACATGCTAAAATCTTAATTTAAAAAAAAAAACCAACACACACACATATCTCTAATATTTAATCACTTCTTTATACAAATTTTGTCTTTGCATGTGGTAGCAGAGGCAGTAACACTGAAAACAATCTATCACTGGTTTCTCATAAAAGCCTCCTTTCCTCAAAGGGAAAGGCCCGAGATATTTGGAGATTTCATTCTAGTAAGATGTGGATTTTCCTTGAGCCATCAGTAAGGACTGACTTTGGAAAGAAAGACAATATTTTTCTGTTGGCATTTTTTCATGGACTTCTGTTGGTCAAAACTCAGAATGTTCTCTGATAGGACGTTGATTTCCTGTGGCATCTGTAACAGAATACCATGAACTTGGAGGTTGCACATAAAGAATTGTTCAAGATCACAAGCTAGTTCTGTTGTTGTTAGGTGCCACTGTGTGGACTACAACTTAAAGTAAACTTAAGGACCTTGCCTTTGTTGGACCATTTTCAGAAACCTACAGACATGTAAATCAAAACAACAATGAGGTATTTCTTAACTCACCCAAGATACAACAGCAAAGTTCAGTAAGACAGTGAGCAAGAAATTCTAGGGAGGGGAGGGAGAGATTGGAACTTTCATACCTGCTCATGGGAATGTAAAATAGTGCAATCACCATGGAAGGCAGCTAGACATTTCCTGAAAAAACTGAAAATTTAAATACCAACTGATTTAGCTATTCCACGACTAGTTAGTAGCCTAAAGAAACAGAGCTGTAACAACAATAAGTGCAACCATGTTTGTTACAGCATTACTCAATAATAAACAGGTAGAAGCAACTCAAAAGTCCACTAATAGATCTAGAATCTATGGTATAGTCCCACAATGAAGTACTATGCAACACTGAAAAACAATGAAGAATTCATGAAACACTGCATAACATGAATGAACATAGAGGATATGCTGAGCGAAATAAGCCAGTTAGAAAAGGACAAATATTTTAAAAGACCACTCCGATAAAATGCTAAAGAAAGGTTTACACAAAGAAAGAGAATCATTATGGTTATCAGAGTGGGGTCAGTGGGAATAGAAAAATAATTAATAGGTAATATTTTATTAACTTGGAGATAACATATGAAATTAATGGATGATCAGACATTGTGGTTATTGTAATTAATGTTATGGAACAAAATATGCAATAATTACTGATTGAAAAAGCAAATGCTTTGTAAACTTTCACTTAAATCAAAATTTAAAAATTGGAGATGAAAACAACAGAAATGTGTTCTCTCATAGTGTTGGCAGT
>NW_006399757.1:17902942-17917280 GCF_000299155.1 Elephantulus edwardii | reverse complement strand
CATAGACTTCAATGCCGTAAACATATTTCATCCAGTTTTTCTCAGTCTTACCCCACCCCAATGCCAGCCTCATTCTACAACAGTGGCACCATATAGCATTCTGAATCTTAAAGAGGAGTCCACAGCCTTAAGGAAGGACCCAGAGCAAGGACACTAAAAGTCAAAGGGAGGCACTCATATTAGCATACCAAAGAACACGCTGTCCTGACTGAAGAATTATATCTTGAGTGTTCCAACTTGAATTGTAAGCTTTTACTTCCCTAGTAAACCCCCTAATTAAGGGTGGAAAGGAACAGTATGGATGCAGAGTGAGTAAAGCATCATATGTTCCATAAGGGTTTCATTTCAAGGGGTAAGATAAAAGTCCCCCTTACAATGGTATGATGATGGTGACGTCAGATTAAGTCATATATTTAACCTTCTGAGCACACTCTCTGTGCTCTAAAACAAATATATGGAAAAAATGGAAAATGTCCATTTATAAGTTTGGAAATGAAACAAAATTAGAACTGCTAGTTGTTATTGCTGTTGTTGTTTTGTGCCGTCCAGTCACTTGCGACTCTAGTGACACAATAGCCAGAAACCCTGCCTTATCCTTAGCTAATCTCACAGTCTCTGACACATCTGCCCTTATTATCCCAGTCATTGCATCAATCCAGGGTCTTCCTCTCCTGGACTGTCCCTCCACCCTTCCAAGCACGATATACTTCTCTAAGGACAACATGCCCAAAATAAACAAATGTTTATTTGTTGGAACTATGTTGCCATTATTTTAAATGTTGGTAACATGCAGTAAATAAAGGAATAAGATAAATGAATTCATGGAGACCTGGTTTACATCCCAATTTTGCACCTGACTTCAGGTAAGCCCTTAATCGCAACGTTCTACTTTGTGACGTGAGAAATGCCCTTGTGTATGTCCCTGTCTGCCACTAGAGATTCAAAATGAAGTAGGCTTCAGTCTCTAATTCTTTAGCTAGTATATTCCAAAACAATCAATTCTCCCTTTTGTATCACTTCCTGGAGGGGTTACAGCCTTTTGTCTCCATTTTTTTGGACTCTCTCCAACACTTACCTAGTCCAAATGCCCCATTCCTTCTCCACTTTTCAAAACAAAATACTTAAAAACTCTACTGAAAGATTCTCACCATCTTGTCCTTTGACATCCTTTTAATCTTTCTCTCCTCGTCACTATTCTGCACTCCCCCGACCTCAGATAAACCCTGCAACACCAAACCCTTCTAATGAAACCATACAATAATTCAGTTCTCATGTCTGAAGTCTTTGCACCAGCAACATCCTGAGCACTTGAAATGGGAGAGGAAGAGGGAAAGGGAGATTTACAGTTAGGTAGACGGGTCAGAGGTTACCAAAACAATTACAAAGATATCTTCAAGCATAGTTCACTTCCGAAGAGGAATCAGTGTATCAAACTAATAGAAGACATTTCACCAACTTGTTAGACTTTAAATGAGTTTAATATTACCACTTGGATAAGTAGTCAGGGAATTAAAAGAAAATAGATATAAAATCATTTAACTCAGTCTCCGGGACGTAAAATGAGCTCAGTAAATATCACTGCTATCACTAGCATGGTAATAATACTATTACTGCCTCAGAGATTTAAATCCGTTATGAGTCACAACCGACTTGATGACACATAACAACAGCAACAGCAATACAAAAGTTACATAGATGTAAGAAAAATCTATAGTTCACTATTCTTAAATTGACTACAAAAATCACTTAGGCCAGAATCATAGTTCGTTTCAAATGCTTTTTTCTAAATGTTTGTCATGCATAAAACACAAATGCCAATGAATTCCTTTCTGAAAACAATTTGCTTAGTTTTATTTTTAGTTTCTCCAAACTGGCCTGATTTTTCCCCCTAAGTGAACAGAATTCCCTCTGAAATTTCTAATGTGGCAAATAGAGAAAAAGATTTCTGATTCCAGTCATCTATCACTGGATTTAGCATAAGGATGGGCTTGGTTATAAGGGTTGGGAACATGAAACATAAGCCTAATTATGAACCACATTCTTAGTGCTTTAGAATGAGCAATGATATCATTCTGTGATGTCGGTAACTTACCCTTGATCTTCTTTCCTTTTATGCAGTCCTTGTGACTAATTTCTGCTTTATAGTGACTCATAAATAGCAATATCTACTGTTTCAAATAAGGTCGTGAATGAGAATCTCTGCACTATAGTCAATCCATTAATTTTTATAATGGCAGTTGTAAGTACAGCTAATGCTGGAAATTAACCACTAGCTCCACTGGTGTGCACAAAAATTTGTTCCATCAGAATTAGAAAGGAATTTATATTGGCATTCAAAATCCCCCTTCTTAATAGTCCTTTAGTAACAATTTTTTTTTCACAGTTGGGGAATTTATTAGGGAAATAGTTTGGGGGAGCTGAGGCAAAAATATCACACAGTGAAGTCCAGGTTTAGTCAAGCAATCCCAAGCAAGATTAACAAGGCACGTTTCCTCATTTAATTCAGACAGCTCCTCAGTCAATATGAAAGTCTATGTTCAGTTCAGAAGCACAAATAAATCTCTGACTTCCTCAGTTGTCCAGTAAACTTTATCTCAGAGTAGTTACAAGGTAGCTTTTCATCAGCAAGCAACACCTTTAACTATGGTTCCATATCCAAGGTTCCTCTGGTTATACCTTTCCACAGTTACTTCACAGTTGCACAGTCTCTTCACAGTTTCACCACACTCCCTTCACAGTGTGGAAAGCAATTTCTTATAATGGTCCCACAGCTATTGTTGATTTGCAAGACCATGTGTTTGCAATTAAGGTAGTGAGAGACCATGCCACCAACAGAGGCTAATGCAATGGCAAAAAAAGCCAATGTTTTAGGGTTCTAACATCATAGTGTGTCAGTGATATTGTCCTTAAATCTGCACTTTTTTTCATAAATATCAGTCTATCTTAGTGCCTACTGCTTGTTTCATTGCTATGAATATAACATTTTGCTTATTTATCCTATTGTTGTTGTTAGGGGCCTTGAGTCAACTGACTAATAGCAACCATATGAACAATAGATTTTAACTTTCCCCTATCTTATGCAGGCCATTTTCATCACCTCTGACATACTGCAGCTCATTGTTATTTACCTTCACTGTACTGATCCATCTTGTTGAGGGTTAGTAACAATTCTTAATCAATACACCATAGTAATAGCAGGGAGCGTGGGTGGTGTAATCCATAGGGAGTTACACTGCTATCCCAAGGCCACGCCTCTCGAATGCTTTGAATCCACCAGCAGATCCAAGGAAGAGAGTTGGGCAATCTCACCTGTGATTTAGTCTCTGAAATCCAATGCAACATCAGCTAAGATTCAGATCTGACTCCACAGCAATGAGTTTGAGTTTGTTTTGATGACTTTAGAAGGATTCCTGATAATGCAGTGGTTAAAATGTAGTAAAAAGTGATAAAATTCTGTAATCAAAACATTACCAACCAGTCCCTGGGAAAAAGATGTGAGTTTTTTTCTGAAAAAGATTACATCCTTGGAAACTCTATGGGACAGTTCTATGAAGCCCTTTAGGATCACTATGAGGTAGAATCTATCCAACAATGGGTTTCATCTCGTTAGGACATTAGTAAGCCTTGCTGGTACAGTAGTTAAGTGTTCCACTGCCAGCAGTCTGAACACAACAACTACTTCTTCTTAGCATAAAGACGTGACAGATAGCTTCCATAAAAATTTACAACCTTAAATCCTATGGGGCAATTCTTTGTTTCTTTGTTTCTCTCTGAGTCTAAAGCAACTCAAAAGAAATGGGGTTTAAAAAAAAAAAGATAAAATGGATTTGGACTTTGGGGGGGTTTTATGATATTTAAGCCAAAAGTCAAAGCCATTGCCTTGGTGTTAGAATAAACTCATAACCAACCTTCCAGCAAGCTTCCAGAGGCTGTAATTGTAACAGGAAGAGATTGCCTACATTTGGTCCTGAGTGTCAATGGTGGATTCAAACTATCAGAAAGGTGCCACCTTAGTAGAATCAGGAATAAAGCAGGTTTGGTGGCTTAGTGGTAAAGAACTGCATGACTAACAGAAAGGTTTGATGTTCAAATCCACCAGTTTCGTCATCAGAGTTGTTGTTGTTGTTGTTGTTGTTGTTATGTGCCATCGAGTCACTTGTGACTCATAGCAACCCTATGTACAACAGCCCTAAACACAGTACTGTAGAGAGGTCCCTAACAACAGACTTTCCCATCGCAATACATCATCGCAAAAGCGTCACCAGAGAAAGATGGGCAATCTCCTCCTGTACAATCTACAGCTGAAAATCCACTGCAGGGTCAGCTAGGAGTCGGTTCTGACTCAACAGTACACAACAACAAAGGAAACTCCATATACTTTGAGGATATCTTCTGAAGGAGCCAATCCTTGGAGAACATCATGTTTGGAAAGGTCAAAAGTGAGTGCAAGAGAGGAAGAACTTCTGGGAAATGCATTGACACAGCGACTGTGGCAATTGGTCAAGTGTGTTGAAGACACTGAGGTTCGCTCAGAATAGTACAAGGTTCTGAAACATTATTCACAAGGTTGCTGTTAGTAGTCATAGTCAACTCTGGTGACGCAGAACAATAGAAGGGAGCAAGTTTTCCTGCTGCTACCACAAAGGTCAAGCTTGCCCAACAATTCAAATCCACCACTTGCTCTGAGGGAGAAAGATGGGTAGTCTCCTGTTACTGTGATTTACAACCTTGAAAACCTGATGAAGAGTGACAAGTCAGAACTGACTTGACAGCAGTGACTTTGTGATTCAGCTGCCATATTTTGTTTAGCTCAGCCATAAGAGAAATTGGTCTCTAAAACACCAGGCCTCTTGCTAAGGAGACTTCAGCTTTAAGGCAGTCCCACAGCATGAACACAGAGAAAGTTATAGTGCCGATGGGCCAGCACACTTACTGGAAACTTTGCAGAGTTATTCTCACAATGGTCATAATGGAACAATTCCAGGAGGGAAAACATAATCAAAGCAAAGCTTTACTTTGTTAGCAATGAATGAGAAACAGCACTTGGTCATTTAAAAAACTATTTTTATGTATATGATGGTCTAGTGCATGTTTATGTACAAACACACACATTTACATATGTAAATACACATACATGTATAGGTATATATGTAAATATATACACATATGCATGTATATGTATAAGTATATATATATGCACACACACACACACATACATGTATATAAGTAAATACATATGCTTATGTTAATACATATATATGTAAGTACATATATACTGGTTGTTGTTGTGTACCATCGAGTCTGAACTGACTGATAGCTGACCCTCCAGACGATTTTCAGAGGCAGTAGTTGCACAGGAGGAGATTGCCCATCCTCCTCCCAGGGGGCAACTGGTGGATTTGAACGGCCTGCCCTCAGGATTGCAGGACAGATTTTTACCACTACGCCACCAGAGATCCACAAACAATTAAGCACTCATTTACCTACAAAAACATTGATGGTTATAGCTTATTGAGAGGAAGCTCTGAAGACAGGCTTGAAGATTTTCTTCTGAAAAGTCAGAAAACACTATGGAGCCCTTTTATTTTGCACACAATGGATAGTTAAGAGTTCAAATCAATTTGACAGCAACCAATAGAAACACTAATACATACATATATGTATCTTTATTTTTTAGGAACATCAGGAAAGAAAAATCTGATAATACATTTATGCAATGATACTAAAATATTGCATACCTGCCCATACCAACTCTCAACAGTTAAAATTTTCTCTGAATAAGCCATATGAGAGCCTCTGCAGAAACATGACACTTTCCCTTTTTCTATGATAATTATTTTTTCCAATTTGATATCTAAGACCTATGATCTAAGTACCACTTTAAGCACACAACAATCAACACTAAGATTATTAAGTCATTAAAAAATATTCACAGAGATAGAGTTTACTAAATGGTAAGGTTCGTATCTGCTGACTCCTGTAGCTGCAAAACTGAGCCTGATAATAAAAACCCCAAAAAGCAGACATCATACACTGCTAAAAATAAACTGATGCCAAAACTACCAGACTTGGCTCCTAAATCTCCCTAAAGTGACAAGAAGTCATGCTGTGTCTAGTTTCAAGTCATGGGGATCTGACACATTTTCTCATATGTCTTCGAGGTATCATCACTGTCTAACTAAAAGCCCCGTGGATTTTTTTTTTCTTAAAAGGATGAGATATGATAAGGCTTTGATATGCTCCAGGGCTATAATTATTTTCTTTGATTAATCCTGGTTTTTACTGACATGTCATGGGTAATTTTGGTGGCATTTGTTCTGTTTTGAACCATAGTTCACATCGCTATGTTTTTGTATTATTCATTTCCAATAAGATTGGCTTCCCTTGACAAACATACCACAGAGTCAACTGTTTCCATGG
Source organism: Elephantulus edwardii (assembly GCF_000299155.1). NCBI lineage: Eukaryota > Metazoa > Chordata > Mammalia > Macroscelidea > Macroscelididae > Elephantulus > Elephantulus edwardii. The sequence goes on along the minus strand of NW_006399757.1, from coordinate 17,910,860 downwards.
TGAGCAGTTTCATCTACATTGGGAGCCTCAAGACTTAGTTGAGCTAGGGTCCAAAGTTCATATCCAGTTGATTTAATTCTGAGAGCTATTTTAAAAGAGCCGTTAACCTTTAAAAAAAAAATGAAATCAAGTTGCTTCTAACTTATGGTGACCCTAATGGACAGAGTAGAACCGCCCTTGGGGCTTGCAATGTTACCATCTTTGAAGAAGCCGACAGACCACCTTTCTCCCCTAGAATAATAGCTATGGGATTAAGTCACTGATGTTTCCATTAGCAGCCAAGATCTTATACCACTGTGCCACAAAGAATATAATGTCACCTTATTTAAGAGGGAAAAAGGACAGAGCAAATTGAGATTCTGACATAAAGGGGCAATTTCACTTGAAAAAGTTTTTCCTCATTGTCAGCTTTGCATGACCCAAGTCACTAAAGACTGTTTAAGGCCAAACTTTATTTCACAGATGAGAAAACTCGGCCCTCACAGGTCTAGGGACTCAGCCAAGGTCATTTAGTGATTCTGTGCCATTTTCTGAACAATCTTCAAATAAAAATTCTTAAAGAGACATACTTTCTTTTTGAAAACTGTTCCTTTTCCCACATAATTCAGAAGAAAATATCAAGTTTTAAGCCTCTAAAATGAAGGACTAAAAGTTCCCACTGCAAATTTTGTACATACTCTAACATGACAAAATATTTTGCATACTGTTCTTCATATTACTACAATCTTCAGAGAGTTTCTAAACACCTTCAATATAGTTATATTTTATTTCTGTACTTATGATTTGAAGAGGATTGTAGATTTTGGAAGCTACTAATTGTCTGAAGAAAAGAGAAATAACGTCACTGGGACACGTTGGCACACTGAAGGCAAGAGAAAGCCCTTAATTGCTGTGACTTGGGAGCAAAGAGAGGGAAGCAAATGAACACACAACAGAAGATGTTAAAGGGAGGCGTGTGAAGGTGTTAGAGGATGGAACACATTCAACTCTCATTTCTCTAAGTCTGTAATTACGACCTGGCCCAAAGAGCAAGCAGTCATTCTCCACATTCATTGCCATTAAGCTGAAATACTCCTAAATATCTGACATCAGGCTCTTTGCTTGCCTAAAACAAAACTGGAGAGGAAGGTAGGGAGAAACAGTGGGTGGTCTTAAATTCTAACTCCCATTAGCTATCATTTCAACCCTAATTTTTTTAATTCCCTATTGTTCAGATTAAAGAGACTGAGGGTGAGTGAGCATGGTAACCCAACTGGACCTGCTTTCTCCTTTTCTAGGAGTCAGCCCCTCACTTCTTACAGTGCAGAGTTCAAATTCACCCCACCCTCCACACCAAACCTGCCTTGCTCACAGCATCAAAGATAATCTTTTTCTCACAGGTGACAGTAGCCAAAGCTTTGGCACAGAAAGGAAACTGACTCCCCTCTTCTGTCTTCAAAAGATGCTCTCTACAACCGCTTCTGTTTCAACTCTAGTCAAAAGTAAATAAAAATTAATTAAACACTAATTCTTCATTTCTTTCCCTAGTTAGAAAAGAAGCAACATTCAAATTTCAGAAAAGTTAAAATTGTTCAATTGGTTTTACCTAACCAGTGTTTCAAGTATAATGTTCTGATTCTTCATAGAATGAATGTGCGACCCACAACAAAATACAGTGCTATAACCTACTATGGTGTTAAGCATATATTGTTAAAAATTATTTCCCTAGCCTGACTGACTTTGCCATGTGGATGGGTAGGAATATGCAAATAGGGTGTATTAGCCTGTCCACAAGGGGACTAGCTGGTTTCACCAATTCACAAGAGGATTGGCTAGTCTCCCCCTAAAATTGAGGAGATCCAGCAGCAGAATTAGAGAAATCATGCCACCAGCCAAGAAGGACCAAGAGAATATAACGTGTCCTTTAGGACCAGAGATTCTTGTGCCAGCAACACTAGGGTTTATAAGAGCAACAGCTATAGCAACCACAGCAAAGAACCAGGGACCTGACATGAGATAGAGCAGACCCTGGGACTGCTACAACATTGAAGCAGAGCTAAGAGCCTTTTTTCTGGTTAGTGAAGCCATAACTGGCAGGGCTGAGAGCTTTGTGACACTGTCCTAATGCTGTGAGGCTCATGGCTGAGGTGTTTATGAGCACATTCTGGAAGCTGTCCTGACTGAGTGATTGCATTCTGCTACTATTTATAGACCTTTTGACTTCCCTAATAAAGTTCTGTATGGACTGTGAGCTACTGCATCGGATTCTGGACCCAATAAAGCAGTAGAATTGGTGTTGAGATGAGGAGAAAACGGTATGAATGACAGCATGAGGGACATGTCTGATCTCATGAGAAGTGATGTTGTGTGGCTGATGTTGTTGATAGGGTCAGTTTCCCTTTGTGAAGTGGGTAAGTCAGATACGGCCATCTCCATGTGATCCTTGTTCTTTTTATACCTACCAATCAGTTAATATTCACTAAGTTCATGTTGACAGATTAATATTATTGAGCACCAAATTATTATTCTTTTTTTTTTAAGCTAAGAGGTCACTTTTCGATCACTGGATGATACAGATTTTGTTAAATAAAAATGTCTTCAGAGATCCTCCAATGCTGCCTCTACTTTATCTTACAGATGAAGAGAAAAATCAAAAAAGATGAAATGAGCTATCCATAGCACAGCTAACAAGGCAGAGTATCCTTTCCATTTAGTGGTCTGAAAAGAATCTGGGGCCCGAATTAAAATGTCTCATGGTAACTAAATAAGAAAACTACCCCTCTCATCAACTCAGTGGCTTACTAGCCAGGCCACTGAGATATTTTGGTTAATATACAACTTTCCTAGAATTCTGGCAGAGTACATCAGGCACTAGAGGGTACTGAGAAGCCCTGGGCTATTCCCACCTTGGCATATAGCTAAGGAGCTGGATGCTGAGAACTCTAATTTTTCATACTAAATTGCTCAAGAAATAAAATTTATTTTAAATTTTACCAAATTTCTTGTTCAGTAAATTTTATAGTTCACTAAAAGTGAAATATGATTTCTAATTTATTAGTAACTCCAATCATCCACTAAATTTTTTAAAAGTCGTTTATAACACATAGGGCTTTTATTAATGTGCCAAAAATTATCTCTAAAATACATGAGATATACAAGAATCAAAGGAAAGAAAACAACTATAGTAATTAAATGTCAAATAAAAGGGAAAGAAAAAACATGGCTGAAGTCACAAAATGCGATTTTATGAGGAAAAACACACTGCGGGAGTCACTACTGCATGGTCAACCTCCTCTGATGTGATTTACAGACTTGGAAACCTGCTGGGGGTTCAGCTCTGAGTCAGTTCTGACTCCAGGGCAGTAAGTTTGGGTTTTTAAATGGCTCCATACATTATTCCCTCTAGGTTTTATAGTTGTTTATAATATCCTTCTGGACATGACACAGAGTAACTGCAAAGGTGGTGGTGGTTGTGTGTTGTCAAGTCAGTATCAACCCATAGCTGACCCTCCAGCAGGTTTCAGAGGCTGTAAATCACACATGAGGAAATCGCCTGTGAAGTGCTTCTCCAGCAGAGCAGCTAGTGGATCCGAACTATATGCTTTGGGATTGCAGTGCAGCATCTTACCACCAAGCCACGACAGCTCCCTACTGCAAAGGTTAGTCCCAAGAAAATGAGGAGGAGCTTAACTAACACTCTCACTCTCTCACTCTCTCTCTCTCTTTCTGGTGGATTTGAACCTCTATGGAAGCAAGGATTTTGAAGCTCTGTCTGACATACTTTGGGCATGTTGCCAGGAGGGACCAGTCCCTGCAGAGGGACAACATGCTTGGAAGGGAGGAAGGACAGTAAAAGAGAGGAAGACCCTGGATGAGATGGGCTGACTCAGTGACTGGGGGAATATGTGTCAGAGATGATGAAATTAGCTCAGGATAGAGCAGGATTCAGAGCTGTTGTATATGGAATCATTATGAATCAAAGTCCAATGGCACATAAAAACAACAACAACAAGAGGCACAATCTTTGAGTTTGCAATGCAACTCTCTACACATTGTGCCACCAGAGCTCCCATGAACCAGTAAACAGCTTACTATGGACTATTTCAGCAGACTAGTTACCCAATACATCAGAAATCAGGGAGAAAGAGGTCCTCAATTCATGGTCCTGAGCAGATAAACTTCAAACTAGAGAACTCTTTAAAAAAACGGAGTGATTAAGTGAAAGCCAGTCTAAAGAGTGGAGAAGGTACACAAGCAGGATTGTCCAATGTTGTATTTGCTGCTGTTATTTGTGATAGAGGCACCTACAACTGGCAATCCACTTCTTCCCCAGCCTTCCTCTCCTATGTTGAGCCTCTACCTTTCTAAGCATAATGACCTTCGCCAAAGACTTGTCCCTCCTGGCAACATGTCCAAAAGTATGTGAGACAGTTTCAAAAATCCTTGCCTCCAAGGAGCAACCTGATTTCATCCTCTCCAGGGCAATTGTAACAGATGCAAAGTTAAATATGAATTGCACATAGATTACAAACAATTTTGTAGGGCATATCCCACACAATATTTGAGGTGTACGTATTCAAGAAATCGCTTGACACACAACAACAGCAGCAATGTGGTAAAAATGGTTTGCACTCAACCCTGGAACAAAGCTCAAGCTTCTAACCAGAAGGTTATATGTGTCTTCACATGTAAAGGTTTGGTGCTACTGATGTGGTTGACAAGGTGGCTTTCCTCTCCTGGAGTTGGTGGAAGTCAGAATCAACTCAACAACACTGAGTTTGCTTTTTGGATTTATGCTGTGGATTTATGCTGGAATATTACTGTGGATTATCTAAGACACAAATGTTACAGATGTCTTATCCCATGTCCATCATTGACCTTACTCAAGTTCTCTCCAGTCTCTGTGAGTCACTTGGCCTCTGAAAGTGTTGTTACAACACCAAAATAAGATAATATTTAAATGTCTAGGCATCAATTACTACTAATTTATCCCTTGTCATTAGATTCTTCATAATTTTGCCCGGGCTGACTCATACTAGGAAAATATTTTTAATGCAGTTTACTAATTTTATTCTCAATTACTCCTCTGAAAACCCAGACATGGGATGCTTAAAAATCTCAGGTTAAAAACTGAACTACTAAAAAAAAATTTTTTTTTAAACGCACTGAACTACTATCTTTAATCTGTCAGAAAATACAATTTGATTTGGGGAAAATGTTTATAACAAATTGAATAGCACCAATAAATCCCTCGCCCTCTGAAATGGGTAGTTTCCACAGAAGTATTGGACTTTCTATGGCCAATAAATGAAACTGGAAAATCTCCAACCAACGGTAATAAACACAGAACCGAAGGCTAATAAAACACCACAGGGCATTTCAAGGTAACTCAGCAGGAGAGAGCTTACCAATATAGATGTGTTTACAGATGGTGACTAAAGATATAATAATTAATCTGCTTTTGAACTAATGAACGAATCACATGCTTCTTTAAAATACAAAGCACAAAGCTCTTAGCTGCTAATTAAGTTCAGGAGTGAAATAAACACTTGATTTGCAGTAAAGGATAAGGCTCATAAACATTAATGTATAGCTACCCAGTTTTTTCTTCAGCAGAAAATTAAATCAAGTCCATGAGACAAACATACTACCCAGAATATATTCCACCTGAATTTGAACTGTTCATCTCAACAGCAGGTTTGATGTGCTGAACACTAGCGATTGAAGGTAAGCAATTTGTGCATGACATCAAGGAGATAATACAAGAAAAAGATCATTTAAAAGAAAGGAAGAACCTAAATGGATGTCAAAAGAAATTGAAACTCACTCTTGAACACAAAGCAATTAAACCAAAAAAGAAGCATAATGGAGTAAAATGGTTGAAGAGAAGATTTCAAAAGTACCTCAAGAAAACAAAGCTTTATGAAATGTCTAAAAACTCTGAGGCTGGAAAGCCCAAAGAGAAGAACACAGTCAGCATTTCTCAAACTGAAAAAACTTAAGAACAAATTTGAGCCATGTACAGGCAAAAATATTGAATGACACAGGAAGCATCAAAATAAGATGCAATGACGACACAGAGTCATGATATTGAAAACAACTGGTCTACCTCCAGCCATTCAGGAGGGAGCATAAGATCAAGAACCAATGGCACAAAGACAAGAAGTTCAAACTACATTAAAAAACACTGATAAAAAACAAGGACACAGGAACTGATGAAGCAACAAGCAAAATATTTAAACAAATGGGACAAAAACACTGGAGGTGCTCACTCGTCTACGCAAAGAAATTTGGAAGACAGCAACTTGACTAGTCAACTGGAAGATACATTAATCCATGTCCATTCCAAAGAGAGTGGAGTCAGAATAAAAATCATTTTTATGTTAATTAAAAAGTGGCTGCAGCAGTATAGCAACAGGAAATTGCTAGAAATTCAAACTAGATTCTGAAAAGAACACCAAGCAAGGGATATCACTGCTTATGTCAGATAGACTTGACTAAAGGCATAAAATGCCAGAAACATGTACTTACTTGCCTTTTATTGACTTTGTGAAGGTATTTAGCTGTGTGGATCAGAATGAATTACGGACAATATTGTAAAAATGGGAATTCAGGAACACTTAATTGTGCTCATATAGAACATATACAGAGGCCAAAAGGCAGCTGTCAGAATAGAATCCCTTCATCGTACTTACTCTATCTGTATGCTGAACAAATAAGTGGAGAAATTGGATTATGACGAAAACCTAAGCATCAGGATTGGCAGAAAGCTCATTAAGAAGCTGAGATACACAGATGACATACTTTTGCTTGCTCAAACTCAAAAAAGTCTTGAACCACTTACTGATGATGCTAAAAAATGATAGCCTTCAGTATATGTAAAGAAAACTAAAATTCACACAACTCAATCATTAAACAACAACATGATAAAAGAATAAAGCTTATCAAATGAATGGATAAATGTGTCAATACTTTTCATACCTCTCCAAAGTGCTAAAGACAAGGATGTCAGTCTATAGTCTAAGGTGCAACTGATTCAGGCCATGGTCTTTGCAGTTACTTGCTATGCATCAGAGTGTTGAACAATGACTAAGGATGACAGAAAAAGCATCTATGCCTTTGAGTTGTGGTGCTGGAGAAGAGTCTTGAACACACCATGAACCACCAAGACAGCAAACAAGGCTCTCTTGGAAAGAGTAAAAAGCTGCTTCTTGGAGGCAAGGATTTTGAAGCTCTGTCTCCTATACTTTGTCATGTTGCCAGGAGGGACCAGTCCTTGGAAAAAGACATCATGCTTGGAAAGGTGGAGAGACAGCACAAGTGAGGAAGATGCCATATGAGATGGACTGACACAGTAACTGGGGTAAGGGGCGGGGGGGTAGATGTGTCGGAAATATTGACAATGGCTAAGGATAGGGCAGGGTTCATAGCTATTGCACATAGGGTCGTGATGAGTCACAGGTGACTAGATGGCATGTAACAACAACCTGAATTAACAACCAACATATATGGAAACAACAATCAAAATCAAATAATGTATTTAATTGGAAAAATATACTGTAAAAGATCTCATTAAAAGGTGCCTACAACCAGGGCTCAAATCTTGGTTCCCATGGACTTGATATAATTTTGCTCAACTTCAGCTTGAACCTGCATATGAGTAGTTGGTGGTCTGTCCCACAATCAGCACCCGGCCTGGTTTTCACTGCTGATATGCGTTTCTCCAGGGAGTCTTTCCACAAATGTAATTGATTTGATTCCTATGCATACCATCAGGTGAGATCCATGTGTATAGCTTGTGTTTGTTTCTTATAAAAGTTATTTGCAATGAATAAAATCATTGAATGTGCAGAACTCTATCATTCTATCTCCACCCTCATTTCTCTCACTGAGCCCATGTTTTCCAGCTACTGATCCTTCTTCCCTGTTCCCAACTTTT
>NW_006399757.1:17896281-17897232 GCF_000299155.1 Elephantulus edwardii | reverse complement strand
CAACCCTGCTTGCTGAAACTGAGGAGGACCTGAAGTGCTTGCTGCAGAGGGTCAAGGACTGCAGCCTTCAATATGGATTGAGGCTCAATGTCAAGGAAACAAAGATTCTCACCACTGGACCAATTGGCAGCGTCAGGATGGATGGTGAAGAAACTGAGATTGTTCACAGCTTTAGTCTGCTTGGCTCCAAAATCAACACTCTTGGCACCAGCAGCCAGGAAATTAAAAAAAGAAACTTGGTATATACCCTAAAGAAATCAGAGTCGCAACTCAAACAGAGGTATGCACACCCAAGTTTACTGCTGCATTATTCACAATAACAAAGAGATTGCAGCAACTCAATAACAAATGATTGGATAGAAAAACTATGGTACATTCACACAATGGAATATTATGCAGCACTGAAAAACAATAAACTCATAAAGCATTACCCAACATAGGGGAGCCTGGAGAACATTACACTAACTGAAATACTTAAATCACCAAAGGAAGAAAAAATACTGTTTAACACCATTATAAAATAAAACAGACAGGGGTTGGGGTGGGCAGAGAATGGGGAAAGAGTGGATAGATAACAAACACTTCAGTAGAATAGATGACCAAAAGGAATATAAGATTAGGCATCATACAGATGACAACAATCTGAAACATTTTTGGGTGGACTCGGGGAGGGGGAGAGAATGGAGGAAAGTAAACATAAAAAACAAAAAGGGGGGGAAATATACGTTCTTTTAAAAGTTAACGGGGGAAGGGGAAACTAAGGAGTAGGGTGGAAAAGCTGAAATAATGAATGAATGAAAGTGCAACTTTTCCCACCCAAAGGTAATAAAGGAGGTCAGAATTGCTTCCACTGTGGAAAGCTGGGCAACTTCAGTCACAGACGAGAGCCACAGATAGGCAAGGGAGTAGAGAAGAAGCTCCCACTCACTTGCTTTAAGTGTGGCTCTGAAG
>NW_006399757.1:17846645-17894216 GCF_000299155.1 Elephantulus edwardii | reverse complement strand
TTGTTTTCTTGGCAGTCCAGGGTATATTCAATACTCTTCTCCAGCACCACAGCTCAAAGGCATCATTTCTCCTTCTATCCTTCCTAGTCACTGTCCAACTCTCTGATGCATAACAAGTGATTGCAAAGACTATAGCCTGTATCAGATGCACCTTAGTCTCCAGAGTGACACCATTGCTCTTCAGTACCCTGGATAGGTCCCTAACAGCAGACTTTCCCATTGAAATACATTTTTTATTTCCTGGCTACTGGTGCCAAGAGTGTTGACCGTGGAGCCAAGCAGACTAAAGTTGTGAACAATCTCAATCTCTTCATCATCATCCATCCTGATGCTGCCAATTGGTCTAGTGGCGAGAATCTTTGTCTTCTTGACATTGAGAGCCTCAGTCCATACTGAAGGCTGCAGTCCTTGACCCTTGCAGCAAGCATTTCAGGTCCTCCTCAGTTTCAGCAAGCAGTGTTGTGTCATCTGCATACATAGCAAGTAATTGTGAAGACCACGGCCTAGATCCGGTACACGGTAGTCTCCAGACCGGCTTCACTGTTTCTCAGTATTCTAGAGACATCCCTGACAGCTGACTTCCCATTGCAATTTGTCTTTTATTTTCCTGACTGCTGGTGCAAGGAGTATTGACAACTTCAAGTTCTTCATCTATCATGGTGCTGCCAACTGGTCCAGTGGTGAAAATCTTTGTTTTCTTGATGTTTAAATTCAATCCATATTGAAGGCTGCAGTTCTTGATCTTCTGCAGCAAACATTTCAGGTCCATCACAGTTTCAACAAGCAAGGTTGTGTCATCTGCGTATCATAGGTTGTTGATGAATCTTCCTCCAATCCTGATGCCACATTCCTCCTCAAAAAGCCCTGCTTCCTGAATGATCTGTTCTGCATATAGATTGAAAAGGTATGACAGGACGCATCCCTGACATACTCCTTTCCTGATTTTGAACCATGCTGTATTCCCTTGGTCTGTTCTGAAGAGTGTTTCTTGGTCTGAGTACAGGGTTTGCATGGACACTGTAATGAAATATATAAAACACACTTAAGTTAAAACACAGAACACAAACGTGATCTGTGTTTGAACTTACAAAATCTGATCATTAATCATTTACTCTCTAACTACTTTTTAAGGTTTACAGTGGTTTATATGAATAAATAAGAATCTCTTTGCACAGAGATGGATGAGGGAGAAACAAATAAACAAATAGATGAATCAGACCCATTAAAGCACATTATAACTCAAAGGACCAAAGTCAGCCTGAAGCCTGTTTCAGCACAGACCATCGATCAAAAATATTTATTTACCTTCTTAAAAGGGTGAAAAGAATCAGAAGGAACTTTGATGATATATGAAAATTAAATTAAATTCAAGGAAGTATAAGGTAGGTGGACCTAAATAAGAGTGTTACTAGAGCACAGTCAAGGCCATTTGCGCGTCTAATTGTCTATAGCTGTCTGTGTGCAGCAAGGCATGTCAGGATATCTCCAAAGAATTGTGGGAACTACACTGCATGTTGCAACTACCAGACCTAGCTGCTCTTTACAAGAAAAAATGTGCTGACCTTTAAGAGACAGACAATGCAAACTGTCATACTAGTCTTCAAAACATGGTAATTAAAATCATCATTAGTATGTTGGAACAAATTTTATCAGCGCTTAAGAAACAAAGTACATTCCTCATAAGCCATTGTGTATGTTATTGCTACAGTTGACTTATATATTTTGTCTTGGAAACTGGACATTCCAAAAAGGACAGACCTCAGGCTACCACAAGGCTTGTCCTAGCTTCTTAACAGAGAATCACATTGCCCTCTTCCACATCACTCCTGCACAAGTCTGTCCTCTCTTAAGAAGCTGATCCTCACCCACTTCTATCCCAGTCCTGGACAATGTTCCTGGTTTGAATTGGTAAAAGGTGGGATGGTAATCTCATTTCCCAGCATCCTTAATAGTTATCTACAGAACAGGGTAAATCTCTAACACATTTTTTCTTCTCTCCTCAACAAATATGGATATTTCTCAGAAGTATTAATTCAATCTTATGTCAATGTTTTAAACTGAGGGAATGCATAGTCCACAGAGAGTTGTACTGCAAATCCAAAGGCCACATCTCTTTAGCTTGTCAATCTTCTCCATCAAGCTGTGATTTACAGTCTTAGAAACCCAGTGGAGGGTCCTTTATCAGTTGGTTTCAACTCAAAAACAATGAGATTATGGTGGTGTTCTTCCGGTTTTGTGTTAGTTTTAAATACTTTTGTTGTTCTTTACAGGGTTGAAAAATTAAAGAGTAAAGGAGGGAGAATCTCCTTTCCTCCCCTGCCTCCTACTGCTACCAATTTTCTCTGTTGTTGAAAGTATTTAAAAAAAAACAAAACAACAAAGGAGCTCTGTTGGCCTAGTGTCAAGAAGCTGCATTGCAATTCCAGAGGTGAGTGATTTGAATCCATCAGATGTTCTGCTGGAGAAGGAAGGACAATCACCTCCTGTACCAGTCAGATCTGATTTGATGGTACACACACAAAAGATAATAAAATAAATTTAAAAAACAACAACAACAAAAAAAAACTCACAAAAGACAAGGCAGAAACAATCGATTGGCTATCCCTGTTATGGTCAGAATTAGAAGTACAAGAAAATGCTGTAATTCTGTTTTCTCTTGTAATGGACAATGGAAAGAGAAATCCTGTCAGGTAAGTAGCACAACAAAAGCAATCCAGCAGAGGAGTAGAGCACATGAAAGGCAGTGCATTAATCTCTTGGATTAAAAAAGAAAATATGGGACATAATCTCGCCAAGATCAAGAAACTCTTTGAAGAGTTCACACAATCCAGGAGGCCTTACCTGTTCATGGATACCATCTCTACCCCATCTCCCAGGGCTTTACCATAGTCACAGTCAAAGCACAGAATCCCACAGAAATGTAAGAGATCTGAGTAAGATTTGGGCAAGTTCAAGTCACGTCCTCCATGCCTAAACTATGTTAGCAATAAAGAAGATACTCAATAAACATTCATGAAATTCGTTAAAATACAAGTCAAACTATGCTACTCACTTATTCTATAGAAATTAGGGTTTTTGGAAGGAAATCTCATTCTTTTTAAGATTACACAGCTTGACTGGAAGGAGTTAAAATAACAGCTCAGATGAATGAGGGACATTGCTCTCACTAGAGGCCATTATTGGCAGTCATAGTAGTAGATATTTATGATGGTAAGCCAAAAAGACCTTGTATCTTCTTTGTCAACAGATCTTCAGATTAACTCAGCAGCATGCTCAGAGAAAGTGAAATTCTGTCCAGAACAAAAGACTACAATTTGTCTAAGTCAGTTCTTAAAATCTCATTTTCTGTAGCCATGAATGTTACAGGAGCTGGCTTGTGACTACCCTGGCCAATCACATGTAAAGAGAATTTGCTGGAAGGAGGGAACCATGAGAAATTCTTTTCTTCCTAATGAGGTTACAGGGAGCTCTGGGGGCCTAGTGGGAAAAAAGTTGTGCTACAATCCCAAAGGTACACAGTTCGAATCCACCAGCTGCTCTGCGGAAGGACAGGCAATCTCCTCCCATGTGATTAACTGCCTCTGAAAACCCACCAGAGGGTCAGCTATGGGTCAGTTCTGACTTGCTGGTACACATCAATAAGATTACATTCATTAGGAAGCTCTGGTGGTGTAGTCCACAGGGAATTGCCCTGCTAGTCCAAAGATGGCGCCTCTTTAGTCTTTCAAATCTCCTACTAGTTAATCAGGAGAAATATGGGCACCCTCACACCCAATTTATGGCCTCTGAAAATCTGCCAGAGAATCACTATGAGTTGGTTCCAACTTGAGGGCAATGAATTTGAGGGTTTTAGAATAAAAGACCACTCCTTATTTATTTACCTTTGGGATTTTCCACATGAAGACAAAAGATATTTTAAGTCAATAATGGGTACTTTAGGAAACAGAGAAGAGGATTTTTAAGAACTAAATTAACCTAGAGCTCAGCCTTCATTGAGCTCTTGAGTCAATCAATTAAAAACTGCCTGCTTCACACTTCATATATCAAAGAATATATCTTATTATTCAAGTAAAAGAGTCTCTTACTTGTAGCCAAAGGTATGCTGAATCATGTTTGCAACCTTGAAAAGAAGCCTCGTTCCCTGCCTCATCCTTCAAGCTGCTCGAGTTTCAAACCAGGTCATGGCAGCCATAAATATAGCATGTTAGGGGGATAAAAGCTGAACTTAGTGCAAAGACTGCAGGAATACTCTTAATGCCCATTCCTTGCCCTATTGAGGGCACTGTTCTACCATGGCACAGCGTCAGGAAACATTTTATTCTGTTATACATGATGTCTCCATGAATCAGTGACAATTGTCAGCAACTCACAAGTACAACCCCAAAGAGGTTCCAGTCTATTCCAAGCTAAACTCCAAATACATTTTCCCAGTAGAAACATTCTATATGTTGTGTGGGCTCCATGATGCTTTTTACAGCAGAAACTGTTCAATATGGTTTAAATAGGCTTTGTAGGTTGGCCTGGAAACCTAACATTGTTTCTATGGAAAAATGTTTCAAATTTCAAAGAACTCTCTTCCAAATGAACTTTTGAATGCAACCTGTTTTAAATTGGGAGCTTGCATATTTATTTATAATTAAAATACACAGGAAAGAAACTGAGTTATCAGCTGCAAAATTCACATTTGGACTAGTTTTAAGCTGATAAATGGTCCTTTGCCATTTTGGATGAAAATACAGAAAGAAAGGAGCCTGTGGTGTCTCATGATATTAATAACAATGTAAAACCAGAACTAAGAGAACCTGTCAGAGTCTGTTTTAAAGTAATTTTCTGTTAGAAGATAGGACTAACTAAAAAAATGTTAAAGAGTTCAGCATTTTATTACAAAATAAATGCTTAGTGTACCAAAATCTATCATTATATCCAATGCTGTCTTGCAGTTCGTGGGAAATCCTTCAAGTAGTAGTATAAAAGAGTTTAAAGACCCTTCTCCCAAATCAAAGGAAGTAAAACAAATGGAAATACTTGTAGGATGAATTAAATACTTAAACTTTGTGTTTAAGTCAGCCACAATTGATCTCCAACTCTCACCCCCAATATCATCATTTCTTGGTGCTGAACCAGAGCATATTAGAAAAGTACTAATTATTGTGGCTTTTGGTATATGAATCTTTGACTGTAAAATGAGAAGAATATCATCATGGTCCCAAAAATATCATGACATTTACAAGACACATGACCATGATCCAATGCTGTGCCTGCAACCAAGTAGGTAGTCGGAGGCTTCCATTACTTTCCAAACTCTACAACCTCCATAAGAATACAGACCATATCCAAATTCTCACCAACTTATGCTATAATTGACACCTCGAGTTTATTCTACTAGTAAATATGCATATTGTCTCCAAAAAAATTAACTCTGACATAAACTTTCTACTTCTTTTGAAAATGAATTAACTTCTCTCTCTGTGTCTTAAATAAAATATTACACTTGAATGCTATGGGATTTTTCAATACTGTAATTAATATAACTTTTATATAAAATCTGCTGAAATCAGGATGATGTTGGCTTCAGAAAAATCTCTGCATTGAAGTCACACAGGGGTAGCTTTGTTTCATAAGAGGATGAAGTGCAAAGACAAATTAGCAATGCTATCCCAAGCAAATATAAGATACCGAAATTCTTTATCTTTCTTTAAAAAACTCCCCCTAATCTTTCCTTTTTGTGTGAAATATTCTTTTTCAGAGTGTTAAAAAACTACAGCCAATACTACAATTATATATAGTTGTTATGTGCTTTCTAGTCAAGCACAACTCAGAGAGACCCAATGCACAATAGCTCTGAAACCTGCTTTATCCTGAGCCAAGCTCATCTTCTCTGTCACACCTGCCCTCATTACCCCAGTTACTCTGTCAATCCATCTCATCCAGGGCAATGATCCTGAATGGTAAAAAACAATGATGGTTGTTTTTAATGTAAGGCAGAAAGGGTTGGACCTGTGTTCTGAGCTTTTTAAATTAGCACCACAAGGCTGGTAATCATTCTTTTGGTTAACTTGACTGCCACACTGAGCATATCTCTGTGTATTGCTCCCTTAAAATGTTCACTTTTCAGATAATGATTAGAAAGCTGTTTGCCACACCACTACAGTTTATTTCAGAGTTTAATTTACACATTTGTAATACTGTTCACCTTACTACAGCACCAGTAGCTACATGTCCTATCCGTTCTCTATTAAATTTAATTGGCAAAATGAATAACAAATAAATCCAAAGAGATTCCTTTGTTCTGTGTGCTTATGAAGGTAGATCTGCTAACACTGTTGCTACAAATCTTCAGGTCACAATCTCTCTGTGCAAGGGTCCAACTCTCATTGCAAGTATAACCCTGCACAAGACAGCTTTCTAGTTCACTGTACAAGTCCCAAAAGACACTATTAAAAGGAAGTATCTTTTTTCTGAATGTAATTAATAATAACATATGAGCCTTGTCAATTCGACTAAACATCACTTCCCATTCATAAAAAGTACGTTTTCACATTAAATCATTTAAATCAGCTTTCCCCCTCTTCTTCAACTTATACTATTTCTTTTTCCAACTTTATCTCAAAACCAAAATGTGTAAGTGGCCAGAGAGCAAATAAAAGAGTTACCTCATGAGATCTTCACATTTTTCTCCCAATATGAAATCTGGCCTTTCTCGTATGTATCTTCTATTATATTTCAAGTCCAAAACATACGCGATCTATCTTACAGCCAGCAGGGAAGAAAGTAAGCTTTCATCCTTCAATATCTAAAAAATATCTTTGATTTACCAACAACCAGCTACTGATACACACAGGCAAGCTCTCCAAATCACATCATTCTCAAAAGAAGAACAAGTCAAATTGCTTTTGAAAAGGTACAAAGAGAAGCAAAAAAAACCTAAAAGCTCTCATTCTTAATAAAAAACAATGCATATGTATGAGCAACTCGAAATTCTAAATATACATTTTGTATTTCACCCACACTGCTTATGACTACAGTTTTTTGCCAAAAATACTTACATTTAAGTATAATGCCTCTAATTTGAAAAATCTATTAACTTCTCTATCTTTTCTCCTCACTGTCTATCTCCACTGGATACATTACTACAAACTTCTAGGTAAGAGATAGAAAATTATCTAAAAGATGAAGAAATGGGGATGAAGAAGCCTTTCCAAGGCAGTAAAGCAGAAAAGATCTGTGCTCGGCATCTCCCTCCATTTAAGAGGAACTTCTCAAAGGCTGAACTGAATGCTGGCTGTGTCTCTAACAAGCCATGCAAAACAGAAACATTTATTTAACATTTTTTTAATCTTAGCTGTAATATGGGTATTAACGCTTCTATGATCAGTATGTAAATAAAATTAAATGAGAGTGTGGCTATGAAAGCAAGGTTTCTCAGCCTAGATGTATTAAAATTTTGAGTCAAACTGTTCTTTGCTGTGGAGGGCTGTCCTGAGCATTGCTATTGTTGTTATGTACCCTCAAGTCAACTATGGCTCCTCAACAATAGCTCTGAATCTAGCCCTACGCCGAGCCAGTCTCACCATCTCTGACACACCTGCCCCCACTGCTGCAGTCACTGTGTCAATCCATCTCATCCATGGTCTTCCTCTCCCGAGCTGAATCCTAAGAAGTAACCATTATTTAATAGGACCTCCACTCACTCCATGCCTACAGCATCCTCACTCTTGTGACAACAGAAAACTTCTCTAGTGGCATCATCTCCTACATATCTAGTAAAATGTCTGACACACAATATAGAAAAAATAAATAAACTCACTGCCATGAAACTTAGTCCAATCCAGAGCTTCCCTACAGAACTGCTCCACCAGGTTTCTGAGACTGTAAATCTTAACAGAAGCAGATTATCTCATCTTTCTCACAAGGTGAGAAACACTCACTGTTAGGTTGTCAATCCAACACTTAGCTACCACATCCCCAGGGCTCCTGGCATCGAGTCACTACTAAGTCGGAGGGAACGTCCAGGGGGTTTCTGACGTCACATCTTTACAAAAAATGACTGCCCATCTCTCTTCCAATGACTGAATGGTAGATTCAAACTGTCAGCCTTTCAGGTAGAAGCCCAATGAATTATACACTATCACTAGGGATCCTTGACACAAAATAAGGCCTCAATGAATGTTAACCACCATTACCACTATCCATGAGACACGGGTTTCTGGAGGGGGGAGATGTAGTCTAATCTGCATTTCTAACTTTCTGTATTTCTCTCTTGGACATATTTTGTGACAAGCATCCCGGAGACTGCTTAACACTTGATGAAATGTATTTTCAATATGACACCTATGGTCTTGTAGGCAGAAAAGGAATTTGGGAGCTTAGAAGGAAAGTAAAAAATCCACAGCTTTGACACATGAAGAACGGTATGCCCACAAAGCACAACTTTCCCAGTCATAATGTTAATTTGTAGCAGAGCTATGCCCAAAATACTGACACTGTCTCAGTCCAACAGATATTTCACTTCACCATGACAGACACAGAGGGAAAATCCAAATGAGACAGTCAGACTTTCCAGTGTCTATTTACTGTCCAAGTGCATTTCCCCATTAAATCCTTCTGGTAAATTGGCTAAGCACCTCATACTCTCTTCCTGTTTCCTTTACTATACTGCTCAGTTCTTCAGAAGACTGACAGTTCTCTGGGGTCTAGCCGACAGGAGACAAATTTAACCATGGCAAGTTTGGGTAGCAAGAGAGTAGCAGCTTCAGTCTCGCCACCGTGCCACAGCAAACATTTTCGATGGCACATCTCCTCAAACTGAGATAGAACAGTCAGCCTTTCATACTTCACTTAACCAGCATATAATTCTTGGTCAGGGCAGTGTTGCTTCTAAACCCACCTCAAGTACTACTGCTTGCTGTATTTTCTAAGAATTGTCTAGTATTAGTGATATATGGCATAATTTCTATGCCTTCAAAGCCAGTAAGCAGTATGGATGGATTTATCATGCACTCTGATTTCAGAGAGTTTATCTTTCCTGTTCGCAGTTGTGACCCATTTACCAAAAGGCCTATGTTAGAGAGACAGAGTGTAAGTTTTGTTGCCACATCTTTCAAAAAGTGAATATTAGCCAATAAAAAGTTAAGTAAGAGACATGAAATATTTGCTTGGCCCTAATTTATAGTGAGGAGAGACAAAATAGTCTGAAAGATCTTTAGAGGAAATATCCTGAAATAAACCAAGTTCGGTTTTTATACCCCCATGTTAACATATCCTAAGGTCTTCCTCACACAGTGTTCCATTCCCATGCTCAAGTATCTCCATTCAACATGTCACCTTTCAGCCGTTTACTATTTCTCATATTGGCAAATGTCTGGTTAGGGCTCAGACGCCTAGTTTGCAAAGTATTCATTAATCTGATCAATTAGCCCATGCCACCATCCTAATGATGTTCCCCAACAAGAATGTACACAAATGAGGCAGAATAAAGAAGGATTTGAAGACTAGTTATTTAGATAAAGTTCTTCTTCTAAGTTGTAATCCATGAGTAGGGGTGAAAACAGTATTTACTGAATATGCTGCACTTAACTCAGTGCCTCACACAAAGCAGATGCACAGTAATTGCAGTTGCAACATTAACTCACCCATTAACTTAGCCTCAGTAATGAAATTATCAATCATGAAAAGAAGGAAATGATATTAAAATGTTTTGTCACTAAATAAAAAAGAATACAACAAAGAAAGACAATGAGAAAGAAGCGGGGGGGGAACCACAACACAATAAAAGCTGCAAAACCCAGGACCTGTGTAAGGTGAAAACCTGTTAGAAAAGAAAAATACTTTCCACTAAATGAGAGAGAAGAGGTGACCACATTCTGATGAAAGCAGAAAAATAGTGAGCTCTGGAAACGTAAGGCTGTCTCACCAAGTTCCAGCTTCCATGGGTTTCTGCCCTTCATTCTGCAGAAGAGTGCATAATGTGGATGTAACATCCCTTTCCTGTGACCATTCATTCACTCCTTCTTTCTCATATATAGTCAACAACAGTTGCTATCTTTTCAATCAAAGAACCATAAAAATTTGCATCAACCCTGGCCCAGATTCAAAATTCTGGAATATCAGGGCAAGAAAATGTGAGAAGTCACAGAGAAATATCATGAGTTGACTCCTATGTAAAATAGGGATAGTAAGAGTACATTCTTTGTCAGTTTTGTGTGAAGTACATGAAATGATGCCTCTTAAGCACATAGTTTTTAAGTCTGGCAGGGAGAAATGCTCTATCAATGGTGGTTGTTAATATTACTCAGAAGAATAAGATCTTCACTTCAACAACATGGCAAGGGAGAGCCCCAAGAAGAATAAATAATCTCAAAGTCCAGTAAAGGAGGCAGCAACAGAATCTAGTTCCACATTATTGTAATGTTTATGGTAATGACATTGGGAGAGAAAGAAACAAATATGCAGAACTAGGGAAATCTACTGCCATTGACTCAATTCTGACTTAGGAGACATCCCTTCAATTTCCCAAGGCTATAAATCTTCACAAGAAGATTAATAAACAAAATCTTTACAAAAGGAGATTTCCCAGCTTTTTCTCACGAAGTTTCTTATGGATCTGAACCATTGACCTTTGGTTTAGCAGCGCAACTCATTACACATTAGCCAGGAGACAAAAAGAGCAAATTCATAGAGCCTCTTGACCATTTACACCAATTCTTCCCATCATCAGTTCTTTCTTTTCCCTCTCACCTTGAAACACTCTATTCTGTTTTTGCTATTTTGTTTTCTGGTCAGAACTAAAGCTACAAATGTTAAGCTCATTGAGAGACTATTCTTGCTAATGGGCTAGATAAAAGGCAACTATTGTCTACTTAACCATGTTTTCTTCCCAAGCTCATTAGTGGCTGCAATGCTGAGAAATGTTTCCTACTCTCTGTATCAAATTAAGCACATTTATTTAGTCTTAAGTAAATGCCAGAAATATCCTTTTGTATATTTAACCAATTACCCCCCCCCCGAGATTATATGGGCAAGACAGAAGCCACAGATTTTCTTCCAAACATCAATCACTATAAAAATCTTGAAATCAATTTTGACAAAAAGGGTTTAGAGCATGAAATGTGCCTATCATGTAACAGGATGCATTTTTTAATGTACAAATTTTTATTCTATTTTATATATTTGAATCAAAATCAAAGCACCAATATTTTGGTCTGCAATGATCTGTATTATTACATGAATGTGTCTGAAATTAGATAAAGTATTTTTGAGACTGGCAATAGCATTTTCTTTGCTATCATAATTCAAGTACAAGAATATACATTACTTTTATTCCTATAACCTAAGGCAAAGTAATAGTCGAAGAATAAAATTAATCATTTTAGCCTATCAGAATACATCAGCCAAGAATATATGAAACACTTTTTCAGGCAGGCATAATTTTTCATTGTTGCTGAATTTTTGTGTCAGATCAGGAGTGGCATCCACTTCGGAGATAGCTTGCCTCTGGAAACTCTATGAACGTGGAGAAACAATGTAAGTTATACAAGTGTTCAGGTTTTTCGTTCACAAAGTCACTATGAGTCATCTATGACTCAAAAGCACTTAACAACAACAAAACAGTATCTTCCTAGGGAGCTCTGGTGGCCTAGTGGCAAGAAGCTGCATTACAAACTCGAAGGCATGCGGTTGAAGGTTCCTAGCTACTCCACAGGAGACGGACAGGCAATCTCCTCCTGTATGAAACTGCTTCTGAAAACCCACCAGACCAGATACGGGTTGGTTTTGATTCTATAGTACACAACATCATATGTTTCTAATCTAAACTACACTCAAAAAAAACCTCACTGCCATTGAGTTGGTTCCTCAATAGCATCTCTCCATTAGGTATCTGAGTCCACAAATCACCAGAGAAGAAACTGCTCATCTTTGTTCCCTGATCAGAAGTGTCAGAGAAGCCTAACCTTAGGTTGGTGCACGACTCACTATGCCACCAGAACTCCTCCAATAGAAATTCATTACTTTTAATAAGTCACAATTTACTCAAGCATATGAAAAGTGAACTATCTCAAACTTTGGTCATACGTGTAAGAACCAAAGCAATCCAGGGAAAAGATCTGTTAATGTACACCAGGGGAAAAAAGAAAAAGCAAGCACATTTGCCAAACTTGAGGTAGCATGAGAAAGTTGCCTCACAGCATGGACCCACTGAGAAATATGAGAGGGTTTTTCTGGAACTTTACAACATGAATAAAATGTTTTCTTCAGAAACAGGCACTAAGTTTTATAGAAAACTACAAAGACACAAATCAGGCATGTGATTAACCACATACACATGGTCAATGGAGTAATTAGGGTCTCCCCAAGAGCCAGACCGCCACTGAGTGAAGTCAGGCTTGGAGCTGTGGAAAGTTGAGAAAACTACTGAATTTCTAATACACAGTTCTCTGGGCTACAAAACAGGGGTGATAACAACAGTACCAGCAGCTAAAATTTTAATGAAAAACAGACAGAATGACTCTAAAATCTCTGGCAGAGTTCCTAATTATTAGTATTATTGGACCACAGGTCCACACCTGGCAGGTAATGGCAAACTGCCTAGTTTCAAATCACAGCTGCAAGGAATTAAATGCACTGAAACCCTGGTGAGTTACTTTAACCTCTCTGAGCATCAGATTCCTCAAAAGAGGACAACAATAGTAGCTACCTCAAGACTATAAAGTAATATGTAATGTATATGACTCACTTAGTTCAGTGCTTAAGATACACTAAGATATAAGAACAATACGTATCTCATTTTAGCTTCATGCTAGAATTTAAATTCACAAATAATTTACTATTTGGATTTTCATTTACTTGTACTGCAAATTTTTGGTCTTGTGCAAATTATTTTCCTTAATCTAAATCACAAAATTATTCTGTGCTTAGAGGATTAGGACTGTTCTATTATCTACAGGTGTGAATAATGCAAAATCCATCTAAACACAGATTTTAGAAATATACTAATATACTCATGTCAGGTCCATTCTCAGGGCTCCCATATAACGTGCATAAATAATTTCCATAAATGTCACACTTCATTATTTTTTTAGCTTCAAAGTCACTTACATATCTTAAACAAGAAATGTTGATGTACAGTCCCATGCCAACCAGACAACTCAGAAAGGCATGCAACTGTACATGCTTAAATCATTTAGGTAAAAAATATTATCAGGCAGTTTCTTAAACTTACATTCCTCTTTTCTGACGAGAGAGAGAGAGAGAGAGAGAGTGTGGCTTGCTGAGTTCGTTTGTGGTGTTTTGCTTTTTTTTTCTTTTTTAAAGGAGCTATCTCGGCAGCCAAGTTTGGCATGAATTTACTGTTCATATTGGTTCTCTTTTAAGTCCAAGATTGTATCTTCCTGAACTGCTCCAGTCAAGACTGACATTGAAGACTAGACCCTCTACTTTAAGAAAGGACTGTCCCAGGTCAACAAAAACACATGTTTTTACTTAAAGTTTAGATTTGTTGTTGTTGTTATGTGCGTTTCCAGTCAACTACAAGTCATAGCAAACCTCTGAACAGATCTGAACCTTGTTCTCCCTAGCCTGTGGCACCCTCACACTCTCTGCCATGCTCAACCCCACTGTGGTAGCCACTGAATCAATCCACCTAGCTGAGGGTCCCCTCCAGTACTGCTCTCTCTCTGCCAACATGGTATCTCTCCCCAAGGACTGGTTCCTCCTGAAAACATGCCAAAGGTAAGTGTGCCAAAAATGTACCATCCTTGCCTTAAAATGTACTCTGGTTGCACTTCCTTCAAGACAGATTTGGGGTTTGGGCAGTAAACACTATATATTCAATACTCTTCAACCCCACAATTCAAAGGCATCTATTCTCCTTTAGTCTTCCTTATCCACTGTCCAACTTTCAGACACACAGAAAGCAAGTGACTTCATTTCACACACACTGGAGAGGTCAGTTCCCTGGAGAAGATCAATATCATGCTTGATAAAGTAAGAGTTGTTGTTAGGTGCTGTCGAATAGGGTACAATTCATAGCAACCCTATAAACATTCAATTTATTAAGTATTAATATACTTTTCTCCTAAATACTGGAGATGTAAATCAGTGCACTAATTCATAGGACTCCATAGTGAATTGTTATGTTAAAGTGTGTGTGAAGGATTATCTCTAGTATCCTTTTATACAGCCACAGCCATCATAAGATGTAAAAGAGAAACCACAGTTTTATAGTTTGTTGTATAAAGTTGTCTGTGTTAAAGACCTGTATGTGTTTAGATACAGTGCATCGTCCCTGTGCCCATAAAATGTGTAGAGTTACTCTCAAAAGTCCTTGAAGGGAATGAAAGAGGTGCCTTCTCTATATTATACTCAGAACTTGAAGTTGAAGAATTGGCTGAAACCTTAAAATTATAACAAAAATTACTAGTACCCAAGCAATTGTGCCTGGATATTAAAATATGTCTTTTAAGTGGGTGGAGGGGGGGGAAGAAAGTGAAAACACCAGTTTAGCTAGGGGCCAACAAAATATCTCCTGGCTGCACCTTGAAGATATTAAAAGGCTACTTTCTAATTGAGATTGTTTAAACTGACAAGTCATAGCAATAGACAGTTGAACCTAGAACGAACTTGAAATCATTCCCAATGTTTTTGTTGTTGTTGCTGTGTGCCACTGAGTTGAGTCTTGACTCATAGCAATATTACAGGACAAAGTAAAACAGCCCCTTAGCTTCTTAAGTCGTTAACATTACAGAGTAAATTGCCAGGCCTTTCGCCTCTGAAACTGCTGCTAAAGGGTTCAAAGACATGAACTCTCAGTCAACAGCCTCGTGCTTAACCGCTGCACCACCACAAATAATGTTAATTGGCTCACTGGACATGATTTTCCCACCACCTTATTTTTCCTTTTCTGCCTCCTGACACATAAGTTGGAAAGGTAAATTTTCATTTCCCAAACTCCTCTGTAGTTAGTGAGGACCAAGAAGAATTCAGCTTAAAAGGTTTCTTTCTCTTTAACTCTTGCTGTTATCTAGCCAGCTGGCGCTGTCATTTCCTCTTCACTCCCTCCTCCCCTTTTCTACTTTGAACTTGGACATGGACAGCAATATCTTGTAAGTACAAATCAACAAACACGAGCAGTAGCTGCCTGAGCAAGGCCTCAGTGTGTGAACACTTAACAACCAATACAAAGTAAAGAATTACTCTTCCAAAAGTCCAGTATAAACTCTTGATATCCTCATCTAGACGTCCGAGGTAACATTAAACACTGTTTAGGAATGTTCCGTTCAGAAACAATAGTTAAAATGATTTTGTTTATTTTACTTATTTTGGACATAATATTCTGGGGAAACCAGTGCTTAGAGAAAGATATCATTCTGGGAAAGGCAGAGAGTCAGTGGAAGAGAGGAAGACCGTCAGTAAGGTGGCCTGACACAGTGACTAAGATAACGGGTTTGAGATCACAAGGATGGCGCGGGACAATGCAAAGTTAAGATCTATCATGCATAGTTGCAGTAAGTCAGAATCATCTTGATGGTAACTAACAACAATAACTATAGTAAGAATCTATATTTGTTCCTATCCCAAAGAAAGGTGACCCAACAGAGTGTGGAAACTATAGAACAATCTCACTGATTTTACATACAAGCAAGATTTTACTGAAGATTATCCAAAAACGACTGGAACAGCACATCAGCAGAGAACGACCAGAAGTCCAGGCTGAGTTTAGAAGGGGTCGTGGTACTAGGGATATTGTAGCTGATGTTAGATGGATCTTAGCTGAAAGCAGAGAATACCAGAGGAATGTCTATCTGTGTTTCATTGACTATGCAAAGGCATTTGACTGTGTGGATCAGGACAAACTGTGGCTGACTCTGAGAAGAATGGGAATCCCAGAACACTTGATCATGCTAATGCGAAACCTATACTTGGATCAGGAGGCAGTCGTCAGAACAGAGCAAGGGAACACTGCATGGTTCAAAATTGGGAAGGGCGTACACCAGGGATGCGTCCTATCTCCATACCTTTTCAATCTATATGCAGAACAGATTATCCGGGAGGCTGGGCTCTATGAGGAGAAATGTGGGGTCAAGATTGGTGAACGATTTATCAACAACCTGCATTATGCAGAAGACACAACCCTGCTTGCTGAAACTGAAGAGGACCTGAAGCGCCTGCTACAGAGTGTCAAGGACTGCAGCCTACAATATGGATTGAGGCTCAATGTCAAGAAGACAAAGATTCTCACCACTGGACCAATTGGCAGCTCCACAGTCAACAGTCTTGGCACCAGCAGCCAGGAAATTAAAAGGCGCATTGCCATGGGAAAAGTCTGCTGTTAGGGACCTCTCCAAAGTACTGAAGAGCAATGGTGTCTCTCTGGAGA
The DNA here is from genome assembly GCF_000299155.1 of Elephantulus edwardii. Taxonomy (NCBI): domain Eukaryota; kingdom Metazoa; phylum Chordata; class Mammalia; order Macroscelidea; family Macroscelididae; genus Elephantulus; species Elephantulus edwardii. Next base: position 17,877,841 of record NW_006399757.1, on the reverse strand, counting down.
CTAAGGTGCGTCTGATACAGGCCATGGTCTTCGCAATCACTTGCTATGCATCAGAGAGTTGGACAATGACCAAAGAGGATAGAAGGAGAACTGAAGCCTTTGAGCTGTGGTGCTGGAGAAGAGTATTGAGAATACCATGGACTGCTAGGAAAACAAACAGATTTATCCTGGAAAAGGTTAAACCAGGTGGCTCCTTGGAGGCAAGGATTCTGAGGCTCCATCTAGCATACTTTGGACATGCTGTGAGGAGAGACCGGTCCTTGGAGAAGGACATCATGCTTGGGAGGGTGGAGGGATGGCGCAGGAGGGGAAGGCCCTCTATGAGGTGGACTGATTCAGTCACTGGGAAAATCGGGATGGGAGTGTCAGAGACAGTGCGATTGGCACAAGACAGAGCAGAGTTTAGGGCTGTTGTACATAGGTCGCTATGAGTCGCAAGCGACTCGATGGCACATAACAACAACAACATACTAAGAAAGAGCAGCTGTGCATCAGAGAGCTCAACAGTGACTAAGGCAGACAGAGGAAGAATTGATGTCTTTGAGTTGTGGTGCTGGGAGAAGAGTACTGAACCTACCATGGACCACCAGGAAAACAAATAGTTCTGTCTCGGAGAGGATGAAACCATGCTTCTTCTTGAAGGTTGGGAGTTTGAAACTCCATCTCACGTTTTTGGGCACGTGTCCAGGAGGGACCAATCCCTGAAGATGGGCATGATGCTTGAAAGGGTGAGGGACAGTGCAGAAAAGGAAGAAGACACTGGGTGAGATGGATTGATATAATAGCTAGAGCAATGTGGGTAGGTGTGTTGGATTTAGACTGGCTCAGGACAGGGCAGGCTTCAGAGCTGTTGTAACTAGGGTTGCTATGAGCCACTGGTGACTTGACAGCACATAGCAATAACAACAAGATCAGACATCACATAGATATTTCAGGTTGTTATGTGTTGTCGAGTGAATGTTGACTTACAGGGAATGATCCTATAGGAGAGAGGAGAATTTTCCCACTTTTATTCTTTTTGCTTTGCACCACCAAATTCAAGGTGACTCACGGCTGACCCTCCAGCGAGTTTTCAGGGGCATTTAGGTACACAGGGTTGTGATAAATCACAGGCAACTTGACAGCACATAACAACAACAACAATATTGTGTGGGAGAAGATTGTCCATCTTTCTTCCACGAAGCAACTGGCGGAGTCAAACCTTGTGCCTTTCAGTTGACAGCTCAACTCCTTATCATTATGCTACGAAGCCTCCACAGAAGTTCCACAGTATTTTTTATGGAAATAAGACAGCCACAACTCTCTCTGGGCAAGTGGCTGGTTGAAAGCACTGACCTTTAAGTTAGCAGCTTAAGGCTTAACCACTCTGCCAGCAAGCATCAACATCATTACCTCTAAATATTTATGATATAGTTATGATAATATATACTTGGAAGAAATAGATCTGAAAAGGCTTGAAATGTTAAAGTGCTTTACTGTAGCTTACTATATTTCAACTGAATGAAAAAGCAGGGCTGCAAATTTTAATAGTGGGGAACTAATAGAACTGAGACCGTGCAAGCAAAATGTTACATATTTCTTTGATTGAAGTATATATATATAAATATGAGTCTGTTAAAAGCAAGAATCCAAGAGAAAAAGTCATAAATTAGAATACTGAAGAAAGTCATGTTCCAAAATAAGACTTGTTTTCTTCAGCAGTCTGGATAACATTTTACCTTGTGTTCAAACTATCCATGCATGCAATGAATGCATTATCGTCAACCTCAAATTATACCCCACACTTCTGATCATCTTGTAAAAACCCAACCCGTGTCCATGGAAATGTAGCATTACATTGAACAGTTAAGGAAACAATACTTGCCATTTAAATGCAGGAGGCGCCTTTAAATTGTCTCTCATTTTTATTTAAATATCTCAGCTTAGAAAAACAGACTAAAAATATAACACAGTTATTTCAGAGATTGAATCAACCAGACAATTTGCCCTGGTCAATCACAGTAGTCACCTCTCGGTTGATAATTTATTCATCAATTAACTGACACTCTTCATTTTTCTTGAGGTTTTCTACCCACTTCTTAAAATATAATTCACTTACTTACATTAATGGTAATATTCTTGTATTTGAATTTATCACACCTTACATTTATAATTCTTTTTTTTTATAGAAATAGAGGTTCTTCCTGTGTTCAAGGTTAACTGTGTCATTATGCTTTGCATCTTATTCCCTCCTTTTATGTTCTTATTTTTTAGGGTGGCTTTTTTATTGTGTGTGTGAATTTGGTTTGGAGCTTTTTGTGTCATTTTTGTTTCCCACTTACCTCCAGCTTCCCATATGCCATCAATCTCTTTTTCACTACTGGCTCTTCACCTATGGCCATTAAATCCATTAGAGTGTTCCTCAGTAAAAACATAAACCCGGGGGGGGGGGTGTGTGTGAAATGCCCCCAATGCAAAATTCTTCTGGATTCCTATTTTGTACCTACAAATCTTCTCTTTCCTGAAATCCTTTCCAAAACAGTAAATGTCACACACTCCTTCATACCTGTATTTTAAGTATTCTGATATATGTTTAGCAGCTAATTTAAATAAAGGTGTGCAGGGAGGGTGTGTGTGGATATTGCTAAGAAGTACAGTTCTGATAGGAATGTTTGATTTTTTTTCATCAGTAAGTAAGATGAAAGTGAAACAACATATACCAGAATCTCTCCTGCTTAGCACTAATGCTAATAAGCAACGTTTTTGCCATGTAAGGTAATCATTGTAAAATACTGTAAGGATATTTCTACCAATTACAATGTCATTGCTATAGAACCAGTACATTTTTATGTTTAATCTGCATTATTATCACTACTTTGTCAAATTTCGATAATCAGTGCAATAAAACTTCCAATTTGTAGCATTTGCCCATTACTATTATGTAAATTGACCTCTATTTGTTCAGTGGTAAGGAGTTGGGCTGCCAACTCAAAGGAATACAGTTGAAATCCACAAGCACTCTGGGAGAGAAAAATGGGCAATTCCTCTTGTGCGACTAACTACCTTTGAAAACTCACTGGAGGGCCTGCTACAAGTCGGTTCTGACTCGATGGTATAGAACAATAACAGCAGCTAAAATTGTGTAATTGTTCTCATTGTCAATGACTCCAAGACACCAACATGAAGTAACTAACCAGAGAGCTAAAAAAAAAAAAAAGATGTTCAGTAGCATACAGGCATATAGGACTGTCATCATTTAGAATAAAAAGGCAACCACAAATAACTTTAAGAGCAAGAGAATAGGAAACCAGGGAAATATAGTAAAATACTAAGGCAAATTTTACTATTTGTTATAAATTTTGTTACTTATTAATTCCATTAGTAAATACATAATGTAATTTTCAATGATAACTATGTTTGACAACCAGTCATATAACGCTGGAGACTTTATCAAGTCAGTACACACAATGCCAGCACACCACTCCACACGGCTTACACATTCACCAGCACGGCCTTCCTGGTCCAAATCTAGGGCCCTTTTGCATACCTAATGTAGCTGATCTCTCAATCTTGTCATGTAAGTCATCCAACTACTCTATCATTCTTTCATCGGCTTCATTTTAGGATCTTATTCTTCCACTATTCTCCTGAAATGCTCATGTTACTCTAACATCAGTTCTCTCTCCTACCTAATTTATACATCCAGCCTGGGCAATCTCATTAATTGCATCAGTGACCAACAATTTACTAATGAAAATCACAATCAGTTTGCTAAGCTTTTGTACTAAGCCCCCGAATGAAGTCCAGACTGCCTCCCTCTTCTACGCCTGTCAATGAAATAATTAGTTTGGCAATTTCTCCCGCCAACCCCAACACGCCAAGGGAACTCTGGAGGTCTAGTGGCAGGAAGCTGTGCTGCAATCCAAAAACACAGGGTTTTAGTCCATTAACTTCTCTACGGAGAAAGATGGGAAATCTCCCTTGTGATTAACTACCTCTGAAAACCCACTGGAGGGTCACCTATACAGTACACAACAAAAATGGCTTCTTTATGTCTGCATTTCCCATTAGGATACAAGCTTCATCCGTAACATTCTGACCCTTTTCTTTGCCAAATCATCAATATCCAGTACATTATCATTCACAAGGTTAATTCTAAGAATCAAGGAAGGTACAAATAAATAACCAATAAGTGTTTCAAACTCAAAAAATAGAGAACCCATTATGTGGGTTTTGGTTTTTTTCTCCTGGATTCTGTCCCATTGAGTGGTATCAATGTCTACCACGCCTCATCTTTGAAAATCTCTAACTACCTTTTCTTCTTTAGCCTCTTAACTTGTGATTTATTCTCCTTATTTTCTTTTTATTTCTCTACCCCTAGTAACTGTATATCACATCCTCTAATACCCCTCCCTCCTCATAATGGTCATACACTAAGACCTTAGATTAGGTTCACTCTTGACTGGACAATGGAAACAGCCTCATAACTAAGCTCTCTATCTCCATTCTCACCCAACTGTGTGGTGGCACCAGAGTAGTTTTGTTTTTAAATCATGACTATACCTTTTGTGTCTAACAATCTATCAAGAAGGCTCCACCACATACGGGATAAACTCCAACCTCCTAAGCCCAGCAGTCAAAGCCATTGGTGGTCAGGACTCCATCAAGCTCTCCTTCCTCATCACCATCCACTTTGCTGTACACACATCACTTCTTGCCACAGTCATAATGCATTCATTGTTTCTGCACATGTCATTCTCTCTGCTGGAATAACATTTACTATTGCACATGGTGGTCAAAGTTCTGAGTAAGTGTCATTGACACAGCAGAGTTTCTCTCAACCACCTAAGATAGCACTGGACTCTCCAAAAACCACAGCACCCAGATCACTCTATGTCTGTTTTTATGCCCTTTTATTAGTTCTTTTTGGTATTTTTTTTTACTAGTTTATTCACAAAATTCAAGTACATTGTTTTCCAGAGCAGATTCTTCCAATTTCCCTCATCCCTGCCATGAAATTGTACTACCTTGTGATTAATCCCCTCACCCCCTGCACATCCTCATCCCTCTGCTTCCACCCTCTCCTCCTCTCCCTTGGATCATCATACAATAATGGTTTTCTACAGTGTGTGTCCTTTTGGGACTGAGTTAGTTCACTCAGCATAATGCTCTCCAGTTCCTCCCAAGTTAGGTATTAATTTACAAATTCATTGCTCCTGCACGCTGCATAGTATTTCATTGTGAAAATATACCATAATTTCTCAATCCATTTGACTGTGGTTGGACATCTGGGCTGCTCCCATGTTCTTACAATGGTGACTAATGCTGCTATGAACACTGGTGTACAAGTCTCCATTTGTGCCTCAGTTCTCATTTTCTCAGGGTGTATTACAAGCAGTGGAATAGCTGGGTCATATGGAATTTCTATGTTCAGCTTTTTTAAAAAGTGCCAAATTTCCTTCCAGAATGCTTGCACCATTTTACAATCCCACCAACAATGTATAAGAGTTCCTATCTTGCGACATCCTCTCCAACATTTATTACTTGCTGCATGATTTGGGACATTTATAAGTCTTTAGATGATTACTTTAATCCATAATACTAATGTGGATACATAAGAACTGAAAAGCTGACAGCAATAAGAAGACAGTTCCAACACATGAAGCTCTTCAAATTAACATTTCCCAATGCGTTTCCAGTGTGACCAATATTAGATAACAAGAAGAAAAATTAAAGAAATTTAAAACACAGCCTTAACAAAGCCTGCTTTAAGACAAAGCCAAAAAGGTTTACTGATTCACAGACATCCAAGAGCCACTAATATTTGAATGTGACCCTGCATGAAGTTACCAATAGTATGTGGGATTTCTCAATTCTTTTTGCCTCAAAATCCTTCTTTTCTGTAGATGTTGTGAGACTAAATTGTCGTTTACCTTGAAAAACCCCAGGTGGATTATCAGAACCAGATGCATCTTCAGGTGAGGTATTGAGATTTACAATCCAGAACTACACTTACTGAGAATTTCTCTATTTGAACTGCTTCACACCACATATCTTTCTTTTTATCCTTACATGATCTTAATGTCATCTTGGACAATCTTAATTATTTCTAATTATTATTGAAGGAAAGAAAGACTGAGAAAGTGAAAGTAATCACCCAGGAGATCACACAGCTAATTAACAAAAGACAGTATGGTATCCCCATTCAAGGCCAACAGCCCAAATGTTCAAGTTCAATAGTGAGTGGTTCTCACCCACCCTCAGGCATCTATGACCTTCACTCAAGTACTCATGCAGTGTTCTTCAAAAAATCTCTACTCTGTATGATTCATTCATATCTAATAAAGTGTACGTCATGCCAGCTTTACAGTTACGCCTTCAAGCCCAACTGACTTAAAAATGGATAACATAACAGGTTATTCCTTTTAGAGTTATGTACACTAGAACTGGAACCTACTCACAGCTGGCCCGCCGGGGGGGGTTTCAGAGGCAGTAAGTTAATTGCACAAAGGAGATTGTCCATCTCCCCCCACCCCCTGCCCCGAGCTGCTCGTCTTCTCACCACTAAGTCACCAGACAATTTGTTATCCTAAACAAGACGTACAAGGGCTCGGGTGACTGAGTGGTAAGGAGTTGTGCTGCCAACCCAATGGATGCAGTTTGAATCCACCAGCTACTCCACAGGAGAAAGAGAGGCAATCTCCTCCCATGTGATTTACTGCTTCTGAAAATTCACTGAATGGTCAGTCATGGGTTGGTTCCAGCTCAATGGAACACAACAACCACAAGAAGCAAAGCGCACAGAGAGGCTGCATATACAAGGCTCAAGGAGGGGCAGGGGTGGGGGAAGAAAATAGATTTGAGAGGTTAGCATACTCCTGGTTAGAGCCACATTTAAGGTCTAACTTTATTCTTACTCTCCTCTTAAATTTGGGTAAATGGCAGAATAATAAACTTGAGATACTGCTTTAAATAATTCAATACTACTGTTTTAAACATTTGAAAGTCGCTTCAAAAAATAGTATCTCATTTTATTCTAAATGTGGAAGCATGAAAGCAATCTCTATAAATGAAGAATGTACACCTAAAAACATTAGTTGCCTCTGCAGCCTGATAAGCATGTAACACAGAGCTTCGCATACACTAACCTGGTGGCTACACAAGTGCCTGAAGAAGGTTAACTTACATTCCATTTTTCACACATCAGCACTCTCCCACTGTGGCGCCAAATCCACATATAGCCGATACTGTAGATGTCTAGCCACGCTCCCAAGGCATTACGACTTGAATGTGTGCCTCCAGGTTTCCAACTGCTGACACTTTTATTCCTTTGCCCAAGAGTGTTCTCTGAACCTGAGATCAGACTGGAATCCCTGGGGAATAAGTACCTCCAGGAAACAGGTCTCATCTAACATGTGAATGACTGCAGTATACCAAGCAAGCTTCGTGCTCTCTGGTACGTAGTTCAAAGGCATATCTTGTACAGTTTCTCTAGTTACAGAAGCTCAAAATGAAAACTAGATTCGTTGTCACTGTTGCTATGGTTAGGTGTCACCAAGTCAACTACAACTCACAGCAACATCAAATATGAGCCTTACCCTATCCTGAGGCATCCTCATGGTCTCTGGTACTCTCAAAGGCCCTTGTTATGGTTATTGCGCTAATGTACCATGTTGTTTGTTAACCACCTTCCCTATCTACGTCAACTTCACCTCCTACATAAAGGACCTACATTCAAACTTTGTCTCAAGGGTCTGACTCTAGGACCCCAAGTAAGACACCAAAAGGACAGAAAAAAATTCTCATTTTATAAACTAAATATAAAACTAAGGTACATACCAACTGGCATATTTCAACTAAAAGATGCTGCCCTATATGTGCTCACCAACTTGTGCCAAGAAATCTGGAGGACAACTGGGCCAACTGACTAGAAGAGATCTATGTATGTCCCCATTTCAAAGAAGGTGATCCGATAACAGTGTGGAAATCACCGAACCGTATTATTAATATCACATGAAAGCAAGATTCTACCAAAGATTATCCAAAAACAACTGGAACAGCATATCAACAGAGAACTAACAGAAGTGCAGGCTAGGTTTAGAAGTGGTCATGGTACTAGGGATATTATAGTTAATGTTAGATGATTTTGGCTGAAAGCAGGGAGTAGCAGAGAAACTTAAATTTTATTCCTAAATATCAGTGAACTGAGGACTGATGAACAAGTTCTATGTGAAGAGTGACTTCATTGGAAAATGATTTGATCTCTCTGTTCACCACCCCCCATCCTCCACATGTGCATTAGTCTGTGTAATTTTTCTTCTTCTCTTCCAAATATACACCCTTTAAAATGCTATTTCAAAAACAGTCAAAAGGGGGAGGGAGTAAGAATTTTCACTTTCCTCCACCTATGTACCTGAGCAAGGTGTTAAATTCAAAGTTGTATGCATTAAAACAATCCATGTTATGCAGATGACACAACCCTGCTTGAGGAAACTGAGGAGGACCTACAGTGCTTGTTGCTGAGGGTCAGGGACTGCAGCCTTCAATATGGATTGAGGCTCAATGTCAAGAAGACAAAGATTTTCACCACTGGACCAATTGGCAGCATCAAGATGGATGGTGAAGAGATTGAGATTGTTCACAGCTTTAGTCTGCTTGGTTCCACAATCAACACTCTTGACACCAGCGGCCAAGAAATTAAAAGACGTATTACGATGGGAAAGTCTGCTGTTAGGGACCTCTCTAAAGTACTCAAGAGCAACGGTGTGTCTCTGGAGACTAAGGTGTGTCTGGTACAGGCCATAGTCTTTGCAATCCCTTGTTATGCGTCAGAGAGCTGGACAATGACCAGGGAGGATAGAAGGAGAATTGATGCTTTTGAGCTTTGGTGTTGGAGAAGAATGCTGAGGATACCATGGACTGCTAAGAAAACAGAGTCATCCTGGAGAGGGTTAAACCGAGCTGCTCCTTGGAGGCAAGGATTCTGAGACTTTGTCTGACATACTTTGGTCATGTTGTAAGGAGGGACCAGTACTTGGAAAAGGACATCATGATTGGGAAGATGGAGGGACAGCACAGGAGGGGAAGGCCCTCTATGAGGTGGATTGATTTGTTGACTGGGGCAATAGGGTTGAGTGTGTTGGAGACAATGAGATTGGCACAGGACAGAGCAGAGTTTAGAGCTGTTGTACAAAGGGTTGCTATGAGTCACAAGCGACTCGACGGCACATAACAACAACATATATTAAAACCACATTTTCTCTAATAGAGTTTAGAAGTTTATTCTGCACTTTTAAAATAGTCCTCTTTCAAGTCAGAATAACTCAAGTTCAACTTTATGTGCTAATATTAGCTCTCAATTTTAATTTGTTCTCTGTATAATGGTAAATAGTTACTGGTTAGTCTTTTTCTTAGTTTTTTTAAGTTTTCTTTTTGCAAAAAAATGTATACTTTTTAAAACTAAGTGGTCATATGACATATTTATGTTACAAAGGGACAAATAATGTATAAGCCCATTGTAATAACAGAATAACAGATTGTGGTCTGTTCCACAATCAGCACCTGGTTTTAGTTTTCACAGCTGATATTGAGCTTTTCTAGTGGTTCTTTCCACAGATGTAATCAATCTAACTATGCATACATACCATCAGGTAAAACCCATGTGTATGGCCTGCACTTGTGTTTCTTATAAAAAGCATTTATTTGCAATAAATAAGTTATTGAGTGTGCAAAATTCTATCATTCTATGTCTGGCTTCACTTCTGTCACCAAGTCCATGTTTTCCAACTGCTGATCCTTCTCTATTTCCAACTTTTGCATTTCAATCACTTATTATTATTATTATTATTATTATTATTATTATTATTATTATTGCATTAATTTATTGTATGTTCAATCAATCTCTGACTGCAAAAGTTGGTAGAAATCTTCTATTTCCTCCTTTATGGCTCTGGTTGTTAGTGCAGATATTTGCACCTAGTTAGGTAATAATTAACAAAATCCTTGCTCTTGCGTGCAGTGTAGTATTCCATAGTGTGAATATAGGAAAATTTCTCAATCCATTCAGTTGCGTTTGGACATATGGGCTGTTTTTATGCTCTTGCAATAGTTAATAACACTGCTATAAAAATTGGTGTTCAAGTCTCTGTTTGTTCCTCAGTTCTCATTTTTTCAGGGTATATTATAGGTTCGCACAGTTTGATGGACAGAGGGAGCATGGGTGAAGGAAATGGGAAAGATCCAGTGTGGAAAAAACAATATATACAAACTCTGTAAATAAGCCAATGTAAAACAAACAAGAGAGAGAGAATATGACACAAAGGACATTAAAAAAGAAGAAAATTTAAAAACTGGAACACAGAACAACTGTATATAACCTCAAATGAAAATAGCTTCTTTCTAGATGATCTGGCAAAACTGAATACAATTATCAAACTTTTATCGTTTCACTAGGTGAGGTTTACTTGTTTGACTCTGGAAAACACACTTTATCCTCCTCTCTGGTTTATCAAAACCCAGCTCTGGTTTACAAGAGTCAAAGTTCAGCTCTAGTTTATAAGAATCCAGAAATGGTGAAATCTCAACTAAAACTAGAAACCATTCATTCTCTAGATGGGCATGGGGAGGAGGGGCAGGAAAGTGGACAGGACTAAGATCATGACAACTACTCCTAGATGAGTTCATGTACTAATATATGAGTTGAGGATTAGAGCAAAGAGTAAGTGAGGTAGAATATGAAAAAAGAGAGCTTGGTAAAGGTCAGGTCATAAAGACCCTGTATGATAAGGAGTTCTGTATTCTGTTGGCTGATCTCTTTTCTTTTTGAAAATATAACTTATATACTGTAAAATTCAACCTTTCAATGTACATAAATTCAACAATTTTTAATATATTCACAGAGTTGTGCAATTATTATCCCTTGTTGTTGGTTTTGTTACGTGCCATCGAGATGCTTGTGACTCATAGCGACCCTATGTACAAGAGCCCGCCTGTGCCAACATCATTGTCTCTGACACACCTACTTCCACTACCCCAATCACTGAATGAATCCATCTCATTGACAGCCTTTCTCTCCTGTGCTGTCCCTCCACTCTCCCAAACCTGATGTCCATCCTTGCAACATGCCCAAAGTATGTCAGAAGAAGCTACAGAATCCTTGAATCCAAGGAGCATCCTGGCTTCACCCTCTACAGGACAAATCTGTTTGTTCTCCTAGTTGTCCATAGTATATTCAACATTCTTCTTCAGCACCACAGCTCAAAACCATTCTTTCTATCATCCCTAGTCACTGTACGATGCATAGCATGCAATTGCAAAGAATATAGCCTGGATCAGACACACTTTAGTCTCCAGGCTGATGTCATTGTTCTTCAGTACTCTGAAGAGGCCCCTGACAGCTGACTTTCCCAATGCAATTCGTCTCCTGATTTCCTGGCTGCTGGTACCAAGAGCGTTGACTGTGGAGCCAAGTAAACTAAAACTGTTAACTATCTCAATATCTTCACCATCCATACTGATGCTGCCAATTCGCCCAGTGGTGAAAATCTTTGTTTTCTTGATGTCGAGCTTCAATCTGTATTGAAGGCTGCAGTCCTTCTGCAGCAAGCGCTTCAGGTCTTCCTTAGTTTCAGCAAGCAGGGTTGTGTCATCTGCACAACACAGATTGTTGATGAATCTTCCACCAATCCTGACGCCACATTCCTCCTTGTACAGACCAGCATCCCAGATGATCTGTTCTGCAAACAGATTGAAAAGGTATGGAGACCCTTCCCAATTTTGAACCATGCAGTGTCTCTTTGCTCTCTTCTGATGACTGTCTCTTGGTCCAAGAATAGGTTTCACACAGCACAGTCAAGTGTTCTGGGATTCCCATTCTTCCCAGAGTCAGCTACAGCTTGTTGTGATCCACACAGTCAAAAGCCTTTGTATAGTCAATGAAGGACAGACATTTCTCTGGTATTCTCTGCTTTCTGCCAAGATTCATCTAACATTAGCTATAATATCCCTAGAACCACGACCTCTTCTAAACACAGTCTGCACATCTGGCAGTTCTCTGTTGACATGTTGCTTTAAGTCGTTTTTGGATAATTTTCAGCAGAATATTGCCTGCATGTGATACTAATGATATTGTTCGGTAATTTCCACATTGTCTGACCACACTTCTTTGGAATGGGAACAAATATCGATCATTACTAGTCAGTCGGCCAGCTGGCTGTCCTCCAGATTTCTTGGCACAACTTACTGAGCACAACCAGGGCAGCGTCTCTATCTGATTAAAAAATAGTTTCACTGTCCCAAAAAGGAAACCCAATATCCATTAACAGTCACCTCATTTTCTTCTCTCTCCACAGCCACTGACAACCACTAATCTACTCTTTTTCTGAATATGTCATACAAATACAATAATAAAATATCTAGATTTCAGCAGTTAGCATAATGTTTCCAAAGCTCACTTATGATGTAACACGAATCAGAACTCCATTCCATTTTATGGTAAAAAAAATAAATTCATTGTGTGGATCTACAAAAGTTTGTTCATCAATTTACCAGCTGCTGGAGAACTGGGATGTTTCCACTTTGGGGATATTACGAATAATGCTGTTATGAGCATTAGATTACACATGTTTGCCTGGATATATCTTCAACTCTCTTCAGTATTAAGCTAGGACTGGAATTTATGGGTCACATGGTGCCTCTAGTTTAACGTTTTGATAAGCAGCAAGGCTACTTTCCAAAGTGGCTATTCCATTTTACATTTCTACCAATGCTTAGAAATTTCAAAATATTTAGAAGCCTGGTGAACAACTAATGCCTTGAGACTGAATAGAAAATAGAGATAAATTAAGATTTTCATTTTAGAAATTCTGCCGAGAGGAGTATAATCAGAAGATCTGTGATAAGACACACAGGAGAATTATCTTTGCTTCCATACAGATTACAGCCTTGGAAGGAGACAGCTGTACTCTTTTCCACAAGGTCATTTTAAGTGGGAACCTACTGGATGACAACAGGTTTCAGAGGAAAAGACAGAGCACAGCAAATCAGTTATGATTCTACAGTAAGTAAACCTGTTAAGATTATACGATTGCCTATTTAGTAGATTAGATGGAAGAAGAAGAAGAGGAATTAGAATTGAAAAGGAAAGGGTAGAGAAAGGAAATAGCTTTTAGAAAAGCTTTATTTATATCTTCAATCACCCAGGAAGATGAGAATCATAAACGTAAGTGCCTAAAAGATGACCAAAAAGAAAGAAAACACTCACAATATAAGCAATAGAGATCGGGAGGCACCATAACAAAGAAAGACTGGACCTCATAAAAGAGTCAGCTGTAACTGGGCTCAAGTCAACTCCTCTCTGGGGAATAACAGGTACAGCTGTGGTATATTTCACGTTCAAGAAAGCTAAAAATCCAAATTTTATCTTCAGGATTTTAATTTTTAAGCAATTCATTAAACATTTCTTTAAATTTCTAACAAAATTAATAAAACACAGCTATGAGTTACCAGTTTGTGACTCCTTTTCAAGGACTAAAAGGATCCCTGAAGCAGGAATTTGAATGTATTCAAACAAAGGGAGCAGAACAACAGATGAAGAAACCTAAGGAAAGACCAGGGGCAGAGGCAGAAACTATAGTGGCATCCAGGAGCTCAGGAATGATCATTTTAAAAAACGGAATAGTAAACAGTATAGTAAAGAGGGAGTCAGGTCACACAGGGGACAAATGTCACAGCTTTTATGTTTTACAACTACGCAACAGAAAATGCAGAAAAATGGGGACAGGGGTGGAAAAAGTGACACTGAGCAGGGCTGATTAATAGCTTTCTCTTTCCACATTTTGTTTTCTTCAAAAGTCAGCCTACAAATTAATACAGTACTGTTGTTGTTGTTGTTGTATGCCGTCTAGTTGGAGCTGACCCTCCTGAGGGTTTTTAAAGGCAGTTAATAGCACAGGAGGAGACTGCCCATCTTCCTCCTGTGTAGCAGCTGGTGGCCTCAAACCGCGTGCCATCAGGATTGCAGCACAGTTCTTTGCCACTAGGCTACCAGAGATCCCTAATACAGCATTATGTTCCAAATATTTTATCTTAGTTTCTTAAAGAAAAGCTAAATCAGCCCATCTTATTCTCCTTAGTTTATAGATAGTGGACTAATTCAGTGTTTTGCTTTTGCTTTTTAATTTGGTCCTTAAAAGACGATTATATCTGTGTGACGCATGACCACATACTCCTTCAAGTTTAAAAATTAAAACAAGCAACTTTTAATATGTCTTAAAAACAAGAAATTGTGGGAAAATAATATATAGTTTTGGTTCTGTGTGACAGAGACCCAAGACCACAATGGTTTAAGCAAAGCAGACATTTACTCCTTGCTGAAATAACACTCTAAGCTTTCATGGTGTCAACTAATTAGCATCATGGTCCTAGGCACTATTTTTCTTTTTTGTGGTAAGGTACAGAAAGCTAAAATTTGACATTTTTACTATTAAATATACAATTCAAAAATATTAATTACTCTTCCACGTTGTTTTTGTTGTTTTCTGGTCACAGCCAACTCATAGCTGACCCTCCAGCAGATTTTCAGACATAAATCACACTGGAAGAGACTGCCTATCTTTCTCCCATGGATCAACCGGTGGATTCAAACCATATGCCTTTGGATTGTTAGCACAACTCCTTACCACTAGGCCACCAGAACACCGTTCCTCAACATGTTGTGGATGTTTTTATGTGCTGTCGAATTGCCTGCAACTCACTGTAACCCTATGTACAAAAATCCCTGAACCCTCCTCTATCCTGTGCCCATCTTATTGTCTCTGACACTCCTACCCATTGCCCCAGTCACTGAATCAATCCATCTCATCAAGAATCTTCCTCTCTTGTTCTGTTGCTCCAACCTCCCAAGCATGGCATCCCTCTCTAAAGACTGCTCGCACCTTACAACATGTCCAAAGTATGTCAGATGAAGCTTCAGAATCCTTGTCTCCATGGAACAACCTGTTCTGTCTCTATGAGCAGTTTATGGTATATTCAATACTCTTCTCCAGGTCAAGGGCATCAATTTTATCATCCCTAGTTATTGTCCAGCTTTCTGATGCATAGCAAATAATTAGAAAGACTATGGCCTGGATCAGGTGCACCTTAGTCTCCTGACTGACATCGTTGTTCTTCAGTACTTTGGAGAGGTCTCTGACAGCAGACTTTCACAGTGCAATTTATCCTTTAATTTATTTGCTGCTGGTACCAAGAGTACTGATTGTGGAGCCAAGCAAACTAAAGTTGTTAATAATCTTAACATAGGTTAAAAATCAGATTATTATGCTATTATGTTAAAAAAACCCAAACACTAGTCATGTCTGATGTGTATTGCTGCTCTTTTCCCCTCAAGAACAGGTGTCCTTGAGCCTTTGCTAGGATGGAAGTCTGCTCAAATGCATTGGCTTTAAAATCTCATAGGGGGAGGGGACGGGACTGCTGGCTGGGGCCTGGAACTTCCATTCTGGTACTATGGCTGTTTGCTGCATCTGATGGCAGTCCGGATGGGCACACGAGAAAGGTTTTTTGGGTCACATTTGATGTGTATGGCTGCTCTTTTCCCCTCAAGAGTGGATGTCCTTGAGCCTTTGCCTAGGGTAAAAGTCTGCTGAAAAGTGTGGCTTTTAAACCCTGCTGGGCCCTCAGGCCTGCGGCCCTTGGGCTGAATGTATTAATTTTCAAATGAATATTCCTTAAATGAAACAGCAAGATTTGTCTATTTGCTGAACTTAATAACTTGGTGTTGCTGTGATGCTGCACACTGTTCCATGGTCTTGTCAAATACCATAATGGTTACCCATTATGTTCAATGTTTTGGATGAGCTTCCAGATTGATTTATGCTGGGAGGCAGGAGTGGCATCCACTTCCTAAACTAGATGCCTCTGGAAACTGTACAAACTCTCTAAACTCTATAAATGTACAGAAATGATGTTAGTTATGGAACAGAGTTCAGTACAGAAATGATGTTAGTTATAGAGCAGAGTTCAGGTATTTTGTGCAAAACTTACCTCTCAGTCGTATTTGACTTGATGACACTTAATCACTGCTAAATAAAACTAGTGCTGTTTTGTCTGGAGGAACACTCTTCCACTTTATAAATCACTCTTTGTCAATGTGCAGTATGAAGTAACCTGGGTTTTCTGTGATGCTGAACCTTGTACCATTGGGGTATCAAATACTAGAATGGTTTCCCATTGTGGACAGTGTTTGGTGGAGCTCCCAGTTGTAAAACAGGTTTGGAAGCAGGAGTGGCATCCACTTCCTAAACCACATGCCTCTGGAAACTCTATGAATTTGGAATTGATGATAGTTAAGGAAAGGCATTAAGTCTTTTCTTTATAGAGTCACTATGAGTCACTCTTGACTCAATGGCAATCAACAACAACAACAGTACTATGCAAAAACAAAAAAAAATACATTATACCAAAATGGAGGATAACTACATCATTTTTTATAACTGTCAAATTATACAATTACATAATTGCCAAATTTTGTCATTTCCAAGTCACTGAAGATTGCTACCCATACAAACTGAAACATAGTGTTTAATCATGAGAGGTAATATTATTCTACTGGGCACCTCAGCATTTGTTGCTGCCAGACATGTGTCATTAATGCTCAAAATCACTCACCTATGGCAGGAGATTGTCCATCTTCTCCAAAAAAAAAACACTTAAGGATTTAAACCACCACAGAGGCCTGGCCTTTGAGTTAACAGGGCAGCTTTTTGTGAAATATACTGTCACAGGTCCCCCATAACGTTCAAAATAGTTTTGTTTGTTAGGTGTTTTTTTTTACTGTTGTTGTAAATATGAAATGTCAGATAATAAGTTAGTAAATAAGTTATTCTGTCCTATCTTGCACCATCCTTATCATTCTCGACATGTTTCAGTCTATTGCCATAGACAGTGTATCATTCCATTTCCTTGAGAGTCTTCCTCTCCTTTCCTTACTCTTTACCTCTCCAAGCATAATGTCCCTTTCCAAGGAATAACTTCTCTTAACAACATGTTCAAAATAGGTAAGACAAAGCTCCATCTTTGCCTCCAAGAAACACTCCAGAGTTATATTCCTATTATGAAATTGTAACTTCTGTTTCAGTTAATTTGCTCATAACCCCAGAAATAAATTCTCGACTCACTAAACAGCAAAATCTCAATCCTCATCCCTCTAAGTGCACTTTTTCAAGGCTTTTATTTATGGTCTTTTGTACATGGCTTTCTCTATGTAGCATAATGAGTCACAGTTTATCCACATTATAGTATGAATCAGCACTTCATACCTTTTTACGATTGAATTTTTACAACTGATTCCATGATATAGTGTGATATGCAGTGTGTGTGACTTTGATCTTCTGATGGACCAGTGCTTGGTTTTCCTTGTTTGAAATCTTACTGCTCTGTCATCCTTAAAGAGCTGGTATCCTAGGCAAAGTTGAAGAGAACTGACCATGAAACTCAGACTCCAACAAAGAGAAGGAAAAGCCAAGAGGACATTCTGTTCTGTAAGGGCCCAAGTGGAAGTTGCACAAACCACTTCTATACATTCTATAGCCAGATCTTTGCACAAGGCATAATTCCTAGCTGCAAGGAAGGCTGAGAAACACCATTTTTATCCTGCAGGGATCTGTCCCTAGCTAAAACCCAGGGGCTCCCTTTCTGAGGATAATGGGAAAAGGAGGTTTGGGATGCAACTAGCAGTTTCTACCACAGAGTGGTATTCAATTTTTTTAAAGATTCTGTTCTTAAAATTCTATAAATAATTTATATTTTTGTTCAGCTCTAAAAGAGAATATAAATCTGGCCTAACCATTATGCTTAAATATTGGAAACAGCAATGAAACATTGCCACAATTTTGGCTTCATGGCACTGGTATTTATGACAGTGTTGAAGAAGAAAAGTTAAAGTTAATTTTAATTTGTTCTTACAAAATTATTTTCCTAAAGAATTCTAAAGCAATTCTGGCCTTCTTGCCATGCTTAACTACTAGCTTTCAAAAGACTACATTAAAAACTCAAATTACAAAATAAAAAAAAATCATTGACATATTCCTACAGCATATGGAACTATACCACCTCAAGAATTCTTTTAAATTATCACAGTCAATTGTGCCCTTACTGCCAGAAAACTCTTGAAGTAACAAGATGTATGCACTATAGCAATTTGTACTCCTGAATTTTGACACTGATCTTACTCATATCAGTTCACAGTGTGTTATCATTTAAATACTTCAAAAAAAATGAATGTCATCATGCAGGCTTCCAATTAACAGTGACCCTATGAGATTAAATTGTTATGATCCACATGGTATTTATCAAGAAGTAGCGCACCACTGCTATGACCCACTGGCTGATTTTTGTATAAGCCATCACCAGGCCTTTCTTCCAAGTGTATTTTAATCTAGAAGCTCCATAGGAACCTACTTCAGCTTACAGCAGAAGTCAAGCCTCCAGTGAGTGAAAGTGGCCATAAGAAGCACTGGCCAGCAATCAAAGCTTGACCTCCTACACAGAAAGCTAAACTTTAACCCCAAAACAAGACTGCCGTCATTTAAGTGCTGGAGAAGATTAAAAATGAACTCATTCACCAGTTATGATGACAAGTGTGACGTGTCAACTTAGCTAGGTTATAAATTCCACTGACATCAAGTCTCTTTTCTTTCATAGTAACCGACCATCTGGTTTCCCAAGCTATGAATCTTCATGGGAGTAGATTGTCCATCTTTCTCCAGCCAAGTGGCTAGTGGATTCATATTGTCAACTTTTCAGTTACAGGTCTAATACATTTCATAGGATGATATGATGACTAGTTACTTAACCAAACACTACTTCAGGTGTGGCTGTGAACATACTTTTTAGAAGTAACTGGTGCCTGTAATCAATTCTTTAAGAAAAATGTATTACTCCTGATTATCAAATTGTTCACTCATCCAATCAACTCAAGACTTTCAGAATAAAAACTGGTTTCCAGGAGAAAAAGACACTTTGACTGCTGTATCAAATCCTGCTCAACTTTCTAGTTTGCCAGCATTTCCTACAGATTTTAGACTTGCCAGTTCCCACCTCTGTGGTTCTGACTCATTGAAACCCACTACTGTTACCAGTAAATATTTATGTGAGAAACTGCCTATCTTTCTCCCATGAATAAGCTGTGGATTCAAACTGCTGGCTTTTCTTTAGCAAGGCAACAATGAGAACCTTGACAGTTCACATGAGTTCACCATTGTTGTTGTTATTGTTGCTACATACCATCGAGTTGCTCACAAACAACTCATAGCAACCTTGTATACAACAACTATGAAAGCTGCACTTATCCTAGGCCAGTCTCACTGACTCAGACACACCTAATCCCATTGACCCAGTTATGTTAATCCATCTCATCCAGGGTCTTCCTCTTCTGTGCTATTCCTCCACCCTTCCAAGCATGAGGTCCTTCTCCAAGGACTGGTCCTTCCTAGCCACATGCCCAAAGTATAAGATAGAGTTTCTAAATCCTTGCCTCCAAGGAGAAACTTGGTTTCACCTTCTCCAAGACAGACTTATTCGTTCTCCTGGCAGTCAATGTTAGGTTCAATATTCTTCTCCATCACCAAACTCAAAGGCATCATGTCATCTTCTGTCGTTCTTATTCACTGTCCAGCTCTCTGATACATAGCAAGTAATTACGAAGATTACAGCCTGGATCAAATGCAACTTAGTCATTATTACTCTTCAGCACTTTAGAGAGGTCCCTGACAGCTGACTTCCTCAATGCAGTTAGTCTTTTGATTTCCTGGCTACTGGTGTCAAGAGTGTTGGTTGTGGAGCAGATCAAGCTGAAACTGTTAACAACTTCAATCTTTTCTCCATCCATCATGGTGCTGCCAATTGACCCAGTAGTGAGAATCTTTGTCTTCTTGAAGTTAAGCTTCAATCTATATTGAAAACTACTGTCCTTGACGTTCTGTAGCAAACCCTGCAGGTCTTCCTCAGTTTCAGCAAGCAAAGTTGTATCATCTGCATAAGTTCTTGATGAATCTTCCTTCAAAGCTGATGCCACACTCTTCCTAATAAAGTCCAGACTCATGAATTATCTGTTCCGCATACAGACTGAAAAACTATAAAGACAAGGATACATCTCTGATGCACTCCCTTCCTGATTTTGAACCATGCAGTGTTTCCCTGCTCTGTTCTGACAACTGCCTCCTGGTCCAAGTACAGGTTTCACATGAGCACAAACAAGTGTTTTGAATTCCCATTCTTCTTGAGGTTAGACACAATTTGTTGTGACCTACACAGTCAAATGCCTTTGCACAGTCAATGAAATATAAACAGACATTCCTCTGGTACTTTTTGCTTTCAGCCAAGATTCAGCTGATATTGGTGATAATGTCTCTAGTGTCACAGCCTTCTGTTTCTGATAGTTCTCTTGTTAATGTAGTGTTCCAGTTGTTTTTGCATAATTTTCAGCAGAATTTTCATTGTGTATGATAATAGTGATGTTGTTGCTGTTGTTGTTGTTATGTGCCATCAAGTCACTTGTACAGCAGTTCTGACCCCTGTCTATTTTGACCCAAACTCATTGTCTCTGGCACACCTACCTCATTACCTTAGTCACTGAGTCAATCCACCTCATCCAGGGTCTTCATTTTTTTGCGCTGTTCCTCTGTCCTTCCAAGCAAGATGTCCCTTTCCAAGGACTGGTCTGGTCTCTCTGTACAACATGTCCAAAGTATGTCAGATGAAGCTTCAGAATCCATGCCTCCAAGGAGCAGTCTGGTTATACCATCTCCAGAACAAACCTATTTGTTCTCCTGGCAGTCTATGGTATATTCAGTACTATTCTCCAGCACCACAAGTGAAAGAAATCACTTCTCCTTTAATTATCCTTAGTCATTGTCCAGCTTTCTGACGCACAGCAAGTAACTGTGATACCACTGCCTAGATCAGGTACACCTTAGTCTGATTATGTCCATATTTTGTTGAATCACTTTTTTTTTATAGGAGTAAACATGGATTTCTTCCAGTCAGTTAGCCGGGTAGTTGTCCATCAGATTTCTTGGCACAATCTGGTGAGCACATCCAGAGCAGCATCTGTTTGTTGAAATATGTACATTGGTGTGCCATCACTGGGGCCTTGATTTCTGCCAATTCCTTCAGAGTAGTTTGAACTTCCTTTATCACCATTGCCTCTTGATTATATGTTGTTAAATGAAATTCTGTGTCAGCCAATTCCTTTTGGTACAATGACTCTGAATCCTCCTTCTGTCTTCTTTTAATGCGTCCTAGATCATTCAATATTCTGCCCACAACATTCATAATTTTTGCAACTTGAGGCTTGGATTTTTTTCTTCAGTTCCTTCAGTTTTAGAAACGTTGAATAAGTCTGACCCTTTCCGTTTTCCAACTCCAGTTCTTTGCACATTCCATTATAAGACTTTGCTTTGTCTTCCTAAGCTTTCCTTTGAAATCTGTTTAGCTCCTTAACTTCTCAATTTCTTCCCTTTGCTTTGGATTCTCAGTGCTCTAGTGCAATATTCAGAGTCTCCTCTGATAGCAGTCTTATCTTCTTCCTCTGCCTTTGTAATGACCTTTTGCATTCTTCATGGATGATATTCTTGATATCTTCCCACAGTTCAACTGATCTTTGTTCATTAGTGTTCAAGGCCTCAAAGCTGTTCCTAAGATGGTTTTGAAATTCAGGGGGGATAGACTCAAGGTCATATTTGGTTTCTGTGGATTTAACCTTCTTTAGCTCTAGTTTTAAATCGCATATATGTAATTGATAGTATGTTTCTCAATCAGTACCTGGCCTAGATTTCACTGCTAACATTGAGCTTCTCCAATGATTCTTTTCACAGATATAATCGATCTGATTCCTATACATACCATCAGGTGAAATCCATGTGTACAGCCTGCATCTGGGGGTAGGAGTGCCAAAGGCAGTGAGATTGCCTCAGGATACAACAAGCTTCAGAGTTACTATGCATGAGGTCACAATGAGTTGCAAGACACTCTATGGCACATAACAACAATAAATTCAAGGAAATCAGACTATTAAAAAATGCAAAACTATAGGTAAAACTTATCCACTAAAGTGGCAAATTCAGAGTTGTAGAAGTTAAACTAATAATGAAAAACTGGCAAACTAGACCTGTTGTTGTCATTGTTGTTGTTGTTGTTATGTGCTATCGAGTCGCTTGCGACTCATAGCAACCCTATGTACAACAGCCCTAAACTCTCCTCTGTCCTGTGCCAATCACACTGTCTCTGACACTCCCATCCCGATTATCCCAGTCACTGAATCAATCCACCTCAGAGAGGGCCTTCCCCTCCTGTGCTGTTCCTCCACCCTCCCAAGCATGATGTCCTTCTCCAAGGACCGGTCTCTCCTCATAACATGTCCAAAGTATGTTAGACGGAGCCTCAGAATCCTTGCCTCCAAGGAGCCACCCGGTTTAACCCTTTCTAGGACAAATCTGTTTATTTTCCTAGCAGTCCATGGTATTCTCAACATTCTTCTCCAGCACCAAAGCTCAAAGGCATAAATTCTCCTTCTATCCTCCTTGGTCACTGTCCAACTCCCTGATGCATAACAAGTGATTGGGAAGACCATGGCCTGTATCAAACGCTTAGTCTCCAGAGTGACATCATTGCTCTTGAGTATGAGGTCCCTAACAGCAGACTTTCCCATGGCAATGTGCCTTTTAATTTCCTTGCTACTGGTGCCAAGAGTGTTGACTGTGGAGCCACGCTAACTAAAGTTGCGTACAATCTCAATCTCTTCACCATCCATCCTGATGCTGCCAATTGGTCTAGTGGTGAGAATCTTTGTCTTCTTGACATTGAGCCTCAATCCATATTGAAGGCTGCAGTCCTTGACCCTCTGCAGCAGGTGCTTCAGGTCCTCTTCAGTTTCTGCAAGCAGGGTTGTGTCATCTGCATAACGCAGACTGTGGATAAATCATCCACCAATCTTGACCCCACATTTCTCCTCATAGAGCCCAGCCTCCCGGATAATCTGTTCTGCATATAGGTTGAAAAGGTATGGAGATAGGAAACATCCCTGGCGTACGCCCTTCCCAATTTTGAACCATGCAGTGTTCCCTTGCTCTGTTCTGACGACTGCCTCCTGGTCCAAGTATAGGTTTCACATTAGCACGATCAAGTGTTCTGGGATTCCCATTCTTCTCAGAGTCAGCCACAGTTTGTTATGATCCACACAGTCAAATGCCTTTGCATTATAAAGAAAAAATATAAAGACTAAAATAAGAAATTAAAGAAGTGACATTACACCTTTCCTAAAAGTAATAAAAATAATTATGACAGAATAACATAAACTATTAAATGGCAGCAAGCTGAATAAATAAGCTAGAAAAAAATAGAAAAATTCTTAGAAACAAATAATCTATTCAAACTGACTCTAAACCCCAAAAGAGTCTCAAAAGACCTATGAATGAAAAGAAGGAATAAAAAATCACCCACCAATATCATCAGTAGCTAGCTGAACCAAATGGCTTCATTGAGAAATTCCATCAAGCATTTAGAGAATTGATACTATTTAAACTATTCTAAAATACAGAGTATTCCCAAATTCCCCCTTTGAAGTAAAAGTTACTATGGAGTTTATCTTTCAATATGACTTCTCTAGCCCTTATTTGATGTTGTTATGTGGGTAGGCGGGACTATGTGAATGGGGTGTGCTGGCCTATCCACAAGGAGCTTGACTATCTACCGTTCCACAAGGGAATTGGCCAGTCAAAATAATCTACAAGAGGATTCGCTAGTCTCACCAATGAACTGTAGAGCTCTAGCTTTAGAGACAGGAATTCTTCCCCCACCAGAGGAGATGGACTTTTTTCCCCCAGCCAGAGAAGAGAGATCTCCCTAAATCAGTGAAATGCAGGACACACTTCAAGATGGTAGTAGCAGTGATGGATGAACTGGAGACCTGGATTTGAGATGGAACTTTGGGGGCAGTAGGGAGTCAATACTGGCAGGACTGAGAACTTGGGAACACCTGGAGCTATCAGGCTTGAGGCCAAGGTCTCTGCCTGCACATTTTGGGAGCTGTCTCGACTGTATGTTGTTATTATAATCTGAATTATGACTTTTTAACTCCTCCAACATGATTCTATGTGGTCTGTGAGCTATCCCATCAGATTTTAGACCCAGTCAAACAGTAAGATTGGTGTTGGTATTAGTAGAAGGAGGTAAGGGAGCTTAGGGAACATGTATGGTCTCATGGCAATTGGTTTTGTTTTACTGAGGCCGTGAGTGGGAATCATTCCCCCTTGTGATGCTGGTAAAGGTCAGATACGGCATTCCTCGCATGGCCCTACTTTTTTTACAATCACCCCAAATCAAAACCAGATAATAGAACCAAAAAAAAAAAGAAAACTAGCAATCTCTCTTATGACTAGTGATACAAAAATCCTTAACAAAGTACTAGCAGCAAAAATTTAACAACACATTCACAGAGTCATAAAACATGACCAAGAGGGATTTATTCTATAACTTGAATTCAGGAATGGCTCAACATTAGAAAATTAATCAATATAATAAACCAAATTAATGGGGAAAAAACTATGTAATTATCTCCATGGAAGCAAAATAAGCATTTGATAAAGTCTAACATCTTTCCTGATGAAAAGTCTAAAGAAAATTAAAGTATGAGGAAAAAATCTGCAGTGTGGTTCAGAGCATGTCTGAAAATCAAATAGCTAATATAACACTTAAATGAAGAAAAATTGATAGCTTTCTACCTGAAATTGGGATCAAAACAAGGTACTTTCATCATTGCTAGTCAATATTGTATTAGAAGTCCTACTTAGGGCACAAGACAAGAAAAAGAAATAAATAAAAGGCATATAGACTAGAAAATAACTAAAATTGTCTCTGTATAGCTATGGTAACCTAGTGGTAAGGAGCTGCACTGCCAACCCAAAGGCACAAAGTTCAAATCTACCAGGCACTCCGTAGGAGAAAAATAAGCAATATTCTCCCATGTGATTACACTGCTTCAGAAAACCTGCTGGAAGGTCAGCTATGGTCAGTTCTGACTCAACAGTACATAACAACAACAATAACAACATAAAGAGGGAAGACATATATTGTCTTAACTTTACAATACTTATACTGCATATATCTTTTTATAGCTTATATTCTAAAGTTATATTCAAAGCACAGGCATTGCCCAGTTCTCAATTTTTAGACAAGGAAGCCCACTTACACTCATATATGTGCTACCTAAAGGCTAATATTATAGGGAGCTCCAGTGGCTTAGTGGTAAAGAGGTGTGTTGCCAATCCAAATGTATGTAGGTCGAATCCACCCATTCTACAGAAGAAAGATGACCTATTCCTGTGCAATTTACTGCATGTGAAACCTGCTGGAGAGTATACTGTGATTCTTAACCATAGTATCTACATTACATAACAACAAAAATGGCTATCACTGGGAGCTCTGGTGGCACACAGTCTGTAGGGGGTTGAGCTGCTAAGTGCTCTGTCAGTTTTAATTCACAGTGGCTCTGCAGAAAAAAAGATGAGGCATTATTTACATGAGATTTATAATCCTGGAATATGTGCTGGGGGGTACAACTGTGTCAGCTCCAACACCATAGCAATAACTATGAGTATATACATAGAAAATTCCAAAAATGTCATGAGGAAACCTTTAGAGATTATGTAAGAAATACAGCACAGTTGCAGGTTATAAGGTGAACAACAAAATTCAACTGGGTTTCTGTACATTAGCAGTGAGTAATGTGAAAGGAAAATTCAGGAAATAATTCCATGTATCTATGAAACTAAAGGGCTCTCTGGTGGCCCAGTGGTAAGGAATTGAGCACTGTTGAAAATGGGAGAGTATTTCATGTTAATGGACTGGAATACTTAACAAAGATATATACTCTGCCCACAGCAAACAACAGGTTCAATGAGATCCCAATAAAAATTTGAATAGCTTTCTGTAAAGTACTTGAAAAACTAATGCTCAATTTTATATGGAAAAGCAAGAGGTCCCTATATAACTAAAACAATGTGAAAGAAGGAAAATGTGTATTCTTGACTTGAAAAAATACTATACAGATACAGCAAGAAAAATAGCCTGGTACTGGTATAATACTATTACATAGATAGGTTAGCAGAATAGAATTAAAGATCCACACATTTATAATCAACAGATTATTAACAAAGATTCTAATTCCATTTGATAGGAAAAGAAGAATCTCTTCAATAAATGATTCTGGGGGAAGAAAGAGATTCTCATATGCATAAAAATGAAACGGGATTTTTGCCTTCACCAAACACAGATACAAATTCAAACTAGATTAAAAACCAAGATGTGCACACTTGAAATAAGCACGAGTTTTTCAAGGATTCTGAAGTTGGCACAGGACAGGATATGGTTCAAATCTGTGGTTTAATGGCACCCACCAACAGCAATCCAAGAGCAAAGAAGATCTCTCCATTCATTTAGGGCTTGAATTTCTTTTTGTTAGTTTAACAACTTCCTGATAAATATACCTAATGCTTTATTATTAAAAAAAAATCTGTGGTTTATAGGGTTCCCTATGAGTTATACTTGCCTCAATGGCACCTAACAACAACAACATGGTACTATAAACTTGCAAAGAGCTATCTACAAAATGACAATTGGTCTCTATTCATGAAAGGCAGGAATAGGAGGAGAATGTGCAATCTAATTGTCTCTTAGAACAAAATCCTCCTTGGCCATAAGCTTACAACTCAATGGTTCAACTGCCATGACTGAACACTACGATCACAGCTTCCACAGAAGAATATTGATCAAATGGGGGGAAATGCACACATTCTCATGGATTCTAGCTGTTCTAGAGCCATGAAGAAAGAATGGCCCCCGAGACTACTGCACTAATTGTGGTTGTTGTTGTTGTTCATTGCCTTCAAGTCGAGCATGACTCATAGTGACCCTATGAACAAAAGGCCTGAAGCCCCTCTACAACTATCGACATTTATCAAAGTTCATAGAGTTTCTGGAGGCATGTTGTTTAGGAAGTAGATGCCACTCCTGTTTCCACTGCACTAGTATAAACTTTAATTATGCATGTGAAAGTTGGACAATGAATAAGGAAGAATGTAAAAGAATTAAAGCCATTGATCTGTGGTGTTGGTGAAGAGCACTGAACATCATCAAGTGTAAAAAGAATAAATAAATTTGTCTTGCAGGAAGAGCAACTAGGGTAGTCATTTGAGGCAAGGCTGGTGCAATTTTGTTCCATATACCTTGGATTGTTATCAGAGAGTACTAGTTTTTAGAAAAAGACTTCATGCTTGAAAAAGTAGAGAGCTGGAGAGAGGCAGGAATTCAACAAAATAAATACAGTGACTGCCACGCTGAGCTTGAGCAAGGCAGAGGCTGTGAAAATGCTGCAAGATATGGCACGGGTTTGGTTCATTGTCCACAGAGTCATGATGAGTCATAGTCAACTTGACAGTACATAACAACAACAAAAACTTTTACATCTCAAACCATAAGGTTCCCCTGAAGTCTTCTTAAAACTAAATCGATTTAGCTTAACTAGTAGGAAAGTTTGGACTAGAGTATTATGCTCTTTAAGATCTGGGATTAAACTGATAACAGCAACTCAAAAGATTCACCAGGAATCTTAGAGGACACTGAGTTTACATAAACGAGGGAGCAACAACTCCAAAAAAGAAGGTGAGAATGGCTGCAAAACTCTACAGATGAAATCAGTGTCACTAACATGTACAAGCAGAAACTGTTTAAGTGGTGTATGTTTTACTGTGTATATTCTCAAGGGCATAAAAATAAAGAAAGTTTAAAGAAAAATTAAATTCAGATCCTCAGCTGCTCTAGTTACATTTTAAAAGCTTAAAGACCACAAATGCCTAGTGGCTATTTTATAGAACAGAGAACAGATAAATATTTCCACCAAAGCAGATAATTATATCAGACATCACTGATCTAGATAAACTGTTAAAAATGCACTGTCGGGGAAAGATGGGCTTTAAAAGAAATCAAAACAAAACAAACCCCAATATATTATCCATCTTTCTATTCAGTCCTTTTTGTGTTTTCATTCTTCTGCTGGTCTAGTGATAAGGAGCTGCACTGCCAACCCAAGGGCACTCGGTTCAAATCCACCAGCAGCTCTGCAGGAGAAAGATAAGTAATCTCCTTCTGTGCAATTTACTGCCTCCGAAAACCCACTGGAAGGGGTGAAAGGTTTGCTGTAAGTCATATCCAACCTAATGGCAAACGACGGCAATACCAGGTATTCAGAATAGTCAAATCAAAACTAAATTCAAGCCTATATTTCAATTAAAAATAACATACTGTTGCTGAGTAGATTCTTACTTGTATCAACCCAGTAGAACAGAGTTGAATTACCTCATAGGGTTTCCAGGGTTGTGATCTTTAAGAAGCAGGCTCTCTGATTTGCTACACTACAGGGCAGCTGTTGGATACAAACCTTTTAGCCAGCAGCTGACCATTTACTCACTGCACCACCATGACTCCTTCAGCAACAAAATTCAACTCACTGACATTGAGTAGGACTCAAAGGTAACTCTCCAGTGAGCTTTCAGACTGTCAATGGCACAGCCTTTTAAGCTCATTTTTCTCCCATAAAGAAGCTGGTTAGCAGTACAACTCTATACACCAGGCCACTGTGGCCATGACTCCTTCAGCAAGAAATAATGGCATAAACCAGTAAACAAATAACTTAATAATAGGGGGGAAAAAGAATTAAGTACCTTCTTTTTGTTCTTCAAAAATCAACTCATTGTTACCAAGTTGGAACCTTCTCAACTTGACCTTTCAATGATTGTCCAAGACTCTAAATCACACAGCAGAAAACTGTCCATCTTTCTCACCAGTATATATAGCTGGTGGAGTCACATCGTGAAAGAGGTGCAGCATTTAGCTTAACAGGGAAACTCTTTATAGACAGGACTGTGACACCAGAGCAACAATCTAGCTAAGTACACAATGTTTTTAAGTGTTGTGTTATTAGGTACCACTGAGTACCTATAAGTGACAGCAAACAGTGATGCACAACATCTCTCAACTCTGACCTATCCAATAAAATCTTCACATTCAATATGCTTGAGCCAATACATCCTGTTAGGGATCATCCTCCAATTTCTGTTTAGTTGTTGTTATGTGTTGTCAAGTCACCCATGACTCATACAGTGACCCTAGAAACAAGAGCTCTGAAGTCTACCCTATTCTGAGCCAGTCTCACTAACTCCAACACAAATTATTCCATTGTCCCAGTTTTTGTGTCAATCCATCTCTTTCAGGGTTTTCCTCTCCTGCACTTTCCTTCCCTTTCAAACATGAGGTCCTTCTCCAAGGACTGGACCCTCCTGGCCACATGCCCAAAGTATGAGAGATGGAGCTTCAAAATCCTAGCTTCCACCTATTTATTCTCCAGGCTGGCCATGGTATGTTCAGCACTCTTCTCCAGCTTCAATGTGAAGTGCATGAAGTTGAGAATTTTCCTTTTCCTTCTTGAGTTCTCATTTGGATGAAAATCTAAAAATATCATCAATATATTTTCATTAATTTCTTCTTAAGCGTACTGAAACAAAATACTGCCACAAATTTTTATTGCAATGTTTGTTGTTGATACTTCCTGCTATAAATGCACTAGGTGAAGGCCAAATAACAGATTGCTAAATAAATACAGTATGATTAGAGAAGAGGTGAGGATGAATTGAGTCATTATTGAACAAATGGCAGTACAGGCATCCAGAAGTGCCTGCACTCTAGTGGTTAAAATCATCATCATATTGCAAGTAAAAGTGATGCATTCATCCAAACTCTGTGTAGTTACAATGCAATCTGTTCTCCATTTCAGCAGTCATTGACAACAACTTACACATATGACTTAGATTTTAATAACTCCACAATGCTAATCACATCTTCAAGGAAGCAAAAAAGTCTTTATGAATTTCTGAGGTGATACCTCATTAAAACTGGCATTTGAAATGTATTTACTAGTAGCATTTTGTTCATGTATAAAGTCTGATTATCCTGAAACAACACAGCCTGTAAATTAATACTGTTTCACTTAATCTGCTTTTTTTAAAGGACATTTTCTGCATTTATATTCATATAGAACACAGAAGTAGATTAAATAAGAATAAGACCTGAGGCCACATTGGTGTGCTCTTAAATTTAACACTGGCAAACTGATTTCAGCAATGCAATATCATTTGTCATTTAATTTGATGTTGTTCACTTTAACTGTATTGGGTCTGTTGTTAGCATTTGATTTTTGTTAATGAGTCTTGGTTTTATAACTTATAAAATCAATAAGCAAAAGCATTTGTATTTTACTCAATGTTTGTTTGGGTTTTTTTAACTTTATGATTTTGTGGGTGTGTACTATCAAATCTGATCTGACTGGTACAGGAGGAGATTGCCCCTCCTTCTCCAGCACAGCATCTGGCGATTCGAACCCACGTGCCTCTGGGATTGCGGTGCAGCTTTTTTGCCACTAGGCCACCAGAGCTCCCCTTACTCAATGTTTGAACATCCTTAAGTAAAATGTTTTATAAAAATACTTTTAAGTATACACTGCAGAGACTAGAAGTCTTTGTCTTTGAACAGAATGCCCATTAGAAGCTGGATCTTCCTGTTCAGCATGGTACTCTAAAGGGCCACAGAAGTACATTTATGAATATTTCCTTACCATGGGTTGTCTCCATCACTAGTGCTGAAACTCAAAATAATTTATGTCAAAAGACATATATGAGCCACTGCCTTACTTAATCAGGAATTCAGTGAATACAGATTATGGAGAACTGTCATAACTTGAGGAAGCCTCATAAGCATCTTTGTGACACTTAAATTTGCCTGTTGTTGTTGTGTACTGTAGAGTCAGAAGTGATCCACAGCTGACCCACCAGCAGGTTTTCAAAGGCTGTTAATCACAAGGGAGGAAACTGCCCATCCTTCTCTTGAGGAGCCTTTAGGATTGCACCACAGCTTCTTGTCACTGGGCCACCAGATCTCCCTAATTGGCCTAGAAGTTAAAAAGGGGGCAGAGGAGCAGCAGGCTTGTGGTTTAAAGCCTTAAAGTTTTGTGGTGTGTAAAGAGCTGAACAGAAGATTCCAAAAGGCTGCTCGGAATGACAAAGCAAAATACTACAATGAAATGTGCGAGGAACTAGAGTCAGAAAATCAAAAGG
>NW_006399757.1:17832370-17845050 GCF_000299155.1 Elephantulus edwardii | reverse complement strand
CGGGATGGGTGTGTCAGAGGTGGTGCGGTTGGCGCAGGATAGAGCAGGGTTTAGAGCTGTTGTGCATAGGGTCGCTATGAGTCAGAAACGACTCGATGGCACATAACAACAACAACAACAAGACAGAATATGGCAAGAGTTGAAAATGTAAAGGTTGAGAAGGTAGGCTGGGCCCTGACTGTGGGGGAACATAGGTGCCACTAATGGGAATTTTAAAAATCCAATGTCTACTCAGGAAGTGTGAGGGAGACACACTTAGAACAGATAGAACAGACAGAACAGATCTTTTGTTTATAGATTTTCTATGAGTCATACTGATTCAATGGCACCTACCAACAACATTTTCATTTTCTAAGCATGTATCCAAATAAATATATCTCAATGTTTTCTCAGTTGTTGCTTGCTTCAGAATGGATTACTACAGTATTAATAGTCTAGGACATCTCACAACTGACCTCCATATGAACAGCCCTACTCTAGAAGGGTTGGCTTAAAGCCAAGGTAGGTCCACCAGTATAACCCATTTACCTGGCTGTAGCTGACCAGTTCAGAGATAAATTATACTAGAATCATCCGGTCTGCGTGCTTCCCTGGGGTAGTAAGTTTTAATTGTCTACATTTTGCCTCAGACACCCAGAGAAATCTTGACATCCTCACGTCATGCAGGGATTCAGCATACAATTAATGGAAAGCAGAAAAGACTACAGGGTCCCTTCACTGAGCATATTTTACATAAAGAGGATCTGGGTAAAAGATCTGATCAATGGACTAGATTCACATAAAAAGATTTAAGTACATAAAACAGAAGAGGAAAAGTAAAATATCTATGAATAGCACTCACAGACACCACAGAGTAAAAAGGGTAATAGAAGTAATAGTAATAGAGTAATAGAAGAACAAAGAAGGAGGGTCTCAATAGACTTTTCAAGTAGATCAAAAACAATGGTGTCGTAGTGAAGAACCTATGGAAAGAATCCTGTGGCCAAAGAGGCAATGAGAAATCATACTGTTTCCTGAATTCATACTGTTAAATTCCTAACAGTAGAAATCTACATATAGGAGGGAAAGGAGATACAAAGCTTTTGATTTTAGTCAAAAGTCTAAGAAATGTTAACTAGAAAGAAAAGGCAAAGCCTCCATTCCACATTCATACTTTTAAGAGAGATCTATGATCTGTACTTCCTTCTATGATAATAAAAGAATGCATGATACAGGACATTTTCTCTCCCATTCCTCTTCTTAACCTTCATTTTCCAATGTTCCATTCTCTAAAGATGAATGAAACGATCCAAGAGCACCTGGAACACTCTCACTTCCCCGAGCTTGCCCTACTTACTGCTTAAGTAAACTCCACTTAACTGCTTGTGGAGACGGCGGATGTAATGTAAGAGTATAAGCTTCACAGTCAATTCTAGATTCAGATCCTAATACCACCAGTGGCTGACCGATGCTTGGAAAAGTCACAATTTACTTGCTTGGGGAGGTAAGGGAGAAGCTTAGAGAAAACACCAAGCAGCTAGAGTTGAGGGATCCAACAGACAAAAATTCATTTGTGCAAAATACTAGAACATGGGCTATGCTTGACACAATGGTTCATATTTGAATAAACAAACCACCAGGCCTCTACACGTTGCCACACAGTCACTGTACAACACACATAGGACAGCAGCTCTACAACGGTCTCTGGGTCCACTCCTTCCATATCAACTGAGTAGAGGATATGAGGCTCAGCTTCAGTTCAAGTTAGCCAAACAACACGACTAATTCCCTGCTAGAATTAGTGAGCTACTGCTTAAAAGTTATTTGCATAAAGAACATTTTATAACAAACTCATTTAATTAATAAACAAACATATATGCTAGTAATTCAGCCTTTGTAAGACTTTTTACTCATTTTTTACCATTACCATTCTTATGTGAACCCTCACTTCTACCATTCTCCTAAAACCTGAGAGAACTGTCTTACAAATTATGTGGTTCTAGCCACATTCAATTCCTTTCCATCTCCCAATGGTTACCATGCATATCCTACCCAAACAAAATACCTAAGCATTTTATTGTTTACTTATTTAATAATAAGCAAATAGTGGCAAGAAGTTGAACTGCAGTCCTGAAGACACATGGTTCGAATACACCAGCTGCTCCACGGAAGACAGATGTGAAATCTCCTCCCATGCAATTAACCGCCTATGAAAACCTGCTGGAGGGTCTGCTATGGGTTGATTCTGACTCTATGATACACAACAACAAGCATTTTATTGTTTATTTATTTAATCATATGGTTTTTCTTCCTTATTTCCATCAGCAATGTACACTTGTAATTTTGGGGGGCCACTATCTACCACATATTATATAACCTTTCATATTATACATGAAAGAATCCTCCCTTTAAGGTAGAGCCCACCTCCCACTACAGAAGCTGGTGTGCCAGCAGTGACAGCAATGGTGTCACACAGGATTAATTCTGCAGGATGAGTCTGAGAATTGTTTCTGCGTGGAGTGGCTTCTATGGCAGGTGTATTGACTGCACCAAAGATTCTGTAAGACAGTATAATAGATATATGTCATGGTGTTCGCAAAAAAAAAAGAATCGTATGTCCTTATAGTTCCCTGACCTTAAATTCATGTGAAATATCAAATGTAGGTAAAGTTCACACAGCTTAACCAAGGTTTGCTAAGGTGATACAGAGAAGGAAATAAGAGGCATTCAGCTCAGTAAAGAGTTGATAAAATTGTCACTATACGCAGATGATATGATAGTGCACCAAGAAAACCCCTAATACTCCACAGAAAATATGTTAGACCTAGTAGATCAACCTAGTAGAGTGTGGCAGGATATAAGATCAATATTCAAAAATCAACAGATTTCCTCTACAGCAGCAAAGAAGACACAGAGAAGAAAACTAAGAGAGCAATACCATTTACAATAGCCAACCACAGATTGAGATATTTGGGAATTAACCTAACTAGAGACACAAAGATTCAACTAGATTCAACTAGAGATGCAAGATTCTACTGAAGATGATCCAAAAACGACTGGAACAGCACATCAACAGAGAACTTTCAGAAGTCCAGACTGGGTTTAGAAGGGGTCGGGTGATGGTCCTAGGGATATTGTAGCTAATGTTAGATGGGTCTTAGCTGAAAGCAGGGAATACCAGAGGAGTGTATATCTGTGTTTCATTAACTATGCAAAGGCATTTGACTGTGTGGATCATAACAAACTGTGGTTGACTCTGAGAAGAATGGGAATACCAGAACACTTGACCATGCTAATGCAAAACCTATACTTGGACCAAAAGGCAGTTGTCAAAACTGAGCAAGGAAAAACTGCATGGTTCAAAATTGGGAAGGGCATACGCCAGGGATGTGTCCCGTCTCCATACCTTTTCAACTTGCATGCAAAACAGATTATCCGGGAGGCTGGAGGAGAAATGTGGGGTCAAGATTGGTGGAAGAGCTATCAACAATCTGCATTATGCAGATGACACAACCCTGCTTACTGCAACTGAGGAGGACCTGAAGTGCTTGCTGCAGAGGGTCAAGGACTATAGCCTTCAATATGGATTGAGGCTCAATGTCAAGAAGAGACAAAGATTCTCACCAGTGGATGAATTGGCAGCATCATAATAGATGGTGAAGAGATTGAGATTGTTCACAGCTTTGGCTTGCTTGGCTCCACAGTCAACACTTTTGGCACCAGTAGCCAGGAAATTAAAAGGCATATTGCAATGGGAAAGTCTGCTGTTAGGGACATTTCCAAAGTTCTGAAGAGCAATGGTGTCTCTCTGGAGACAGACAGGCATCTGATACAGGCCATGGTTTTTGGAATCACTTGTTATCCATCAGAGAGTTGGACAATGACTAAGGAAGACAGAAGGAGAATTGATGCCTTTGAGCTGTGGTGCTGGAGAAGAGTGTCGAGGGTCCCATGGACTGCTAGGAAAACAAACAGATTTGTCCTGGAGAGGGTTAATCCAGGCTGCTCCTTGAAAGAAAGGATTCTGAGGCTTTGTCTGACATACTTTGGACATGCTGTAAGGAGGGAAGGGTCAATGGAGAGGGACATCATGCTAGAGAGGGTAGAGGGACAGTTCAGGAGGGGAAGGCCCTCTATGAGGTAGATTGATTCAGTGACTGGGATAATCGGGATGGGTGTAGT
The DNA here is from genome assembly GCF_000299155.1 of Elephantulus edwardii. Taxonomy (NCBI): domain Eukaryota; kingdom Metazoa; phylum Chordata; class Mammalia; order Macroscelidea; family Macroscelididae; genus Elephantulus; species Elephantulus edwardii. The sequence continues at coordinate 17,840,889 of NW_006399757.1, read as the reverse complement.
GGAGACAGTGCAATTGGCACAGGACAAAGCAGAGTTTAAGGCTGTTGTACACAGGGTCACTATGAGTCGCAAGCGACTTGACGGCACATAAAAACAACAACAAGAGACACAAAATACCTTCATAAAGAAAACTACAAAACATTATTGTGTAATAATAAGAGCTCTAACTAAATGAAAAAAAGGTTCCCTGTTCATGGGTGGAAAGACTCAACATAGTGAAAACTACAATTCAACCAAAAAAAAAAAAAGCTACAAATTTAACACAATCCAAATACAGACAGCAAATTCATTAAAAACAAACAAACAAAAACAGAAAAGGCAATCGGTGAGTTTAACTGGAAAGGAAGGTAATCTCAAATAAGCAAAGCATTTCTGAAAAACAAACATGAAGTGGGGCAATACAGCATCTCCTGATCTCAAAACCTACTATATAGCTGTAATAACCAAAACAGCATGGTATTGGTATACAGACCAAGGGCACAGAACTGAGAGCCAAAAAATTAACTCCCCTACCTAAAGGGAACTGGTATCTAATAAGGAAATAAAACCCATCAAATGAAATTATAATCTCTTCAACAAATGGTACTGGCAAACCTGGACTTCAACCTGCAGAAAGCTAAAGCAGGCTCCACATCTCACACCACACACAAAAATCACCTCAGGATGGATCAGAGACCTAGAGATAAAGCCCAAAATCATGAAGATCATAAAAGATAAAATGGGGCCAAACTTAGAAGCCCCTAAACTATGGGTGGTATAAAGAGCCTGGCAAATAAAGTCAGAAATGCATTTCCAGGATAGGATAACATCGACAAATGAAATCTTCTAAAGATTAAGTCCTTGTGTGCATCAAAAACTTTTTTCCAATAGGATGAAACGAAAACCTACTGACTGGGAAAAACATTTGGTAATGCTTTTTTAGAGAAGGGTCTCATAATGAAAGTTTTCAGACTCCTACAAGGCCTTCACAAGAAAAGACTGATAACCCAATTACAAAATGAGTAAAAAACATGAAAACAATTTTCACAAAGGAAGACATCCAGATGGCCAACAGACACATGAAGAAGTATTCAAAATCACTGGCAATAAGACAGATGCAAATCAAAACCACAATGAGATACCATCTTATCCCATTTGCAGTGCCAAAGTTTAATTGGACAGCAAGCAATAAATGTTAGAGAGGATGTGGAGAGATTAGAACTCTCATACACTGCTGGTAGGATTACAAAATAGTACAACCACTCTGCAAAGCAGTTTGGCATTTCCTCAAAAGCTGAACAAAGAAATATCACATGACCCAGCTATCCCACTCCTAGGAATATACCCTGAGGAAAATAGAATTCAGGCACAAACAGAGATTTGTAGACTGATGTTCACGGCAGTGTTATTCACACTAGAAAAAAAAAGGAAACAGGCCATATGTCCATCAACCAACAACTGTATTGAGAAATTCAAATAGTGGTTTACTACACAGCACTCAGGAGCAATGATTTCATAAAATTTTATATAACATGGAAGAGGCTAGAGAGCATTATGCTGAGTGAACTAGCTCAGTTGCATAAGGAAAAATACTGCATAAGACCATTACTATAAAAATAGAAGGACTAGTAAGATGTGAATAAAAGTTGAGAGGAGGACTGAGAATGAGGAGTGCAGGAAACATGGGAACATAGAGTTTGATATGTGGAGGGAAGGGGTAAAGGAATTAGGATAGATCCAGTGGTGGCCTGAAAAGACAGGGTAATAGTGGGCATAGATCAATGGTGATTAATTTTCTAAAACACAATGTATGGGAATGACAATATGAAACACAATGTGAATCAAGGAATGTCTGACATACAATGTACATGAATGATAATATATATGAATCTTGCATGCAAACCAATAAAAAAAAAAGAAGAAAAACATGCACAACAGTAAAGGACACTTTTTGGTAAAAGATATGACAAAATAATCCTGTAACAGCTCTAATGATCAAAACATATGCATGTATTTATATAAACAGGTATATAGGCTTATGTTATGAACATGAATATGTGAGTAAATACGTGTGCACATATATAGACACAGATTCATCTATAGGTATAAATACATGTATATGTATGTATACATGCGTACATACACAAATATAATAGACACATTGTGCACACAGTTATGTATACTACTTAGGCATAACTAAACACCTGGTGGCATTTGCTTTCTGGGTTTAAAGGCTTAGAACCATAATCTCAAGGGACAACTCAGTAAACTGGCTTCAATTCCTAAAGAGTACGTTTTACATTCTATTTGGAGAATAGTATGTCTGGGCTTCTCATAGTTTGTGAGTGACCACCTAAGACACAATTGGCCCCAAGTCGTTCATAACCAAAAGAGAAAAAAGAAGCCAAAGGCACACAGAATAATGTAGGCTACAAGAATAATAGTTCACAAGAACCATGGTCTCCTCTCTTCTAAGATCAAAAGAAATAGATGCCACCACCAGTTACTGTTGTGACCAAGGGCACAAAATATGAATCCTGATTAGATGGAAGAAAATGAACAGAACTCAAATTCTTGATTGGATTAAAGACTAGAACTCAAATTCTTGATTGGATGGAAAAAATGAATAGAACTCAAATTCTTAAAAAGTGTAGACCTTACTGGATCAATTAGACTAGAGAACTTCCCAAGACTATCTCCCCAAGATATTCCTTAAATTTTAAAACAAAATAATCCTTTGAGGTCACCGTTTAACTAAATAACACACTGTTTCATGAAATAATGTAATCTATGAGTTATGATCTCCTTTAAGAAAATATCTAGATGAGACCCTGAAACCCACAGCGTCCCTTTTCAGCAGGAAGTAGCTAAGAGAATACGCCATCCCCTTTTCCTTATGAATCAGGGTGAAGTCTCTCTCAGGGAGGAGTGATAGGGAATGGCAAAGGACACACTGACAAAGGAGATTAATCAGAACTGACTTTGACAAGCACTGTGGCAATTGGACAATTAAAACAAACATTCGGATGGCGGGGAAGAAGAACAAACTGGGGAGGAGGGTAGAGAGAATGGTGCAGCAATGAAGGAATGAAAACCCAAAATCCCTGTAAATGTCCATTAAAACTAATAAAATTTACGAAAAAAAAAAAAAAACTACTCCAAAGGAAAGCTGAGAAGGTAAGGGTACAGGGAAAGTAGAGTACTGAATGTGGTACAACCAGAACAGAATCAGAGAGACTGAGGACACATTGGGGAAAGTGTAACCAGTATCACTGACAAATCTGTGTAGCATTTTTTAAATAGGAACTCATTTTTAAATGTAAAATTTTACCTTGGAAACAGTAAGATACTATTTTAAGAATGAATATTCTTTTTAAAAGAGCATACATAAGGGCACATAGTAGAACACTAAATTGGACAGAATACTTCCTATAAAAATTTAAAATGCCTTTTCTTTCAAACAACTCAATTCATGTGAAACTTATTTGCTTCTAATAAACAGATATCATTCCCTTGATCAGATTATGTTATATGGCAAAGGTGATGTGATGTAATTCCCCATTATGTCATACAGAAGACTATCTTGGCAGATAGAAGTGGGAGAAATTCTCCCTGGATAACTCTGAATTGTAAGAGAGCTTGTAGCAGGGCCATACAGCAAAGAAAATTAGGCATCTAAGAGATAAAAACAGACACCAAGCAAACAGATCTTGTTCCTATAAACACAAGAAATTAATATTCTATCATCAATCTCAACTAGCTTGTAAACAGCTTATTCTCCAGTTTAGTCTCTGATGAGATCCATTCAAGCCAACAATTGCATTGCAGTCTGCTAAAATCCAAAAGCAAAGGACCAATTTGATCTATGATATAGACTCCTGGCCAATTGAAATGGAAATAATTTATGAGTAGTGATTTAAGTTTCTAACTGTACGGTAATTTGTTACACAGCTACTGTAATGAATATAACTGTTCTTCCCCTAATAAAGTTCTTTAATAATAAACTAGAACTAGTCCAATAGTTTCCATGACTTATAACTAAGTTCATAGTTTTTATTATTATGTACCATTAAATCAGAATTAACTCATAACTGATGCTCCAACTGGTTTTCAGACGTGTAAACTATATAGGAGGAGAATGTCCATCTATCTCAGAGCAGCTAGTCAATTAAAAATGCTTGCCTTTAGGTTGACAGCACAGCTCCTTACCATTAGTTTACCAGCGCTAACACAGTAATCTAATACAAATAATAAATTAATACTACTGAGTATACCATGGACTTCCAAAAGAACAAACCAGTATGTCAAAATGCTCCCTGAAGCCAAAAGTGGTATCAGAAACCCTAAAATTGGCTTTTGTAGTCATTGTGTTAGCTCCACACTTGGGGAAGGGAAGGTATGGTCTCCAGCTACCTTAACTGCAGGCACAAGGTCTTGCAAATCATCAACTGATGTGGGACCAAAAAAAGAGAGAGCTTTCTACACAGTGAGGTACCCTAGAGAGGGTGGTGGAGAAAAAGGGTGGAGACAGTGGCACTGTTGTGAAGCGACTGTGGCAAAGTGGAACCAGAGGAACTCTCCATTTACGCTACAGCTAAAGATTTTCCTTGCCTGTGATTGAAGGAAAAGTTGACTTATTACTGCTCTGAGATAAAATTCACTGGGTGATTGAAGAAACTAGAAGCTTCTTGCATTTGTGCTGCTGAACTTAATTAAACTGTCACTAATTGAGAAACTCTGCATTGTTAATCTGACTTGAGGTTGATGGACTAAACCTGGACTGCATTTTGTAATACTCTTTCTCTGCCCTCCCTGTGCCCCTATTTCCCTAATAAACCCCACAATTGTGTGTCAACAACATACTCAGATCCAGTAACATACTCAAATCCAATGACTGACAGAAATAAGTGCAAGGTCATGGGGGGAAGCATGTCTGAACAAGAAGTATCTATTTGCTGCTATGGATATTATTGATGGGGACAGTTCCCCTTTCGAAGGAGACAGAAGTCAGATTTGGCCATCTTCATATTGTATTTGCTCCTTTTGCAGCAAGGATGACAGAGCTTCATCTCATATACTTTGGACATGATACTAGGGCAGACTATTTCTTGGAAAAGGATATCATATTTGGAAAAGTCAGTGGTCAGCAAAAGAGAGGATGACCTTCAATAAGACAGACTGACACAATGCTGCATTGGGCTCAAGGGTATCAGAGATGATGAGGATGACTCAGAATTGTTCAGGGTTCAGATCTATCCACTGAATCACTATGAGTTATACTTGACTTGATGGCACCCAACAACAAAACAAAACACATCTTACTCTTCTTTGAATAGTCATTTCAAATCCACCCATAACATTATTACATTCAAACTAGAGTAGCCCATAACCACCTTTTTATTATACCAACCCCAAAAGAAATGGATAAAAAAGCACCATTATCAAGAATATTAACTCCAATTAATATATCTAGTCAGCTTTTAGTGTGCTCTCCATGGTGCAGGAAAGAATTACTAAAATGGATGTTCAGTGGTCACATTTTGTATAGCCACATTTCATTTTTTGTATTCTACATTTAAGAGTGTCAGAGACAGTGCGATTGGCACAGGACAGAGCAGAGTTTAGGGCTGTTGTACATAAGGGTCGCTATGAGTCGCAAGTGACCCGACGGCACATAACAACAACAACAACAACAACATTTAAAATTACTTCAATGAACTCCTCTCAATATTATCAATTTTTTCTTTTATACTGATTTCTTTATAATGTTCAAATATATTGTTTTTCACACAAGATCTTTCCCATTTCCTTCACACCATCCACCTATCAAATTGTATGACCTTATAAATAACACCCCACCCCCAGCCCCACCTATCCTCACCCCTCTGTTTCCACCCTCCCCCTCATACTTGGATCCTCAAACTCATTCTACAATAATGGTTTTATACAGAAAAAAAAACCCCTCATGATTTTCTATGGAATCACAATGCTTTCATCTACATACTGAATAAGCATGTCACTTTTTCATCTAAGAATACAACGTCAGAAGCCTAGCACCTCATGTGAGCAATTATTCTGAAAAATTCTTATGAGATTTTAAACATATTTAAGCAGACAAAAAGTTTTAATAGTATTTGTTCTTGGGAAGAACAACTTGCTGTCCTTTTTCGTAAACCTGGTTTATGATAATGACAAAGTCAGAAAGGATTAGATCAAGAATTCTTTAAAATTAAAAAAAAAAGAGTTCTTTAAAATTCAGCCAATGTAGCAGAAGTAATAAGAAACAGTGTCCTGACAGTCAGAAGAGCAACATCCCTACCCAATATTTGCTGATTTTAGAATGGAAACTCCATTACTGTCCTCTTCCTAACGTTTCTCTTCCTAAAAATCAGGTTATATGTCCACTGTCAAGTCTGATGATCTTCAAGTTTAACAACGTGCAAAATACATTTCAAGGGCAGCTTCAACCAAGAAAAGGATGATGTGTGTACATATTATTCCCCTGGATGATGGGGGAAAGGGACAAAAGAATGTTTGTAGTAAGCAATGTCAGAAAGAAAGGGATATTCCATAGAGGGATGTGTATACTTATTCAGCACTTTAGCATAGACTGAAGCTCAGTGTCAAGAAAATGAAGATTCTCACCACAGGGTCAACTGGCAGCATCAAGATAGAGAAGAGACTGAGATTGTAAACAGCTTCAGCTTGCTTGGCTCCACAATCAACATTATTGGTACCAGCACAAAAAATCAAAATATTAATTTCACTTAGAAAATCTACTGTCAGGAACCTCACCAGAGTGCTGATGAACAATTATATCAATCTAGAGACTCAGGTGTGCCTGATCCAGGCCATAGCCTTCACAATTACTTGCTATGCATCAGAGACCTGGACAATGACTGCGGAAGATAGTAAAAGAATCGATGCCTTTGAGTTGTGGTGCTGGAGAAAAGTATTGAACATACATGGACTGCCAAAAGAACAAACAGGTCTGTCTTGGAGAGGGTTAAACTGGGCTGGTCCTTGGAGGCAAGGATTTTGAAGCTTTGGATATGTTGCCGGGAAGAATCAGTCCTTGGATATGGATGTCATGCCTGGAAGGGTTGAGAGTGAGTGGAGGAGAGGAAGACCCTGTCTGAGGTGGACTGACATAGTGACTGGAGTAATGGGGGTAAATGTGTCAGAGACAGTCAGAATGGTCCAAGATAAGGCAGGGTTCAGAGCTATGGTGCATAAGGTTGTTATGGGTTGTGGTCAACACAATGGCACATAACAACAATTAGAGCCCGGCACTAGTTGTTGGAGTAGCATAATAAGCTATGTGTTGGGCCACTAACTGAAAGATCAGTGGTTTGAATTCACCAGCCATTCTGCAAGAGAAAGTGGAGGCAGTCTGGTCCTGTTGATTTACAGCCTCAGAAATCTGATGGAGGGTCATCAAGAGCCAGAACTGACTTAACAATCGGTTTGGTTTTAGAGTTCAGATATTAAGAGTCCCTAGAGAGCTCTGGTCACCGAGTAGAAAGGAGTTGTGTTGCCAACCCAAAGGCAAAATAGTTCTAATTCACCAGCTGTTCTCAGGAGACTTGCTTTTGTGATGAAAACAAACAACAGCAACAAAACTGAACAAGAGAACTGACTCATATCTTACCCTCCAGTAAGTTTACCTGTTTCCTAATATGGGGACAATATATCATCCTATCTGTAGCCCAAATGTTTTGAGGATGTTTTTAAGTAAAAAAGTTACAACAAACTAGAAAATAACTGCATGTATCTGTGTATAGTAAGTGCGTTAATAATGAACTAAAATGCCTTTATTAATAGGGAAGAAAGAAAAAGCTCCAGTAACTTAAATTTAACATCAACTACATTGTATAACAAAACAAAACAAAATTCACTGAAGTGAGGGAAAAATATTTCAAACCACATTTGCATGTAATAACAAAAATGTCCACACTTACAATATTTCACTAATGAGAAGGTGCAGATGCTACGTACAGAAGGCTCTCATGATGCCCATATGTTTCTCAAGTGACTCTCCTTGTTAACTATTTCTCCATATCTCTGTTTAAGAATAGCCTACACCTTCCCTACTGAGCTGGTATGAATTATAATATGCTATAACATTTAAATAAATTCAGAACAGAAGCAATTCTAATAAAAAGGACTAAAAGTTATATAACTTCAAAACATCTTAGATGCAGATACTAATAAAAACGTAATTATGTATATCATTTAAATAAGCTCATTGAACAGGTTTTTCATCTAACCAAATGGTTTTAAGATATAATATCCCTAAAGCAGAAGCTTAACCTATCTCTCAAACAGATATAATAAGCCATGCTTGCATAGAGCAAAGGTAACATCATTATGTCTATCTACTGAAATATTGAGCTGTTTTCTTTACAAAATACTCAATCATAAAAAATAAATACAAAACTATCCTTTTTTTTTCTTTCAGAAGAACCATCAGTATATTTTACCTAAGAAAGCAGTTCACCTAGTGGCAAGAAGCTGCACTGCAATCACAGAGACATGTG
>NW_006399757.1:17829404-17832270 GCF_000299155.1 Elephantulus edwardii | reverse complement strand
CACACAAGAAAGCAGTTCAGTATGCCAAGTACTCTGGAGCAGATTCCCATATGTTGCAAAGCAGAACTATGCTCCCGAGGTTGTCAAGTCCATGACCTTTCATGAAAACCACCAGGCCTTTCTTTGGCCATGCCTCTAGTCCCTTTTGGTTAGTAGCCAAGTGCTACAAAAGTTTTACCACCAAGATCTCTCCTATCTATAAACTGATACTTAACTTAAAATTCTTACCTTATTCTGAACAAGTTTTAAAACTCATATATAAGGCTTCCTGGTGGTGTCATTTGGAGCATAGTACCAAGCTAAACAAAATGGTCACACTTCCCTAGTGGTTCGAATCCTCCAACCATTCCGTGGCAGAAAGACTGTCAGCCTCTTCCTGTAAAGATTTATAGTCTGAGAAACCCCATGGAGGGTCCCCAGGAGTCAGCATCAATGTACATCTAAATACTCTGTCCTCAAGATTAGCAGTTCTAGAGAAAAGCAGAGGAGGCATTTCTCTGCCTCTACTGGTAGGTAGCCTGAGAGTAACAGTCAGGCTCAGGATGCCCACTTAACAGGCACCTGTTCTTTCATCAAAATATACATGGAAAAACTCATTTTCCCCAACTATAATATATATGCTTCCAGAAGTTGTTACTTTCCTTGATATCTGCCCTATTCAAACAAAATACACAAGAAATATTTTGGCAAGCTACTAAGTCATCTGTACTTTCAGAAACATAATATCACCAAATATTTTATGAGCTTTATTCCCCCAGAAGGCATGTCAGCAATTTGAGATTTTGGTAACTAAAATTTAGAAAGATTGGCTTTTAAATTGACCTGAACAGTAAAATGTTTTAAAAAGGAGAAAAAGGATAGATAATAAGTAATAAATTTAAATACAGTAAATAAGACATTTTCAGCAGTAATACTTTATAATAAATACCCAAAGTACCAAAAAATAGTTCAAAAGCTATCTTACCGAAACAGGAATTTTAACTGTCTTCATTTAATAAATGCAAATGATGTTGTGAAGTTATTGATTATAGGATTTAAAAGACTGATGGAGCATCAGAAAACACTATCTACACATTTTTAAAGGAAAAAATAGATGGCAGATTACTGTTAAAAATAAAAGAATGCATTTACTCCTCTGTCGAAGATTTTGATGCCTGCAAAATTTGAAAACATGACTGTGCTCCTGATATCTGTTATTTCCAGAATCTTGCCACTTTGTGAGAATTTCTGCAAGTTATTATGCATTAGGAGCTCTGATGGCTTATGGGAAAGAATTTGACTGTCAAGCCAAAGGGACACGGTTCAAATCCACCTGCTGCTCTGTACGATATCCTGTATACTGCCTCTGAAAAACCTCTGGTTTAGTCAGTTTCAACTTGACAGTGCACAATAACATGAGAATTAATGAAATGGCAGTCTTCCAATCAGTCCTCAAACAATGTTATTTGCACCTCTATAGCATTTTTTAGGGCGTTTTGATGGCCTACTGGCAAGAGGCTACAGCGCAATCCCAAAGACAAATGGTTCAAATCTGCCAGCTGCTCCATGGGGGAAGGATAAGGCAATCTCCCCTCCTGCAATTAACTGCTTCTTAAAACCCGTCAGAGAGTCAGCTATGGGTCTGTTCGGATGGCACACAACAGCAACAACAGCATTTTTAGAAAGTACTAACTTCATTTATTTCCTAGTTAGAAAGAAAAAAGTTAAACTTTTAAAATCCTCCTTATGAGCCTCACTGCCAGATTTTTTACGCACACACATGCACATGTTTAATGGGATAGAGAGAGAGAGATCTCATTTTTCACAGATTTCAAACGCTTACAATCTCAAAGTTCCTTTTTAGAAGGTTGCACCCCCCTCCCAGGGCAGAAAAACAAATGCGACTGATCGTCCTGAAATTAGAACACTGGCGACTCACTAGAGAGCTCCCAAGTCCACATCACATGCACCGTGTCCTCATCTCCCCGCCGCAGGCCACCTCTCGTAACAACCGCGGCTGGATCTGGAGAGCGCCCCAGTCCCGCTCCAGTGAACGCAGATGCACAGGCTCTTGACAACAGCACCTCTAGCTGTGGACCAGTGGGCAACGGCTGCAAAGTCAAACAATTGCCGCCCCGGGGAAGCGCTCAGGGAACGCAGCCATCCTCCACTGTGTCACCCTCAGGTGTCAGTGAATTAACCAGTTTGCCTTATTATGCTTATAATTCATCACTCACTTTACACTTCGCCAAGGAACTGCTTTCTCTCCCATCCCCCAAGCTCCTGAACTTTTTATAAACCCAATATCCTGATGTAGACACTTAGAAACGAAGTCCCCCAAGGTACATCAAAGGTACCCCCACCAAGTATTGCTCCCCTAAAGCAACACGTTAGTAGAACAAACTTTTCATTCATAGCTCGACTCCGATATAAACTAGGTGCGGGAGGGGTGCGAGCAGGATGCCCAAGCCAAATGCCATGGTTTGCACCCAAAAGGCCACCTGGTACTAAACTTCCCGCAAAGGAGCCCTTTTCAACCTCAAAATGCCAGGCAAGGCGAGTCAGGACTAGGATGCTGCTAAACTGGAGAACCCGGCAGGGAACACAGCTGCTCTTCCGGGGGACCCTTGACCCCCGATTCCCACGGCTTTCCCAGCGCGCCAGCCAGGGGCTGGGCTGCCGCGACACTCACCTCCCTCCACTCCTGCAGTGACTGTCGCGCCCCGCGCCGGCGACCCCTAACTTCTCCCCCTTCGACAAACAGCCATCATCAGAGAGAAGAGAACCAAGGAGCGGAGAGCACTGCGGGGCGGAGTGAAAGTTGACTCGGGGGCCGCCACGGCTCCCCCAGCGGAGACTCGCGGGCCGCGGCTGCCGCGGGCGGAGG
>NW_006399757.1:17827912-17829183 GCF_000299155.1 Elephantulus edwardii | reverse complement strand
GGGGGGGAGGGAGTGAGGGGGGACAGAGGTGGGAGGGAGGCTGGGCGGCCGGGCGGGGGCTCCCGAGCCGGAGACGCGGGGCGGGAGCGCCAGCTGCAGCGCCGAGACCCTCCGGGCCCGCGGACGCGGGGAGAGGGGGACACCTGGGCGCGCGGCCAGGTCTCGAGGAGATGAGAGACCAGAGACAGTCGTCTGAGGTTGAACAGAGAAGGACCTGCGGTTCTTCCCAGGGAAAGGGCTGGAGAGCCGAAAAGAGAGCTACACACTCCGGCGGGAGGCGCAAGGTGATGTCCCGGGGGCCAAGTGCACACGCTCGGGGAGGGCCCCCCAGCGGCCGAGAGCCGGGGTGCTGGAAAGGCGCGGGGCCAGGCCTTCTCTCCCTTCCGCGCACGCCCCGCTCGGGGCCTCGACACTCAGGTGCACGCCGCCCTGCGCCCTCCCGCCAGGGCCCCTGCCCCACACTTCTTCGCAGCGACCCTAATCCCCACTGATGCCAAGAAGCTCAAAGCCTCCAAGGGAATTTTAAGGGAAACTGCCGCGGTTTTTTAGAAACGTTAGGAAGTAATGGTAACTGCTTTTGGAGTAGTGAGTTAAGATTGTCGCGTTTTAAGGCAGAGGGCAGGGCGTGCCAACCTCTCCAAAGCCAAGCCAGAGAGAAACAGAAAGAGCAAGGCAGAATTAGCAGGTTCGAGAACGTCCTAGGGGGTCTCCTTAAATTGTTAGTGTTTGTTAGTGCTAGTGTTAAGGATATTTTTTTATATACTTCCATCACTTACATCTGTACTGGAATTACTAATACCTACAGATTCCTTTTATAACGTGTAAAGCACCAAACAACCGCTGGGGTCATAAATAGAGTCGTGCTGCTAACCAAAAGGTTGGAAGGTTTTGGTCGGCGGTTAGAATTCACCAGCCATTTTGCAGGGTAAAAGGTTTGACAGTCTGTCACTCTGGGCCTGAAAACCCTATAAGGCAATCCTATTCTGTGTTAGTCCTTGCAGAAGGGCAGGATGCTGGGAAGGGTGAAAGGTCAGTGAAGGAGAGAAGACCCTCTACCAGGTGGATTGACACAGTGACTGCTGCAATGGCCTTTTGTGTGTCAGGAAGTGTGAGGATGGTGCAGGAGAGAAAAGGGTTCATAGGGTCGGTAAGTGTCATACTTGACTCGATGGCACCTAACAACAACAACAATTCTGTATTATAGGGTCACTGTGAATCAGAATCCACTCAATTTAATGAGAGTTTTTTGAGAGATAGATAATAGATAGATA
>NW_006399757.1:17807681-17827812 GCF_000299155.1 Elephantulus edwardii | reverse complement strand
AATTTAATGAGAGTTTTTTGAGAGATAGATAATAGATAGATAATAGATAGATAGATAGATAGATAGATAGATAGATAGATAGAAGATAGATAGATAGATAGATAGATAGATAGATAGATAGATGGCACTAAAAGACATTTGGAGAGGGGGAAGTGTTATCCTAGCTATTCTTGCCCAGTGCTAACATTTGATAACTCAAACAAAAGCTGCAGTGGTTATGAGTGAAGGGCTGGTAGAGTAGTGGATAAAGCACTGCTAACTAAAAGGTTTTGAACTGGCTAACTCTGGGACAAATATTTGGCAATCCCCTTTGGTAAAGACTGCCACTTTGAAAACCTTATAAGGTAAAATCAGGGAAAGGGGAACATTCTCATAGAGATGGATTGGCACAATGGCTGCAACAATGGCCGCAGGCAGGTGGGAAATGGTGAGGATGGCACAACACAGGACAGGGTTCAGATCTGCTGCTCATAGGGTCGCTGTGAGTTGTACTCTATAGCACCTAACAACAGGGGCACTAGGAATAGGAATCAACTCTCAATTGAAGTAGATTTGGTTTCTGTTGGTAGATGTGAGAACATTTATGTTTTCCTCTTAATCAGCTGAAATGAACTAGATGAGAGACATAGCCCAGACTTTTCATTATTAGAGGGAGAGAGCCAGGGTTCAGAGGAGAAACAGTGATTTCTCCCAGAGGCTCACTTTCTGCAACACCAAGAAACATTGGAGAAAAGGAGTGGTGTGGTGTCTGTAGTTTGATTTAATGTCGTGGAAAGGATGCATGTGCTAATTCTATTCAACCCCGTTGACAGTGCATTATGTGGTAGACTGCTAACCAAAACATACATGGTTCGAATACACTAGCTACTTCACTAGAGAAAGATGAACTCCAATTAAGAGTTACAGCCTCTGAAACCAGACGGAGGCTTCTGTGATTCTTAATCCACTGGACAGAGCGAGTTTGACATTTTTGTTCAGGATGGCCCTAATAAGGAATTTCCAAGGGGCATTCAGCTAGCTTACAATCATAAAGGTGTCGCCACCATGGCCATTTCAATCTGTGTGCTGAACAGATCACTTGAGAAGCCAGACTTTATGAAGAAGAACGTGGCATCAAGAATAGAAGACGACTCATCAACAACATGTCATATGAAGATGAAACAATTTTGTTTGCTGAAAGTGTGGAGGGCTTGAAGCACTTGCTACAGAAGAATAAGGGCTGCAGCCTTCAATGTGGATTACTTCTCAATATATTGTAAAAAATCTTTACCACCTGACCAATAGGCAGCAGCACAATAGATGGACAAGAGATTGAAGTTGTCAACAGTTTCATCTTGGATCCACAATCACCACCCTAAGGCACCACTAGTCAAGAAATCAAAAGCCATGTTGTAATGGGAAAATCTGTCAGGGACCTCTCCAGAGTACTAAAGGGCAATGATAGCAGCTTCAAGACCAAGGTGCACCTGAGCCAAGCCATGGTCTTCCCAATTACTTACTGTACATCTGAGAGTTGGACAAAGATGACAGAAGAAAAAGGAATGTCTGCATGTGTGGTGTTGGAGAAGAGTACTAAATATCCCATGAAGTGCCAAGAGAACAAAGAGGTCTATCTTAGTGAAACCATAGTTTTCCTTGGAAACAAGGATGGTGAAACTGTCTCACTTACTTTGCCCAAGTTGTGAGGAGGGGTTAATCCTTGGAAAGAGAAATCATGCTTGGAAAGGTGGAGGTCAGCATAAGGGAGGAAGACCTTAAAAAGATGGATTGACACAGTGACTGCAGGATTGATGGTGAGTATGGTACAGAATAGGGCAGTTTCAGATTCATGGTTCATAGGGTTGCTCTGAGTCACAGTTGACTCAATGGTACATACCAAAATAAGGCTATTGGCACTATAGCTTTGACTGGCTTAATGTTTAGTCACCACCAAAGACTATAAATTGGCAAATCTTAGTAATATTGCTAAATTGGAGTCACTGCTTCAAATGTAATGTTGTTCCTCATTCATTTATGAGCCTAGTATAAGCATCTGGTGAGACTTCCAGGTTGGAGTACTTTGAGAAATTATCAAGTGTCCAGCCATTTATGGGGAGGGAAAGGGAGATGATTGTGTCTGTCTACCACTGACTCAAAAGAAACAATTCTCCATCTATTGTCTTCTAAGAAAGTTTTGCAGGTTAACCTGGTTTAAACACCCAAAAGGATAAATTTTTGGAATTTCACAGGGTATCCAAAACAGATATTATATAATAATGATATCTGTGGCAGAAATTTTATCAGAAAGCATGTTTCACAGATTAGGGAGTTGGCACAGGAGTAAGTAACCTTCACTTCTCTGAAATCTGAGAGCCAATTTAGGCATGTGGCCAACTCTGGCCAATAAAATGTGAGCAGGGGTGATGCATGCTGCTTTCAAACAGTCTTTCACAGCTGCCCTGTGGTCCTCTAGTTCTCATTGCCTTCAGCCACAAAATCAGCAGTTTTTCATATGAGAGCTACCCCTTCCAGGAATGAAGGCCACAGAAGTCAGACTCTTGCCAAACCAGCAAGGACATGAATGTGAACAAGAAACAAACCACTGAACTTTGGGTGTTTGCTTGCTACCGCAATGTAGCCTAGTCTATTTGGTCTAATTCCAAAAGCTTTTCTAATTCTGAATATTGGACCACCAAGTGCTATTCTGGATGCTTTTCTCATTAGCAGTCGTCTTTGGGATCCAACCTTTTAGTGTTCATGTTTGGTTACAGTAAAATATGTTGGGGAAATGCATCTTCAATGTGTTTAAAAATAAACCTTTTTCTTCATGAAATGAGGATTCCTATATTTTAGTGAAGGCATTGTCAACAAAGTTAATTGAATACTGACTGTGTGCAGAATACAGTAGTAGATACTGCAATTTCTTTTTCTGAGTGTTAATTTGTGGATGATTCCAATCAAACACTAAAAATACAACATTATAAGTCATAAAAACATTTTGTTAACGTAATAGCAGAGATGGATCTACCAAAAAGCTAATGAAGCTTAAGCTTTAGGGCCTTTACTTGCTATCGTGCCTTTCAAGTTTCTGTGCCTGACTTTGCTCACTCACCAGCTGCCATCAAGGTTGCTCAGACACCTAGTAAGCCTCTCTTTTTTAATGTAGTATTGCTTTATTTAAAAGATCTACACATTTGAAACCTCAGTCTTTCCCTGTGTCCTAGAAAATACGAAATGATGACCACAAAGAGCTGTAAGTTAACAAAAAGAAAGGGCAACACTCCTTCTCAGAGGAAATATAGTGAATCTGTTCTTGTAATCTCTCCTCAAGTTCCTCTGGGGTGTTCCTGATGTTTGAGTTCTCTGCTCACTGTCAGAAAGTTAATTCCAACACAGAGAACCCGTCATTGGATTTCTGATGCTGTAAACCTTTATGGTAGCAACCTTTCTCCCACAGAGCAGCCGGTGGATTCAAACTGCTGACTTTCAATTAGTAACACAACATGGTTCGCACAACAACATTAAAACTCCTTTTGAATTTCTACTCATATCTAAAACTCTCTAAGCTTGTGCACCTAGAATCTCAATCGATGATGTATTTTCAGCACCAGACTGAACCTTCTGAATCCAGAAATTACCCAACGTGAAATGTCAGTGTCCAAAATACCTACCATTGTAGCACTTTTGAATCATAGGACTTTCATTTTTCTTTTCATCAACTAAAAAAGTGTTTGAGAAAGTTTTTGTTGTTGTAAGGAGTCATCTGATCTGAACTCTGTCCTATCCTGTGCCATTCTCATTATCGCCGATGTACTGGAGCCCACTGCTGCAGTCACTGTGTCAATCTATCTCATTGAGGACCTTTCTCTCTTCTGCTGACTCCCCATTTCCAAGCAGAAGTTCTCCCCATAAAAGTTCCAGATTTCACGGAGATCTCTGTTCCTACAAGTAATTTTCATTTGAAAATTATTTCTGTCCTGGTTGTGATAACACTTCCCCTGGAGGCTTACTTTTCTCAATTAATCTTATCCTTTTCCAGGTCTGTGACAAATGGGTATTGTATTGCTCATCATCTGTTCTGGAATTTCCCATTGAAGAGGGAGGTTTGTGCAATAATAGAGGCTATAATGTGACCCATTAAGGATTTCTTTCCCTCCCTAAATTGTGAATGGAGACTGGAGAATGCTTGGTTTCTATTGTTAAGAATTCCTTTCTTATGTAAAATTCTGTGGGTCATAGGAGGTTTTAATCACTATCCAATGCTCATTTATAAAATACTCTGAAGTACAGTTAGTCACATACAAATGTGAAGTGCTTATTAGCTGGCTGACAAACCAAGTTTGTTGTGTTATAAACCAAGTTTGTTGTGTTGTGTTTGTTTTTTTTTAAATTTTGAAACTATCAAAAGTTTTACATATACATACATTCTTTCAAGGTGAGTTTCTTTTAAAAGAATAATTTGGTTACCCTTTTTTAATCATTATTTCATTAAAAGGTCACCTATAAGACATAAATTTATAGCTAACCAGCTTCTATTAATAAATTTATGTACATTTATGTGTATACATATAACTCAAAACAAACTCAGCTCACTGCTGTGGAGGACAAGTGATGCAAAGTCGACCCTGCTGTGGATTTTCAGGGAATGTTTAAGTCATATGAGAGAAGGTTGCCCATCTTCCTTCCATGGAGCTCCTGGTCAATTTGAACCACCAGAGAAGTACTGCTTTTGGCTTCATAGTGCAATTACCTACAAACTACACCATAGATAACCATTTATGCCCATATAATCTTTGAATTTAAAGTTATTATCAGGAAAAGAAATCCCAAAACACTTGAGACTCATAGCGACCCTATGTACAACAGCCCTAAACTCCGCTCTGTCCTGTGCCAATCGCACCTTTTCTGACACTCCCATCCCAATTATCCCAGTCACTGAATCAGTCCACCTCATAGAGGGCCTTCCTCTCCTGCGCTGTCCCTCCACCCTCCCAAGCATGATGTCCTTCTCCAAGGACTGGTCTCTCCTCACAACATGTCCAAAGTATATTAGGCAGAGACTCAGAATCCTTGCCTCCAAGGAGCCATCCAGTTTAACCCTTTCCAGGACAAATCTGTTTGTTTTCCTAGCAGTCCATGGTATTCTCAATACTCTTCTCCAGCACCACAGCTCAAAGGCATCAATTCTCCTTCTATCCTCCTTGGTCATTGTCCAACTCTCTGATGCGTAACAAGTGATTGGGAAGACCATAGCCTGTATCAGATGCACCTTAGTCTCCAGAGAGACACCATTGCTCTTCAGTACTTTGGAGAGGTCCCTAACAGCAGACTTTCCCATGGCAATGGGCCTTTTAATTTCCTAGCTGCTGGTGCCAAGACTGTTGACTACAGAGCCAAGCAAACTAAAGCTGTGTACAATCTCAATCTCTTCACCATCCATCCTGATGCTGCCACTTCGTCCAGGGGTGAGAATCTTTGTCTTCTTGATATTGAGCCTCAATCCATATGGTAGGCTACAGTCCTTGACCCTCTGCAGCAGGCGCTTCAGGTCCTCTTCAGTTTCAGCAAGCAGGGTTGTGTCATCCGCATAACGCAGATTGTTAATAAATCGTCCACCAATCTTGACCCTACATTTCTCCCCATAGAGCCCAGCCTCCCGGATAATCTGTTCTGCATATAGGTTGAAAAGGTATGGAGATAGGATGCATCCCTGGCATACACCCTTCTCAATTTTGAACCATGCAGTGTTCCCTTGCTCTGTTCTGACAACTGCCTCCTGGTCCAAGTATAAGTTTCGCATTAGCATGATCAAGTGTTCTGGGATTCCCATTCTTCTCAGAGTCAGCCATAGTTTGTTATGATCTACACAGTCAAATGCCTTTGCATAGTCAATGAAACACAGATAAACATTCCTCTGGTATTCCCTGCTTTCAGCCAAGATCCATCTAACATCAGCTACAATATCCCTAGTACCACGACCCCTTCTAAACCCAGCCTGGACTTCTGGTAGTTCTCTGTTGATGTGCTGTTCCAGTCGTTTTTGGATAAAATCTTGCTTGCATGTGAAATCAGTGAAATTGTTCTGTAGTTTCCACATTCGGTTGGGTCACCTTTCTTTGGGATAGGAACAAATATCGATCTCTTCCAGTCAGTTGGCCAAGTAGTCATTCTCCAGATTTCTTGGCACAACTTGGTGAGCATGTCCAGGGCAGCATCTGTTAACTGAAATATGTCAATTGGTATACCATCTATTCCTGTAGCCTTATTTTTTGCCATTTCCTTCAAAGCAGCCTGAACTTCTTCTTTCATCACCATAGGCTCTTGCTCATATGTTTCATGAAATTCTTCTGTGTCCTCCAATTCCTTTCTATACAGTGACTCAGTGTATTCCTTCCATCTTCTTTTAATACTTCCTGGATCATTTAACATTCTGCTGAAAGCGTCCTTGATTATAGCAACTCGAGGTTTAGGTAAGCTTTATGCAATTGTTAGAAAAGTAGTAACAAATAAATGACAATTTGGGGTTGATTTTTAACATACTTCAATTGATCATTATTTCTACTTTAATCTAATGTTATGATACCAAGTTTTAATGTAAGGTTGGTTTTGAAATGGTGTTCAACCAGCTGTAAAATGGTGTTTACCATAGCAATATACATATGTGAAGATGCCTTTGTAAAAGAATCTAGATTCCAGTCCCAGTAAGAATTAAGGTTTGTACCTTTATCTATTCAAATCCTCCACCTGCTCAGAAAGATGGGCAATTTCCTCCTGTAAAGATTTGATGATGTTGTTGTTGTTATTGTTGTGCACCATGGAGTTAGGACTGACATGTGGCTGACCCTCCAAAGGGTTACCTGTGATAATAACACGAGAGGAGATTGCCCATCTTTCTCTGATGAATTCAGACCCAGTATCTTTGCAATGGCAGTGTGATTTCTTACCACGAAGCCACCAGCCTCAGAAATTAAAGGGTAATTATAAGTCAGAATCAACTCCGTGGCAATGGGCTTGCTTTGTGATTTGTTTTGATAATTAGCTATGGGAATGGAAGTAAATAATGGCTTGAGCACACACACATTTATCTACCTATTTAATCACATAGTAAGGGATCTCGAAACAAGATACTACTGATAGTGGTTTTGTGGTTCACGAATAGAAGACCAAGGATTTTGGTGATTTTTTTAAGGCTTTCTCATAAAATAGCTATTCCAGTTCCAGCCATCAAATCTATTTTTAAGACAATAGAAAAAGGCAAGAGAGAAGCCAAAAGGGGTAACATGAGTATCGGGAAAGCAAAGTCGGCCAGAGTCCTAAACATGCTTCTGCATGAGTCTTACTGGCTACTACTCTATTATATTACCAAACCTAGCTGCCAGAGAAGGTGTAAGTATCCTTTTTATCTTTATAACTTCCATGTGAGAGAAAAGGAAGGGAAGGAGATTTGAAACTAGTGGGTGAATCAATCAACCATTCAGTTGTTGCCATTGAATCAGAACTTTGATTTGGGAGCTTTGTTTTGGGAGCCTGTAAACTACAAAGGAGGAGACTACCTTTTTTGCTCACTTAGAGCTGCTGGTGGATTTGAACCAGCTGCCTTTAGGTTAGCAGCACACCTCCCTATGGGCTATATCACCAGAACTCCTTAAACCAAACAACAGTATCTGCCAAAGTTTAGTTTCTAAAGCAGGTGTCAAAAATTGTATGTGTTGACTCTACTAGAATTATTTCATCAGTCAGAAAATTTGTTGCTCCTTAGAGGTGAAGATTTTGAAGCTCTGTCTCACATACTTCGGGCATGTTGCCAGGAGAGACTATCCTTGGAGAAGGACATCATGCTTGGAAAGGTGGAGGGACATCACAAGAAGGAAAGCCCCTGGATAAGATGGTTTGACTCAGGGACTGAGATCATGGTGTTAAGTGTGTCAGAAACAGTGAGACTGGCTGAGAATACGGCAGGGCTCAAAATGGTTGTACATAGCATCTCTGTGAGTTACAGACAAATTAACGGCACATAACAACAACAGTAACTATTACAGGATATATCCGTAAAGAGATGGCCTAGTGGCAAGAAGCTGTGCTGCAATCCCAAAAACGTGTGGTTCAAGGCCACTGGCTGCTCCATGGCAGGATAGGCAATCAACCTGCTGGAGGGTCAGCTATGGGTCGGTTCTAACTATGGTACACAACAACAGTCCTAAGAAAACTCAAATAAATCCATTTTTAAAATAATGATTTGATTTTACAAAATATTTTATCTGTGAAATATATAATCCTGTGCTGCTAAATATAAGAAGTAATAGGGGGGGTATACTTTAAAGTTCATTAATAAAATGTTTTAGTTGTTTAATACTTGAATTTTATCATAAAATGAGTTATATCTGTGATTTCAGAATTTCTAGGTTTTTTTCATGCAACTCATAGTCATTAAGTAAATTAATTCCCCATATGGTATTGTCTTATTTTTTAATTATTCCTGATAATGTGGATTGATATTTGAAATACATCTTTCATTTCTTCTAAGCCACAGAATAGCAATAAACAGCTTTTAAATTGTCTATGTCATCAGGAGGAAATTATTAAAAAAGAAAATAAAATTTTGTAAGTAAACTGTCCTGACTGGCCATATTTCTCTTGTCAAGGTATCAAGGCACACAGCAATGGCGGAACCAGCAAAAGATAACAGGAACTTGGCTTGACAGAAGTCCTGCTCAGAAGTCAAGTCTTTCATTGTCCAAATCCAAATGATCAACTTTCCTATGAGGCATAGGACATAAATTCTGCCGTATAAAAGGTTTATAACAACTCATTGCTTTCAAGTCAGAACCCACCCATAACTGACCCTCCCTTGGATTTCTGAGGCTGTAATTGCATAGGAAGAGATTGTTTCATTTTGTCTTGAGGAGCTACTGGTGGATTTGAAACATTGGAGAGGCATGACCTTTCATTTAGCAGAGTAACTCCCTACCAATGCACAACCAGAGCTTCCCAGCACTAACAAAGACCTACAGATACAAAGTCTGTAGACAGAGAACAATTTCAATTTGAATGGCATGAATTATGCATAAGAACAAACCTAACCAGTTCATGTTCCAGTTCATGTCCAGTTCCAACTCATGATTGGACATGTGTTAGATGGCTTCATGGGTTTTCAATGGCTGTTAGTTTTCAGACGTTATATCACCTTTGTTTTCTTCCAAGGCACCTTTTGGTAGATTCAAACTTCCAACTTTTCAGTTAGTAATGGAATGCTTAACTCTTTGCTTCTGTAACCCCCAGAGTCTAGTAGTTTAAAATGACAGAGGTTTATTTCAGACCTTGAAAACAGGTCCTTACCATCCACCTCTATTCTAGGGCCCAGACACACAGAGCTATCTAGAAAGTGTATTCTCACAGCCAAAGGAGCAAAGATATGTGAACATATGTGCACTGATGGACTCTTCAAGCCTCTGCTTGAAACTTCTATATATCAACTCCCCTCGTATTTCATTAGCAAAATCAAGTCTCTTAGGCAAATCTCACAAGACGTACATACATCAAGTGATATTTATAATAATGTTGTTTGTGAAACACGATCAAGCTTGCTTTGAGTTGTAGTCAACTTGATGTCACCTAACAACAGCAGGCACTAGGGAGATCTGATGGCCCAAGTGGATGTGCTGAGAGCCCAAAAGCAGGTGGTTCAAATCCATCAGCATTCTGCTGGAGAAAGATGGACAATCTCCTTAAGTTTGATTTACAGCCTCTAAAAACCAACTAGAAGGTTGGTTCCAACTCAACAACAGTGAGTTGTATGCAACAGGCTCTAGGCTACTGAGTTAGTACACAAATTCATTGACTGGATCCTTAAAGCAGCCTCATAATTTGGCTACTAATAATTCTCACAATTCTGAAGAAAGGAAAACTGAGATGGAATAAAGTGAATTTCTCTTACATTCCTATAGCTAATAGGTAGCCTGAATTCAGACTCAGGCCAGGCCATGTGACTCCATAGTCATCTCCTATGGAGAAATACACATCATGTTCTATTCCACAACTAACTGATGGTATAATGTAGAAGACAAAGATTCAAAGTGGAAAGATGTGAGAGAAGCGAACAAATCCCAGAACATTTTAGCTTAAAGTCAGCTAGTCCTGGTAATACTCAACATTCAATAAACAAGATTACGTGCAAAAGACACATTCACCCTTTGTAATATGCATAATTGTATGGAAAGAGGCATTCTCAGAAAATCAATATGGCTATGAGACAGATTTTTTTTAAAAAAAATAAAGACCAAAGATCAAGTCCAAGGAGACAGGAAAAACTTAACTGAGTTATATAGATATAGATACAAATATAGATATATAAAGATATCTAACCTTAAAATACAAGATTCCACATCTCGGCCAATTTTTTCTCCTCTTGTAAATCTCTTCCCGTAAAGACATATTTAGAGTGTTTACCACTAAAGTCAGCCCTCTTTCTGATGGGACAAGCCTTTGAAGTTACTGTGCTCTCCAGACCCTTCATTCCCATAACTACAGCTGTCACAGATTTCTGCTTTACTGTTCTCATCCCTTGACAGATCACTTTTAGGAAAACGCAGGTGACTTAGTGACAAAGAACTGCCAACCTAAAAGGCACGTGGTACAAATCCACCACCAGCTGCTCAGCAGGAGAAATGAGCAAACTACTCCCGTATGATTTACACTGGAGGGTCAGGTATGGATCAGTTTTGGATCAACAGTACACAGTAACAACAGCTATCGTTAATTACTAAGTATTTCTCTGGCTGCTGGTGCTGAATGATAGTGGTATTAACCAGACTTCCTTGTATGCATATGGATATTATCCTGTTGCTCACAACGTTGTATTTCAGGATGGATCTAGAAATTACATTTTTTAACTTACATGATCTGGTTTTTCCTCACGTTTTCATGTCCAGCATAATAGATCATATGATGGTTTGGCTTAAAATGTGCCATGCACATCCATTGGCACCAGCAGTCAAGAAATCAAAGACTAATTGCTCTGGGGAAAGCTGCTGTCAGGGACTTCTCAAAAGTGCTGACGAGCAATAATGTCAGACTGGAGACTAAGGTATTCCTAATTCAGGTGATAGTCTTCACAATTACTTGCTATGCTTCAGAAAGCTGAACAATGACCAAAGATGACAGAAAAAGAATCAAAACCTTTGAGTTGTGGTGCTAGAGAAGAGTAGTGAACATATCATGGACTGCCAAGAGAACAAACAGGTTTATCCTGGAGAGGGAGAAAACAGGCTGCCGCTTGGGCATGTGGCCATGAAGGATCAGTCCCCAGAGACATGCTTGGAAGGGAGGAGAGATGACACAGGAAAGGAAGACCCCAGATGAGATACAGTGACACAGTAACTGGAGTAATGGGGGTAGGTGTGTCAGAAACAGGGAGATTGGCTCAGGATAGAGAAAAGTTCAGAGCTGTTGTCACTATGAGTTACAGGTGAATTGATGGCACATAACAACCACCACCAGCAAATATTTTTATAAGAGTCTCTGCTGATCTTCAGCAATATTTTGTTTGCATGTGATATTAATGATAGTGTTTGACAATCTTCACATTCTTTTGGATCAAATTTCTTGGGAATGGGAACAAATATGGATCTCTTCCCGTCAGTCAGCCAAATAGCTGTCCTCCAAATTTTCTGGCATAAACTAGTGAGGACATCGAGGGCTCTCTCTCTCGCTCTCTCTCTCTCTCTCTCTCTCTCACACACACACACACACACAGAGATGGCAAAAAATACAGTTGTTGAGTTTGCTAATAATAATGTTTTAGATCTGTCAGTTACAAAAGACTGAAGGCAGTTACTGTGTAACTCCATCGCCATCATAAAGGTACAATTAGCAAATTATTTTAAGGCATATCTAGGAACTCACCTTCTCACCAACTTGATTTGCACATGGTTTCCTCCTAGCTTTAACTTCACTGGCAAGGGAAGGTCATTATTTTTTATTTGATTGGGTTTTTTTCCTCCGTGTGAATTCTATATATGGGTCCTTAACGGGTATCTCACACAGTAATAGTGGTGTTAATCTAACAAAGTAGTGAATTAGATTATAGAGTTCACATATGCAAATTTTGGACCGACAAAGAAATTCTCTTCTAACATGTTTCTTAGAGAAAAACACTTTTAAAAAAAAATTATATTCTTTGAGCCTATGGTTGACTAAAGTAATACTCTTTTCAGTCTTCAAAAGAGTGTATTCCAAACTCTCCAAAGCAGACAACTTCAGAATAGAAGTTCTAAGGCCATAATGAGGCTTCAGGAGAACTATAACAGAAAACTTTCCATTTTCAACTACCCACAGTACATAAAGAGAGAAGGGAGAAAAAGAGGTAACTTAGCTCCCATTCAGTTACTTAATCAGCAGAGATTCAAACAGGCAAATTTGTTGGAAAACAATTTATTAAAGAAATGATTAAAATTACATTTTAATGATTAGAAAAATAGTTGCAAAATTGGAAAGAAAATTGCAAAATGCAGCTGACTAAGTAGAGATTATTCTTATATGAACTGAGGACTTCATGTTTCCTTCTTACTGCCTCTAGTTTTGGTGTTTGGGTGTGTGTATGTGTGTGTGTGTGTGTAGATAATGTCAGCAGTGCACCTATTTTGGATGCTTTTATCTTTATACTAAACCCCCACTCCGACTTTCTCTGAACAAACATTATAAATTCCCAGTCCCTTCAATAGCACCTTCCTACTCTTCAAAATGAAGGCTTTGATCTTTTGTTCTTGAATAAAACTTTTCTAGTGTCAGTTGAAAATTTTTTAAAACAACAGAATTCAAAGCCTACATTTTACAGAGCATTAATCACCTAAGAGTTACATACTTCAGTGCTTTATAAAGAATTTTAGATTTATAATGTGCTTCTTAAATGTATATCCTCTCCCCACTGCTCTATGCATTGTTCAATCTTGCTCATTTAATACTTAAGAAAGAAGTGCTATTTTTTTTCTACCTTTTTTTGGTTTACTTGTATTAAATGCATATTTTGTCATCTTTAAATATGAAGTACATCTTTGAATTTAAAAACATGTTACTTTATAGTCTGACAAATACTGCTGTAAAAAATATGTCACAAGAGATATAAATTGATGTTAAGAAAAACTTTGCTAGGAAAAATATTTTTTAAGCTTGTTTTTCTCACTTAGAATTTTTAAAAGGGTGAAGCAGCTATTTCTCTAGAAAGGATTAGGGAGGGAACTTTTAAACAACTGATAGGCTATCCACAAATCCTTATTCTGAAATATTTTAACATTCTTCATATAAACATACAGGAAATCTTCTTTACTCCTATTTCAATATTACTAAACTCAATGGTAACCACGATATCTAATTCCTATACTTCATAACAATAGTTCTTCTGCACATTTCATTCGAAATCTAGGTCTGTGAAGCAAAAGTTCGACTGTTTCAAAATAATCTTTTGGGAACTTCATACTGAATATAATGGCTTGAATATGTGTTTATCTTGGCTTCTATTAAGACCTCATTTAAGGAGCAAAAATATTTTTAAGCATAAACCTATGAAAATGATAAGAATGAGGAATAAGATAACTACATCAAGTTTTGTTGTTGTCAGATACTTTTAAATTCACCTCCAGCTTCCATAAACTTCATGTACAATGGAATAAAACTCTGCTGAGTTTAAGTCAATGTTGGAAGCCACTGTGTCAGTCTGTCTCTGTGAGAATGTTCTTCCTTCTCATTGACCTTTGACTTTACCAGGCATGATATGATAAAGCTTGTGAAGCAAAGTCTCATCATCACTATATTGAAGGAATACTCCAACTTTACTTTATCCAAAACAAGTTTGTTAATTCTTTGGCAGCCATGCATGCCATTCTCAATTACTTGCTATGCATCTGAAAGTTGGATAATGAGTAAGAATGACAGAAGATTCAATGCCTTCAAGCTGTAGTGGAGAAGAGAATTGAACATACCATGGACTGCCAAGAGAATAAATCGATCCATCCTGGAGAGGATGAAACCAGTCTGCTCCTTGAAGGCAAGGATTTTTAAGCTCCATCTTAGATACTTTGGGCATGTGATCATGGTGGGTCAGTCCTTGGAAAAGAACATCATGTTTGAAAGAGTGTAAGGTCAGCACAGAAGAGGAAGACCCGAGATGAAATAGATTGTTCATAGGGGTCACTAAGAGTCGTTGTCGACTTGATAACAACATCTAACAACAGTAACAATACCAAAGTTCATTTAAAGACATTTACTCTTCTGTCCTCTTTATTCACCATCCAATTTCAAGTGTATAGCGGCAACTGAAAATACTATGACTTGGGTCAGACATACACTAGTCTTTAAACTGACATCCTCGCTCTTTAGGGTGCTCTGGTGGCTTAATGATGAGGAACTGTGTGTTGCCAATGCAAAGACAAGTGGTTCAAATCTACCAGCATCTCTGTGGTAAACACATGGACAATCTCTTCCCTTACAATGTATTGCCTCTGAAAATCTGCTGAAGGGTCCACTATGTGTTGGTTCCAAGATGATGGTACACAACAACAACAATCTTGCTTTTTAGCATTTTAAAGTGGGCGTGGCAGCAGATCAATAAAATGGGTATTGATTCTGGATCCAAGTGAGATGAAATCCTTGAATACTTCAGTCTTTTCTCCATTTATCATGATGTAACTTACTAAGTTGTGAAAATTTTTGTTCTGAAAGCTATGGTCATTGACATTTTAGAGTCTGGAAAACAAGATGAATGAAACAAGAGGAAGCCAAACCAGAAGTAAGTCCACTCACAAGTAAAGAAATGAAAGTAACAAATTCCTCTGAAAGAGGAATTGAACAAAAAGTTGAAATATCATACACTCACTGTGATGGTTAATGTTGTATGTCAACTTGCTTGACTATGATCCTCTGGTTTATCAGATATGACGTAGTCATTCCCTCAATGAGGTCAAATACAATGTAATCGTTCTCTTGATGAGATTAATTATGGGCAGCCAATCAGTTAAAATGGAGTTTCATCAGGAGTGTGACTTACATTGAATATAAATGGAAATTTGATAAAGTTCATTTGCTTTTATTTCTCAGTCTATATCTTGCATGTGGCTTGTCACCATCTGACCTCTGGTTATTTGCACTTGAGCTAGTAGTCTGGTATCTTATCTACCAATCTTGGGTTGATTGGAAGAAGGCTCATTAGTAAACTAGGTTATACAGATGATACATTCTAGCTTGCTGAAAGTAAAGAGGAATTGAAGCACTTTCTGAATATCCAAAGCTATCACTTTCAGTATGGATTTAGTCTCAACGTTTAAAAAATTAGTAATCCTCAAAACCAAGCCAGTAAATAACAAAAGATTGATATTGATGAAGATTTCATTTTACTTGAATCCACAATCAACATTCATGAAAGTAGCAGTCAAGAATCAAAAGACGTATTGCAATGGAGTAAACTGCTGTCAAGGATCTTTAAAGTCCTAAAGAGTAACGATGTCAGTTTGAAGACCAACCCATGATATTCCAGTTGCTTTATATGGATGTGAAAGTTGGACAATTATTAAAGAAGACCAAAGAAACACTGATAACCTTTGAATTGCGGTAGTGACAGAGAGTATTAGATACACCATGGACTACCAAAATAAAAAATTTTCTTAAAAGAAATACACTCAATGTGCTCCTTACAAGCAGGGTTGATGAGATGTTTTATCACATTTTTTTTATATTACCATGAGATTTTGAAGCTCCGCCTCACTTTGGGCATGTGGCCAGGACAGATCAGTTCTTGCTCGCAAGGGTGTATGGACAGTGCAGGAGAGGGAGACCCTAGATAAGACGGATTTATACAGTAACTGGGGCGATGGGGGTTAGTGTGTCAGAATTAGTGAGACTGGCTCAGGACAGGGAAGAGTTCAGAGCTGCTGTACATTGGATCATTATGCATCGCAGATGGCTTAATGGTACAAAAAACCAACATAAAATGACAGATTTGGAAGCAGGAGTGGCATCCACTTCCTAAATAACATGCTTCCGGAAGCTCTATGAACTTTGATAAATGTTGGTAGTTGTAGCGGGGCTTCAGGCCTTTTGTTCATAGGGTTGCTATGAGTCATGCTCGACTAGAAAGTAATCAACAACAACAATCATGAGGGGCCAGTCTGTGGAAGAACACATCAAGATTATCAGGTTTTAAAGGGCAGAGAATCAAAGGTGAGGAAAACCTTCAGTGAGATGTATTGGCTGTAGTAATTGGCTTTTGTACAGAGAAGATTGGGAGAATGGTGCAGGATCACGCAAATTTCAGTAATACTGTTGTGGCTTACACAGTGTTATTGAGTCAGCTAAACAACACCCAACAAAAGCAACAGTCTTGGCTTTATCAGCTTTGGAAATCAGAAGCCTGTCATCTGACCTGTGAATAATAAGTTTATGAGATTCTGCAGCTACAGACATAAGGTCTCTAACTTGATGGCTAATCCTTGGATTTGGCATTTGCCAGTCTCTACAGGCACCTGAGCTATTCCCATGATGTAAATATCTCTACATACAGAGACAGGAATCTCTGGTAGTGAGTCTGTAGGGGATTTCACTGCAAACCCAGAGAATGCACAATTCTCGTCGTTGGTATCTCCCAGCAGCTTCAAGGATGATTGTCAGTCTCCTTCTATTGTGATTTACAGATTTGGACACCTGATAGAGGGTCACTATGATACAGAATTGTGGATTTGAGGGCTTTGTTGGAGGGTTTTGTTGGATTTTTTTTTAGTTGGCATATAAGTTAACAGATAACATTTAGGTGACAAAAAGCTTCATCTTACATATCTTGAAAATTCAATCTAAGCCATGCATCATAGATAGTTATGTCTATTTCACGTTCTTAACAGCCATATGTGGTTGGTGAATATGGTATCAGAGAGCGTAGAGTTAGACACAATGTGCTAACTCTGACAGTATGGAATTACTCTGAGGGGATGAGTTATTGATGAACCACCGCATAGCAAGGGAAACTGAGGAGACACACTTGCACATTCAAACATCGCATTGGTATCTGGATCACAAAACAGACTGACTTGAAGTGCGATAGGGCAAGTGGTACTGTGAAGCTCACACCAAGACATTAGGAATTGTATTACTATGCCCTGAGGTGAGATAAATAAGAGGATCAGAGAGAACTTGAAGATTTAGGGTGGGACTCTGCTTACAAGAGAAGAAAGGGGTGCACTGTGGATGTTTAAAAGAGTGGCTAGAAAGGAACTCTTATACATTGTTGGTGGGATTGTAAATTGGTGCATTCTGGAAGGCAGTTTGGTGCTTCTTTAAAAAGTTGAACATAGAAATTTCATATGACCCAGCTATTCCACTACTTGGAATATACCCTGAGAATATGAGAACTGAGGCACAAACTGAGATTTGTACACCAATATTCATAGCAACATTATTCACCATCACACGAACATGGAAACAGCCCACATGACCAACCACAAATGAATGGATTGAGAAATTATGGTACAATCACACAATGGAATACTATGCAGTGCACAGGAGCAATAACTTTGTAAATTATTACCTAACTTGGGCGGGACTGGTGAGCATTATGTGGAGTAAACTAACTCATTCCCACAAGGATAAATATTGTAGAAGACCATTATTGTAGAATGAGTATAAGGATCCAGGAGGGGTGGGAGAGGCTGGAAGCAGAGGGATGTGGATGTTCAGGGGGTAAAGGAGATTAATCATTGGGTTGTACAATTTGATTGAGGGGGTGAGGGAAATTGAAAGAATTTGTGCAAATTTGTATTAGAATTTTGTAAATAAACTAATAAAAATGGGGGAAGTCAACTTCGGAGGGAAGGATGGGAGAGGGGGTAAAATTGTACAACAATGGATGAATGAAAATCTAACTTTTCTGTAAACTTTTGTTAAAATTAAAATTAAAATAAAAAATTGTTATAAAAAAAAGAAAAATGGGGGAAAAGTGGGTACTTGTGAGGTGGTTGAGGATTCTAAAATGAAGAATATAACCTGAAAAAAGAATATTCTTTACAATAAAGAGTAAAGACCTAGAGTACATTAACAAGAGTCCCTCAGTGGTGAGTTTACCTGTTCTTGTACCTTTCTCCCTCCACCCTGTGAGGGGAGTCATGCCATGGACCTGTGAGATCCAGAACTCCAGGTGATTGGTTTTTTTCTGGTTCTCATAAATTGTCCACATTTGACAGGGTGCAGTTTCACCACCTTTCTATAATTCTAGTAGGAAAATATTCCTTGAGTTGTCCTTGTCTGACAGGTTTCTATCTAACAAAGGTCCCTGCTATTGCAGGCTTATCAATAATAGCTTTCAATTGTCTGAAATGCATTGGTAAGTCTGATTAATCCTGGTGGTGATATTGTGGAGAATAAAGGGAGGGGGGGAAGATAACAAAGGAAACAGTGTCTGTCCCACTTGTATCCCCTAACAAGGCTCCTTCTGGGGAGAGAACAGCACCATAGGGTCCCCTAAAATAGCCAGCAGCATCATGAGTGATGGCAGGAGTTACATGAGGAGGAGAAGACACTGAAGGCTGGACAGTTTGGGAACAGAGGTGAGAAAAACATTGTCCATTTCCAATATTCTGGAGAAGATATTCCAGGTATGCTACTGACCTAGACCCTTTACAGGAATGAGCTTCGTTTAAATATGAGCACAACAGATCCCTTCTAATTTGTCAGCATTTACCCGTAAGTCACTGACTTAAAATGACAAAACCCCCTTCCTGTCCTTCTTTATCCCCCCTCTCTGCTATCTCTCTATAGTACTTCTCTTATCTGAGATATATACTATATCCTTATTTATTTGGGTGACTTTCCTTATTTATTTGAGTATTGTGTGTTCCCCAACCCTACTAGATTCAAACTCTCTGAGATTAGAGATGTTAATCCTTTTCAGTATCATATCCTCCATGCCCAGGAAACAAGTGGTAAAATTGAATGAATGAATTTCATAAATTATTTTGTATCATGGGCAATTGAGGAGGTTATTGCTTTCATCACTACTTTCATTTTTGAAATTTTGTCGTATCTCAATTCTAAATAACTTCTGATTGAACCTCTACAAATGGAAGGGTTGCATTTGATATGTCACTGGCTAGTATTTTCTTTTTTGAAAAAAATTTAATCCAAGTAGCTCCGGCTTGCTATTAAAGCAGATTACCTGCTGAGCGTAATTTTACTGTCTATCTATGCTAGGAGGCAATATAAAAAAATGCTTGTGGTATGAATGCCAAATCACAACCCCTCCCAGGCTTTGTGTAAACACAGAGTTACATATAACATTTCTAACAGAATGAAATCATTTGGAGAAGGTAGAATGGAAAACCGAGTGGGGAGCTTGACAGAAAAACATTGGAAGTTGTAACCAGAAGACTAATTTGCCTTTCATAAATTCACACAAGTGAGAAATCCATCTAAAAATGGAAAGTCTAAAACAACCAAGAAAAAAAAATCTATGATGTTCCATACCAAATCTTTGTTTTTCTTTCTTCTCTTTTGTGAAAGTGGCTTCCATTTTCTGTGATTTCCTCACCCGAAAGGACCGTCTGCACTGTGACACACACTTGTGTGACTCGTCTCTCCCTTCCTCTGCATCAATCAGCAACACTCACTTGGTGCTCACTGTTGGTACAGACTGGGAGGCATTTAAAGGGAATTAGACAACACTTTACTACTCTCTTTAATTTTTCCATTTGGAATGAGCAGCACCGGAAAGGCAACAGCATTTCTGTAGTTCACACTCTACTAAAGCTGAATTTGTAATTATTCAGAAGGCCAGACTAGTGTTTACCTCTAAATAAAGTCTTTGTTAAGTAAATGAACAGCCTTTACAAATTTCATTAAAACAGCTTAAATTTGTGTAAGGTGCTCTTTTAAAACACCTTTACACGTGGAAGAAGGCCAGTTTACACATGGCTTGTTGCTATGCTATGGGAAATAATTTTGATCTGTTTAGTAAGATCAAGTCAGCAAGGGACATCTCAGCTGACAGTTCTCTCAGTGTTCCATGTGGTAGCTCCTTTCAAAGAGGAAAAAAAATGCAGAAATATCTTATGTAGATGTCACTAGGTTAGGTGAAGCTTTTTATATTAAATAAACTTTTCTATAATGGTATCTCTTTGGAGAC
>NW_006399757.1:17774211-17807251 GCF_000299155.1 Elephantulus edwardii | reverse complement strand
GACAACAACAATAACAAGTTTAAAAGCGTCCACATAGGAATATATGTAAATGCTAGTAAAGTTAAAGAAATAACAAAAAGAAGGGAGACATAATGTATTAGATTTAGAATCAATGACCATATGCTTTATTTTTGTTTGAAGTAACTAAAGCTAGCACGTTAAGACTGTAGACTACTCAGATAGATGATCACACCAGTCCAACTTGTCCAATTCAACCTCCAAATAAAGACGTTTTGTGATCTTATATATTCTGCAAAAATAGAGATAATGAAATTTACATCTTTATGTCACTGATTAGTATATAGGTTCTTTGGTTTTTGTTTTTGTTTTTTTTAGTATATCGTTTTGAACATAGCATGTTGTTACGTGCCTTTGAGTTGCTGGAGAATCATAGCGACACTAGGTACAATCACTCTGAACCCTGCCCTATTCTGAGCCAATCTCATCGTCTCCAACACACCTATCCCCATTACTCCAGTCACTGAGTCAATCCACCTCTTCCAGTGTCGTCTTCTCTGGTGCTGTCCCTCTACACTTCCAAGCGGGCTTATTATCTAAGAAAAGTCAGAGATGATGGATTCATATTCTTAGTCTATACTTTATTAGTTCTGTAACTTTTAAGCATGTAGCAACCTCTCTGAACTTCAGTTTCATCATCTCTAAAATAGAACCATAGTAAATTCACATCCTTTACAGCAAGTCTTCTTGAGAAATAAGCGTTCCGTGTAAAGTGCTTAGTGTAGTGCTTGACACAAAGAGTCAATAGATATTGGTGTCCATTATTACACTCTGCTGAGTGTCACTCATTGACTAGCTCTGTGCCAGTGAAGTAAAGACAGTTGCCCTGGTACACAAGTACCTTACAAGCCACACCAGCAATTTTGTCTGGACTCCTGAATGCAGGCTAGGCCTCCCAAGTAATATGATCATCTATAGACATAAATAAGAGTCAGCTAATAAAAAGTCCTTTATGAGGTGCTAAGATATTTAGGCGAGAATTTTAAACAGAGATGTTCTATTAGATTTATATTGTACATCACTTCACTGTCTTTTGAAATTAGAGACTGCACACATCAAGAAAGAGTATAAATTGGTGAGATGGCAAATGATTCATGACATATTTAAATGGTCAGAAGAGAAAAAACTTGATCATGTAGATATTGTAAATGAGGTGGAGATGCCCTACTTTATGCAAAGACAACTGAAAAACATGACATCGTCTTATTTAAGTCAAGAAAAGAAAGCATATACAGAGGTCATTTCCATTAAACGTTATGTCTCAGAAAGCTACTGAAAGATGTGTACGAACATAGTGCCAACATAGGAGACTTTCTTAGGCGTACAGAAATAAGAGAACTAATAGAGGAACTATACCATGGTCTAAGAAAAGAACAAACAAATCTGTCTTGGAGGACGTGTAAATGAAATGCTTCTTAGAAATAAAGATGGTGAAACTTCATCTTACATGTTTTGGGTATGTTATCACAAGGGACAAGTCCTTGGAAAAAAGATATTATGCTGGAAAAGGTAAAGAGTCAGAGAAAGGAAAATCCTTGCAAAGACAGATTGACAAAGTGAGAACAGACTGATTGATACATAAGGATGACACAGGGTAGGACAACTTTTTGATTTCTTGTTCACAGTCATTCGAGTAGTAGTCTACCAATGACACTTAACAATAACAACAAAGGAACAGTCCCAAGAGAATCCCTAGGATGCTAGTAAAGCAAGATGCCAAATGGTACTTTTGCTTCAGGCATAGTGGGCAGGAAAGCTAGCAAAAGGAAAGCCAGTAGTTATCTGCAAAGATGCATGTCAGAAAACAAAACTGTTCTTGAGTTGACTGACAAAATGAGTCTTCTTTCTCATAAGATGTGATGGTGTTTAGGTTCCAGTCACATAATCCAAGATAATCTCCTCATATTGTTGTTGTTGTGTACTGTCGAGTCAGAACCAACCCATAGCAGACCCTCTGGAAAGTTTTCAGAGGCAGTTAATCTCACTGGAAGAGTTTGCCCATCCTTTCCCACAGAGCGGCTGGTGACCTCGAACAAATGCCTTAGTGATTGCAGTGCAGCTTCTTGCCACTAGGCCCTCAAAGTTCCTTAAAATATTTTATTCAATCATATTTGAAGAGATGATTAAGGCATGACACCTTTGGAGCATCATCACCTGTCTCCCACAGTTCCCATCTTTCACTATGGGAAAACATTATAATGCTTTAGACTGGAAACCCAAGCAGTAACAATACAAGTATACTATTTAAAGGTAAATGATACAAGAAACAATTAAAGGCAAAGGTAGTTACCTCCATAGAGCAGCAAATAAATACTGGGTGGACCATTTTCTGGTTGTTGCTGTTATGTGCCCTCGAGTCGTTTAAGAGAGAATAATGAACAAAGACTTACTGCCCTAAGGCATCCATTGTATATTATGAATTAATCTCACACTTTTGCATAATGAAGGGTACTTTCACTCTACCATCCGTTGGAGATTTTGGAAAAAATTTATTCAAATAGTTTCCTGTTGCGCTTAGGTCTCTCATTCTAAGTTGGATTAAAAACAAGTCATAATTAAGTTGAAAATAAGAGAAGTAAAGGATAAATCATTTCAGGAACAGGTTTGAGGCCTTAAACACTAATGAGCAAAGACTAGATGAACTGTGGAAGAATACCAAGAATATCATCCATGAACAATGCAGAAGTTCCTTACAAAGACAGAGGAGGAAGAAAAGACCAAGATGGATGTCAGGTGAGCCGGAATATTGCACTAGAAAACTGAGAAGCCAAAGAAAAGGAGAAAAAAAATATTAAGAAATTAGGGAGCTGAACAGAAGATTTCAAAGGGCAATGCAAGAAAATAAAAGAAAATATTATCATGAAATGTTCAAAAACCTTGAGTCAGAAAGTCAAAAGGGCTGAACTCACTTGGCATTTCTTAAGCTGAAGGAACTGAAGAACAAATTCAAGCCTTGAGTTGCAATACCTAAGGGTGTTTTGGGCAGAATATTAAATGATCTAAAAAGCATCAACTCAAGGTGGATCAGAGACCTGGGACTAAAGCCCCAAACCATAAAGCTCATTACAGACAAACTGGGATCAAGCTTAGACAGCTTAGTCTAAGGTATAAAGAGACTGTTAAATACAGCCAGAAATACACAATCTGAAAAGGATGAAATTGATGAATGGGACCTTCTGAACTTTAAATCCCTGTGCTCATAAAAAATACTTTTTCCAATAGAGTGGGGGGAAAAATCTACTGATTGGGGAAAAACATTTGGCAATATCATCTAACACAAGGGTCTCATAGTAACAGTTTACAGAATCCTACAGGACCTCCACAAGAAAAAGACTGATAACCCAATTAAACAATAGGCAAAAGATATGGAAAGAATTTTGAGAAAGCAAAATATCCAAATAGCCAACAGACACCTGAAGAAATGCTCCAAACCACTGGCAATAAGAGAGATGCAAATCAAAACCACAATGAGATACCATCTCACTCCAGTAGCAGTGGCAAAGTTTAACAGGACAGCAAGTAATAAATGTTGGAGAGGATGTGGCAAGCCAGGAACTCTTATACACTGTTGGTAGAATTGTAAAATGACATAACCACTCTGGAAGGCAGTTCAGTGTTTCCTCAAAAGGCTGGACATAGAAATTCCTTATGACCCAACTATCCCACTGCATGGAATATACCCTCAAAGAATCAGAACTGAGGCACAAATGGAGACTTACACACCTGTGTTCATAGTGGCAATATTCACCATGTTCACCATGGCAAGAACATGGAGACAGCCCAAATGTTCAACAACAATAGAATGGACTGAGAAACTATGTTACATTCATACAGTGGAATACTGCACGGCATGCAGGAGCAATGAATCTGTAAATCACTACCTAACTTCGGAAGGACTGGAGAGCATTATGCTGAGTAAACTAACTCAATCTCATAAATGCAAATATTGTATAAAGCCATTATTGTAGAATGAGTATGAAAATCCAAAGGGGGAATTAGAGGGGTGAGGATGGGCTGGGAGGGTGGTTAATCATAGGGTTGCTAAATCTGATGAGTTGGGGGGTCTGTGTGAAGGAAATGGGAAACATCCAGTGTGAAAAACAATGTATATGAACTTTGTAAATAAACCAGCATTTAGAAGGAGGAAGAAGAGAAAGAGAAGGAGGAGGAACGAGTATACAGAGTCATTGTAACAAAAGGAATTGAATGACAGAAGAATTTCACTAAACAATGTATGAGCATGAGCCTGTGTGAGGGAAGTTCAAGCTGCTCTGAAGGAATTGGGGGGGGGGGGAAGTCCCCAGGAATTGATGGCATACCAGTTGACGTATTTCAACAGACACTGGCCTGGATGTGCTCACCAAGTTGTACCAAGAAATCTGGAGGATAACTACCTGGCCAACTGACTGGAAGAGATACGTATTTGTTCCCATTTCAAGAGAGGTGACTTAACAGAGTGTGGAAATTATAGAACAATATCATTAATATCAAGCAAGCACGATTCTGCTGAAAATGATCCAATGACTAGAACAGAACATCATAAGGGAACTTCCAGATGTGCAGGCTTGGTTTAGAAGAGTTCATGGTATGAGGAATTTTATAGATTATGTTAGATGGATCTTGCCTGAAAGCAGAGAGTACCAGCAGATTGTCTGTGTTTCATTGACTATGCAAAGGCATTTGACTATGTGAATCACAAAAACTATGGCTGACTCTGAGAAGAATGGGAATCCCCAAACACTTGATTGTGCTGTGTGAAACCTATACTTGGACCAGGAGGTAGTCATCAGAACAGAGCAGGGAAACAAATGCATGGTAAAAAAGTGGGAAGAATATATGTCAGGGATGTGTCCTATCTCCATACCTGTTCAATCTATGTGCAGAACAGATTATCTGGGAGGCTGGGCTATATGAGGAGGAATCTGACATCAGAAATGGATGAAGACTCATCAACAACTGCTGTTAATGCAGACAACATAATCTTGTTTGCTGAAACTGAGGACCTGAAGAGCTTGCTGCAGAAGGTCAAAGACTGCAGCCTTCAATATAGTTTGAAGCGTAACATCAAGGGAAAAAAAGGTTCCTGACACTAGGCCAATTAGCAACAACATAATAGACAGTGAAGAGCCTGAGACTCTTAACAGTTTCGGTTTATTTGGCTCCACAATCAACACTCATGGTACCAGCAGCCAGGAAATCAAGATGAGTTGCACTGGGAAAGTCTGCTGTCAGAGACCTTTCCAGAATACTGAAGAGTAGTGATGCATTGTAGAGACTAAGGTGCACCTGATCCCGACCATACTCTGCAATTATGTGCTATGGGTCAGAGAGTTGGACAATGACCAGGGATGATAGAAGGAGAATTAATGCCTTTGAGCTGTGGTGCTGGAGAAGAGTATTGGATATAGTATATAGTATCAGATATGGGCGACTAGGAGAACAAACAGATCTGTCCAACAGAAGGTGAAATAAGGTTACTCCTTGGAGGCAAGGATTCTGAAGCTTCATCTGACAAACTTTGGGCATATTGCAAGGGGAAGAAGGACATTATGCTTGGGAGTGTGGAGGATTGGTGCAAAAGAGGAATACTCTGGATAAGATGGATTGACTCAGTGACTGGGATAATGGGGGTAAGTGTGTCATAGACGATAACATTGGTTCAGGGTAGAGCGTGGTTCAGAGCTATTGTACATAGGGTTGCTATGAATCACAAGCGAGTAACAACAACAAGAGCAAAAAAAAAAATCAAAGATGTCTGATTGATAGGCAAGGATTTAGCCTGAACTAAAGAGAAAAGGTTTTTGTTTTTGTTGCTTTATGTTGTATGATATGTTATGTTATGTTATGTAGACTATAGTTCATAGAGACTCTGTGAACAACACATCTGAAACCTGTCCTATTCTGTGTCTTCCTAGCCATCTCCAATACACTTGAGCTGATTAAAGGAAGAAAATAAAAATGGGATGGATGCTGGTAAGCCTTAGGCTGGTGGCTGGATTTGAGGAAATTTTGTTTCATTCTTCCCTGTACATTAATTTCTACCTGTTAGATAAGACCGTTAGGATAGCAAAATGTCAGAAGATTATTATGTCTTTTTAAAAAAACTGAATAAATCAACTTTAATGTACTGTTTGATTTAACATCAACTAATAATAATTTTCTGAAGGGTTCTTCAATTTACATCTCTCGCTTCCTAGAAGGAAGGATGTTAGTGGTGAAGAAAGCTGTCATGTCTCTGATTACTGCCTACAAATGTTATCACTTGCTACTGTTCAACAATGTTCTTATGAAAATATTACTACTAATGGAACAAGATGCATATGTTCTTAGGATAGAAATAGTATTGCTACATTCTGTTTGCTTACAAGTAAAGTAAATTAACATGGAACTGAGGTGAAAAAGTAATTCCTTCAGCAAAGAGCTTATGAAATTTTAACTCTACACACATTTCATAGTGGATTGCTAGAAACTTAAAACCAAATGTTTTCCTAAGTAAAACTCCATCTTACATTAGTAAATATAACAGAATGGAAGCAGCTAATTCAGTTTCTTGAAAGCCAGTTTCACGTTTCTGGGTACACTACGTGTTCTCTAGTGTCACAGGTGTTCTCAAAGAGACTGACAAAAGGTCAGAGGTGATGCCACCACCAAATAGATCTGTAAGCAAATTTCTCACTTATCACCCATATATTGAGTTGTTTTTCTTTCATTTGAAGTAAATCTTATAGGAATATCATCAATAAATTCACTAATAAAGGAGGAATACAAATTTAAGTTTAAGAAGCTTTTATTCCATCCTGCCTTAAAAGGAAAGGGAAAGTAGTACAAGAATTTGGCATGAAGGAGGAAATAGCCAAAATATTTTAAAATTAAAACTACAGGAAATTTCTCTTATGTCTCGGGATTCTAGCCAGTCCTGTGCCAACCTCACTTTCTCACTGTGCTTACAGCCATTTTTGTAAATCCTGTCAATCCATCTCTATAAGGGGTTTTCTTTCTTTCTTTCTTTTTTTTTTTTTTAGGACTTTCTACTTTACCAAGTATACTGTCTTTCTCCAGAGACTGGCAACTCCTGTAACATGCCCAAAATTTGTGAAACAAATTCTCGCCATTCTTTCTTCTCAGGAACATTCTGGTTATGAGCACAGATTTGTTTGATCTTTTGGTGGTGGTTCATGGGCTATTTAATATTCCTCAACAACACAACAATTCACAGGCATTATTCGTCAGAGCCTTGCAATAATTCATTACAGATTTGACTGTACCTTAGTGCCAACAATTTCAATTTCATCCTCTCTGTTTGTTGTTGTTATGTGCTGTCAAGTTGCCTGTGACTCATAGTGATCCTACGCACAATGGATCTGAACTCTGCCCTAACCTGAGCTGGTCTCACTGTCTCCAGCACATTTAACCCCATTACTGCAGCTACTGTAATTGTCTCAGAAGCCATCTTTTCCAGAGTCTTCCCCTCTTGCGCTGTCCCTCAACCCTTCAAAGCATGATGATCTTCTCCAAGAATTGGTCCCTCTTGCCCGAAGTATGTTAGACAAGGCTTAAAAATAATTAAGGAGCAACTTAGTTTTCCCCTTTTCAGGTCAAATTTATTTATTCTGTTTGGAGTCAATGGATTGCTCAACACTCTTCCCCAGCACCACAACTCAAAGGCATTGACTGATCTTTCTTCTGTCACCCTTAGTCATTGTCCAGCTCTCTGATCCATAGCAAGTAAATGCAAAACCCATGGCCTGAATCAGGTGCACCTTAGTCTCCAGATTGATGTCATCACTCTTTAGCACTCTGAAGAAGTCACTGACAACAAACTTTACCATTGCAATTCATCTTTTGATTTCCTAACTGCTGGTGTGAAGGGTGTTGATTGAGGAACCAAGGAAGCTGAAATTGTTAAGAACTTCAATCTCCTGTTCATCCATCATGATGCTATCACTTGGCCTAGTGCTAAGAATCTTTGTCTTCTTGATGTTGAACTTAAATGCATATTGAAGGCTGTAGTCCTTGACCTTCTGGAACAAGTGCTCCAGGTCCTTCTCATTTTTTACAAGAATGATTGTGTCACCTGTCTAACACAGGTTGTTGGTGAGTCTTCCTCCAATTCTGATGCCATATTCCTCCTCAGAGAGCCCAGCTTCCTGAGCGATCTGTTCCGCATATAGATTGAGAAAGTACAGAGACAACACACATCCCTAACGTGCTCCTTTCCCAATTTTGAACCATGCAGTGTTTCTTTGCTCTGTTCTGATGACTGCGTCCTCGTCCAAGTATAGGTTTCACACAAGCACAATCAAGTGTTCTGGAATTCACATTCTTCTTGAAGTTAGCCACAGTTTGCTGTAATCCACACAATCAAATGTCTTTGCATAGTCAATGAAAGACAAACATTCTTGGGCTGTATGTTTGAATAATAATCGTATTAACAGGTCTTGCTTGTTTGCATATGCATAATATTCTATCACTCAGAACAATGTACTTCAGGAAAGAACTTAAATTTGACTTTTTTACTATAAATACACCATTATTCTTCTGTTTTTCATTCCCAGCATGGGATACCAAGTGATTATCTGATTCAGTGTTGTCAAAGCTAATCTGTTTTATCTCACTAATGCCTAGAATGTCAATGTTCATTCCATTTCTTTTTTCACAAATTCTAGTTCTCCAGCATTCATGCTTTGTACATTCCATGTTCCAATTATTAAAGGATGTTTGCCGCTGTTTTTCCTCATTTTGATTGACTTCCAACCTGAACTCAACCTCTACTACTATAACTATCTGTGTTATTCTCCTGTCCATAGAGTTTTCAGAGACCTGTAATTTAATAAATAGGTAACATATCCTGCTTCCAGGTCATTCTTAATCTGGGAGCTCTACTAAATCCTGTCCATCATGGATGACCCTTGTGTCATTTAAAACACTGGTGGGAAATCATCAATAACTTATGTTACTTGCTGAAAGTGAGGAGGACTTGAAGCACTTGTTGCAGAAGATCAAAGAATACAACCTTTGATATGGATTGCATCTCAATGTCAAGAAAACAAAACTTCTTACTACTGGACATAAAGGCAGCATCATGATAGGTGATGAAAAGATTGAAGTCAACAATTTCATCTTACTTGGATCCACAATCAACACCCTTGGTACCAGCAGTCAGGAAACCAGGAAGCATGTTGCATTAGTAAAGTCTGCAGTCAGAGACCTCCCTAACTTTTTGAGCAGCAAATGGTATCAGTTTGAGGAGTAAGAGGCATATTATTCAGGCTATCATGTTACTTATGATTTTATATCCATCTGAGAGCTAGCAATGCATAAGAATGACAGAAAAAGAATCGATGGCTTTGAGCTATGGTGTTCAAAAAGTGTACTGACTAGCCTATGGATTGCCAAAGAACAAACAAATATGTTTTTGAGATAGTGCAGCCAGAGTGCTCCTTGGAGGAAAAGACAATAACACTTATCTCACATACTCTGGGCATGTTTCTAGGAAAGGTTATTCTTTGGGGAAGGATACCATGCATGGCAAGGTGGTGAACTGGTGAAAGAAAGGAAGACCCTCATCTAGGTGGATTGACACAGTGACTGCTGCAATGAATTCTAGTGTGTCAGGAAGAGTGAGGATGGCACAGGATAGAACAGGGTTAAGATCTGTTGC
Organism: Elephantulus edwardii; assembly: GCF_000299155.1. NCBI lineage: Eukaryota > Metazoa > Chordata > Mammalia > Macroscelidea > Macroscelididae > Elephantulus > Elephantulus edwardii. The sequence goes on along the minus strand of NW_006399757.1, from coordinate 17,797,572 downwards.
TCACAGGATCACTGAAGTTTATACTCAGTGGCTCCTAACAATAACAACAATCAAGACATCTTTCTTGTGTATTTAAATAAATCATTCCAACAAGGGAATCCCATATGAAGGAAATAATGTTACATGCAGACAGTTATTTATTGCTAAAAGTATTCATCACAATATTAGTTTAGTATTAGTATTAATCCTAAAATTTAATAAACAAACTGAGTCTCCTTTAAAGACAAGAATGAAAATGGATGAGAAAGCTCAAGCTTACTGTAGTAAATCCATTCATGAAATTTTATGTAATAATTAAAATTCTTTTAATAATATAATATGCAGCTAGTTAAAGAATAAAGGATAAATAAGTAAGTGGATGTTACATAGTAAGCTATCGTGGTTTAGTGGGTAAGGATTTGTGCTGTTCACCCAAAGGTAAGTATTTCAAATTCACATAATTTCTCCACAGAAGAAAGATGGGCAATTTCATCCTTTGCAATTTTCTACCTTCGAAAACTCACTGGAGGTTCAGCGTTGAGCCGATTCCAATTCAACAACACAATGGTAAGACATTAAAAAAATATCGTAGGAGTATGCAATGAGGGTTGCAGAGTGGATTATATTTGGGGGTAGGGGGTGGGGTTTGGGGAGGTGCTGGGGGGGACTGTGTACCAATGAGTGAGTTTTTCTTTTGCTTTTCAAGGAGAGGAGCAAATGTGGGGGGAGGGGGGGTTTGTGCGGGGAGAAGGGTGCAACAATGAATGAATGGAATCCCAAAATCTCTGTAGATGTTCATGGAAATGAAAAATAAACAACCTAAATTTAAAAAAATATATGCCAAACAAATGGCAACCAGAAAAAAAAAATAGTGCAACAATGAATGAATGGAAATCCAAAGTCTCTGTAAATTTTCATTAAAATTAATCTGAAAAGATTTTTTTAAAAAAAAGATGCTAAGTGATACATTTAGGTGGCCCAGCTATTTATAAAGTGTCATCCCAAAGTTGTATATCTGCATGTATTTATAACTATATATGTGCATACAGGAGTGTGTTGAAGCCATGGACAATGATTCAGAAGAATGTATACTAAATTTCACTGCAGTTATTTCTATGCAGTGGGATTACATTTCTTATATCCACTTACTTATTTGAAATTTTTACAACTAGCATGAATTATTCATATAATGAGAATAGAGAACAAAGAACTAGGAATTTTGGTTTAAAAATTATGCTGGCTAGGTGCTTTAAATGACGATGGAAAATCTTTATGTTACATTAAATGCAAAAAGCAGGAAATGAAATGGCATGGATAAGAAGTCTCAAACATAGAAAAATGTGCAGGAAATAAGCCACAAATGAGTAAAGGGATTTTTGAGTAACTGTTTTTCTACTTATTTACACTTCCTTCCTTCATACTTCTTCAAAATTTAAATAGTCCATGTTTTGTTATTTTAATAATATGACATAGCTAAGCAAAACCTCTGCAGAAAAGTATGGCAGCCCATGTAAAAGTACTAAGAGTTAATGTTAAAAATTTCCTACTGGCATGTACTTGGTTGTGTATGTTATAAAACCATGTGATTCAGTGTGTCATATGGTGTTTGTGACAGTCACTTCCTGCCAAGTGTTCATTTAATCATATATGAAAATAATCTCAAAATTTTTGCTTTGCGTAAACCCATTACCATCAAGCTGATTCTGAGTAATGGGAGCCCTATAACAAAGAGTAGGACAGACCTGTAGGGTTTCCTAGTTTGCAATCTTTAGGAAAACGATGGCCACACCTTTCTCTGATGGAATGCCTTTTGGTCTTTCACCCACTGATCTTAAAACCAGCATCTTAGCACTTAACCACTGTATCACCAGGGTTTCTTTTTCTTTAACTTCAGATCCAAATTCGCTGATGTCCAGTTATTTCTGACTTATAGCGAGTCTCCATTAAGTTGCTAAGCCATCTTTACAAGAGATTTCCTATCTTCCTCCCCACCCCCCCCATCAGCTAGTGGATTCCGCCTAAAGACTTTTGTTTAACAGTTGAAGGTGTTCTGTACTACAGCACCAACACACTCCTTTGCTTTGACCCTCAAAAACCAAAATAAAAATAACCACAAGAATCACATTGTCACTGAGATGAAATCAACTCATACCTGACACTCCATTGGGTTTCTGAGGTTTTAAATGACATGGAAGAAGATTGTCCCTCTGTTTCCCATGGAGATGCTCATGAATTAATTTTTCTGGTTTCCCTAAGATTTCTGCTTCTAGGACTTTCTTAAGATTTAGTAGTTTGAAAGTGTGGGAAATTAGGAAGAAGAACTGCTCAAAATTATTTTGGACATTTTTATTATTCTGGTAGACTCATTGCCTTCACAATTACTATTGTAGTTGTTAGGTGCCATCCAGTCGCATATAGGACCCTATGAACAACAATTCTAAACCTTTTGCAATCCTGCCTGATCATCATGAACTCTGATATGTACAAGTCAATTGTTATAATCACTTTGTAAATGATTTTGTAAATCTCTCTCTCTTTCTCTGACACTCCACCTTTCCCAGCACAATACCTTTTTCTAAGGATTGACCTTCATGACAACAGGTCCAAAGTATAGGAGTGTAATTTTTACGAGTGTTACTTTTAAGGAGAACCTAGCTACACTTTCACCATGACAGACTTGTTTGCTCTTTTGCAAGCTCATTCAGTATTCAGTATTCTTTGATACCACAATTCAAAGGCATTGTTTCTTCCGTCATTCTTATTTGTTGTCCAAATTTCAGATGTGTAGAAAGTAATTGAAAATGTCATGACTTGGATCAGGTGTAGCTTGATCTTAAAACTGCCACTCTTTGGGATTTTAGAGAAGTCTTTGGCACCATGAGTGCTGATTGTGAACCCAAATAAAATGAAATCGTTAACAATTTCAATCTTTTAATTATTTTGTGATGGAAAAAATCTGCTGTCAAGGACCTCTCCAAAGTCCTAGAGAATAAGGTGCTCTTGAACAAAGCCATAGAATGTTCAATTATTTCCTATGCATCTGAAAGTTGGAAAATTAATAAGGATGATCAGAGAAAAATATTTTAGAGTTATATAGCTAGAGAAAAGTATTAACTATTCCATGGATGGCCAGAAAAACAAATTAATCTGTTTTGCAGGAAGCACAATCAAGAAGATCTTGGAATCAAGGATGATTAAACTACATTTCACACTCTTTGAGAATTGTTGAGAAAATCTTCTGTCACAGACCTCTCCAACTGCTAAAAGCACTTAATCCAAGCCAGGATATTTTCAAAATATAAATATTCACCATTGGGCCAATAGGCACTATCACGATTCATGGAGAAGAGACAGAAGTTGTTAATGATTTCGTTTTGTCTTGGATCCACAACCAACATCCTTGGTACCAGCACTCAAGAAATCAAAGACCTGTTGCATTGAGTAAATCTGCTATTGATGGTACTGAGTAGTTCAACTCAAGGTATCGAATAGTGATTTCAACCAAGGTACAGAGTAGTGATTTCAGGTTAAAGACTAAGGTGAGCCTGATTCAAGCCATGATATTTTCAATTACTTGCCATGAATCTGAAAGTTGGACACCTTAGTAAAACTAACAAAGAAAAATCAATGCCTTTGAGCTGTGGTGTTGAAGAAAAGTAGTGAATATTCTGTATTGCTAAACGAACAAATATGTCTTGGAGAAAGTGCAACCAGGATACTCCTTAGAGGCAAGAATGACATAATTGACATATACTCTGAGAATGTTGTTAAGTTTTGGGAAAGGACTTCACGCTTGTGGGTCAGTGAAAGAAAGGAAGAGCTGTAGCAAGAAGGATTGACACGGTGATGGTAGCATTGAGCTCTAGTATATCGGGGATAGTAAGAATGATGCAAAATAGGTTGGTTCCTAAAGAGCAGAAAATGTGAAACAGGGGCACAGGGTAATGCGTGTCTTTCTGAAAGGGCCAAAAGGAGTGAAAATAGCACAGCCCCTCACCAACTCAGAAAAGAAGGCAAATAAAGAGCCCCATAGCCCAGCCACATGGTGCCTCTAGAGCTACACCAACAACAAAAGGTTTGTTTATTTATTATTGGCTCACAGGCTTTACCCACAGTGTGGTACCAAGAATGAGGTTTAATAGGAAAATAAGTTGGAGAGTGAGGAAGACAAAGAATATCACCCAATGCAAATCTAGGTTTTAACCCAGCAGTCTCAGGGTACAATTCCTCAATTAGTCCAGACTCCAGATTCAGTTCAGCAATACAAATTCAAGAAGCCTTTGGTTTTCTCTGTTATCCAGCAAGATTTGCCTCAAAGTAATTAAAAGTCAGCTTCTCCTTCAAGATCTGGCAAGCAAAACCTTTATCTGTGGACTTTATCTCAAGGCTCCTCTAATTACACTTTGCCACAGTTTCTCCACGGCAATGCCACTGTCTCTCCACTACCATCACCAGGGTTATGCTTTCATCAAGGTCTTGCTCCATTCTCCCTCAAGTCTTGATTCCCAGTGTAGGAAGCGTTCTTTTGCTTATTGTAGTCCCACAGCTGTTGATGATTTGCAAGACCATGTGTCAGCAGTTAAGGCAGCTGGATACCAGAGGGGATAAGTTTATGGTTTAAAAAAAAAAAAAGCAAAAACAAACAAACAAACAAACCCAAACAAAAAAAGTTGTCTAACACCATGGATGGGTTTAAGATCTGTTACTAATAGGGTCTCTGTGAGTCATACATGCCACAACAACATGCAACTGAAAATTGGTTAAAGAATAAGGATAATTTCAGGAGGGACCAGCCTTGGGGAAAAGACACCAAGCTAAGTAAAGTGGAGGATTAGAGAAAGAAAGGAAGACCCCAACAAGATAGGTTGACCCAATCACTGTAACAATGGGTTTGAGCAAGTTGAAGGTTGTGAGGATGGCCAAAATAATGCAAGGTTCTGATCATAGGGTCACTAAGAGTGATAGTCAACTTGACAGCAAATATCAACAACAACAATTCTTCCTCTTCCAGTATTAATAGTTCCATTTTTCCACTGTGATACCCTAAATATCACCTTGTATTATAGGTTTTAATAACTGACTTTTCTATTCTACTTATAAAGGTGATTAATTACCCATCATCAACCCAATGGCTCTCACATAAATTCCTTTCTTTTCTCACAAATTGCAAAGAAGAACTGGGGAGAGAAGAACTAAGCCTAAAGACCATCTAAGTGTTAGTCTTATGATATATTAAAAATGTCCTTTCCTTTTGACTTTCATCCATTGTCTCGGGACTGTGTGAACTTGAGAAATTCATCCTTTATAAGAAGTTGAAGCATAGATTGATTTTCTCACAACCTAGACAGATACAAAAACCTTCACTTCAATTATAATGATGCTAGTCATTGCCCTTCTTGTTGGCCCTTCAGTTCTGTGTATAAAAACTGAGCGTGTCTAGTTCTTCCATAACTATCCACCTTAGGCCTCTGAGTCATCTACTACTAAGAGGTGTTCTGAGTATACCTTGTCATATCATATCATGTCATAGCAAACCTATTTATATGAACGTATCTTGTCATAGCCTGAAAACCAAATCAGTTGGAATGTAAGGATGGAAAAGTCATTTCTCTAAAATAAATCAAAAGCTAAGGAGAAATCAGGCAAACAAATTACAACAAAAGACTAGACTCTATGGGGTCTTGAAAGAGTGATGGTCTTGGAGGTGTCTGGAAGGTAAGATGGAGTTAGAGTACTGAAAGCCTTAAATTCTGAGCTGAAATGATGATATGCTACAAATCTTATTTCTCAAGCAGTGGTATTTCTGTGATTCATGTCAACAGTTTATTTTTGAAGCTTAAAAAAAGTTATTTTGGTCACTTTAAATATACCACAGGCATATTTTTAAACTCTTATATTTTGTTAACACCTGCAGCTTTGTCATTGTACAAAATAAGTCACATTAAATGCTAAGTGGAAAAGCTTAAATTAAGTCTTTCAAGAATAGCCTGATCTGGAAACCAGTGCTTATGGTGAGGTTTTGAAATGACTGCTGCTCTAATATCATGTTAATCATTCTGAAATTTGACTCTGTAATAGATACTCAAGGAGAGGGTAAGAAAGGAAGTAAATAACTTGCTGGTCATTAATCAAAATCATTAGTAAGTGTCTATTAACACATGATGCCACACTGGGTACTATTTAGAGGGAAGTTAAAGACCAGCCTTTTCTCTATGTTGCATTTATAGTCCTAAAATACATTTAATTCTATAAACAGCAATGCTTTAAATTAAAACTTTGTTGATTTTTAACATACTTATAGTCAACACTATTATTTAATGACCAATTGCAATTATGTTCTCAAACTTACATATTTACCTAATTCAATCTTCATAACTTCCATGGGATGAGTTTTAATATCCTCATTTCTGAACAAGTAAGCTATTCTCAAGGAGGTTAAGTAGCAGGGCTAAGGTCACAACTAAAAAAGTGCCCTAGTGAACAACAGAAACTAGTATCATCTGACTGCAAAGCCTGAGAGTTTTCTCCAGCACACAGGGTCTGAGCATCGAGGTAAGGAAAAGTAATTTGTTCAGTGAAGATGTTCATGGATCATAGTGAGATTTATAAACATGGATATACCTGGTTCTGCCTAGTGGAATCAGAAATTTCCCCAGAGAGAAAGTCAGAGACCTAGGTTCCAACTTGAAGGATTAACTCTTTACTAGATAGGGGGACTAGCGTGTGTAAAGACCAATCTGAGAGGAAAATTATGTTGGTTTTAAAGGCTTTTGGGTCATTTGTGTTTTGAGCACAGAAGGAGTAATTAAACATGGTGAATTAGGGAAGGAATAAATGAGAAAACATTTCCCACAGTTTGACTTGATAGGGATGACAAAATGAGTCCTTTAAGTGGCCTTTTGCTCAGTCCTTTGGAAAAACAGTTGGAGAAATTCCACCCCACAACCCTCTAAGCCATTGCCTTGGTTTGCTTTCCAGAGAGTTTATTACTTTGTCTGGCTGATTGATTTTTTTCCCCTAAGTAAATTATAAACAACTTGATGGTTTGATATCTTTGTCTGGTCTTGCTGGGTGATTGGTAAGCGTCTTACAAGGATTGCTTACTAAAATATGCAAATGTCTTGAATTAGAGCCTAATCTTACCTATGAAGCAAAGGAAATGTGTCTGGCTTACCCACAGGACATTTGTCAGTTCTTGACCTTGATGGGAGGAGTTTGTGTATATTTTTACAACCCACCTAAGACAAGTTTGTCAGGCAGAAAGAAACTAGAAGCAGAAGGAAGAAAACAAAAAGAAGCAGAGAGAAAAAGAAGGGGTCTACTGGCAAAGTCAGCAGTGAGAAAACCAAGGGAACTCTGTCCTGAGAGTACTAAGAAGTGCCCTGCACTAAAGAGGAGAAGCTGCAGACACACTTCTTAATTTTGATTATGGAATTGTAGCTTGTCGATCCTGTGGCCAGACTGTTTCTTAACAAATCTCTTAACGTTTCTGTATAGTTTGAGAACTCTGAGATGTTGTCAACTACTGACTCCAGATGGGTGAGGCAAGATGTTCTGAGAGGTGGGAGAGTGGTCAGGGTCAGAGACGGAATGGTTCAGCAGCTTCTTGTTGTTGTGTACGACGATCGAGTCGGAAGCGACCCATGGCTGACCTTCTAGCAGGTTTTCAGAGGCAGTTAATCAGGTGGGAGGAGATTGTCCATCTTCCTCTTGCAGAGCGCCTGGTGGACTCGACTTTCATGCCTTGGGGATTGCATCTCAGCTTCTTGCCACTTTCATTGACCTCTCTCTCATAGAAATTTTGGCTTTATTTGTACTATTTTGTATATCTGAGGTTATTAATACAGTAGATCTTTTACTGAGAAAAGTTTCATTTAGGGGTTTATATTATTAGAACTATGCTCCCTTTATTTGATCAAGTTACCAAAAGCAATCGTAGCATCCAGGAAATAGCAAATTATTACATAAGCACTCAGGGTACAAAGATAAGTGAGATACTTCTTTTTTCAGTACAGCCAACCAATTATCATCAAGTTGATTTCCTACTCATGGAAATCCCATGTATATCAAATCAAACTAATTATTCAGAAGTAGATGAACAGATCTTTCTTCAGAGTAGCCACTAGGTAGACTCAAATTTTTACCTTTCAGTTAGAACCAAAGCATTAATGACACACTGTTTACACCAATCAGGGACATTTTCTGAGTAATTTAATTGTCCTTGAGTCCGTTTCAACTCATACAGATTTTGTTAAAAGAGAGCAGAGCTACCCCACATGGTTTGGTAGGCTGTAGTATTTATGAAAGCATATCACAAAGTCTATACTCCTGTGAAATAGGTAGTGGGTTCAACTTACTGATCTTTCACTTAGAAGGAGAGCTCTTAACTAGAGTACCACCACACCTCCTTCCTATTGAGTATGTTGTTATATGTCATTAAGCCAACTATGAATCACAGCAATGCTATAAAAAACAGATCAGAACTTTGCCTTATCTGATGACATATTTTGCTGTAATTAACAGTAGTCAGCCCTGGACATGCTCATCAGTCTGTACCAAGAAATTTGGACAACTGACTGGAAGAGATCTATATTTGTTTCCATTCCCAAAAATTGTGACCCAGCAGAATGTAGAAATTAAAAAACAATATCACTAATATCACATGCAAGTAAAATCTTGCTGGATTGTCAAAAAAAGGATTAGAATAGTAAATTAACAGAGAACTGCCAAAGATTCAAGCTGAAATTAGAAGAGGCCATAGTACCAGGGATATCATTGTTGATGCCAGATGAATACTGACTGAAGGAAAAAAAATACAAGAAAAATGTCTATTTGTGCTTTATTGACTGTGCAGATCATAACAAAAAATTGCTAACATTGAAAAGAATGGGAATCTCAGAACACATACACGTGCTCATGAGAAATTTATATATATATATATATAAAGTATATACTTAGACCAAGAAGATGTTGTCATACTAGAGCAAGGGAACACTTCATAAAATCAAGAAAGGTGGACATCATTTTCCCATACCTATTCAATCTGTATGTTGAATCAATCATTTGAGAAGCTGGACTTTATGAGGAAGTATGTGCCATCAAGATCTGAGGAAGATTCATCAACAATGTGTATTATGCAGATGACACAATCTTGTTTGCTGAAAGTGAAGAAAACTTAAAATATTTGTTGTAGAAGATCAAAGACTATAAGCTTCAATGTGGATTATATCAGTATGGAGTTTGTCTCTCAATATGGGTTTTCTAGTGCAGATGACTGATTATATTGAGGATCAGGACTTTGTGAGTTAGGCATTTTGACCAATCCATAAAGGGCTTGGCTATCTATCATTCCACAAGGGATTGGCTGATCTCAACAGTCTACAGCAGGATTGGCTAGTCTTGCCAATAAATTGAACATCTCTAGATACAGAGAATAGGACTTATTCCCACACCATAAGGGATGGAATTCTTCGCTTCAACATGGCAGCAGTGGTGATGGCTGAACTAGATAATTGGATGTGAGATGGGGCATTGGGGAGGGTGGAGTCAATATTGACAGGACTGAGAACTTTGTAGGGCAATTACAAGGCAAGTCAGTATTGCCAGGACTGATAGTTTATTAGATAACTGGGGAGGGGGTGAGCCAATATTGGCAGGACTGAGAACTTGGGAACACTTAAAGCCACAAGGCTGAGGTGCCTGCATGTACATTTTGGGAGTTATCTTCACTGTATTTTGTTATTAATCTGAATTATTGCTTTTTGATTCCCTCAGTATGGTTCTGTATGGTCTAGAAGTTATCACATCAGATTTTGGACAAAGTCAAGCTGTGAAATTGGTTTTGAGATGAGTAGAAGGAGGCATGGTAGCGTTGGGGATATGTCTGGTCATGGGAATTGCCTTTGTGTTATTGATTTTGTAGGTAGGTATAGTTTATCCCTGTGAAGCTATTAAAGGTCAGACATGGTGCTCCCCACATGGCCTTTCCTCTTTTTTTCAATCAGAAGAACAGAAATCTCAATATCAAGAAAATCAAACTCTCACTACTGGGAAAATAGGTAACATAAAAATAGATGAAGAAAAGATTGAAATTGTCAATTATTTCATCTTGCTTGGATCCACAATCAACACCATTGGTACCACAATAAAAAACTCAAAAGACATGTTGCATTGGGAAAGTCTGCTATCAAGGATCTCTCCAAAGTTTCAAGTTTCATTTATCGAGATGTACAAAATAGCAAACATGTTAAGAGGTTATGTGAGATATCTGAAATTATCAAGTAATTAATAAATATCTGGAAGATTTTAATCTAAACATCCTGATTGTCATTTTAGTAATGCTATAGTGGTATCCACTTCTGAAATAGCTTTCCTCTGGAAACTCTATGAACATGGAGAAATAATAGAAGTTATACAAGTGTTCAGGTCTTTTGTTCATAGGATCACTATGAGTCATCTATGACTCGACAGCACCTAACAACAACAACATATATAATTGTACCATATTTTCAAGTGAACCATTATCTTAATTTTTTCATCACAATCACTTTCAAATAAGTAAGGTAATAAGTTTCCTTAAAATGAAGCTTTCTTTCACACAGGTAAATGTATTAAAAAATAATGCTTTCTTAACATATGAAATTAATTACTATAGCGAGCACAGGGATATTTTGCCAAATAAAGGTAATGTGTCTGGGTCACTGACAGAATTTATCAGAGAATTTCAGAGTTAGGGTAAACCTTAACTAAATCTCTGTACATTGACTGCAACCAACATCTGTCTACTCACAAAATGATTGACAGTAATCTCCAGTTCCCAAACATGTATGTGTTTGGATAAAACCCTTTGCAGACTTGAAAAATATAAGATTTTTTCTGGGCACTTCTATAAGACAAGCACCAAACTAACCCTTTAATGAAAATCCTTATAATAAGCCTGTGAACCTAACATTAACCCCATTCTACATTTGAGTTGATAGAAGCTGAGAGTTACACATATCTAGTATACTATATAACAGTTTAGTTAGTCATGTGACATTATAGCCAGCCGTGAGGGCCTTGGTTTCAGATAACTGGTTCAAATCGAGCCTTTAATACATGTTAGTTGTGTGGCCCTGGGAAATTTACCTAACTACCTAGTGCTATCATTTTATTTCATATAAAACAGTAGTGGAGTTATCATGAGAATGTTTTGAGGTAATGTGTAAATTTACTGAAGAGTACCTGGCATATATTACCAAAATGGAATTCATAGTCATTAAGTCAATTTTGGCTTATGGCAATCCTTCATTGGGTTTCTGGGCCTCTTTGCAAGATGAGATTATCCATCTCTTCACTGCCCATCATTCTCCCTTAACACAGCTGGATAATTTGAACCATATACCTTTTAATTAGCAGTGTAATATGTGTACTGCACATAGCCACCAAGGATCCTTGGCATATATTAAGCACTCAAGAAATATTAATAATTACCAGGGTTCAGGGATCCAACTCAGGCTAAAGCAGGCCTGCTGACATGAGCAAAGCATATTAAATATATTAACTCTGTATACAAATGTTGGAAGAATGGAGATCATTAAGAAAGAAGTGAAATGAATGAATATTGACATACTTGGCATTGGTGAAATGAAATGGACTGGCATGGGACTTTTTGAATCAGATAATTATATGATCTATAATACTGGAAATGAAAAGGTGAAGAAAAATGAGGTTGTGTTTGGAGTTTAAAAGACCATTTCTAGATCCATCTTGAAATACAATGTTGTGAATTGCAGGATAATATCCATATGCATACAAGGAAGACCTGTTAATACCACTATCATTCAAATGTGTGCATTATAAGCATGGCCAAAGAGGAGGAAATTGATAATTTCTATCAACTTTTGCAGTCGTAAGTCAACCAAACACACAACCAAGATGCTTGAATAATAATGTGTGATTGGAATGCAAAAGTTTGGAACAGGAATCAGTATTGCGAGAGCATGGACTTGATGACAGAAATGGGGCTGAAGGTAGAATGATAAAAGACTATACAAGCAATGACCTATTCATTGCAAATACCTTTTATAATAAACATAAACTATGACTATACACATGGACTTCACCTGATGGTCTACACAGAATCAGATTGGCTACATATGTGGGGGGTGGGGGTGGGGGGGAATCAATGGAGAAGCTCAGTATCAACTGTGAAATCTAGTCCGGTTGCCCACTGTGGAATAGGCCACTAACTACACTTAGGCAAGTTCAAACTAAAACTAAAGAAAATCAAATCACAAGAACCAAAATTTGACTGAGAGTCTATCTCATCAGAATTTAAAGACCATCTCAGGAACAGGTTTGAGGCCTTGAATAATGAGTGAAGACCAGATGAGCTGTGGGAGGATATCAGGAATATCATCAGTAAAGAATGCAATAAGTCATTGAAAGGCAGAGGAGAAAGAAAAAACCAAGATGAATGTTAGAAGAGACTCTGAATATTGTACTAGAGTGTTGAGAAGCCTAAGTGAAGGTAAGAAATCTAGAAGTTAAAGAGCTGAACAGAAGATTTCAAAGGGCAGCTCAGGAAGGCAAAGCAAAGTATTATAATGAACTGGTCAAGGAGCTGGAGTCATAAAGTAAAACAGAAGAACTGGCTTGGCATTTCTTAAGCTGAGGGAGCTGAGGAACAAATTCAAACCTCAAGTTGCAATACTTAAGGAAGCTATGAGGAACACATTGAATGACCCAGGAAGCATCAGAGAAGATAGAAGGAGTACACAGAGTCCTATAGCAAAAATAATTGGCTGACACAGAAAAATTTCATGAAACAACATTTGGTCAAGAGTCAATAGAGATGAAGGAGGAAGTTCAAGCTGTTGTGAAGGAATTGGCATAAAACAAGGGCCCAGCATTGTATAGAATATCAATTGATGTATTTCAACAAGCAGATGCTGCCCTGGATGCACTCACCAGGTTCTGTCAAGATATCTGAAGGACCACCACCTGGCCATCTGACTGGAAGAGATCTATATTTATTCCCATTCTAAAAATAGGTGACCAGCAGAGTGTGGAAATTATTGAACAATATCACTCATATCACACACAAGCAAGATCCTGCTGAAGATTATAAAAAATGAGTGGAACAGTGAACCAACAGAGAATTGCCAAATGTGCAAGCAAGCAGGATTTAAAAGAAGCTGTTGCACTAGGGATATCATAGCCAAAGTTAGATGGATCTTGGCCAAAAGCAGAGAGTACCGGGGAGTGTCTATCTGTGTTTCATTGAATATGTAAAAACATTTAACCGTGTGGATCACAACAAATTGTAGTTAATCTTGGGGAGAATGGGAATATCAGAACGCTTAATTGTGCTCATGCAAAACTTATACTTGGACCACGAAGCAATAGTCATAACCGAGCAGGGAACCTCTGCATGGTGAAGGATCAGGAAAAAATGTGAGTCATGGATGTATCCTATCTCCATAACTTTTCAATCTATATGTAGATCATATAATTCAGGAGGCTGGACTTTATGAGGAAGAATATGGCATCAGGATTGGAAGAAGGCTCATCAACAACCTGCATTAAGCAGATGACACAATCTTTCCTGTTGAAGTTGAGGAAGACCTGAGGCATTTGTTGCAGAAGGTCAAGGACTGTAGTCTTCAATATGGATTAAAGGTCAATGTCAAGAAAACAAAGATTGTCACCACAACTGGCAGCTTCATGATAGATGATTAAGAGATTGAGATTGTTAACAGCTTCAGCTTACTTGGTTTCACAATTAACACTGTTGACACCAGCAGTCAGGAAATCAAAAGACAGATTGCACTCTAAAGTACTGAAGAGCAACAACATCATTTTAGAGACTAAGGTGCAATTAATCCAGATCATTTTCTTTGCCATTACTTGCTATGTGTCAGAGAGCTGGACAATGACTAGGGATGATAGAAGAAGAATCGATGCCTTTGAGTTGTGGTGCTGGACAAGAGTGTTGAATATACCATGGACTGCCAAGAGAACAAACGGGTCTATCTTAGCAAGGGTGAAACCAAGCTGCTCCCTAGAGGCAAGGATTTTGAAGCTCCATCTCACATACTTTGGGCACGTGGTCAGGAGGCATTCATCCTTGGAAAAGGTCATCATGCTTGGAAGAGTGAAAGGAAAGAGCAGGAGAGGAAGCCCCAGGATGAGTTGGCTTGACTCAGTGACTGAAGAAAAGGGAGAAGGTCTGTCAGGGATGATGAGAACGGCTCAAGATATGGCAGGATTCAGAGCTATTATATAGTGTCACTATGAGTCACAGGCAACTTGACAACACGTAACAACAACATCTCTCTTCTACTAATCCTTAAACTCTTCATTCTGTAGGATGAAGGCAACACACCTTCCACTTCTGAGAAAAAACCCACCCAGAAGAACTGGAGATCTGCTCCAATAAAGAGAACTGCTTAGAAATCCCTGAGGCAGTCTACTGCCTTACATGAATCACTTTGAATTGAAAATTGGCTTGACCACTCCTACCTTAACAGCTCTGGAGTGAATAAAATTTTCTGAAGTTGAGTCTGAATATCTGCTGTTTCTTAGAAAACAACTCACATGACATTAATGAAAGCATTTGAGAGCTACTGCTTTATAATATTTTACAGATGAATATCCAAGGGCTCATTTTTACCATTAGGAGATGTGGAGAATACTGCCAGTGGGGCATTCAGAAAAATTCCTGGTAGTATCTTGGATTCCAGATCAGGAAGTTGGAAATTGCTTCTAAATATTAGCCTGAAATATGTAAGAGGGGAGGCTAAAGGATAGCTTTAAATTTGCATTCCATTTTACTTAAAGCATCATCTCAAAACAACATAATTCACCTTTTATTTACAAGGAATAATTGTCAAATAAAATTGATATGAAGTTCAGGCTTTACAATGCAGAAAAGACAGCACACAATCACAGCAATGTAGCAACCAAGCAAAAACAGTGCTGATTTATGTAACTTGACAGACTTCTAAATAGAAACAAAGCACTAAATATTCATGAATTCTCATACAGTGCTTGCACATAAGTTACTTCTCAGTCACTAGTAATTTAGTAATAGGGAAAAATAATTATCTGAGCCCATGCTCATATGGATCCTGTCATGTGTTCAGTAAGTTTCACTAATTTTATAATCTTGTTTTGAAAAGAAAAATTAACAATATGTTCTAAGTGGCTGGACATACTCTAAAGTCTTCAAAGGGAAGTGTACTCCCAAAGACTTCAGCAGTGAAAGAAGAATGTAAATATAAAAGGAGTTAATGAAAATCTTCTCTGATTGCACTATTTTTATAAAAAGGTAGAAACTCTTTAAAGTCACGCAGTTAAAGTGAAAGAAACAAATTAAATTTTGCTACCAAACAAAGCAACACCATAAGCCTATCATGAAAACAGAATTAAAATAAGATAACAAACTTGCCATGCATGCTTGCAGATTAGTCAGAAATTCTAGAACTACTCTGGTAAATTGATATAAAATATCAAAGAAGTATTTAATTCCATTATGTCATTTTGCCAATTTTGTTTTCAGTTTCATAACATATTTCATTTTACTTTGACTCTACTAAGAATTTATGACAGAAGTACAGTCAGAAGGCAAGTATGGTAAAGCTTCATCTCACATACGGAGGGCGTGTTATCAAGAGGATAGAGTCCATGGAGAAACACAATACGCTTGGGAGTCAGCAGGAATGAAGAAGACCTTCGCTGAGTTGGACTGATACAGAGGCTGCACCAATTGTTTCAGGCAAAGCTCTTGTAAGGATGGTGCAGGTTCAGGCAGCGTTCCACTCTGTTGTATATAGGCTCTTTACGAGTTGAAGTTCACTTTTAAAATGGAAGGATTGAAAGAGTCAACATCTAACAATTCAGCCAAGACCCATTTATTAATTTTAAAAACAATGACCTTTTTAAAAATACAAATTGTTGTTGTTGTGCACCATGGAGACAGGACCAATTCAAAGCTGACCCTCCAGCAACTTTTTAGAGACAGTGTAATTGAACAGGAGGAAATTGCCTATCTTTCTCTTATGGAACTGCTGATGGATTTGAACCACATGTCTTTGGGTCTGCTGCACAGCTCATTACCAGTAGGCCAGCTGAGCCCACTTTTAGACCAATAGAGTAGAATTGTTAAAAGTGCAGCAATGGGCGAGCTCTGGTGGCCTAATGGCAGGAAACTGCACTGTAATCCCAGAAGTGCACGGTTCAAATCCACCAGATGCTCTGCTGAAGAAGGAGGAACAGTCGCCTCCTGTACCAGTCAGATCCAATTTGATGGTACACACATATAAACAAACAAAAAAAAAACCCAAACAAAAGTGCAGCAATGAATGAATGGAAATCCAAAATCTCTGTAAATGCTCATTAAAATTATTTTTAAAAATTTAATTCTTTACTTCGGCAACTCAGTGCTGCTCTTTAACTAGTAAATAGCTAGTTTTATTAGAAACAGTTTGCAACAAATATACACAGTTTATTTTCAAATGGCATTACTTTACCTATGTCAAAAATAAATGATTCTAGGAAATATGTACCATAGAAGGCAGTCGTCAGAACAGAGCAAGGAAACACTGCATGGTTCAAAATTGGGAAGGGCCTACGCCAGGGATATGTCCTGTCTCCATACCTTTTCAACCTGTATGAAGAACAGATTATCTGAGAGGCTGGTCTCTATGAGAAGTGTGGCATCAGGATTGGTGAACGATTCATTAACAATCTGCGTTATGCAGATGACAGAACCCTGCTTGCTGAAACTGAGGAGGACCTGAAGCACTTGCTGCAGAGGGTCAAGGACTGCAGCCTCCAATATGGACTGATCCTCAATATCAAGAAAACAAAGATTCTCACCATTGTACCAATAGGTAGCTTCAGGCTGGATGGTGAAGGGATTGAGATTGTTTACATCTTTAGTTTGCTTGGCAACACTCTTGGCACCAGCAGCCTGGAAATGAAAAGACATATTGCAATGGGAAAGCCTGCTGTTAGGGACCTCTCCAAATTACTGAAGAACAATGGTGTCACTCTGGAGACTAAGGTGTGCTTGATACAGGCCATGGTCTTTGCAATCACTTGCTATGAGTCAGAGAGTTGGACAATGACTAGGGAGGGGGAGAAGGAAAATTGATGCCTTTGAGCTGTGGTGTTGGAGAAAACTATTGACAGCTAAGAAAACGAATAGGTTTATCCTGGAGAAGGTTAAAGCGGGCTGCACCTTGGAGGCAAAGATTCTGAAACTTCATCTGACATATTCTGGGCACGTTGCAAGGAGGGGCCAGTCCTTGGAGAAAGACATTATGCTTGGGAGGATGGAGGGATAGCACAGGAGAGGAAGACCCTCTATGAGGTTGATTGATTCAGTGACTGGGATAATGGGGTAGGGGTGTTGGAGACAGTGAGATTGGCACAGGATAGACCAGATTTTAGGGCTGTTTTACAGGTGACTCGACGGCACATAACAACAACTTAGAAAAAAGCAAGCATAATATCAGGGTTTGTAGATAATACTTGAGAATGTAAGAAAGTGAGGTAGTATGTCCAGTATATAGCATTATTAGCTGAATGAACGAACTCAATCTCATAAGGACAAATATTGCATAAGACTATTATTGTAGAAATAGATAACTATTAAAACGTGTATGAGGATCTAAGAAGAAAAGATGATTAGGAGAGGGGTGAGGATGGGCAGGGGGGATATCATAGGGTCACACAATTTGGCGACTGGAGGGAGGGTGGAGATGGGAAGTATCTGGCAGGGAGCTGGAAAGGCAGGGTGAAACACAATGTACACAAACTTTGTAAGCAAATCAATATAAAACAAATTTCTTTAGCAATATATATCCTGTATGATAATATACTGGCCAGGTGCACAAGACCACAATTGCTTAGGTTCAGAGATTTGAGAGCTATGTGGAGAGGGAGAGCAATAAAATGATCAAAGAATATAAAAATAGGAACAATAATGAAGGCCTTGACAAAACAAGATTATTCAGTAAAGATATTTTTTTAATAATGGAGCACGAGTTTGTGAAGGCTTATAATAAAGATGAGGATATCATCTTTATTGAGATAAAAACAAGATTAAACTTCAGAAAAGTAGACTTAAGTGAAATAGAAGAGAATTTCCCAAATGAGATATATTTTTAAAAAGAACAAATCATCAAAAGGGTCTGTGGAATTTCCTTCCCCAGAGATATTTATAAATAAGGCATATGTTTCCTTGTTCAAAGTGTTTCAGTGGTGTCTTGCTGGGAGGAATAGTCCACTATCATAGTCTCAGAATAGAAAGATGATGTTTTCTAACCACCCAGGCACTGCTACAAAATGCACTGAAAATGAATATAGTATGTTTAGAAGAATTAAATACTGAAATAATCATAAGATTTTGTAATTTGTCACCAGAATACAATTAAATCTCTGTAAGATAAGTGAAGAATCATATTCTTTTAGCTTCTTTTTTTTCACATGGACCTTATAACTAAATCTGTTTTCATAGAAACCTTATTTGATCACAGTATGTGGAGAAAATCTGCCATCAGAAGGATGCATTAAAGTGTCTAAATATAGATATACTCTCTTTTTCTTTCACACACACACACACACACACACACACACACACAGCTTTTGTGTATCCATTCATTCTTCAGGGCACCCACTTTCCTGCTTTGAATTCCTAAAACCACCCTCCTTCTTGTTTGGCTTTCATTTCCTGTTCTTACCTTACAGTTCTGATCCCAGTTAGTGATTTCTCAACTCTGACCTAATATTAAAGGTCTTGAGATAAGATTCATTCTGGCCCATGGAATCAGACTGATTCCACTCTTCAGAACCAACAGACTTTCAGTGAGACCTTCCTATCACTCTAGGGAAGAGAGAAGTATTGACATTAATTTACCTGCTCGTTTACATTGTTACTGCCCCTCCAGGAGGAAGATAAATAGTAAGTAAATGTTTGGATTTCTAGTCCCCTTAATGGCATGTAACACAACAAGCATGTAGATCTGGAACAGGTCTACTCCATAGACCTCGCCTCTGCTACCACTTTTCAAAATCTCTGGAACTAACTGTAATCTGTATCCTGTGCCATGAAATACTTAACATTTATAAAGTACATTTGATTTACATGTCAAACATATAAAGTGCTTTACCTAATGATTTGAATGATTTTTATTTGTTTTACTCATTTAACTCTCACAACTTGATGAGGCTGGTACTATTGTTTTCTTCAATTTTATAGGATAAGAAATGTTGACAAAAGTATTTCAAGTAATTTTTCTAGTTGCACAAGTCCACCAAGCCAACTTTCAAACCCAAGAAATCTGACACCTGAGTCTGGGCACATATTTACAGTATCAGACTGCTCTTCTTCAAATGGATTAAAATTACAGGAGATAGAACTATTTTCAATGCATAATTACTTGGAAAGACCAAGAACTTGTTAGAACTTTTTGAGAATGTCTTTACTTAGCCCCCACTTTAGGCATGATCTCAGGCTGCCTCAACTGCAGAAATGTTGCTGGCAGTTGATCAATGTTTTGAAGATCACCAGTATCTGTGAGACCAACATAACAGAGAGAGCTGACCCAATGGTAGAGAGAGTGTAGCAAGAGGTAGCCTGATGGAGCCCTGGAGATGGTACCAGAATTAAAGTTTTTTCTTGCTCTATGATTGAAGGAAGAGCTGATTTGTGACTGCTGTGAGACAAAGCTTACTGAATGGTTGAGGAAACCAGAGGCTTCTTGCATTTGTGTTACTGGACTGAACCTGAACTTTGATTTGTTGATTGAGAAGCTGACTGAACTAACTGAGGAATTGTGTCTTGCTGTTAATCCTGTTACTCTGTTCAATCTATCTAGACTTTCACTGTGTGATATCCCTTGCCTCTTCCACCCTCCAGCCTATTTTCCTAATAAACAATACAATTGCAAGTGGAAAAAGAAATTCTGTAAAATCTGTTGGTAACTTGTAATGAACGTCAGATCCAATTAGGTGCAGAAGCAGGTGGTGGTGCGGGAGGCATGTCTGACATTAAGGGGATCAATTTTATACTCTAAATATTGTTGATGGGCATCGTTCCCATTTATAAAGTTTGTAGAGATTGGACTCATCCATCCCCACACTGTTCTTGCTCTCTTTACCATAATTATCACTATTCGGACCTTAAAGAGGGCCAAGGAGCTCTGGTAGTGTAATGTGTTATGCGTTGCCCTGCTAACTGAAAGGCTGACAATTCAAATCCACCACTAGCTGTGTGGAAGAAAGATGGGTAGTCTTCTCCTATAAAGATTTACAGCTTTGGAATTCCAATGAAGGATAACCATGAGTTGAAACCAATTTGTTGACAGGTGAGCTTGGCTTGGTTTAGTTGTCTTAAGGAAGGAGCATAACTTTCTAAAGTTAATGAAAGTAAAATACTAGAGTTTCTTTTAAACACTTATAATTTTTAAAAAAAGAAATAGCTTATGGCCTTAAACTCACTTAAGTACTAGCAAAATTCCCTTTTAGTCTGCCTACAAAAGAAGAGAACAGATTGACACTAATAAGCTGTTTCTTATTTTTCATTGTGGTTTATTTGAAACAGCAGCTCATGAATTGAATTGATAAGAAGTAAATTAACATTTAAGGCTATGGAGCAGAATGTATTTACACAAAGAATGACTGTTGATGAAGTAAACTGCTAAAGTCAACAACGATCAGAAGTAACATTTTAAAGAAATTAACTAGAAGGTGGTATATAGAATATCCATTCATTATGCATATTTATTCTTTATTATGACTGACTTACAGTGTATCATAAATGTAAGTGTAACCCTGATTGTCAAGGATCTTCCAGGTACAGGAAATAATATTGGAATTAGCAAATGCAAGTACAGTGGGAGAGCTTACAGCAGTTAATTGACAAAAATGAACTTTGTCTCGATGTCACAGAGTTAGCTACTTCTAGATTTCTCATTATGTCACAGAAGACATACAAACAAAGTGGTTCTTAGAGGCAAAGATAGTGAAACTTTGTCTTACATCCTTTGAGTATTGTTGTCAGGAAAGGGACAGTCCTGACTGGGGGCGGGGGATGAGGTGGGCGGGGGAAACACATCACTGACAAAGTCTGAAGGTGAGAGAAATAGAAGGAGACTCTCAACAAGATAGATTGGCACAGTGACTATAAAATGGGCTTCACCAACGAGTCGGAGATTGTGAAGATAGTGAAGGGGAGGGCAAAATTCAGAACTGTTGTTCATGAGGTTGCTATCAGTCATAGGGTGTTGAAAAGCACATTGTAACAACTTCACAGCACAGTCTTTGCTCCCAATAAATCTTTCTGAAATTGTTTCTCCCAGAGCATGGGTGTATTCTGCCCATGGTAGCTGTTGCTTGCTGTTATCATTTTTATGCCTCAAGGAATGGAAAGGAGCACAGCTCACTCTGAATTCTTGATAGACGAGTTAGGGCTAACTGCAATTGTCTCAGATTTAGTTTTATAGATTGTTATGGGCTACGGGAGCTAAAATTTAAGGCCCAGATGAGAAGTCTACTAGAATGTCTTCTACCTGCTAACTGGGGATCCTAAAGCTGTCTTCAGACTGACGGTGAATCAGAAGTCAACAATCTGCCTCTACAGAATGTAGAAGAGAAAACTTGCGAGTAGGAGAAAAGGCAACAGTGAAAAATGAATGAGGATGTGAAAGGAGGAGAATTCCTGAGGAGTCATGATCTAGGGCTATGCTTACATAGTTTTCACTCTGGTTTATGTCACCTGAATGAAAACTCAAGCTCTGCAGATAAATCAAGATAGTCCCAGATTAACAGTAACTTAACATAGAGTCAGAATCAAATATTCTCTGCAATAAAAACTTACATTCTGGTCCCAGATGAATAATAACCTAATCTGGATCAGAATAAAAATTTCTCTGAAAGAAAAACTTACATTCTTTCAAAGAATGTCCTTGAATAAATTTGCATGTGCCATGAAGGAGACATAACTGAACATAAGCAAGCAGAAAATACTTTTTTTAAACATCACATAAGAAATAAAAAAAAAATAATAGACTTCAAAAACATCAGATATTGGAATAAAAAGATACACATTTCAAAAAGCAGCTATTAAACTGTGTTTTAAAAAATAAAGAACAAATCTTAAAATATCTGAAGGGGACCATGAACAACAATAAAAAAGTCACCCAACAGTATTAAAAAAGGACAAAACAAAATCTCTTCAAATAAAAGCAACATTTCAGTAACGACAATGAAAACTCAAAGGACTGGCTTTAATAACATAATAGACCCAGATGAAAAGATTATGTTCACTGGAAGATAGAAGAAAAAAATGCAAATGCAACACAAAAAGATTGAATAAGAGGGGGAAAAGAGAAACTCTAAAAGAGAGGTTAACAGTCCTGAGTAATGAAATATTGTCCTCTCTCTCTTTCTCATTGCCATTGAGATGAATCTGACTCAAGGAGTTTTCTGAGAATTTACATTGCACATCTTCTGAGACAGTAGACTGTCCATTTTTCTCCAACAGAGTAGCTGGTGAATTTGAACTGCTTGCTTTAGAGTTGACAGTGCAACTTCTTATCTACTAATTAGGCCACTAAAGACACTGTATATGACAATGCATAGTTGTGACAATTTTGCAAGTAATAAATGAAGTTAAATAGCTAAAGCTTTTCTTAATTGTCTGAGAGTGAGTAGAAAACCAAAAGAAATACACTTGCATCCAATTGATTGTGACTCATGGCAACCAAATAGGATAGAGTGCACTGGTCCTGGATGGTTTCCAAGGCTATTATTGTATTTATGGAAATAGATTGTCACATCTTGATCCCACAAAGCAGTTGGTGTGTTCAAACCACCAACCTTTTGCCGAGCAGCCAAGTGCTTAACTATTTCGTTATCAGGGCTTCCAGGGTTGTTAAGGAACTTAGTCATTTACAACTTTGAAAAGCCGCACAGAATAAAACTCAACCACCTAGGATTTGTAAATGATACATCTAAAACATAAACATAGAATAAGGTTGAAACTGACAGAAGAAAATACATCAAGTGCAATTAAAGTTTATGATTGAGACCTTTAAGAATCTAAGGGGAGTCGGGTGGGAGCACAGGAGTGAGGAAGGGCAGGAGGGGGAAGTAATCATAGGGTCACACAATTTGATAGGTGGAGGGAGGGGTGGGTTAAGAAAGTGGAAAAGGAGGGAGCTCTGATGGCCTAGTGGCAAGAAGCTGCACTGCAAGCCCGTGCTTTGAATACGTGGTTTGAATCCATCAGATGCTCTGCTATCATGTCATCAGCATAGAGGGATAATTTTACCTCCTCGTTGCCTATTTGGATACCTTTTATTCCCTTCTCTTGTCTTATTGCTATTGCTA
>NW_006399757.1:17773033-17774111 GCF_000299155.1 Elephantulus edwardii | reverse complement strand
AGTCACGAGTTGCAATACTTAAGGATGCTATGGGTAGAATATTGAATGATTTAGAAAGTATTCAAAGAAGATGGAAGGAGTACCAAAAGAATTGGCTGACAGTGAAGAATTCCAAGAATCAACTGTGATCAAGAGGCAATCAATGGTGATGAAGGAGGAAACTCAAGCTCTGAAGGACTTGGCAAAAAGTAAAGCCCCAGAAATTGATGGAATACCAGTTGACATATTTCAGTGGAATACCAGTTGACATATTTCAACAAACAGATGCTTCCCTGGATGTGCTCACCAGGTTGTGTCAAGAAATCTGGAGGGCAACTACCTGGGCAATTGACTGAAAGAGATCCATATTTATTCCCATTCCAGAAAAAAGGTGACCTGACAGAGTGTCAATCTTATCGTACAATATCACTCATATCACATGGAAGCAAAATCCTGCTGAAGATTATCTAGAAATGACTGGAAGAGCATACTGACAGAGAACTACCAGAAATACAAGCTGGGTTTAGAAGAGGATGTGGCACTAGAGATATTATTGCCTATGTCAGATGGATGCTGGCAGAAAACAAAGAGTACCAGACATTATATAAAATTCTTTATAATTTTGACCATTCAATATATAGATATAATTAGCATTTCTTAGATTACTAACATCGCCACATTTGTTGACTGGTTATTTGATTGTTCCCTCACCTATTATGGTCTATTTATACAATATTCCAATTTTTTGGTCTTTTTTCTTAAATGAGGAAACTCTGTCTAAAATATCCTGTGCAAACATTTTCCTTAGTGATTCCCTTTTAAAATTTCTGTGATATTTGCCTTATCGAAGTTGTAAATCTTAGAGATAATATACAAATGCTATATAACTATAATATTCTATTCTATTCTATCATGTTCTATCAATTATATCAATTATAGTATAGTATAGTACAGTACAGTACAGTACAGTATAGTAATTATATTATTCTGTTCTGTTCTGTTCTAGTCTATTCGCTATATTCACTATATACACTATATACACTATATTCACTATATGCACTATATTCACTATATACACTATATATTATATCGTATGTAT
>NW_006399757.1:17763742-17772933 GCF_000299155.1 Elephantulus edwardii | reverse complement strand
AAAAAAAAAGATGCTCTGCTGGAGAAGGAGGGGCAATCTCCTCCTGTACAAGTCAGATCTGATCTGACGGTACACACACATAAAATAATAAAATAATTTAAAATAAAAAAAAGAAAGTGGAAAAGATCCGGTGTGAAAAACAAGGTACACAAACTTTCTAAGTAAACTTGTATAAAAAAAAATTATTATAACAAGTTAAATTTGTAGCCAACTAATAAATCACAAGATACTGATAAATATGAAAGCTAAAACTCTACAGATAGATAGACAGATGCATCAACAATCATTGTGGTGATTTAAAAATATTTCTCTCAGTGGTTGTTGTTAGCTACCCGTGAGTTGGCTCTAAAAAGCATTGGGATTGGGGTTTTGTTTCAGTTCATTTATGTTTTTAATTTCATTTTTGGTGATTTTGAATTTTTCTGAATTCACTTTTCATACATTCCCCTGTTGTTTCTGTTAATTAATTCCGTTCAGCAACAGATATAATTCACAAACAAGAATCAATAAATAAAATACCTAGACGACCCACTAAATCACAATCAAAACTAGAAAATAGTTTTCCCGACATGCTAGAAACACAAAAAGTTAAGTGATTCTGCGAAACCGTATTTTTTAAATGGTAATTAAATACTAATAACATACGAAACAGCCATCTGAAGACATAGAAAAAGAATAGCACAATAAATTTTAAAATGTGAACGATGAAAGTAAGGTTAAAGTCAATAAGGTTAAAAACAACCAGCTAATGGATTGAATTAACAATTTCAAATGTCAGTGCTTTTTGGGAAATTTAACAGACTTCTGGAAAATTGATCAACAAGAAAGAGAACACTCACAAAAATGTAATATACTCAAAATCTAGTAACACCCAAAAAATACAATGGCAAAAATGGAACCACAGTGAAGATGTTAATAGATATGTTGTTGTATGCCATCAAGTTAAGTCCAACTCATAGCAACCCTATGTACAACAGCTATGAACTCTTCTCTATCCTTATTCAATTTCATCATCTCTGACACACCTACCCCCATTACTGCCGTCACTGAATCAATCCATCTCATTCAGGGTCTTCCTCTCTCTCGCTGTCACTCCACCCTTTCAAACTTGTCTTTCTTCGCAACATGCCCAAAGTATGTCAGATGGAGCTTCAAAATCCTTGCCTGCAAGGAGCATCCTGGTTTTACCATCTCCGGGACAAACCTGCTTGATCTTTTAGCAGTTCATGGTACATTCAATTCACTTCTCCAGTACCACAACTCAAAGGCATCCATTCTTCTTCTATCGTCCTTAGTTATTGTCCAGCTTTCTGATGTATAGCAACTAATTGTGAAGACCATGGCCTGGATGAGGTGCACCTTAGTACCTAGACTAACATCATTGTTCTTCAGTACTCTGGAGAGGTCTCTGACAGGAGATTTTCTCAGTGCAATGGAGCCAACCAAGTGAAAACTTTAACAATCTCAATCTTTTAACTCTCTACCATAATGTTGCCAATTGACTCAGTGATGACAATCTTTATTTTCTTGATGTTGAGCTTCAATCCAAATTGAAGTCTGCAGTCCCTGACCTTCTAAAGCAAATGCCTCAAGTCCTCCTCTATTTTGGCAAGCAAGATTGTGTCATCTGTATATATGATAAGTTAGGGAGCTCTAATGGTATGAGTAAGTTGCATTGCTAATATGACAAAAAAATTAAAAAACTTGTGTATAACTATTAACCTGTACTATGAATAGTATTTAAAACCAATAGAGAAATTGAACAAGTAGTCAAAAAAAGTCTTCTGGCCCATATGTTCCAGCTAATATCAAAGCTCATAAAAACTTGCATAGGGGATAAGAAAAGCAGGAATTTTCTCCATTCTTGCTTTCTGAGTCTGACAAAACCACAAAATTACAGCTTAAAACATCTCTAATAAACATACTGTCTGCTGTCAAGTTAATGCCAATTGATAGCAATCCTATAAGACAAAGGAGAACAGTTTCCAAAGCTGTAAATCTTTACTGCAGCAGACCATCCCTTCTTTCTCCTATGGATGATGGATTTGAGCAGCTAACTTTTGGCTAACAGTCAAACACTTACCCACTGTGCCACAGTACTCCTTCTTATGAAGACAGAGGAAATATACCTGAGTAAAACATTAGCAAATGTAATCAACCAATATATCAAAAGAATTATATGTCATGTTTATGTAGGCTTTATCTTGTAAATGTGAGGTCATGTCATATCAGAAAATCAGTCAATACAATCCATCATGGTTGTTGCTGTTATGTTCCATTGAGTCACCCGCAACTCATAGCTACTCTACGTACAACAGCCCTGAAGCCTGCTCTATCCTGTGCTAATCTAATTGTCACTGACACACCTACCTCCATTAACCCAGTCACTGAATCAATCCACCTTATTGAGGATCTTCGTCTCCTTTGCTGTCCCTCCACCCTCCCAAGCATGACATCCCTCTCCAAGGACAGGTCCCTCCTTGTAACATGTCCAAAGTATGTCAGATGAAGCTTCAAAATCCTTGCCTCCAAAGAGCAGCCTGGTTTCATCCTCTCCAGGACAAACTTGTTTGGTCTTTTAGCAGTCTATGGTATATTCAATAGTCTTCTCCAACACTGCAGCTGAAAGGCATGAATTCTCTTTCCTAGCCATTGTCCAGCTCTCTAATGCATAGCAAGTGACTAAAAATACCATGGCCTGTATCAGGCACAATTTAGTCTCCAGACTGAAATCATTGCTCTTCAGTACTTTGGAGAGGTCTCTGACAGCAAACTTTCTCAATGCAATTAATTTTTTATTTCCTGGCTGCTGGTGCCAAGCGTGTTGACTGTAGAGTCAAGTAAACTAAGCTATTAACATTCTCAATCTCTATACCATCTATCATCATGCTGCCAGTTGGCCCAGTGGTGAGAATCTTTGTTTTCTTGATGCTGAGCCTCAATCCATATTGAAGGCTGCAGTGCTTGACTTTCTGAAGCAAGCACTTCAGGTCCTCCTCAGTTTCAGCAAGCAAGGTTGTGTCATCTGCATAATGCAGGTGGTTGATGAATCTTGCTCCAATCCTGATGCCACATTTCTCCTCATAGAGCCCAGTGTCTCAGATAATCTGTGTTGCATATAGATTTAAAACATATGGACATAGGACACATCCTTGGTATACACCCTTTACAATTTTGAACCATGCATTGTTTCCATGCTCTGTTCTGACAACTGTCTCCTGATCCGAGTATAGGTTTCATGTAAACACGGTCAAGTGTTCTGGGATTCCTATTCTTCTTAGAGTTGCCACAGTTTGTTGTGGTCCACACAGTCAAATGCCTTTGCATAGTCAATAAAACACAGATAATGTTTCTCTGGTACTTCCTGCTTTCAGTTAAAATTCATCTAATATTAGCTACAATATCCCTAGTAGCACGGCCTCTTCTAAATCTGGCCTGTACTTCTGGCAGTTCTCTGATGATGTGCTCTTCTAGTTGTTTTTGGATAACTGTCAGCAGACTTTTGCTTGCATGTTTTATTAATGATATTGTTCGATAATTTTTGCACTCTGTTGGATCAACTTTTTTTGGAATGGGAATAAATATAGATCTCTTCCAGTCAGTTGGCCAGATGGTTTTCCTCTAGATTTCTTGGCACAACTTGGTGAGCACATATAAGGCATTGTCTGTTTGTTGAAATACATCAATTGGTATGCTCTCAATTTCTGCCCCCCCCCTTTTTTCCATTTCCTTCAGAACAGCTTGAACTTCTTCCTTCATCACCATAGACTCTTGCTCATACGTTGTTTCATGAAATTCTTCTGTGTCTGCCCATTCCTTTTGGTACAATGACTCTGTATACTCTTTCCATTTTCTTTTAATACTTCTTAGATCATTTAATGTTCTGCCCAAAGCATTCTTAAGCATTGTAACTTGAGGCTTGAATTTGTTCTTCAGTTCATTCAGCTTAAGAAATGCTGAGTGAGTTCAGCCCCTTTGATTTTCTGACTCCAGCTCTTTGCACATTTCATTACAATGCTTTGTCTTCCCATGCTGTCCTTTGAAACATTCTGTTCAATTCTTCAGTACCTTGATTTCTTCCCTTTGCTTTCACTTCTCAGCACTTTAGTGCAATACTTAGTCTCATTTGACATCCATCTTGGTCTTTTCTTCCTCCTCTCTTTTTGTAATGACCCCCTGCATTCTTCCTGCATGATATTCTTAATATCCTCTCACAGCTCATCTGGTCTTCTCAAACCTGTTCCTGAGATGGTTTTGAAATTCTAGTGGGAAAGATTCAAGGTCATATTTTGGTTCCCATGTACTTGATTTCATTTTCCTTAGCTTTAGTTTTTACTTTCATATGAGTAGTTGGTGGTCTGTTCCACAATCAGTACCTGGCCTAGTTTTCACAGCTAATATTGAGCTTCTCCAGCAGTTCTTTCCACAGACGTAATTGATCTGATTCCTATGGATACCATCAGGTGAAATCCACGTGTATAGCTTGCATTTATGTTTCATATAGAATGTATTTTCAACGAATAAATTGTTGATTGTGCAAAATTCTGTCATTTTATCTCCAGCTTCATTTCTGTCACCAAGTCTGTGTGTTCCAACTACTGATCCTACTTCTCTTTTTCCAACTTTTGCATTCCAGTCACCTATTATTATTAAAGCATCTTGAGTGCATGTTCGATGGATCTCTGACTGCAAAAGTTGGAAGAAATCTTCCATTTCCTCTACTTTGTCTCTGTTTGTTGGTGCATATATTTGAATGATAGTGGTATTCACTGGACTTCCTTGCATACATATGGATATTACCCTGTCACTCACAATATTGTATTTCAAAACAAATCTAGAAATTATTTTTTAACTATGAAAGCAACTCCCATTTTTCTTCACCTTTTCATCTCCAGCATAGTAGATCATATGATCATCTGACTCAAAATCTGACTCAAAATGCGAGTCCATCTCATCTCTCCAATACCTAGTATGTCAGTATTTATGCATTCCATTTATTCCTCAACAATATCTAATATTCCTACATTCATGGTTCTTACATTCCATTTTACAGTCACTAGTATTTGCTTACAACTGTTCTTCTTCCTTTTTATTTCCATACTTGAGGTCTCCACCT
Organism: Elephantulus edwardii; assembly: GCF_000299155.1. Classification (NCBI taxonomy): domain Eukaryota; kingdom Metazoa; phylum Chordata; class Mammalia; order Macroscelidea; family Macroscelididae; genus Elephantulus; species Elephantulus edwardii. The sequence continues at coordinate 17,767,817 of NW_006399757.1, read as the reverse complement.
CAGGTGCCCTTTCTGCTATTCTAAGTGTGTTCTTTTGTACAATAGAATCTATCATGGTAAAGATTAAAAAACAAAAATGATACTATAATTTTAATATTTGTTAAATCTGAACCAACTCATAGCTGACCTTCCAGTGGGTTTTCAGAAGCAGTAAATAATAAAATATTTAGAAATATTTCACATAAACATTTGGTTGATATTATATTACATTTAATTTACTTGTTATGGAACCTCTTCATAGATTGCTTTGTCTCTCATATAAGACTGTTGTTGTTGTTGATTACTGTCGAGTCAAGCACAACTTATAGCGACTCAATGAACAAAAGGCATGAAGCCTTTCTATAACTATTGTCATTTAGCATAGTTCATAGAGTTTCCAGAGGCATGTTATTTAGGAAGTGAATGCCACTCCTGCTTCCAACATATAAGACTATATATAATTAATATTAATCACATGGACAGTGACTAGGGATGATAGAAAGAGAATTGATGACTTTGAGCTGTGGTGCTGGAGAAGAGTGTTGAATATACCATGGACTGCTGGGAGAACAAACAGGTTTGTCCTTGAGAGGGTAAAGCTGGAATGCTCCTTGGAGTCAAAGATTCTCAAGTTTCGTCTGACATACTTTGAGCATGTTGCAAGGATGGACTAGTCTTTGGAGAGGGACATCATGTTTGGGAGAGTGGAGGAACAGTGCAAGAGAGGAAGACCTTCCATGAGATGGATTGATTCTGTGATTGAAGTGGTGGGAGTGAGTGTGTTGGAAGCGGCAAGGTTGACACAGGATAGGGCAGTGTTTACAGCTCTTGTACATAGGGTCACTATGAGTCACAAGCAACTCAATGGCACATAACAGCAACAACAACAACAACCACCTAATTTTTATCCCAAGATCATTATATAGTAATAATATTATAAAGTTTACTGGTCGTTTTATTTTTAAATTCCAAACTGTATTTCAAAAAGACTCTCATATATCTAATATAGAACTCAGAATTAAAACCACATTTCTAAATAACATACTTTTCTCTTTTTCATCTCTTTATTTCACATAGCTTTGTTTACTTAGTCACTATCTACATTTCCTTTGTATAAAATGACAGATTAATTGTAAATAATCACAAAACAAACTTTAAAGTATTTCTACCAACATGCAGCTCTGTGGGAAATTGTTTTCTCAAAGTATGGAAGATGATTATGATGAACAAAATAAATGAGGTAAGGTAATGTTACAATAATGATCTGAAACTGTGATTCAAACAAGTAAGATTAAAGGCACAAAGAAATCCTTCCTAATAAACAAGCAGATAACTGCTGGAAAGAAAAATATGTTCCTAGTTGGAAATTAACTGCCAAACATTCTCAACCTACACAAAGCTGTCATAAAGGACATCTAAATCTGTTCTTGTTTGTAACATGTGTTGTGACAAGAGTTGACAGTTTATCAAAGAACTATAATTGCCACCTAAACATCTAGCATTTTGTCAACTGCTAGCATGTTTAGTGAAAGCATTTATTTCACTTTAAATACAACAACTATTTTTCTCCACTTTCTTAAAGTGAATGTATTTCTTTTCTCCTTAGCTGATCAAATAGTATCAGGACTTTCTTTGAATTATTTATGTTGGAATTGTGAAGGGTAAAAGAATAATCAGTAAAGCACGAAACTATTACCAAGATAATGCACACATATTCTGAGTATCGACTCCAAAGACCTTCACAAGACAACAACCCTCACAAATCTGTAGAAATGACATTTAAATATGCTTACCTTGGAAAGGAGAAAGATAAGGCATTTTCTCTATATTATAATCTTCACTTCCAAGGTAATTTATGAAAAAAATCTGTGTCTTCAATGGGGGAAGTGCTCTAATTCAATAGACACCATTCCTATCTATCTGTAGGTTTTGTCAATGTAGAAACAGATAGAAACCAGTGTAAACAGGAGTTAAATCCCTTTGCAACATATCTGTGCACCAGAGATGTCCAAGTAACAAAGACATTTCCATTTACTACAATTGGTTTGTTTCTTTCTGGAAATAGTTTTCAAAGTGAAAGTATTTCCCAGTCTCAGGTTTTGTTCTTTGCTGTAATCATTTCGTAAAAGAGTAAAATCTTTATGCAAAATTTCAGCACTGTGGTTGTTAGTTGCTGCTGAGAGCATTCCAACCCATGATGAGGTGTGCAGAAGACACTGCTCCCCAGGGTTTACAAGGCTAAAACTTTTCAGAAGCAAATGGTCATCCTACCTCGGAGGTGCATCTCAAAAAAATAAACCCAAACAAACCCTCATTGCTGTCAATTTGGAGCCAACTCAGGGCTGACCCTTCAGTGGGTTTTCAGAGGCTGTAAATCATATGCAAAAAGTATCCATCTTTCTCCAATAGGATAACTGGTGGATCCAAACCACTTGCCTTTGAGTTGATAGTGCAAGTCCTTACCCAGTAAGCCATGAGGGCTCTGTTAGGGGTGTGTTAAAATCCCTGACACTTCAGCTAGTAATCAAATACCAATGACTCCTCCTAATTTAATTTTTTTTCATCATTCTGATAAACTACAAAGAAAATAAAAAGCCTAAAAATGGTGTTGGAGGGAAAAACCTCCATTCTAAAATCCAAGAATCTTGAGTGTTAATCCATGCTCTGTCTCAGTTTATCAAAGCACAGATAAACTGTTTTGTTCCTCTGGGCCTCAGTTACTTACCTATGAGTTAGAGGTATCTTGGAGGTTATGTCCATTTTTAATATTTTATTATTCTAGACAAATCCCTGGAACTAGGAGGTATAACAACAGCCAGAGTGTGGAGCAAAAAATAGCAAGAAGACAAAAATTTCTTAACACCTCAAGAAAACAACCCGCTATGAGTTTTTAATGTTTGTATTAGCATTCAGTCCTATTTAGGTAATATTAAGTCTATTTAAAATCTGTTTTGTTTTCTCTTTAAAAACTGACAAATGTGTGACATACTTAGAACACTAAAAGAAAAGTCCATGTAATTGAAACCAAGATGCTACAGCCATCTAGTTAGTTGTAACAGGGACTATACAGGACAAGAGTAGAACTGTCACGTGGTCTCTAGGTTATAAACCTTTAAAAAGAAAATTGTTACATCTTCCTCCCACAGAGGAACTGGTGGGTTTAAATGTCAATCTTAGTTCTGCAGCTGAACACTTAACTCCGGCACTACCAAGGCCCCTAACATTTTGTCAAACATTCCAATTCAGAACAACTCAACAGGATGGGGTAAAACTGCTCTTCAGGTTTCCAAAGGAATGCCTGGTAGATTCAAACGGTCAGCTTTCGATTCCCAGTCTACCTCTTCCCCCCCCCTTTTTTTCTTATTATTTTAATTTCAATGAACATTTACAGAGATTGTGAATTTCCATTCATTCATTGTTGCACTTTTCTTCCCACCCACGCTACCCCTACCCCCAGTTCGCTCTTCTTTAAAAGCAAAAGAAAAACTCCTTCATTGGTATACAATCCTCCCGCACCCTCCCATCCTCACCCCCACCCCGAGTATACTCCACTCTGCAACCCTCATTCCAAACTCTTATGATAATCATAATGCCCTAAAATATATTCTTTTTAAACTGTTCTCTCCCTCATCGGCTTCAATGCAGTATACAGAATTGATCCATTTTTTCTCAGACTTACCCCCACCCTGATGTCAGCCTCATTCTACAACAGTGACACCATGCAGTATTTGTCCTTTTGTGACTGAGATATTTCACTCAGCATAATGTCCTACAGGGTCACCCATTTTGAATAATATTGCATGAGTTCCTTGTTTTTCAATTCTGCATAGCATTCCATTGTATGAATATACCACAGCTTCTCTATCCATTCATTTGTTCATGAGCACTTAGGTTGTTTCCAATTCCTTGCTAACGTGAACAAAGCCGCAATAAACATGGGTGAGCATATGTCTGCTTGGATGTTGGTTATGGTCTCTTTATGGTATATTCCCAGTAATGGAATTGCTGGGTCAAATGGTATCTCTATTTGCAAATTTTTGAGAAAGTGCCATACCGCCTTCCACAGTGGTTGCACCATTTTACATTCCCACCAACA
>NW_006399757.1:17686565-17759557 GCF_000299155.1 Elephantulus edwardii | reverse complement strand
TATTGTATTGTATTATATTATATTCTCAAATGTATTGAACAGAAATGTACAAAATATAAGCATAAAATGTAAATTTACTATGGCAGTTCTAGGAAACTGACACAGGCAAAGGGCAAGTCCTAGAAATGAAGAAAGACTTGAGTCTCTAGTTTAAGGGCTTCAAAGTGTAAAAACAGCACAGTGGCAGTTAGTCTCACCCCATGTTGGAAGGTGAAATGGAGAAAGTCACCCAGAGCCATTAGCGCTGAATCCCCACGAGCAGTAATTGTTATGCTCAGTATTCACCAGGCAATTGGCCAAGATACCAAATTATCAAAATCTTCAACGGCAGCTCCCACCAGGATTTATCTCAGAAAATTTCCTACTGTCTGGGCCTGGAGCTTGGCAAGGTGGTGACTAAGAAATTCAGCAACCATGACACCCGCGTAGAAATTGGTGAGAGTGTGTGGAGATGTCCACATTGTTCAGAGCGGCTGTGAAATCAACCGCCATCTAATGGAGCTTCTGATGCTGATCAATCCTGCAAGGTCACTTCAGCCAGCAGGGTTACAACAGTTATCCTGTGCTTCCCTCACGCCCAGCACTGTAAAAAGGCTGAGAGCCGGGCCCCAATGCCCACCAAACTTGTTGCCAATATGCTGTCTACATCAAGAGAGGATCATATTATCACCATGGACCTACATGCGTCTCAGATCCAGGGCTTTTTTGACATTTCCGCAGACTATTTGTACACAGAGCCTCGTGTCCTGAAGTAGACTGAAGACTCTGAGTGGAGGAATAGCACCATTGTCTTGCCCAATGGTGGTGGATCTAAGAGAGTGACTTCCATTGCAGATCAAGTGAGTGTTGATTTTGCCTTGATTTACAAAAAACAGAATAAGGCCAGTGAAGTGGATCTCATGGTGCTCAGTGGGAGATGTGAAAGTCCAGGTAGCTACACCAGTGGATGACAGAGCCAGCACGTGCGGTACCATCTGCATTGTCAGGCTGAAGCTAGCAGAGTTTATGCCACCTTGACTCATGGACTCTTGTCTTGACCAGCCATTCATTGCACCAACAATGCATGCTTTGAAGCAATGGTAGTCACCAACGCCATCCCTCAGTCATGTCCATTTATGATAGAACTTCTGAGTCATATATTATTTTAAAATAAAAAGAAAAACAACCTTGCCCATTGTTTTCACATGTAATTTGATTAAAAAAAAATCATCAGAAGACCCTTTCCTACCTTGCTCCAAAACAGCTTTCCACCTTTCACATCAAGTATAATAGAATTTATCTCAAATTGGGGAAAAGCAGATTGAGATTGATTGTTTCCCTTTGACTTCTTGGATGATTTTGAACTTGAACCATGAACTAGAGCTCATCCTGCAAAATGTCAGACTTGTGAGGCTATTGTGTACAGATGTTTGAATGTGACTGGGAGGATTTAAAGTACTTTGAAATGTGAACACTTCAGAATTTTCTTTATTAATCATAACAGAAAACAAAGCCAACCTGTTTCCCTGTGCCTTCCACATATCTCACTATGAATTACAAATCTGTCAAGGTTTATGTTTAAATTACATCAAAAATTTGTCATTCTTAGGTCCCATCAAGTCAACCACTACTCAGAGTGACCTTAAGAGCAACAGATCTGAGCTTTGAACTATCCTGCACCATCCTCACAATCTCTGATATGGTGCATCCCATTGCTACAGTCACTGCAGCGATCTGTTTTATTGAGACTCTTCCTCTGACCTCCACTGTTGCCAGTGTGATACTATATTCCAAGAAATGACCCCTTCTGATAACATGCTCAAAGTATGTGAAATGAAGTTTTATCATCTTTGCCTCTTAGGAGCACCCTTGTTGTTATTCCACAATACATTTATTTGTTCTTTTAGTGATCCATGGGAGTCTGCGAATTGCTCCAGAATGTAGAGAAGCCAAACAAATGGTAGAAATACTGATAGAAATGAGATAAATAGTGCCACATAATAGTATGCAGCACTCAGGAGCAAAGATTTGGAAAAAATGCTGTCTAGTAATAAAGAGGTTAGAGAGCATTATTCTGTGTGAACTAACTCAGGCACCTAAGAACAAATACTGCACAAAACCATTATTATGAAAGCAGAAGGATAACCAGGAAGATGTGTGTGGATATTCAAAGGAGGGGGCAGGGCGGCTGAGGGTGAGGAGAGGAAGAAATCACAGGGTTGCAGAGTTTAGAGGGTGGAAGGAGGGGAAGGAAAAATAAACCAATACAATATACATGAATAAAACATAAAGTAAACAATTTATTGCGTGCAAACCAATTTTTTAAAAAATGAAAAACAGATACACAGACGATTTCAAAGGTCAGCTCGAGAAGACAAAGCAAATCAATACAAGGAAATTTGCAACGAGCTGGAAAGTAAAGCATAAAGGAAGAATATGCTCATGTAAATTCAAGCCTCTAGTCATGGTACTGAAGGAGTCTATGGATATAATCTTGAACTGTGTAGGAAGCATAAAGAAAAAGATGGAAAGAATATGAAGAGTCACTGTAACAAAAACAATTGGAGGATGCTGAACCACTTCAGGAAGTTGCATATGATCAAGACCCAGTGGTAATCAAGACAACCCCAAATACAGATCAAGACAATCCCAAAACAATTGTGATTGTTGGTCCCTTCATTAAGGCAGTAGTCTCAGCTCTAAACTTGAGCAGCCATTGGAGGGACTTATGATAGGAGAGGCAGGAAGCAGCACTGTACAAAATACGCTCTAAGGAGAAAGAAAACTACCCCGTTGACATCTAGTTGGAGACTGTGTATCCTGCACTCAGTTTCCTTGTGCCCATTCTTTTAGATTTGGTACAACCCTCAACCATCTTCACAGTTTGCTGGCCAAGTGATCTTGGCCCCAAATGATTAGTATAACTTAGTATTCTAAAAAGCAGAACTCGTTTCCTGCTATGAATTACTTAACACGGTGTTGGTGGTGTTAGATACTTTATTTTCATCTTCCTTGGTCTTCTATGTGCACAGTAAGATATTTTAGGAAGAAATGCATTTACATTCTTTTAAATATCCTCTCTCTTCTTGAATCCGTTTGGCCTCTTAAGTGACCCTACAGCTCTGTTAAAATGATTTATGTCATTGTCTCTTTAGAAGAAATAAAATCTCTGTACATTGGGCATGGAAGGAGACCATATACCTAGACATATTAAATGAAATTTCTGATGGCCAAGAATATAGAGAACAGCTCAAAAAGCCTCTAAAAAGTAAAAACTTTCTAGATTTAAAGAAATACTATTAAGATTACCATCAGGCTTCTCATTTTGAACATCTGAGCAATCAGCAATTCTAAAATAATATTATATAGAACTTATATTTCTGATCCCATCCAAACTGTATTTTAAGTTTCAGAACAAAATGAGATTATTTTGGTATATGAAAAGACTCAAATCATTACTTTGAATGCTTTCCTAAAGTGTTAAAAACACAGACATGAAAAATAAATGCAATCAAGAAGAACAAACAACAAAAACAATAGTAAAAAGAAATAAAGGACACTGGATTAGAAATTTACTTTTCACGTATAGTTTACATTTTGGCATTTTTGAAGGTCAAATTCACATAGAAATAAAGTCATCACATAAAATATATTTTAAAAAATCATTTAGAAATTAAATTCCAAATGATATCCGCAGAACATGCAGGTTGAATTAGTTTACGCATGCTAAGGCCCTTGTCTAGTTTGAAAGGGAGGTCACTGACATCAATTAAGTACTGGTTTTGTAGAAAATCTTGAGTTTAACATGTTTTCTAAAATTAAAAGGCATAGTCTGTAGACAGATGTGCTGCTAGCCTAAATGTTGGCTATGCCTCTCTGGTGGTTCAAATTCACTAGTGGATAATCTCCTCCCAAGTGATTTTACAGCCTCGAAAACTCAATGAAGAGTCCAATCTCACTTGATAGTAATGACAGAAAATGAAGAAAACATGAGATGGACAACTTCCAAACTTCTAAACAAGCTAAGTGGTGGAAAAGCACAAGCAAAACTAAACAAAGTTAGCAGAAAATAGCATATAAGTGAGAAATAAAACAAAAAATACTAAATATGTGTTATTTAAATCAATAGTTCCCTCTATATAATCTAAAATAGATTATCAGAGAAGATAAGACCTTTGACCATAAAGGGATGGAGGAAGATTTTGCAAGTAAATACTAACAAAGACAAAAGAATGTCTTTGTATAAAAACAAAACTGAAATGTAATTTGCTGATTTAACCTACTAAGGAAATGTTCATTAGGAACATTTAGGAAACTAACCATTAGTTGTGCACTAACAAGTTAGCAGGGATCTCAGGTGGCCTAGTAATAAGCAACTGTGCTGTCATCTCAGAGGGATTCCTTCAAACTCACCAGCTGCTTGATGAGAGAAAGATGGGCAATCTCCTCCCATGAGATTAACTGTCTTTGAAAAACCCACTGGAGGGTCAACTATGAATAGGTGCCACCTCAACAGTACACAACAACTAGAAGTTATCATTAAATATAAATGGAGAAAGACTTTGAGATTGTAGAAGAAATGAGGCGATTTTAACATTCTGTCACAAATTATTAAAAAATAAGATGTAAGTAACTCCACTCTCATAATTCATTTAATTAATCAGAAAGGTTTTTTTCCAAGCATGCTTGAAACAAATATTTACAGTGTTACAGACGTAGCTGACCCTCTAGTGGGTTTTCAGAGGCTTTAAATCACATAGGAAGAGATTGCCATGTTTTTCCTGTACAGCAACTAGAGGATTCACACTGCATGACTTAGGCTGACAGCACAGGCCCTTACCACTATGACACCAGATTTCCCTATATATTTGTACACAAATACACACACACACATGTGTGTGTGTGTGTGTGTGTACATATGTAATGTATATGGGCTCAAGTGTGTCAAAGGTGATGAGGATGGCACAGAATAGGGCAAGGTCGCAGTCAATCCTATGACACTTACCAACAACATATATACACATATGTATTACAATTTTAGCTCACTAGACTTGTTTTTACAACATTGTAAGAAGAAACCACCTAGATAAGGGAATATTATTATACATAGAGTCGCCATGAGTCACAGATGACTCAATGGCACATGACAACAAACTGGAACTCTCTTAATCGAATAAAGAAAATCTACTCAGACTTGCTGAAAATGGAACATGGAAGACTTCCTTTATAAAGTCAGAAAAAGTGCTAAACTGTTGGAATAGGACAAGACAAAGAAATGAGATAGCAATACTGGAAAGAGAGAACCAAAATGATCATTAGTTCTCTATTGTTATTGTCAAACCAAAACTAAAGAAGTGAAGTAAAGAGAAACACTATTGTAATTCACAAAAACTTACTAAAATGACTAAAATGACTCACATGAGAAAATATTGAATTTAATACAAAATTATAAACTTTGCCGTTTTAACTTAATTTGTATATCTTCCCCATATTCCTCAAAGAGTATTGTGGTTTCAAGGCTCCCTTTGAATGTCATTAATAACCTTGTTCCCAGTATAATGGAACAATGAAAACTTTCTTGAAGATTTTGAAAGAATCAACTATGAATACACTGAGTTGGGGAATTCAAATGCATTTTTAAAAAAATAATTTTAATGAATATTTACAGAGATTTTGGATTTCCATTCATTCATTGCTGCACTTTTCTCCCCACCCAGCCCTCCCCCCTCAAATGCCTTTTTCAAGAGGTTTGGTTTTTTTTTAAAATACCAAACATAATGCTGTGCACTATTTAAAGATTAATAGTTTTTATTTACTATCTGAAATCAAGCGGACTTACAAAAGAAATTTCATTTTAGTTTATGAACCTGTTTGAGAACAGTTCTACAAGCATGATTGTGTTCTCAATTCATCTAGTCAAAATCCCAAGAGAATTTTTTTTCCCCTCCAAGAATCTGTCACTGTTTTTGTTAGGTGCCACCAAGCCAACTACCACACAGTGACCCCGCGAACACCAGATCTGAAAATTGTCCTATCCTGTGCCATCCTCACAATTTTCCATATGCTGAGGTCCATTGTGCAGTCACTGTACCAATCCAACTTGTTGAGGATCTTCCTCTCTCTGACCTTTCCCAGCATGATGTTCATTTCGAAGAAACAGACCTTCCTGACAACACGTCAAAAAAGTGTGTGAGACGAAGTTCCATCATCCTTGCCTCGAAGGAGCACTCTGGTTGCTCTTCCTCCAGGACAGACTCAGACTTTGTTCTTTTGGCAGGTAGTCCTCTTCTCCAACATCACAGTTAAAAGGCTGCTGCTTTTTTCATCCTTATTCAATATCCAACTTCCACATGCATAAGAAGTAATTTAAAAGACTATAGCTTGGGTCAGGTGCACCTTAGTCTTTAAACTGACATCTTTCTCTTTAGAATTTTAGAGGTCCTTAACAGCAAATTTTTTTCCAATATAACACATCTTTTAATTTCTTAACTGCTGTTATGATTGATATTGATTATAAATCCAATTACAATAAAATTATTGGCACCTTCAATCTTTTCCCCACCTATCACGATGTTGCCTATTGGTCTGGTGGTGAGGATTTTGTCTTGTTGATGTTTAGATGCAATTCTTATAGAAGACGGTGGTCTTTGATCTTCTACAGAAAGCACTCCAAGTCTTCACTTTTAGCCACCGAGGATGTGTCATCTGCATTGTTAAAGTGTAAAGAGAACTTCATAAGCCTTTCTAACATCCATCTGGAATAGTAAGTGAGCAAAAACAGCTAAGATTTCTAAAAATGCTTCCTACAATGTATAAAATCATAAAGCCACAGTAATTACAAGTCTCGATATTGTTGTTAGGCTCCCTGGAGTCGATTCCAACTCATGGTGACCCTAGCTGAACCTTGCGCTGTCCAGCACCATCCTCATCATTTCTGATACATTCAGGCTCATTGTTGGAGTCACTTTGTCAGTCTATCTTGTTGAGGGTCTTCCCTCTTTCTCTAACCTTCCATCTTTTAAACCATGATATATTTTCCCAAGGACTGGCACCACCTAGCAACATGCCCAAAGTATGTGTATGAGATGAAATTTCATCATCCTTGCCTCTAAGAAGCACTCAAGACATACTTTGTAATTTCTCCAAAATGTATTTGCTTGTTCTTTTGGAACTGCTAAGTTTTGTTGTTGTTAGATATCATTGTTGTTTGTTGTTGTTATGTGCCATCGAGCCATCTGCAACTCATAGCGACCCTATGTTCAACAGCCTAAACTTTGCTCTGTCCTGTGCCAATCGCACCGTCTCTGATACACCCATCCCGATTACCCCAGTCACTGAATCAATCCACCTCATAGAGGGCCTTCCCCTCCTGCGCTGTCCCTCCACCCTACCAAGCATGACATCCCTCTCCAAGGACTGATCCCTCCTTGCAACCTGGCCAAAGTATGTCAGACAAAGCCTCCGAATCCTTGCCTCCAAGAAGTAGACTGGTTTAACCCTCTCCAGGATGAATCTGTTCATTTTCTTAGCAGTCCATGGTATATTCAAAACTCTTCTCCAACACCACAGCTCAAAGGCATCAATTCTCCTTCTATCCTCCCCAGTCATTGTCTAACTCTCTGATGCATAGCAAGTGACTGCAAAAACCACGGCCTGTATCAAGCACACCTTAATCTCCAGAGTGACACCATTGCTCTTCAGTACTTTGGAGAGGTCCCTAACAGCAAACTTTCACATCACAATAGATCTTTTAATTTCCTGGTTGCTGGTGCCGAGAGTGCTGACTGTGGAGCCAAACTAAAGCTGTGAACAATCTAAATCTCTTCACCAGCCATCCTGATACTGCCAATTGGCTGATACAATCAGATAATTATACTTGAGTATCCTGAAGGAATCAGAAACAATAAGTTGTTGCTGTAGTTGTGTACAGTCAAGTCAGAACAGACCCATAGATGACCCTCCATCAGGTTTTCAGAGGCAGTTAATTGCATGAGAGGAGATGACCCTGCTTCTCCCATGGAGCAGATAGTGGATTCAAACTGAGTACCTTTGTGATTGCAGCACAGCTTCTTGCAAGTAGGCCACCAGAGCTCCCAAAACAAGTAGCTGTCTTAAATTTCTCACTTATTTTTCAAAAAGAATAGTTTTAAATGCCATGAAGTGTTCTATTAATTTTTCCAGTAGAATTTCAGTACTTTACTGGTGAAATAATAATAATAAGAAGAAGAATGTTTTGAGGAGGGAGAGGCTGCATAAGCATTGTACAAAACTAGCTGAAGTGAAGAGTCTGCGAATGAGAGTTGAAATGGATCTAGATGGATTCCATTTTTCAAAACTTAGGTCTAAATGATATTTTTTTCCTTTCAATCTTTAAAAACATTTATAGTAAACAAAGAAGCCATCATTTTCCTAATCCCTAATGCACACAACGCATGTTTACTGAAATTCAGTTTGAGTATAAATTCCTAAATGTAACACTGACAGTATCTGTTATCAGATGACATGATTAATGATGTTTTCCTCAGAGTGGCTTCAGTTAGTGTTTATTAAGATGCTTCCCAAATCCTAATGCTATTTCAAAGATACAGTCAGATGATTATACTTATGAGCACCCTGAGAGAATCAGGAAAGATAAGCCAGTGATTGAATGGTTTTAAATAATACATTTCAGCCATATTTCATTACTATACAACTAGTGACTGTCTTTTCTGTTTTCTAACACTCTTTATTCTGTTTTTTCTTTGCTAAGAAACATTTTTTGGGGGAAAAAACCAAACAGAAAATAAAACCCAAGAAATGTCCAATTCCTTTACTTTGGCTCCAGCAGCAATATCTTTCATCTCATTTCCCTAAACTTTCTGGAGTGGTAAGGTTATTAAGTGAAGAAGCTAAACAAAAGAGGAAGAAAAATATTTTTAAGTCTGTGAAGTAGACATTGTTGTTGTTGTTGTTGTTGTTGTTATGTACTATTGGGTCACCTGCAATTCATAGCTAACCGTGTAGAACTGCGCCAAACCTTGCTCTACCCTGTGCCAATCTTATTGTCTCTGACACACCTTCCTCCATTACACTAGTCACTGAATAAATCCATCTCATCGAGGGTCTTCCTTTCCTGGGTTGTCCCTCCACCCTCCCAAGCATGATGCTCCTCTCCAAGGACTGGTCTCTCCTTGCAACATGTCCAAAGTATGTCAGATGAAGCTTCAGAATCCTTGCCTCCAAGGAGCACCTGGTTAAACCCTCTCTAGGACCAACCTGTTTGTTCTCCTAGCAGTCCATGGTATATTAGATACTCTTCTCCAGAACCATAGCTCAAAGGTATAAATCTCTTTCTATCATCTCTAGTCATTGTCCAGCTCTCTGATGCATAGCAAGTAATTGCAAAAACCGTGGCTTGTGTCAGGTGCACCTTAGTCTCTAGAGTGACACCATTGCTCTCCAGTACTTTGGAGAGGTCCTAACAGCAGACTTTCCCAATACTTCTTTTAATTTTCTGGTTGCTGGTGCCAAGAGTGTTGACTGTGGAGCCAAGCAAACTAAAGTTGTCAATAAACTCAATCTCTTCACCATCTATCATGATGCTGCCAATTGGCCCAGTGGTGAGAATCTTTGTTTTCTTTATATTGAGCTTCAATCAATATTGAAGGCTGCAGTCCTTGATCTTCTGAGCAAGCGCTTCAGATCTTCCTCAGTTTTAGCAAGCAAAGTTGTGTCATCTGCATAATGCAGATTACAGATGAATCTTTCTCCAATCCTGATGCCACACTTCTCCTCATAGAGCCCAGCCTCCCAAATAATCTGTCATATCTTCACCATTTTTTAAAGACATTTGCTATCAGGAGCATCTCCAAATTACTGAGGAACAATGACATCAGCTTGAAGACTAGCGTGTGCTTAACTAAAGATATAGTCTTTTTCATCACTTGTGATGCATCTGCAAGATGGATAATGAATAGTGATGACAGAATAAAAATTGATGTCTTTGAACTGTGGTGTTGGAGAAAATATTGTGGTGTTGGAGAATATCCAATGGACTGACAAAAGAACAAAGAAATACGTCTTGGAGAAGGTGCAGCCAGAATGCTCTTTGAAGGTAAAAATGACAAAGCTTCGCCTCACCTACTTTGGACATGTTCCTAGGAGAGGCTATTCCTTCGGGAGGAATACCCTGCTTGGAAAGGTGGAGGGTCAGTAAAAGAGAGGAAGACCCTCTACAAGACAGACTGACACAGTCACTACAGCAATGGGCCCTAGTGTGTTAGTGATGATGAGGATGGCACAGAATAGGACAGGGTTCAGATCTGTTGTTCATAGGGTCACTATAAGTTGTACTTGACAGCAACTACCAACAACAGAGTTGGGGAGTCATCTTGCAGCAATAAAGTAACAAATGCAAAGTGGAAAAGATAATATGCTCAAGATGATGGCACAGATTTCTAGGAAGAGACTATGTACTAGCAGCATTAGTGGGTTGCTGAACTCAACTTTTTACCACCAGATTGTTTGGTATGGGAGTATAGTAAGTTCTTATTTCTTTAAGCAGTCACCCAGTGTCTTATCAAATATATTCTAAGAGATGAATATCCTCACTTTGAACAGAATTGAGCAGAAATTTTAAAGCCTTGCTTTTAGCTTTCCAAATAGTTCTTCCAGTTACAAGGTGTGTAATGATGAAACTTTCCATCTCAGCATGAATGTCATCAAAGAACACTTGAATTCTCTGGTAGCCTAGACTGTAAGGAGCTTTGATATGAATGTAAAGGCTGGACCTCTCTGAGAATTCAAATCCCCCAGAGGCTCTGTGGGAGAAGAATGAGCCATCTCCTCTGACACAATTTACAGCCTCAGAAGCCCCCTGGAAGGTCACCTGTAAATTGGTTCTGACTCAGCAAGAATGAGCCTGTGATTTGGAGAAATTTTTAAAATTCTAATTATTTCTCTCAAGCTAGTTGTGCTGCTTTGATAAGCTCACTTACACTTTGAATTTTTTTTTCCCCTAGGCCTGTCCATCTTGAGTAACTTAAGTCTCTGCAAGTCTCTTACTCTTAGGCAAGGCATTTGTAACTCAATATACTTACTACAAAACTAAACTTTTATTTACTGTTTAGATATAATTTATTAGGTATGTGAAAGCTAAGAAATATTAATCGGGAAATTATGTAGGTTAATAGGGAATTTGTTTGGGTGTGGTTGTGGTTGTGGTTGTGTACCATAAAGTCTGAGCCAACACATAGCTGACCCTCCGGCAGGTTTTCAGAGGCAGTTAGTTGCACAGGAAGAGATTGCCCATCATTCTCCCACAGAGCAGCTGGTGGCCTTGAACCACATGCCTTTGGGATTGCAGTGTAGCTTCTTGTCAAAGGTTTTTAAAACAATGACTTCAAAAAAAGTAAATTTCAAATCTCCCAACTCTAGGTGGTTATGGTCTGATTGTCAAATATTAGCAGAACATCTTCAGGTGAATTCCTCTCTGCCATATCACTGCCGCTATTCATGTGCAAGTTTGTTGTACTGTGGTGGCTTCAAAGTTGCTGTGATGCTGGAAGCGATGCCACCAGTATTTCAATGACCAGCAGGATCTCCCATAGTGGGCAGATTTCAGTGCAGCTCCCAGAATAAGACAGAGTAGGAGGCAGGATTGCCATCCACTTCTGAAATAACTGGCCAGTGAATACCTTTTGTAAAACAGCAGAACATTATCTATTAGAGGCCGGAAGATGAGCCCCTCAGAGGGTAAGGCACTTAAAGAGCTGCTTCTTGGAAGTAAATTCTCTCTCAATGATGCTATTAAAGTAAAGCTATCAGGCAATGAAAAACTTTCATTTCCTGATGCCATTGGACACACAATAAGGAGAAAGAGCTGCAAACATCCATTAACAATTAGAATATAGAATATACAAAATATGAGTTTAGAAAAATTTGAAGTTGTGAAAATGAAATGGAACCTGACCAATATCTTAGGAGCTATTGGTTGAAATGTGCTGGTATTAACCATTTTGAACCAGAAGATAATTTGATCAAATTACTTTTTTACAAAACAAATTAAAGAGGTATTGGAATTAAAGAATTAAGTTAATTCTTTAATTTGCCATTCCTAGCATGGTAGATCAAATCTTTCATTGGTACTGTAGCACATAATTTTCTATTGCTTTGTAAAAGGTATTTGAAAAATTAAAACTGGACAATGAATAAAGAAAGAAGATAAAAAGAATTTATGTCTTTGAATTATGGTGTCAGCAAGGAACATTGTATACGGTGAACTACCAGAAAAAGAAATAAATGTGTCCTAGAAGAAGTGAAGCCAAAATATTCCTTAGGAGCAAGAAAGGCAAATTTTCTTTCACACACTTTGGGCACATTATTAGGAGGAGTTAGTTCCTGGAGAAAGAGATCATGTTTGGTAAAGGGTATGTGAAAAAGAGAATGATGCCCAGCAAGGTAGATCGATGAGTGCTGAGACAATGGGTTTCGGCACAGCAGCAACACTTACCTGGTGCAGAATCTGGCAGTGTTTGTTCTGTTGCACACAAAGTCACTATATGTTAGAGTCAACTCCTGGCACCTAGCAACACCAATACACACTTAGACAGGCTGTCGTGGTTATGTGCCATCGAGTCACTTGTTGCTCACAGCAACTCTATGTACAACAGCTCTTAACCCTGCTCTACCCTGAGCCAATTTCATTGTCTCTAAGACACCTTCCCCCATTACGCCAGTCATAGAGTCAATCTATCTCATTGAGGGTCTTCCTTGCTTGTGCTGTCCTTTCACCCTTCAAAGTATAATTTCCTTCTCCAAGGATCGGTCCCTCCTGGCAATATGTCCGAAGAATGTGAATTGGTCCGGTATTTGTTCTCCAGGTTTTGGGTACAACCTGGTAGACTCGTACAGGGCTGCATCTGTTTATTAAGATATGTCAGTTGGTATGCTATCAATTCCTAGGGCCTTGTTTTTTACGAATTCCTTCAGACAAGCTTCAACTTCCTTCTTCACCACCATTGGTTGCTGTTGTTGTTATTGTTGTTGTTGCAGTTATGTGCCATCAAGTTGACTATGACTTTTAACAACCCTATGTATAACATAGTACATAGGGTTTTCAGAGGCCTGCTATTTCAGAAGTGGATGGTCAATCCTTCTTCCGAGTCTGTCTTAATCTGAATGTTCAGATTTAGAGGAGTACCTGACAGACAAGCAATTTATAGAACAGTGAAAGATATATCCCTCATTGGGATATATCCATTAGTTATATTGTTGTCTCTGCCTTTGGCCCTATGTCTTGACCCACTTATTTCCCAGCTCCACCCTCCACCAGGATAACCCTTCACATCTGCCAAGTCCCTTCAGAAAATACCTTTCATTGTCCAACCCTTGATCTGACCACTTGTATCTGAAGTGTTTTTGGCTTCTGTGATTCCAAACACGTCAGCTGCTGACAATTTCTTATTGGCAGCATCAGGAGGGATGGTGAATAGATTGAGATTGTTAACAACTTTAGTCTGCTTGGATCCATGGTCAACACTCTAGGTCCCAGTAGCCAGGAAATCAAAAAATGTTTTTCGATGGGAAAGTCTGCTGTTAGGGACCTCTCCAGGGTACTGAAGAGCAATGGTGTCACTCTGGAGATTAAGGTGTGTCTGATACAGGCTATGGTCTTTGCAATCACTTGTTATGCATCAGAGAGAGGACAATGACTAGGAATGATAGAAGGAGAATTGATGCCTTTGAGCTGTGGTGCTGGAGAAGAGTATTGATTGTACCATGGACTGCCAAGAAAACAAACAGATTCATCCCGGAGAGGGTTAAATCAGGCTGCTCCTTGGAGGCAAGGATTCTGGGGTTTCGTCTGACCTATTTTGGACATGTTGTAAGGAGGAACACATCCTTGGAGAGGGACCTCATGCATGGAAGGGTGGAGGGATGGTACAAGAGGGGAAGGCCCTCTATGAGGTGGATTGATTCAGTGACAGGGGTAATCTGGATGGATGTGTCAGAGGCAATGCGATTGGCACAGGACAGAGCAGGGTTTAGGGCTGTTGTAAAAGGGTCGCTATGAGTCACAAGAGACTCGATGGCACATAACAACAACAACAACATGTACAACAGCTCTGAATCCTGCTATATCCTGAGTCAATTTCATTGTCTCTCATACCCCTACCCCCATTACCCCAGTCACTGAGTCAATCTATCTCATCTGGGGTATTCCTCTCTCGCCCTGTCCCTCCACTCTCCCAGGCATGATATCCCTATTCAATGGCTGGTGTGTTCCCTCCCCCTGCCCTTGAAACCTAGACAAAGTATGTTAGATGAAGCTTCAAAATCCTAGCCTCTGAGGAGCAGCCTGGTTTCACCCTCTCCAGAAGAAACCTGTTTTTTCTCTTAGCAGTCCATGGTATATTCAGTTCTCTTCTCCAGCAACATAACTCAAAAGCATTGATTCTTCTGTCTTCCATAGTCATTGTCCAAATCTCTGGTGTATAGCAAATAATTGTGAAGACCATGGCCTGCTTCAGGTGTACCTTTTCCTCTAGACTGACATTACTCTTCAGTTAATTGGTTTTAATTGTATTCATAATTTGTTCTAAGATTAGTAACAGAACAATTCTAAAGAGTGCTGAGTTGGCATTGTCCCAAATGTTTGGTTTGTTGTGTAACGCCATGATTTCTGACATCAACAGTCCCTTCTTTATTCCGTTCCCTCAGTCCTCTGTGTCTCTTAGGTTCGGTGGTTCATTGGAAGGAATCCATTGGAGATGATTCACACAACTGTAGTTAAGCAGGCAAGTTTTGCAGACTGGTGTGCTTTGTAAGCTATCAGTTTTGCAGTAGCTAGAGATGGGGAATCCCAAAAAGAGACAACATGGGTGTTTATGAGAAAGACAAAGAAGCTCCAGGATTACATCCTAGTCTCAGAGAAAAGAGAAAACAAATACATACAAGTAAACCCCTCATCATTCAAAATCAGGAAAGGAATGCATCACAAATATGTCCTGTCTCCATACCTTTTCAATCTATATGCAGAATAGATCATTTAGGAGGTTGGGCTTTATGAGGAGGACTGTGACATCAGGATTGGAGGAAGACTTATCAGCAATTTACATTATATGGGAGACACAACCTTGCTTGTTGAAACTGTGATGGACTTGAAATGCTTGCTGCAGAAGGTCAAGGACTGCAGCCTTCAATATGGATTGAAGCTCAACTTGAAGAAGACAAAGATTCTCACCACTGGACCAATTGACAGCACCATGATAGGTGGAGAAGAGAACAAGGGTGTTAACAAGTAAAACTTGCTCGGTTCCACAATCAACACTCTTGGAACCAGCAGTCAGGAAATCAAAAGACAAATTGCATTGGGAACTCGATTCTGTCAGGGACCTCTCCAAAGAACTGAGAAGCAATGATGTCAGTCTAGATACTAAAGTGTACCTAATTCAGACCATAGTCTTTGCAATTATTTGCAATGCATTGCAGGGATGAACAATGACTAAGGCTGACAGAATAAGAATGATGTCTTTGATTTGTGGTGATAGAGAAGAGTCTTGAACAGTCATAGAACACCAAGAAAACAAAAAGATCTGACTTGGAGAGGGTGAAACCAAGTTTCTCCTTGAAGGCTAGGATTTTTAAGCTCCCACTCACAGAATTGTGGGCATATAACCTGGTTAGACTGATCTTTAGAGAAAAACATTATTCTGAGAAGGATGGAGGGACAGTGCAGGAGAAGAAGACCCCGGATAAGATGGACTGATACAGTAACTGGGGCAATCGGGGTAGGTGTATTGGAGACAATGAGACTGGCTCAGGACAAGGCAGGGTTTAGAACTATATAGTACATACGGTTACTATGAGTTGCAGGAGACCTGACAGCATGTAACAACAAGTTCTATAAAAAATAAATGTTTGATTATAAATTCTAAAAACACCTTATCTATAGATGTTGACTCTGGTTAACATGCTCCGGAAAGGTCACGTTGAGGCAATGTCATTAGGGGCTGAGCCTTACCAAGAACCCTGCAAAAGTCTCAGGGAAAACAAATGGTGGAGATGAAACAGCAAGGGCAAAGGAATTGACAGAAGAACCTATGCATGTCAGAACAACCAAGAAAATAGCAGTGTGCTTCGATCAGAGTGCATAAGAGAAAAAGCGGCATGAGATTATGTCAAGTAGCTGAACATATTAGGTGAAGTGATAAAGCAGGTAAACTATCACATCCATTGAAGTTTATGGATCACCAGTCTACCACCATTGAATCTATTCTTTTCTCTTTTCCTATAAATACTTAGGTCTTTAGAAAGCTTATACCTTAAACTACAAACTAAAATATGTGTCCTTCACAGGAGCTTTCTAGTACCATAGCAACAAATATTCACAAATTTGCTAAATCATAAAATTCTTCACATTTTCACCTTGACCTATTGGATCTTCAGATAAGATGCTCAGGAGACAGTATTTTTAAACCTTTAACTGAGATGTTTCTTTCGATTGGGCCTTTGAATTAGCAGCCAAGCCCTTTTTTAATCACTTTGCCACATGAACTTCTTTAATAGTATTGCAGGAGAAAATAAATTTGGGATTGATCTATAGGGTTGTTATGGACTCAGTCACATACATTTATATAGATTTCACAAATAGGGTATCCAAAAAGTAAAAGATTTTAATTTACTGTTTCAAAAATTACCTATAAACATGTATTTTTGAAATGTGATTCAAAAATACAGAAATAGGAATTAGAAAATCTATAATTAAATAGACTCTAGACGTTAGTTGTAATTTTGACTGTATTAGTAGTTCTGGTATTACAAAGCAGTTAATGGACATCTGAATCTCTGATTTCTTGTCTATTGGAGACCAAATACCTTACACTATTTCAGTGATTTATTATGATCACAGGTGAAGCAGCCAGAATAGTTTTGATCACATGGTGTGTGCTCTATAAAGACTAGATTTCCTCCTTTCCTTTACTTGAATTATAAATTCTCCTCTATTAATAGACTTGCTTATAAGACACTAGGTAAGAGCTTTTGGATTATGAAATGTGGAATTCTTAAGAAATATTATAGAACACTATTTATTGAAGTTTAAAAGTATATACTCAAGTAAAATCTCCAGTTAATCTTTCTTTTCCATGTATATATCGCCAAAAATAAGGTGTCACAAAAAGATGGGATACCAATTGACGTATTTTAACTAAAAATCACAGTTCTGGACATGCTCATCAATCTGTGCCAGGATATTTGAAGGACAGCTTTCTGGCTGACTCACTGGAAGAGATGATTCCCAAGAAAGGTGACCCAACAGGATGCGGAAATTATCAGACAATGTCATCAAATCCTGTGCAAAAAAAAATCTTGCTTAAGATCATCCAAATATGTCTGGAACAGTAGTTTGACAGGGAACCAAGGAATCAGAAGTTCAAGCTGGATTTAGCAGAGGGCATGCCACCAGGGTTATCACTGCTGATGTCAGACGGATCCTGTCAAAAGCAGAGACTACCAGAAGAATGTCTATCTGTGTTTTATTGACTATGCAAAGGCATTTAACTGTGTGGGCTCATAACAAACTATGGTTAACATTGAAAAGAATGGAAATAACAGAAAATTTAATTATGCTCCTATGAAATTTGTACCTAGACCAAGAACCTGTTATCCAAACTGAATAAGGGAACACTATCTGGTTTAAGATCAGGTAAAATGTGCATCAGTTTGTTTCTTTTCTCCATAGCTATTCAATCTGTATACTGAGCAAACAATTTGTGAAGCTGGACTCTATGAAGAAGGATGTGACATTAGGACTGGAGGAAGACTCATCAACAACTTGCGTTATGCAGATGATACAACCTTACTTGCTGAAATGAAGAAGGCCTGAAATGCATGTGGCAGAAGGAGATCAAGGACAACAATCTTCAATATAGATTATATTTTAACATCAAGAAAATAAATGTCCTTACTACTGAGTCAATAGGCAACATCATGAGAGATTTAGAAAAGATTGAAATGTCAATTATTTCACCAAAACAATAGCAAAATCAACAGCAGATAGATAAAAACAGCAAAGATACCAGAAGTCAGGAGATTAGAAGATTATTTCTTTGGGCAAGCCTTCTGGCAACAATGAAGTCAGTTTAAAGACTGAAGTGTGCCTAATCTAGGTCATGGTATTGTCAATCACTTGATATTCATCTGAAGCTGGACAATGAGTTAGGATGGCATATGAAGAATTGAGTTTTCTGTAGCACTCAGGAACAACCATTTGGAAAAGCACTATGTAACTTGGGAGATGCTGGAGAGCATTATGCTGAGTGAACTAACACAGTCTCATAAGGACAAATACTGTGGAAGACCATTATTGCAAAAATTGAAGGCTAACTAGTACATGTGCAGGGAGATGAGACTGTTGACACAATTACTGAGATGGTGAGGGTAGGTGTGTCAGAGACAGTAAGATTGGCTCAAGATAAGCAGGACATAGGGAAACTAAGAGTATTGACTTGACAACACACAACAACAACCTACACCCTGTGTGATTTATTGCCTCTAAAAACCCTCTGGAGGATCAACTATGGGTAGATTCTAACTTAAAAGCATACACAACAACAACACACACACACATATATACACAAACAATATGTGTATATATGCATAGTCTACATATAACTGTAGATTAAATATCAGAAAGAATTAAGTTATGAGTTCTTACTACTGAAATTATTGGACAGATTCCAAGGTTAAACATCTGTGTTATGTATCACTACTCTGCTTCCTCAACTACTCTCACAGAACCTGCATTTTTCTAAGACAATCCTAACCAAAGGAGGATGAAAAGTTCCAAATCTGCAGCATCATGTAAAGACATAGAAACCTAATCTCTGGTTGATTTGAACTAAGTGCCTTTAGGTTGAGACTGAAGCTTCTTACTACTAAGCCACTTGTTGTATATTATCAAATTGGAACAGACCCATAGGTGACCCTCTGTCAGGTTTTTAGAGGCAAGTAAGTGTACAGAAGGAGATTGTGTCTCCTTCAGAGCAACTGGTGGATTCGAACCGCAAGCTTTTGAGATGCAGCGTAGGTAGCTTCTTGCCACTAGGCCAACTAGGCCACTGTTGTAGTTGTTGTTGTTATATGCCGTTGAGTGATCTGCGACTCATAGCAACCCTACAAACAATAGCTCTTATTGTCACTGATACACCTACTAACATTGCCCCAGTCACTGAATCAATCCATCTCATCAAGGGTCTTCCTGTGCTGCACTGTCCCTCCACCCTCCCAAGTGTGGTGTCTCTCTCCAAGGACTGATTCTGCCTTGCAACATGTCCAAAATAAATCAGACTAAGCACAGAATTCTTGCATCCAAGGAGCAGCCTGCCTTCCCCCTCTCCAGGATGAATTTGTTTGTTCTCTTAGCATTCAACACTCTTCTCTAACAGCACAGCTCAAAGGTATCAATTCTCCTTCTATCATCCCTAGTCATTATCCAGCTTTCCAATGCATAGCAGTAATTGCAAAGACCATGGCCTGTATCAAGCACACTTTAGTCTCCAGAATGACATCGTTGCTCTTCTTTGGAGAAGTCACTGACAGCAGATTTTCACAATGCATTTCGTCTTTTAATTTCCTGGCTGCTAATAATACCAAGAGTGTTGATTGTGGGACCAAGCAAACTGAAGCTGTCAACAATCTCAATCTCTTCACCATCTATCATGATGTTGCCAATTGGCCCAGTCGTGAGAATCTTTGGTTTCTTGTTGTTGAGCTTCAATCTATAATAAAGGCTGGGGTCCTTGATCTTCTGCAGCAAACACTTCAGGTCCTCCTCAGTTTCAGCAAGCAGGGTTGTGTCATCTGCATAATGCAGATTGTTGATGAGTCTTTTTCCAATCCTGATGTCACATTTCTCCTCATAGAGCCAAACCTCCCAAATAGTCTGTCCTGCATACAGCCTTCCCAATTTTGAACAATGCAGTATTTTTTTGCTCTGTTCTGACGACTGCCTCCTGGTCCAAGTATAGGTTTTGCATAAGCACTTTCAAGTGTTCTAGGATTCACACTGATCTCAGAGTCAGCCACAGTTTGTTGTGATAAATACAGTCAAATGTCTTTGCATAATCAATGAAACACAGATATACATTCCTCTGGTACTCTCTGCTTTCAGCCAAGATCCACCTGATAGTAGCTATATTATCTTTAGTAACATGGCCTCTTCTAAACCCAGCCTGCCCTTCTGGCAATTCTCTGTTGATGTGTTGTTCAAGTCATCTTTGGATAATCATCATCAGAATCTTGCTTGCATGTGATATCAATGATACTGTTCGATAATTTCCGCACTCTGTCAGATCACCTTTCTTAGGAATGGGAACAAATACAGAACTCTTCTAGTCAGTTGGCCAGACCGTTGTCCTCCAGATTTCTTGGCAAAACTTGGTGATCACATCCAGGGTAGCATTTGTTTGTTAAAATATGTCAATTGGTATGAGATCAATTCCTGGGGCCTTACTTTTTGCCAATTCCTTCAGAGCAGCTTGAAATTCTTCCTTCATCATCACAGGCTCACATGTTGTTTCATGAAATTTTTGTGTCCACCCATTCCTTTTGGTACAGTGACTCTGTATACTCTTTCCATCTTCTTTTAATGCTTCCTGGATCATTAATAAAAAAATATCTTGCCCAAAGCATCCTTAAGCATTGAAACTTGAGGCTTGAATTTGTTCTTCAGTTCCTCTGTTTATGAAATGCTGAGTGAGTTCGGCATGAGTGAGGTTTGATATTCTGACTCTAGCTCTTTGCATATTTCATTGTAATATTTTACTTTGTCTTCCTGCACTGCCCTTTGGAATCTTCTGTTCAACTCCTTAATATCTTGATTTGTTTCCTTTGCTTTGGCTTCTCAGCACTCTAGTGCAATATTCAGAGTTTCTTCTGACATCCAGCTTGGTCTTTTCTTCATCCTCTGTCTTTGCAATGACCTTTTGCATTCTTTCTGGATGATATTCTTGATATCCTTCCACAGCTCATCTGGTCTTCACTCACTAGTGTTCAAGGCCTCATACCTGTTCCTGAGATTATTTTAAAATTTGACTCAAGGTCAAATTCTGGTTCCCATGGACTTGATTTAATTTCTCTCAGCTTCAGCTTGAACTTGCATATGAATAGTAGTGGTCTGTTCCACAATCAGCATCTGGCCTAGTTTTCACAGCTAATATTGAGCCTCTCCAATGATTCTTTCCTCAGATGTAATTGATCTGATTCTTACACATACCATCAGGTGAAATCCATGTGTATAGCCTGCATTTATATTTATTATAAAATTGGAATGAATAAGTAATTTATTTTTATGCAAAATTCTATCATTCTATCTCAAGCTTCACATTTATCTCAAAATTCATGTTTTCCAACTACTGATCCTTCTTCTCTGTTCCCAACTTTTGTATTCCAGTCACCTATTATTATTAATACATCTTGACAGCATATTCAATCAATCTTTACTGCAAAAGATGGTAAAAATCTTCTATTTCCTCCTCTTTGGCTCTAGTTGTTGGCCCATATATTTGAATGATGGTGGTATTCACTGGACTTCCTTGTATGTGTATGGATATTATCCTGTCACTCACAACATTGTATATCAAGACATATCTAGAGATGACTTTTTGTTTTAGAAACTTTTGTTGTTGTTATTGTTATGTGCCATCGAGTTGCTTGTGACTCATGGCAACCCTATGTACAACAGCCCTAAACCCTGCTCTATCCTGTGCCAATCTCACTGCCTCTGACACATCCATCCCAATTACCCCAGTCACTGAATCAATCCACCTCATAGAGGGTCTTCCCATCCTGTGCTGTCCCTCCACCATACCAAGCATGATGTCCCTCTCCAAGGACCTGTCCCTCCTTACAACATGTCCAAAGCATGTCAGACGAAGCCCCAGAATCCTTGACTCCAAGGAGTAGACTGGCTTAACCCTCTCTAGGATGATTCTGTTTGTTTTCTCGGCAGGCCACGGTACATTCAATAGTCTTCTCCAGCACCACAGATCAAAGTCATCAATTCTCCTTCTATCCTCCCTAGTCATTGTCCAACTCTGATGCATAACAAGTGATCGCAAAGACCATGGCCTGTACCAGATGCACTTTTCTCTTGAGTACTTTAGAGAGGTCCCTAGCAGCACTTTCCCATCGCAATACTTTTTTTTATTTCCTGGCTGCTGGTACCAAGAGTGTTGACCGTGGAGCTGAGCAAACTGTTTTGTACGTGTGTGCTGTCAATTCAGATCCGACTGGTACAGGAGGAGATAGACCCTTCTTCTCCAGCAGAGCATCTGGTGGATTCGTACTGCATGCTTCTGGGATTGCAGTGCAGCTTCTTGCCATTAGGCCACCAGATCTCTCCTAGAAATTACTTTTTTAACTATGAAAGCAACCCAATTTTTGCTCACCTTTTTATCTCCAGCATAGTAGAATATATGATCATCTGACTCAAAATGTCCCATGCCAGCCCATCTCATTTTGCCAATACTTAGTATGTCAATATTTATGCATTCTGTTTCTTTCTTAGCAGTATCCAATTTTCCTACATTCATGGCTCTTACATTCCATGTTCTAATCACTAGTGTCTGTTTACAGCAGTTTTTCCTCTCACGTGTTTCCATACTTGAGGGCTCAGCCTCAGTTGCCATATCTCTAGTCTATGTGTGCTCTCTTGTTCATACTGTTTTCAAAGGCCTGCTATTTCAGAAGAGGATGGCCAATCCTCCTTCTAACTGGGACACTAAAGCTCCCTTAATCACTGTGTAAAGCTGTTACATTGCTCTGGTTGTGTAATCATTTAACTATTTCCTCCATACTGCCAATTTAGACTAGTTGTTGGGAGTTTATTTGTATTGTACCAAAAAAAGTGTTGAAATCCTAATCCCAGTACCCATGAATATAACATTGTTTGAAAACAGAATTTCTTTTGTTGTATTAATGAGGTCATGCAGGAATGAAGTAGGCCTAATTCTAATCCCTGTGAGGGACATTTTATAAAATAAATTTCAAACTTGGGGAGAAACACACAGGGAAAGACGTCATCATGAGCACTTTCTGCTGTTAAGGAGGGCTTGTAACTTCATGCTAGTCAGCGTCCTGATGTGAAGCGAAGAACCCTTTCAGCAAAAGAGCCAGAAGTTTTGGATTTTGAATCTAAGTTATTTTTTCCCCTTATGTTTTTTAAAAAGTAAGGCCAGTGAAATAGAATTCCAGGAAGACAGTGCTTTTATTCTTCAAATAGTCTTTGGAGATGAGCAATCTGATGATGCATTATATAGAGAGAAATATTTCCCATTTTATTTCTCCGTTCTTGAAACAATCTCAGCTCCTCCTTGAGAGAAGGATGGGCAATCTCGTTTTGTGTGATTTACAGTCTCTTAGAATGCACTGGATGGTAAACTAAGGAGTTGGTTATGACTTGATGCTACCCAATAACAACAATATAAGATTCTTGAGGCAAGAATTCCATTTCTCACAATGGTAATGATTTTCATATAACCAAAAGAAACAGAAAATGAAGGGATTGTAGAAATGAGAAATCAGAAGAATGTGAGAAAGAGTGCAGTTGAACCTAAGATATCTTTTTTGCTCTTGAGCAAGAAGACATTGATTTTACCTTCAGCAATTACAGAAAAGTTCAAGTAAGAAACTCTTTAAGAGTTAGTTGACCAAAAAGTGAGTAAAAACGGACACAACTAACATGTTAAAAAAATCATGTTAGAATAATCTCTATAAAGTTAAGTTTGGACAACTTTGATTTATTTAAATGAATAAAAACAAAATGTTAATTTATGGACATAATTCGGTGGGCTAATTAGTCATGCAATACAGCATTGCCCTCGACAGTATTTTCATCAGCAGAATTAATCACAGCAGTGCAGATGTAGTGGGGACAATCCAAGGTTAAAACAAATGATACAAAATAATGAACTAAAGCACAAGATGATAACCTGGAGAAAGTCATGATTTATTATTCTGCCAGAGTCTTCTGTGAATTGTGCAGCCTCTTTATGCAAGCCCCATCTCTCTTTTAACCAGATATCTCTGATTGTGGTGATCTTGTACTTTGCATTAATTTTATCTGCCTTTGAAGGTAATGTAACTGTGATAAGAGCCAATTAGTTTTGCACCATAGCGGAGCACAATGAAATGTGACTTAAGAAAACAAAGATAAAATTAACTGTGTAAAAGAGACTACAAGGCAATCTCATCTCTGCTGTTCTCTGAGAGGGCTAGAGAGCCATACGTTCAGCATCATAAAGCGAAGGGCAGCTATAAAGGATACGCAGGCTGATTCAAAGGCATGCTGAAATGGAAACATTTCTTCTGTTGTAGCTTTAGCCAGTAATTTAATGCAAACTTTTTTTGAGGCTTAAGATCTATAGCTAAAGATTATGTAATAGATAAATGTCAGGATATCACAACAGGAATCAACTTCCTTTAAACTTTTGTGTTTGGAAGTTTAGTTTTGAAAAAAGTGAATAAAACTGTCTCTGGCTTTGTTATGGCATCATTGTTCCTATCTCTTCAGTTGGGAACTCTGATGGTGGAGTCTATGGGGAGTTGCACTGTTTACTCCAAAGACCTCACTTCTCAATCTATCAGTGCCTCCTAGGCTCTCTCCTACTGTGTATTATACAGCCTCAGAAACCTGATTGAAGGTGATTTATTAGTGACTCTGCAGTAATTAGTTGAGATTGCTTTAGTTCACCAACAAATATTTCTGTTTTCTGATTGGGGAGGAGTAGCAAAAAAAAATATTTTAGGAGTCGTCATTCTGGATGATTCTTACATTTTTAAACTTATATTCTGGCATGAATTGGTTGCAGTCAGTGGAGCTCTGGTGGCCTAGAGGGTCAAAGGTTGTACTACAGGTAGTTCCAATCCACCAGCTACTCTTGGGGAAAGATGAGCAATCTCCTCCCACGTGCTTTACAGTCTCTGACTCAACTGCAATGAGCTTTGAGTTAGTGGTCAAATAAAACAGCCTTAAGGGAACAGTGTTTATCAAATTGTGCAATGGTTCTAATCCTTCAGTTGCTCTGAGGAAGAGAAATGGGCAGTCTCCTCTGTTTACGGACTTACAGCTTTGGAAAGTCCATGGAGGCTGGCTATAAGTAGTTCGAAATCTCATTCATTCATAACAAAGATTTTATCAGGAAAAAAACATTTCAACCTTAATAAAGGATATGTTTTAAGGCTTAGATAATTCATAATGAAAGCTTAAAAAAAGTAAAAAAGAAAGAGTGCCACCAAAAGGTGGAAACAAGGATAACTTTACAGATTATCACATTTAGCTTCATTTAAAAATATGGCAAAGTACTACTGAAAGGCAACAACAGTCTTGAAAATCTGTACAACATATTTCACAAAATATAAAAGTTTTAGTGTATAATACTCAACAACTCAACTCACTTGCTATCAAGTTGGTTCCGGCTCATTTTGACTTCAAGACTGTAAGTCTTCAGTGAAGAGACTGTTCAGGCTCCTCCCTCCGAACTTCTGATGCGTTTCAACCTATGAAGATGTCTTGCCCTTTGGTTCACAGTGCAGCTTTCTATGGACTCCAAAGTCTCTAGGATATAAAAAGAAATTTAAAAAATTTAATGACCTCAGAGAAGAGAACAAAGAACAGCTATTAATAAGTCCCATAATGAGGGCAAAAAGGACAAAATAAATTGGAGTGTGGAGGATAAAATTCCACTTCTCAGGCAATGCATAAAATAACATTAAAACATAATAAATTGGGGGGGGAAATGATAATTTAATATCTGAAAATGGGAAAAGACATCCATATATTAATTGTCAGAGTACAAATAGGAAAATTCTTTTTGAGGGAAAAGTCAGTGTGTTCATACTTTTCAATCCTGTCATTCTGCTAGTAATAATTTGCCCTAAGTAAGTATCCAGATTTGTGTCCACAGATTTTGTTGAAAAGATGTTCTTCAACAACTCTTGGTGATGTGGAGTGATTGGAATTCTCATGAACAACTAGTGAAAATGTACAGTGGTACAACTTCAAGAGGAAGCAGTGGTGTGCTTCCTCAAAAAGTTAAAAGTAGAAATACCATTTGATCCAGCTCTGCCATTACTGGATATTTACCCTAAAGAAATCAGAACTGCAACACAAACAGATATAAACACACCCATTTTTTTTTAAAATATTACTTACAATATCAAAGAGTAATTATTGCTCATCAGTAATTGATAGACTGTGGTATTCCCACACAGTGAAGTATTATGCAACATTGAAAAATGATGAAGAACTTATGAAACACTACACAACTTTGATGAGCCTAGAGAACATTGTTGTTGTTGTTGTGTTCCATTGAGTCAGAACTGACTTATAGCTAGTCTACAGAGGGTATTCAGAGGCAGTAAATCACATAGGAGGAAATTGCTAATCCTTCTGTGACACAGCAGCCAGTGGTTTCAAACCATGTACCTCTGGGATTGTAGCACAGCTTCTTAAATCTAGGCCACCAGAGCTCCCCTATGACATGATAGTGAGTGAAATAACTTAGTCACAAAAGTTACAGACAAACACTGTATAAGACCACTGTTATAAAAACAGAATGGTGATGGGTAGGGGCTGGCAGGGAGAGCAGGAAAAGAATGGATAGATAGTGAACACTATATTGGAATAAGTGAAGGGAAGATCAATGTGAAATGAATGGAAGATCAGACATTGTGTGTGTGTTATAATGAATCTGGAACAGGACATGCATAAATGATTAAATTGGGGGCAGGGAGACTAAGGAAAGGTCTACACACACATAAAAACAATCATGGAAAGTTGACAAGGAAAAATGGGCAAGGATATGGAACAGAGATTGCATGATGTTTGGGTAAAGTGAAAATAGAGGAAGGGTACAGTGAGAATTTGATAAGATGGCATTGTTCAACTGTAATGAATGTTCTATAACAAAATGTACATGAGTGTTTGAATTAAAACTATTGAACAAAAATGTTCTTGGTATATAAGTCTCTCTCATAGTCATCAAATTAGAATTGACTAATAGCTATGGTCTCTTCATAGCTGACATCCAAGCAGATATATGCACAGCCATGTTTATTGCAGCTTTGTTCACAATAGCAAGGAGTTGGAAACAACCTAAGTGCCCATCAACAAACGAATGGCTAGAGAAGCTGTGGTATATTCGCACAATGGAATACTATGCTGCATTAAAAAACAAGGAACTCATGCAATATTATTCAAAATGGTTGACTCTGGAGAACATTATGCTGAGTGAAATATCCCAGTCACAAAAGGACAAATATTGCATGATGCCACTGTTGTAGAAGGGGACTGTCCTTGGGGTTGGGGAGAGACTGAGTAAGATGGGTTCAATAATGTATACTGCTCTGAAACAGAGGAGGGAGAAAACTGTTTAAAAGAGATATATAACTAGGTATTTCTGTCATCACAGGAGACTAGAGCGAGGGCTACATGGTGGAGGGGACCTGGGGGAGGGTTTGTAAAACAATGAAAGAATCTTTTCTTTTACTTTTCCATAATTTTTGACTCATGTACTTATAACTTGTTAGTCAAATTTGTGTCTTCTAGGTTGCAACACCCCCATGATACATCTTCAAGGATATGAACATGTATGGCCAAGCACTATCAATAAGAGTGCATCTAAATTCCAAAATCAATCTCCATAATAGTCTATGTGTTTCCTACTGCCAAAGGGGCCCTTTAGAGTAGTGAGAGAAGATCTTCACCCTGAAACCCACAGCGTCCCTTTTCAGCAGGAAGTAGCTAAGAGAATACGCCATCCCCTTTTCCTTATGACTCAGGGTGAAGTCTCTCTCAGTGAGGAGTGATAGGGAATGGCAAAGGACACACTGACAAAGAAGATTAATCAGAACTGGCTTTGACAAGCACTGTGGCATTTGGACAAGAACAAACTGGGAGGAGGGTAGAGAGAATAGTGCAACAATGAATGAATGGAAACCCAAAATCTCTGTAAATGTTTATGAAAATTAATAAAATATAATTATAGAAAAAAGAAAAAAAAGAATTGACTAATAGCTGATCCTCTTTTGGGTTCTCAAGGCTGTTAGTCATGTTGTTGTTGCTGTTATGTGCCGTCGAGTCGCTTGCGACTCATAGTGACCCTATGTACAACAGCCCTAAACTCTGCTCTGTCCTGTGCCAACTGCGCTGTCTCCGACACACCCATCCCGATTACCCCAGTCACTAAATCAATCCACCTCATAGAGGAGGATATTGTCCATTTTCCTCTTGCTAACCCACTGATGGAGTCAAACAGCCAGAGAAATGCATCCTTTGGTTTAACAACACGGCTTTCCATAACAAGGCTGCCAACGCTCGCTAGACAGAAATAGCAAGAAACTAACATGAATCCTAAAATGCATAGCAAGTAGCAATGCTACGAAAAAATCCTTATTAAATAAATTATAGGTAATTCATTCAACTACACTCTGCAACTCTTGCTTTCTGGACTTACTGGCACTTGGAATTATTTGAATATTTTAAAAAATTCTAAAGTTTAAGTTACACTCAATACCAATTAAATCACAATTTTCAATGATATGATTCTTGAGTTCTCCATACACAATTTGCAATGCTATTTTAAAAATATCACATTTAAATATTGTCATAAAATGATGGTTAGCAATATATAGTTTTTGTTAAAAGAATCATGGTGGAAAATAATATTCAAGACAGGTTAGTATTCCTTAGAAATTTTGTTCTATCTGCAACCATTACTGAAGGAGTGGATAGTACTAAGGTTGGAGTTAACATGTCTATAATCTTGAATCAGTAAGGAGTATCTTGTGGTATTCACAATAAGTGAAGAGATAGAAGCAACTCAAGTGTACATCAATAAAGAATGGATAGAAAAAAATTATATATTCACACAATGGAATATTACACAGAACTGAAAAAAACAATGAACTCATAAAACATTACACAACATGGGTGACCCTGGAGGACATTACACTGAGTAAAATATCCCAGTCATAATAGGACAAATATTGCATAACACTACTGTTATAAAACAGTACTGATATGGAAGGTTGGGGGCAAACTAGGAAAAATGTGGATAGATAATGAACAGTACATTGGAACAGATGAGGAAAAGAACTGTTTAAAAGGAATGTGTGATTAAGCCATTGTATGTATGACAACAGTTCAGAATAAAAGGTACCTTTCAAAGTGAACTTGGAAAGGGGGAAAAGAAGAGGTGGGAGGAAGTTGTGCAACAATGAATGAATATTTAAAAATAAAAGAACGAACGTAAACTGAGGGCAAGGGAGAGGAAAGAAAGATGACATGCGACAACGAATGAATGAAAATCTAACTTTTCTGTATCCTTTTGTTAAAATCACAATTTTAAAAAAAGGTGCATTTGATTGATGGACAGTCATTCTAGAAGCTGATCAGAAGAGCAAGGGAACTTGATTCTAAAATATCTGGCCAAGCAGAAATAAGTTAATCAATCAGAGTCTTACTCCAAGGAAACTGGAATTGTGATGTATTGAAGAATTGTCGTTAGGTGCTAATGATCACTTGTAGCCACTCTCTGAACAATAGACGAGAATTTTGCCCTATCCTTCACCACTCCAATGATCTCTGTCAATGTCAAGCTCATTATTGTTGTCACTGTGTCAATCCATTTCACTGAGGGCCTTTATTCTCTGACTCTGTAACTTTCTCAGTATGATAGCTTTTTCTAAGTACTGGTCCCTTTTGAAAACATGTCTAAAATATGTGAAGTTTCACCATCCTTGTCTATAAAGAGCACCCTGATTGCACTTCCTGCGAGGAAGGCTTATGTGTTCTTTTGTCAGTCTGTGATATATTCAATCCTCTTAAGCAACACAATTCAATTACATCAATTATTTTGTTCTTCCTTAGTGATTGTCTAACTTTCTGATACAGAGGAAGCAATTGAAAAGGTCATGGCTTGCATAAAGAGCACCTTTGCATTTAAACTGACATCTTTGCTACTCAGCACTTTAAAGAGACCTTTGAGAGCAGATTTTCCCAATGCAACATGCCTTTTGATCTCTTAACTGCTGCTCCCATATGTATTAACGGTGGAGCCAAGTTAAAGAAAAGTCTTGATAACTTCAAAATTTTCTATATCTATTATGATGTTGCATAGTGGTCTACTGGTAAAGATTTTTGTTTTCTTAATTTTGACGTGTAATCCATATTGAAGGATGTTGTCTTTGATCTTCTTCAGGAATATATATGATCTTCTTCAGTATATATGTAAGTCATTGAGTCTTCGTCCAATTTAGGCACCACATTCTTCTTCACGTAATCCAGATTCTTTAAATATTTGCTCAGCACTGAGATTTAGGGAAGCTCTAGTGGTCTCATGGTAAGGCATTGCACTGCTACTATCCACAGCTAACCCAAAGACACAATATTTGAATTCACCAGCAATCTAGGTACTACATTCCTCTCCATATTGTGCAACTTCTTGAATTATTATTTGCTCAGGATACAGATTCAACAGATATGGAGAAAAGACACAAACCTGACACACAGCTTTTCTGACTTTCAACCATGTAATTATTTCCTTGTTCTGTCTAAATGACTGCTTCTGTGTATATGTATACGTTTCTTATGAGCACAGTTAAGAGTCTGGCATTCCCATTCTTTTTAATGTTATCCATAATTTGTTATAACCCATACAGTTAAATGCCTTTGCATAGCAAATAAAATAAAAATAATTCTTCTTCTATGTCTGAGGAAATACACAGTAAAAATGAAACAGAAAAATAGCCATGAAGTGCTTAGTGATAAAGGATTGTACTGTTAACACAGAGGTAAGCAGTTTGAATCCACCAGCTACTCCCCAGGAGAAGGATGGGCACTCTCCTCCTGTGTGATTTACCATCTCAAAAAACCCTTTGGAGGATAAGCTCTGGGTTGGACAACTCAATCGTACACAACAACTACTGTGATGGTTGAGTTTGTGTGTTAGTTTGGCTGCCTATGATTCTTTGATTTGATAGGTATGATCTATCTCTGTTTTCATGGACACTATAAAAGATCTAAGGAGCTCTAGTGGTAGTGCAAAGTGAGTTGTACTGCTAACCAAAAGGTCATGAGTTTCCAGAGGTTCAAATCAATGAGGCTTTCAGCAGAACACATATCTTCACCTCTCCTTAAGATTTACACCCTGGCTTTCTCAAAAAGTTGCAAATAGATATACCATATGACCCAGAAATTCCACTACTAGGAATTTACCGTAAAGAAACCATAACCACCAATCTAGCAGATATATGCATACCCATGTTTATTGTGGCTTTGTTCATAATAGCAAAGAGCTGGAAATAACCCAAGTTCCCATCAACAAATGAATGGATAGAGAAGCTGTGGTATATTCACACAATGGAATACTATGCTGCATTGAAAAACAAAGAACTCATGAAGTATTATGCAAAATGGATGACCCTGGAGGACATTATGCTGAGTGAGATATCTCAGTCACAAAAGAACAAATATTGCATAGGGCCACTGTTGTAAAATGGAACTGACATCAGGGTTGAGGGAAGACAGAGAAGGAGGGGAGGAATGATATATACTACATTGAAACAGATGAGTGAGAGAACTGTTTAGAAGGGATATGTGATTGGGTATTATTGTCATGACAGGAGTCCAGAATGAAGGCTGCACAGTGGAGTGGACTTGGGGGGAGGGATTGTATAACAATGAAAGAGTTTTACTTTTTAAGGAGAAAAGTTAATTGGGGTAGGGGGTGGGCAGGGAGAAAAATGCAACAATGCATCACTGGAAACTCTAAGTCTCTGTAAATTTTCATTAAAATTAATTAAAAGAATTATAAATTTAAAAAAAAAAATTTACAGCTTGGGAAACCCAATGGAGAATAACTGAATCAGATGAATCAGAACCAACTTGATGGCATTGAGAAGGAAAGAATGAGCAACTCAATGACCTTACTGAAGACATTGAAAAATATTCAAAATATATTGTTTAGTAAATGATGGTTACGTATTGTAATTAGGAAATATAGATGATGCTAAAATTTAGCAGTCATTAACGTATTATTAACATATCAAGTGTTAAAATATGCTAATAAAGATAAGATGTTGTTATGTGCCCTTAAGTCTGAACCAACTCATTGCTGAAACTGTAGTGGATTTCCAGAAGCTATAAATCACAAGGGAGGAGATTCTCCATGTTTCTCTTGTGGAACACCTAGTGGATTTGAACTTCCTGCCACTGGGCTGGCAGCCAAACTCCTTACTAGGCTACAAGAGCTCTGAGAAGTTATAGTAGTCATGTTAAATACTATGAAATTAATAATCGTTATCTCTGGGTAGTAGAATTAGGAATAACTTTTAGTTTTACTTTTATTTATCTTTTTACTCATTATTATAACTTAAGCATATTTTTTATACTCTGATCAAGACATTTTTAACCCTAGCATACACTAGGGATCTCTGGTGGCCTAATGGTAAGGAGTTCTGCTGCAATCCCAAAGGCACACATTTTGAATCCACCAGCTGCTCTGCAGAAGGATGAGCAATCTAATCCTGAGTGATTTACTGCCTCTGAACATCCACTGGAGGGTCAGAAATCAGTCAATTCTGACTTGAAGGCACACAACAACAACAATAACAACATATGTAAGGGAACTCTGTTTGGAAGCAGGAGTGGCATCCACTTCATAAATAACATGTCTCCAGAAACCCTATGAATTTCATGAACTTTGTTCATAAGGTTGCTATGAGTCATTCTCTACTCTAAGGCAATCAACAACAACAACAACCTTAAAGCCCTCTAGTGGCTAGGTAGACAGCGAATTGTGCTGCTAACCAAAAGGCCATTGCCAGATCCACCAGCCACTCCTTGGGAGAAAAATGAGCAAACTTCTGTGCAACTTACAGTCTCTGAAAACCAGTTGGAGAGTTAGCTATGAGTCCGTTCCAACTCCACGGTACACAGCAGCAATAACAAACTGCCAAAAGAACAACAGGGAGCTCTGGTGGCCTAGTTAGAAGAGAGTTTCTTTGATAACCCAAAGGCAGTTCCTCTCTGGAGGTTTGAATCCACCGGCTGTTCTTAGAGTGAAAGATGGGAAATCTCATGTATGATTTACAACCTCAAAAGCCTGCCCAAGTGTCAGTCATGTGTCAGTTCCAACTCAATGGCAGGGCAAGAAGCCTTTCAGCATGTTATCAGGAGAAGTCAACCCTGAAGAAAGATATGCTTGGAAAAGCATGTTGTTTTTGTTACATGTAGTCAAGTCGTCCACAACCCACAGTGACACCATGAAGTGATTGATCTAAACCCTGCCCTATCCTCACGTCTGCCACACATGAGCCAATTCCTGCAGTCACTATGCCAAACCATCCCACGCAGGTTCTTCCCATCCTTTGCTGATCGCTCCCCTCTTCTGAGCCTGATGGCCTTTTCC
Source organism: Elephantulus edwardii (assembly GCF_000299155.1). Lineage (NCBI taxonomy): Eukaryota > Metazoa > Chordata > Mammalia > Macroscelidea > Macroscelididae > Elephantulus > Elephantulus edwardii. The sequence goes on along the minus strand of NW_006399757.1, from coordinate 17,726,126 downwards.
AAGGACAAGTCCCTCCTAACATGCCTAAAATATGTGAAATGAAGCTTCACCATCCTTCCTTCCAAGGAGCACCTAGGCTGCACTCTTCCTGATACATTTTTGTTTGTTGTGTTAGTAATCCATGAAGTATTTGATACTTCTCTCCAGAACTACAACTCAAAGGCATCAGTCCTTCTGTCATCTTTATTCACTGTACAACTCTCAGATGAATAGTATATAACTGAAAATATCATGGTCTTGGTCTTTAAACTGCCATCCTTACTTTTCAGCACTTTGGAGAGGTCCCTGACAGCAGCCTGGCCCAGTGTAATATGTCTTTTGATTTCCTGACTGCTGGTATCAAGGTTGTTGAGTGTGGATCTAAGTTAAGTTGAAATAGTTGACAGTTTCCATCTTTCCTCCATCTATCATGATGTTGTCCCCTGACCCAAAGAATTTTTGTCTTCTTAATGTTGAGATGTAACCTGTAATGAAGGCTTTAGCCTTTGCTTTTCTGCAGCAAGCATTTCACTTACATTTCTCACTTACAACAGGTAAGGTTGTAGAGTCTTCAATAACATAGGTTGCTGACGAGTCTTCCTCTGATTCTGATGTCACGTTCTCCCTCATCAAGTACAGTTTTTCAAATTATTTGCTCAGCATAAAGGTTGAGCCTGTGTGGAGAAAGGATACAGACCTGATGCACACCTTTCTTGCTTTTAAGCCATACAATTCCTGACTCTAGTAATAGCCCCTTGGTGTAGTTAGGGGTTAGAAAAAGAGAGGTAGGCTCTCAAGGAGATGGATTAACAAAGGGGTCACAATGGTAAATTCAAACAGAGGGGTGATTGTGAGGTGACTCGGGATCAGCGCTGCTTTATTCTGTGGTACATGGGGTCACTATAAGTTGGAGCAGACTCCATAGCGCTTCACAACAACAATAACAGCAGTAGAAATAACATCACTAAAAATACCCTGCAGAAGTCTGTGAAAATGTCAATCTACAGAAAATGTATTCTATAAAAATACCTCCAACTTGGCCCTGAATTATAACTTACCTGAAGTGAAAAATATAGCAACTAAAGGACAGAAATAGTAGGCAACTTTCATCCTACATTAAATTTGAATTATTATTCTTTGAGGAGTTCTAAGGCTGTGCAGTATATATTAAATCTTGAACAAGTTGCAGGGCTTTGGAACTGAACAGTAATTGGTTTGTAAAACGGGCTTAAGCATTTCCATCTGCACACATAAAATTTTGATTAATTTTCTTTCTAGCAATGTGGCGAGGCAGGCATAGCAATGTATTTTGACATTGAGCTCTTATCCACATTTAGAGGACTGAAAGGTCATTACACTTTCATTCTCTGTGAAGACAGTTCTTGATAATAATAGACTCTACAAAAATAGTACCAGGTGATACTTGGCTAGCAGTCAAATGGAGCTCTGCTTTGTCTATAATTACGATTTTCAAAGAATTCAATTCCACAAACATTTGGCTGAATACATTGGCTGCTCTAATTCCACCTTGTGTGTTTTGGAAATATCCCGGCCAGATTATAACCTGATAACCCTATGTTAATATACCATTCTATCCTCCTCTTGAATATTTACGTAATTTTTTTCCTTTCATTTAAAATTTAGGGGGGGAAATTCCAGAAAGCATAAAAAAAGAGCATTCTGATAAGCAGAGGAGCTGGTTCAGTGGGTTAATGAAATTGAATACTGAATGTCAAGTGAGATATTAAAGCAAGATCATTATGATTAGAGTCTATACTTAGTTAAATGATAAAGGTGATACATAATTTTATGGTAGAAACTGAACACTTTTAGGAAGAGAATACTAAAGTTCTATAAGTAGAGCTTTGGTTTGGAATAGAAACCACTTAGACTGAATCTTGATGAACATTTCTAATGCACTTCAAAGTTAGAATTTATGGGAAATAGAAATTATATGTCAAATGTTGACCTGCTCACTAATCAGACCTTTCTGCAATATAGTATTAATTTGTCCAAGATGTTATTGAATATTATTTATTATAAGATAATTTTAAAGCATATTTTTAAGCTAGATTTTGTTATCTGTGCCTCTCTATCATATTTTCATCCTGTAACTGCTCAGACAGGCCAACCAAAAGAGAAAACAAAGAACATTCTAAGTTTATTTAGAGATTATTAATGGCTATCCTAATTGGGAGCTCTCATGGCTTACTCCATAGAGAGCTGTACTGCTAGGCGAAAGGTCACGCCTTTCCAGCAGTTCAAATCCACCAGATGCTTTGTGGGAAAAAGAGGGACAATCTCTCTTGTGTTATTTACAGCTTCCAAAAACCTAACGGAGGCTCAGCCACTAGTCAATTTCAACTGTACAGCCATGGCTTTGACCTTTGATTTTTTAACTCATAATCCCAGGTTCAATATTTCATTCATGTGAGTTGAAGTCTACTTGACAGCACCTAAAAAGAACGTCATATTTGTGTAGTTACTTCCAGTAAGGTGGAAAGAACAGTGGACTTGAACACCAGAATTTCATCCCCAACCCAATATTCTGTGTTTGATATTTGATTAAAAAAAGAAGAATACACAACAAAGTTCTTCAGTAAATGTTCTGTTATTGAATACTAGTGCACTAACCTATTGACAAATATGTATTGGAAAAATTGGCAAAGTGGCTAAATCTCTGTTGTAATACTGTGGTAGTTTGATATGTGAAAACAATATTCTTCTGCTAGCAAAATCCATTAGCTAGTATCTGAGATACAAGTATATTAGATTCTAAGACAAAATTAGTTTGATAATGTCAGCGTACTTATCTTTTTTTGTACACTTACTTAATGGGTGTCCTTAATAATTCTGCCAATGTCAATGCTGTTTAGTTTAAATTTTTAAATGTCCTTGTCTTCAGATAGCACATTTTGTCTAGTATCACATGAAATAAGAACTTAAGCTTTAAACAAATGGTGTTGGATTTGGCTCAAAGTCCAAAAGTAAATAGTGAGGGGAAAAATGATGTCACAAATGGATTTACTTTGAGAAACTATCAAAATTATTGAAGACTTGCTACAAGAGGAAATGTATTCATAAAGAGTTCCTATAAACTGAGAATTAACTTCAAATCCATTAATGAAAATTGAGTGGCACTCATTAACATTTGAGGAAAGTTTTAAATAATCATTTCAGTGCCACTGTAATCTTTGTTTCCCTAGGCAGTGACAATTTTAGAAGCAATCAAAGCTTAGGCAATTAGAAATTGAGTCCAGTTCCTATGAAGAATTTTCCGAGAATCCTCAAATGTTCTATATATATATAAAATGATGCCCAACAATTGTCCAATGCAATGCTGCTCTGGAAACTTCTGTGGACCTGTTTAGAAGGAAATTTAGATAGGATTTTTTTAAAAAAAAAATAAGTGATATTCCTAAACTAGCTTCACCTGTTAAAAAATTCAAGTCAGAATTGATTCATAGCTGACCCATTTCTGAGGCTGTAAATTGCACAGGAGGAAATGGACCATCTTTTTTCCAGCAGATTCTAATCAAAAGACAGTTGTAGTCTTTAGCAAGCAATTCCTTATAGATTATACCACCAGATTTCCCAATCTGTTCTTGAGGACTCTTAACTTGTTGTTGTTGTGCACTGTTGAGTTGGAACCAACTTACAGCTGACTCCGCAATGGCTTTTCAGAGGTAGTTAATGACACAGGAAGAGATTACCCAAACTTCTCTTGCAGAGGTGGATAGGAAGCAAGTGTCTTTGGAACTGCAGTACAGTTTCTTACCACCAGAGTTCCCTAATTTAAAAGAGAGAGAGGGGAGACCGGGGCAAAAAAGCAGCCCTAGTTCGGAACATGTTAAACTGCTCATGGAAAGGTTGACTATTCGAATTCACTAGTCCCTCTACAGCAGGAAAATGTGCAGTCTCCTGCTGTAAAGATTTACAGCCTTGAAACCACAATGGAGGGTCTCTATAAGTCAGAACAAACTCCATAGCAGCAAGTCTTTTGGTGATAGTTTTTGTTATATGCCCTGAGTCGACTATAACTCATGGCAACCCTATGAACAATAGCTTTGAACCTTATCCTATTCTGATTCAACCTCACCATCTCTGACACACCTGACCCCATTGTCACACTTACTGTATCAATCCATCTCAGAGGTTGGATCCCAGAGAGGAGGGTCATCTTCTCCTGTGCAGACCTTCTACACTTCCAAGTATGGTGTCTTTCTCAAGGACTGGTCCCCCCTGGCAACATGCTCAAACTATGTAAAACAGAGCTTTATAATCTTTGCCTCCATGGAGCAATCTGGTTTCTTTCATCCTCTCCAGGACAGACCTGTTTATTCTCTTGGCAGTCCATGGAAAGTTCAACACTCTTCTATAAAGTATTTTAGCACTATAAATCAAAGACATCGGTGTTATTTTTTTGGTGTCTCCCCCCGCCCCCAATCCTTAGTCATTTTCCACCTCTAAGATGCCTAGAAAACAATTGAAAAGGTCGTGGCCTGGTTTAGGCACACCTTAATCTCTAGATTGACACTGTTGCTCTTTAGCACCCTGGAGAGGTCCCTGACAGCAAGTTTTCCCAATGCAGCTCGTCTTTTGATTTAATGACTGCCCGTGCCAAAGATATTAATTGTGATCTGAGCAAGATGATGTAGTTAATAACCTCAATCTTTTCTCCATCTATCATGATACTGCTTATTGGCCTGGTGGTGAGAATCTTTTTTTTTCTTGATGTTGATTTGCAATGCACAGTGAAGGCTGCAATCCTGCTGTAAACTCTTCAAGTCCTCCTCTGTTTGACAAGAAAGGTTGTATCATCTTCATAATGCAGGTTATTGATGAGTCTTCCTTCAATCCTGATGTCACATTCGTCTTCTTGAAGTTAAGCTTTTGGAACAATCTGTTCAGCATATAGATTGAAAAAGTATGGAGGAAGGATATATCACTGATACACTCTTTTCTTGATTTTGAACCATGTAGTGTTACTTGTTCTGTTTAGACAACTTCCTGATCTAGGGATAGATTTTGAATGTTTGGGGGTTCCCTTTCTTCTCAATGTTAGCCACAATGTGTTATAATCCACGGAGTCAAATGTCTTTGCATAGCTGAAAAAAATACAAATAGACATTCTTCTGATATTCTGTATTTTCAGCAAAGATCCATTTAACATCAGCAGTGATATCCCTAGTGTCATGACCTCTTCTAAATCCAGCTTGTATTTCTGGCATTTCTCTGTCAATGTACTGTTCTAGTCATTTTTGGATCATCTTCAGCAGGATTTTGTTTACATGTGATGTTAGTGATATTATTTGATAATTTCCATATACTATTGAATAGCCTTTTTTAGGAATGATAATAAATATGAATTTTGGTAGGTCCTTTATAAAAATTACAGACAAATACAGGAAAGAGGAGATTAGCAATATTTCCTGCTGTAAAAGTTCTTACTCAGTTTCCCCTATCTGGTACATTAAGAAGTAAAATTCAGTGTGATTCACCATCACCATGGAAATATCTCCCCTTCAGTGAAATAATGAAATGGTAATGAAAACAGCTGCCATGTAATGAACCCAAGCACAATCAGAGGGTAGTTACTCATTCCAAAAAGTGAATGACAGGAGGGTATTTTAAATTAGGGCTGGATGGGCAAAAAACAAACAAACAAGAAAAAAAACCAAAACAGCCCAGCAGTGAGTGTTGTGGGAAGAAGTTGATAGAACCATACCATTCTAATACTGAAATTTAGAGTTTAATCATTAAAGTTTAGTACTGAATTTATGACACCTCTATGACAAAGATAATTTCATCAAAAATTGAGCTTGAGAATTTAGGATCTACTGTCAGAAACCTCTCCAAAGTGTTAAAGAGCAATGATATCCATTTTTAAAGACTAAGGTGTACCTGATCTAAACCATGATCTTTTCAATCATTTTTATGCATCTAAAAACTGTACAATGAATAAGGATGACAGAATAATCAATGCCTTTGAGTTACAGTGTTGGAAAAGAATGCCGAATGCCTCATGGACTGCCAAAGGAACAAACAAATATATCTTGGGAAAGGTATAACCAGGATTCTCCTTAGAAGCAAAAGTAGTGAAAACTTCTCATATACTTTGAGCATGTTGACAGGGGCCAGTCCTTGGGAAATGACATCATGCTTGGAAAGTGGAAAGTCAGCAAAGAAGAAGAAGACCCTCAATGTGATGAACTGATGCAGTGACTGTAACAATGGGCTTCAGCCTATCGGAGATGATGAGGCTATCACGGGATAGGGCAGGGCTCAGAACCATTGTTCATAGGGTCTCTGTGAGTTGTAGTCTAGCCCTTAAGAACAACAACAGTTTTATTGCTAACAAAAAAGCTTCACCTCTCTACCAATTCAAACCCACAGGAAAAGGATAGATAATCTCCTCTAGTATCATTTTATAACCTTGAAAACCCAGTGGAAGATCAGCTATGAATTAGTTCCCACTCAATAGCAAAAAGAGAGAGAGATTCTATTGACTTGTAAAGAACACATGGAGATGGCGCTAAGTGCTGAATTGTTGTAGTTGTGTACCATAGAGTCAGAACTGACCAGTAGCTGCTGACCCTCCAATGGATTTTGAGAGGCAGTTAATCTCACAGGAGGAGATTGCTCATCCTTCTCCTGCAGAGCAGCTGGTGGCCTCGAACTAGGTGCCTTTGGGATAGCATAGCTTCTCATCACTAAGCCACCAGAGCTAAATATTCCTCCCAAAATAAGCATTATAAATCCTAATCTCTATGCCTGTGATTATAATTCCATTTGAGAATAAGTCTTCTTTCTTATGCTAATGAGATAGGATTAACATAGCGGATATTTTAAGCAAATCTATTTTGGGATCTAAAAGAGATTAAACAAGTAAGTGAAAGTAGCAGAAACGGTGTGGAGGGAGGGAGGGAGAAGAGGAGGCAACCAGTCACATGAACATTGCTTAGGAGCAAATGTTCAAAGAGACAAGGGCCTTCCCTCAGAGTTGTCAGAGAGAGAAAGTCCATCCCTAGAGCCAGCACCCTAAATTTGGAATTTCAACCTCCTGAACTGTTGGGAAATAAATTTGTTTGCTAAACCACTTCCTTTTGGTATTTTTGTCATAGTAGCACTAGATAACTAGACAAATGGAAACAACACTGGCATGTTAGGGAGGCAGTTACTTTGTTTTTTGGCTGAAAGTGTCAGTTACTACTTCTTTCCTTGAAAGAGACCTCAAGTGGGTAGAAATCACAAACTCTCCTTCAAAGGTGTGCTGGGCCCGCTGAGGTCAAGATTTTGAATCAAAATTGTTAAGACCAAGTAATGAACTTGATACATATAGCAAAGGGAGGCAAAATGGGAAATCATGCCTTGTGGAGACTAATAGTACTAGGCTAAATGGAAAAAGTTGTATTCTTCTTAATGCAATCAAGAATATAACCCAGAAACGACAATGTAACAGCGTGGATATTGTTTGTTTATTTCTTCAGCAACAGATCTGAAAATCTTCCTATGGGAAGAGCTACTTTTGTTGTATGAATACTTTTCAGTCTTTGGGGGACTCGGTCTTCCAGTCTGTGATGTAGATCACTAGAAGTGGCTAGAATTTCATAGGTCTTGTCCTAGATTCTATTTAGAAGCAGAGTAAAATTAGCCCCACAGAAAATATTAAAAAGATTGTGGGAGGCAGATTTTTTTTATTACTCTACTACATAAGCTGTGCTTATTTGCTATGCAGTTTTCGTTGGCATAAAGGAAAGGATGCTATGACAGAGGAGAGAAAGGCATGAAGGAGTAAATAAGGGAATAAAACAAGAGCAATTGGGTTTTGTAAACTTTGTGAAAATGGGAATCTTTTTAATCTCTACCATGCTTTCACACATTTATTCACTAACTTAATAACATTTTAATAATTCCCATTAATGTAAGATTTATGCTTAACATCATGCCAGAAGGTAAGTTGGAAATTTAGAGTAAGTAAATGAGACAACTCCTCTTTCCTCAAGGATCTCACAATTTTAAGGGTGAGATGATGAGAGGTGTAGGCTAGTCTTTTCTAGAACTCAACTGTGAAAATAAAATATGAAGATAAAGGGAGTGGCCATGTTAATATTTTTTTTAAGATCAGTAAAGTTTTGTACTTATAGTCTGTGAGCAAAAAGCCAATGAAGTGAGGTTGTAATTACAGAAGCGAGACAAGAAATCATATTACAAGATCTGTAAGAAGAAAGGAGACTGAGATAAATATTTTTTTCCCTTCTGGCATGGGTGTATGTGGCAAGAGAAGGAGTTGTTTTGTGATCTCTACTCCTACATTAGTGTAGAAAACAAGATTTCTACTGAAAAGGATGAACAGACAGAATTTTAAAATCTTCCTGCTAGAAGAGCTACTTCTGCTAGTTGAATGCTTTTGATCAGCATCTGGGGACTGAGCCTTTAGGTCTGTGATGTTGCTGGTCACTAAAGGCAGCCAGAAGATCATAGATCTTGTCCTAGATTCTATTTAGAGGTAAGGTCAAATTGAGTCTAAACAGGATAGTGCAAGTTCGATTGTATAAGATTAAGCAATTGGCCACTCACTAATGGAAAAGTGAGCAGCTTGAATCCAGCCAACCATTGTTAGAAGAAAGATGTGTCAGTCTACTGTAAAGGTTTATAGCCTTGAAAACCTCAGAGGGAAGTTTTAGTCTGTCTCTTGCAGTGTCAGAATCCCACACAAGAGCAATATTTTGGATGTCTTTGTCGTTTGGGTTTTAGTTAGGTTGTTTTGATTGAGAAGTATGCAGATTCTCCTCGCAGCTAAATGTATTCTGCAATTTGAACTTTCTTATTAGGTTCATTCAAGTCAACTACCACCCAAAGTGACCCTCTGACCAACAGATCTGAAAGATCCTTATTATACACCCTCCTCAAGATCTCTAACATACTCGAGCCAATTGTTTCAGTCATTGTGTCAAGTCATCTTATTGCGTGTCTTCCTCTTTATTTGACTCTTTACCTTTCTCCCCATTATGTCTTTTTCCAAGGACTGGCCCATCTGATAACATGCCCAACACCATTCTTGTGTTTAAGGATTTGCAGTTTCCTGGTTACATTTCCTCCAAGATAGACTTGTTTGTTGTTTTTGTAATGGATGGAATATTCAGTATTCTTCTCTAACACTACAATTCAAAGGCACCTGTAACACTTTTGATGGTGTTGTTGTTATGTGCCATTAAGTCAAATGTGATTCATAGCAACCCTATGAACAAGAGTCTGAACCTCGTCCTGAGGCTCCTCTGACCAAAAAATAAAAGAGTATGTCAGAAGAAGTTTCACCATCCTTGCTTCCAAGGAGCACCTTGGTTGCAATTTCTCCAAGATAGACTTGTTCTTTTGGCTGTACATGAGATACTCGGAACCATTCTCCAACAGCACAGAGCCATCCTCACTATTTCTGATATATTTGAGTCCGTTGTTGCAGTCACTGTCAGTCCATCTTATTGAAGACCATTTTCTCCTACCTGTGATCTCTCCTTTCCCAGCACATGTCCTCCTAGAATTGACCCCTCCAACAACATGTCAAAAGTATACCATATGGTAGCAATGGGCTTGTGAGGGATGTGAGGCTGTCACAGGACAGGGCGTTCAGATCTTTTGTTTGCAGAGTTGCTATGAGTTGTAGGTGACTTGATGGCACCTAATAATAATAACATAATAGTCTAGGTTTAAGTTTTCTTTTCCAGTTTATGAGGATGGATCAGGCAGTCTTTTGTTCCATTATAAATAGATTTCCTACTAATCAGCTGGCTCAATAGCACCTAACAAGAAGTTTCCATGAACCTATTAAAAATTTGGTTAAGTTTGTGACAAAATCTCTAATACCAATACATAATTTGACTTGTCACCTTTTATTCTAGCTAGTGAGTATTAACTGGTAAGATATTTATTTTATTATGGGCATATGATGAAAATTAGATTAATTTCATTTCTTCTATAGAGTGGCTGGTGGATATGTTTATATTACTATTAAACTTCCTTAATAAGAGTCTCAATTATTGTAAAGAATTGTTTCTATATTTGTTAATTTAAAATCTGACACCAAAAAAAGAGTATGTCAGATGAAGTTTCACCATCCTTGCTTTCAAGGAGCACCTTGGTTGCAATTTCTTCAAGATAAACTTGTTCTTTTGGCTGTACATGAGATACTCAGAACCATTCTCCAACAGCACAGTTAAAAGGCATTGATTTTTCTGTCATCCTTAGTCAATGTCCAACTTTCTGATGCACAGGAAGTAATTGCAAGGACCATAGCTTGGATCAGGCCCATCTTTGTCTTTAAATTGACATCATCACTCTTTGAGCACTTCGGAGAGGCCCTTGACAGCAGATTTCCACAATGCAATAGGTCTTTTGATTTTTCTGAGTGCTGAGTTTTCAACTTTATTGATCTAAGTAAGATGAAGTTGTTGAAAAGTACAACTTTTTTTTCATTTATCATGATATTGTCTCTTGGCTCAGAGGTAGTAAGAAATTTTGTTGTCTTGATGTTGAGATATAATCCATACTAAAGAATCTTCTACAGCAAGCATTGCAAGTCTTCTTTACATTTAACAAGCAAGGTTGTATCATCTGCGTAATGTAGGTTGTTAATGAATCTTTCTCCAATCTTGACACCACAGTATTCTTTATAAAGATCAGTTCCTCAAATTATTTTCTCAGCATACAGATTGAACAGGTATGGAGAAAGGATACAGCCATACTACATACCTTTCTTGATTTTAATCCATGCTGTGTTTCCTTGTTCTGTTTGGACAACCACCTCTTGGTCTAGGTATAGGTTTCACACGAGCATGATTAAGTGTTCTGAGATTCTAAGTCTTCTCAATATTAGCCATAATTTGTTTTTATGCACATAGTCAAATGCCATTACAGTCAATAAAGTATATATCTCTGTCTCTATTATCTATCTATCTATCTATCTATCTATCTATCTATCTATCATCTATCTATCTATCATCATCTATCTTCTGGCACTCTCTGCTTTCAGCCAAAATCTATCTGACATTAAGAATGATAACCTTGGTGCCACAGTCTCTTCCAAACTTAACTTGAAAGCCTCTTCTAAATCTAGCTTGAATTTCTGGCAGTTCTTTGTCAATGCACTGTCCTAGCCATTTTTTTTTTATGATATACAACAGGATTTTACTTGCATGTAATATTAATAATGATATTGTTCAATCATTTTCACATTCTATTGAATCATCTCTTTTGGGGAAAAGGGAACAAATACGGATCTCTTCTAGTCATTTTGTCAGATTTCTTGGATATCTAGGACTACACCTGGGCAGGGGGTGGGTTTGTAGGGTTTTTTTTTTTCTTTTTGAACAAATAAACTGGTATCTCATCAATTATTGGGGCCTTATTTTTTTTTTGCTAATGCCTTCAGTGCAAGTTGACCATTTTCCTTTATCACATAGGCTCTTGATCATATGCTACTTCCTGAAATGTTTCTGTGTCAGGCAATTCTTTTTGATATAGTGACTCTATGTAGTCCTTTTATTCTCTTTTGATGCTTCTTGGATCATTAAAATTTTTCCCCATGCATCTCTTCAGTATTTCAACTTGAGTCTTGAATTTATTAGTTCATTTATCAGTTCATTCAGCTATAGAAATGCAGAGAGAGTTCTTCCCTTCTTATTTTCCAACCCTAGCTCTGTACATTTCATTACAATACTTTGCCTTTTTGTCTCATGATAGCCTTCCAAATCTTCTGTTCAACTTTTACTTCTTCATTTCTTTCTTTTATTTGGACTCCTTGACAATCTAGTGCAATTATTAGAGTCTCTTCTGACACTCATTTTGGTCTTTTCTTTCTCTCTTGTGGCTATAATGACCTTTTGTTTTCTTTGTGGATGACATTCCTGATGTCATCCCACAGCTCATCTGGTCAATTTTGTGATTTGAAGCAAGTCAATTATCTTTAATCCTAAATCTCTTTACTTTGTATAATGAGACCTATAATACTATCTGTTATAGTGTAGTTATGGGGATAAAATGTGTTAATGTTAAACAAGTATAATAAAAACAAGTGTTCAATAAATGTGGTTATTGTTAGTTAGATGGCATCAAATAGACCCATTATGAACCTGTGTACAGCAGAAAACTGCCTAATCCTATGCCTTCCTTAAAACCTCTGTTGTGCTTAAGCCACTATATCAATTGTTCTTTTAAGAGAATTCCATTGTTTCACTGACTTAGACATTACCAAGCATTTTCCATCCCTGCCACCCCCAGGAACTAGCCCTTCCTGAAGTTGTGTTCAAACTATGTGAGACAATGTCTCATCACCCTTGTTTCTAAGCAGTATTCTGGCTCCATTTCTTCCAAGAAAAATTTGTTTGTTCTTTTTTTTAGGTCACAGTATATTCAATATTCTGCGCCAGTATCACAATTCACATACATATTAGCTATTATTTCTTTGAGTGCTAAAAATAAAAAGGGTTTTAAAACTACTTGGGGGAGAATTTATATCAACACTTGACATGTTTTAAAGGATTTTAATGCGGTATTAAAAGACCAACTCAGATTAGGTTGCCTATATTTTGAATGACTCCGTGTTGTGTAGTTAAGCAATATTTGCCAGCTGTGCTTTGCAGGCTTAATTTTATAGAAAAGAAAGAAAGTACAAATAATGTGATTAATACATTTGAAAATGTTCAGAGAAGAGAATTTGAAGAGTGTCAGTGAGAAACAGAATCCACATCTCATACCATACACAAAAATCAACTCAAGGTGGATCAGAGAACTGTTAATAAAGCCCCAAATCATAAAGTTAATATGAAGAGACAAACTGGGATCAAGCTTAGAAGGCTTAGTCTCTGGTATAAAGAGACTGTCAAACACAGCCAGAAATGCACAATCTGATCAACTTGATGAATGGGATCTTTTAAAGATTAAAGCTCTGTGCTAATCAAAACATTTTTCCAACAGGGTGAAAGAAAACCTACTGATTCGGAATAAACTTCGGCAATAACATCTCAGACCATGGTCTCAGAATAGAATAGTTTCATACAGATACTTCTGGACCTCCAGAAGAAAAGTACTGATAATCCAATTACAAAATGGACAAAAGACATGGAAAGACTTTTCACAGAGGAGAACATTCAGATGGCAAACAGACACGTGAAGAATTGTTCAAAATCACTGTCAATAAGAGAGATGCAAATCAAAACCACAATAAGATATCATCTTAACCCGGTAGCAGTGACAAAGTTTAGCAGGGCATCAAGTAAAAATGTTGGAGAGAATGGGGCAAGATAAGAACTCTTACACCTTGGTAGGATTGTAAGATGGTACAACCACTCTGGAAGGCAATTTGATGTTTCCTCAAAAACTAAACATAGAGATTCCATATGACCCAGCTACTCCTCTGCTTGGAATATACCCTGAGAGAATGAGAACTGAGGCACAAATCGAGACTTGTACACCAATGTTCATAGCAGCATTATTTACCATATCAAGAATATGGAAACAGCCTAAATGTCCAACCACAATGGAATGGATTGAGAAATTATGGCATATTCACAACATGGAATACTATACAGCACACAGGAGCAATGATTTTGTTAATTACTACCTAACTTGAAAGGGACTGGAGAGCATTATGCTGAGGGAACTAACTCAGTCTCATAAAGACAAATACTGTATAAGATCATTATTGCAGAATGAGTATAAGGGTCCAAGGCAGAGGGGGGGGAGGGAATAGAGGGGTAAGGATGAGTAGGTCAGGGCCTTAATCATTGGGCCACACAATTTGATGGTTGTAGGGAGGAATGGGTAAAGGAAGGGGGGAAATATATGGTGTGAAAAATAGTGTATACAAACTTCATAACTAAACCAGTATAAAATAATAATTTAAAAAAAGAATATCAGTGAAAGAATATCATATAGGGCCTGTTGAAACAAGTGTGGGATAGGGGTGGGACACAAGTGAAGGTGTTAAGAAAATGGAAATGTATTTGACACTGAAAGGAGACAGAGAAGAAGTTGGAAGAAACTCTGGAAAAGTTGAAGGAAGATATTGGTTTATAAGAGTGGAAACTTGCAGTGACTCTTGCAGGTTATGAAACCCAGTGAAGCCCTGCCCATGTGGGAGTTGTGTGCCCTTCAAGCTCAGCAAGGCTTGTCTAGAACTCAAAATGCAATAAACAAAGCCGTTTCAGGCGGTCAGCTTCTCAGCTCCTCTTGACCAATCCTCAGACTAGCTCCTGAGCCCTGCTTGTTTCTGACCTTACTTCCTCATGTGACTTAGCTGTTTTCCCCTTGGTCTCTAAGCTTTGAACTGTGATATCTTCTTATTGAGCAGTTCCTGTATGTTTAGGGCTATTTCAAGTGTCTTCTCTTGGTAATTCTGTTTTAGCCATTTCTCTATCCCAAACTTCTGGTGAAAATCTCCATTTCAGAATCCCTTTTGGAACATGGCTAGTTTCTTTATTAGTAGCAAACAATTACCAATGAGTCTTCTTGCTTTCCTTTCCTTGGCCTGGCAGCTATAATGTCCCTAGCTGCCTCAAAAGAAGATGGTACAACACCCTTCTCTCTGACTGGTGGTGACTAAAGTAGGAAGAATGCCAACATTTTCATCCCACATGTTATTGTTGTTATGGTCTTTGAGTTGCCTGCAACTCATAGCTACCCTATCTATCTACAATAGCCCTAAAACCTGCTCTATCCTGTACCAACCTCATTGTCTCTGACACACCTACCCTCAATACCCCAGTCACTGAATCAATCCATCTGATGGAAAGTCTTCCTCTCTTCCTCCACTCTTCCAAGCATAATGTTGCTTTCCAAGGACAAGTCCCTCCTTGTAACATGCCCAAAGTATGTCAGATGAAGTTTTAGAATCTTTGCCTGTAAAGAGCAGCCTGGTTTCACCTTCTCTAGGGAAAACCTATTTGTTCTCCTGGCTGTCCAGTCAATATTCTTCTCCAGCACCACAGCTCAAAAAGCATCGCTTCTTCTTCTATTATCCCTAGTCACTGTACATATTTCTGATGCATATTGAGTAATTGCAAAGAATGTGACCTGGATCAGGCACACCTTAGTTTCCAGACTGACATCATTGCTCTTCAGTACTCTAGAGATGTCCCAGACAGCAGACTTTCCCAAAGCAATTTGTCTTTTGATTTTCTGGCTGCTGGTACCAAGAGTGTTGATTGTGGAACCAAGCAAATAGAAGCTGTTAACATTCTCAATATCTTCTCCGTCCAACATAGTGCTGCCAATTGGCCTAGTGGTGAGAATATTTGTTTTCTTGATGTTGAGCTTCAATCCATATTGAAGTCCTTTACATTTTGCAGCAAGTGCTTCAGGTCCTCCTCAGTTTCAGCAAGCAGGATTGTGCCATCTGTATAATGCAGATTGTTCTTCCAATCCTGATGCCACATTTCTCCTCAGATAGCCCAGCCTCCCAGATGATCTGTTCTGCATATAGATTGAAAAAGTATGGAGATAGGACACATTCCTGGTGTACACGCTTCCTGAATTTGAAACCTGGACTGTATGAATCAGAAAATTTCCTTTGATGACAAGTATAGAAGATAGGAGACATTGAGTCATTAAATGGACTACAATCCTTGACATAAAAATACATAAAGAAGTGTATAAGAAGTTAGAGTCGTTCAATTTTGTTTGTTTGTTTGCAGTTGGGTTTAGTAGTAATTTATGCATAATTCGTGCCCAAAT
This sequence comes from Elephantulus edwardii, assembly GCF_000299155.1. Classification (NCBI taxonomy): domain Eukaryota; kingdom Metazoa; phylum Chordata; class Mammalia; order Macroscelidea; family Macroscelididae; genus Elephantulus; species Elephantulus edwardii. Next base: position 17,710,418 of record NW_006399757.1, on the reverse strand, counting down.
GTGCAGAAATTATTGTGGAAGTCATTTACTCCTGCCATTTCAATGTTTTAAACACCTTGGATTGAAATTTAATGTATTTCAGACAATTAGGGGAAGCAACAACAAGAAGAGGGTATTTCCCTTTCTCCTCATCTTCCTTCTTTTCCTCCTCTATTACCTAAGTGAAGTAAGTAACTTAGGGATTTAGGTTCTCCTCCAGCATTGTACATGTTCTTGTGGAGCACTTGTGTGTTGAGAGTGAAGAGCTTCTGTTACATATCTCTTGTTCTATTTGATCTTCAGACATCTGCTGTGGTTTAGCCATCCTGTTTTGCATTGGATATCTTGGACAGGTATCTGTTGCTGATATTCATGGTGTCAGTTTTGGTTCTTAGTTTTAGAAAGCCTTGCCTTCTAAAGTTTTTTAACCCTACTCTTGAGTATTTTCAATGCCTAGGTCTCTCAGCACTTTCATATATCATGAAAGATGGAGAACGTGGAGTTTTATTCCTCTCCCCTACTGGAGCTCTGGAAGAAGCTGTGCTGCAATCCCAAAGACAAATGTTTAAATCCACTAGCTTCTCCAGATTTCCTTCTAATGTTACTCTGACAAGTCTATGAGCTTCTTTGCTGTTTGCTGTTTTGTTTTAATTCCCCATCAAATGACTTGAGGTTTCTATCTAAATCTCAGTTATACCTCTCTCATGTTCTTGAAAGCGAGGTTGAAACTTTACCTCCATTCATGAGAATGAGAAAAGTGCTCTGACATTGTATAATAATTTTTTTCCATTTTATAAGTTTCTCATAAAATTCTCTCTCCCTCATTGCGAGCAAATCTGTTCCAATTCATAGCAACCTACAATTGGGTATCCAAAGCTGTAAATCTTAACAGGAAGAGACTACCTCTCTTTTCCTGTGGAGCTTCAGGTTTATTTTAACTGCCAAAGGTATGCTATCTTAGGGTTAGTAGTGAAACTTGCTGTGAAGTATCCCACCACAGCTCCTTTGTGACCCACCAGTACGAAATGGTATATACTGATCATAAGGATTGCACAGGGTAAAACAACATTGAGATCTGTTGTTCTTAGAGTCACTATGAGTGATAGTCAACCTAATGGCACCTAACAACAGCACATGACTTGTTACATACCATTCAGTCAGAACTAACTCATAGCTGACCCTTTAGTGGGTTTTCAGATAAGTCTCTAGGAATCAATGGGATACCAATTAACTTGTTTCAATTAACAGGTATAGCTCTAGATGTACTTACTCATCAGTCTATGCCAGTTGGAGCTGGCTGACCAACTGATTGGAAGAGGTCCATATTTGTTCCCATCCCCAAAAAAGATAATTCATCAGAATGTGGAAGTTATTAAATAATATCATTAATATCACATGCAAGCAAAATACTGCTGAAGATTGTTCAAAAATGGCTAGAACAGTACACAGATAGAGAGAGAACTGCCAGAGTTCAAGTTCAAGCAGGATTTAGAAGAGGCCATGGCACCAGGAATGTCATTGCTGATGTCAAATAGATCCTAACTGAAAGTAAAGAATACCAGGAAAATGTCTATTTATGTTTTACTGGCTGTGCAAAGACATTTGACTGTGTGGATTATAAGAAGTTATAGTTAACATCGAGAAGAATGGGAATCCAAGAGCACATAATTGTGCTCATGCAAAACCTATACCTTGACCAAGAGGCAGTTGTGCAAACACATTTGACTGTGTGGATTATAAGAAGTTATAGTTAACATCGAGAAGAATGGGAATCCAGGAGCACATAATTGTGCTCATGCAAAACCTATACCTTGACCAAGAGGCTGTTGTGCAAACAGATCAAGAGAACACTACAGGTTTTAAATTAAGAAGAGAGTGTGTCAAGGTTGTATTCTCTCTCCATACTTACTCAATCTGTATTCTGAGCAAATTATTAGAGAAGCTGGACTCCATGATGAAGAATGTGGCATCAAGATCAGAGGAAAACTCATCAATAATTTGTATTATGCAGATGACACAACCTTGCTTGCTGAAAGTGAGAAAGACTTGAAGCACTTGTTGCAAAAGATCAAAGTATACAGTCTTCAGTACTTATTGAATCTCAATGTCAAGTAAACAAAGATTCTTACCACTGAATTAATAGGCAGCATCATGATGTGTGGAGAAGAGATTGGAATTGTCAACAACTTCATCTTATTTAGATCTACAATTAACACTCTTGGTACCAGCAATCAGGAGACATATTGCACTAAGAATGTCTTCAGTTAGAGACTTCTCCAAATTACTTAGAAACAATGATATCTGTTTGGAGACTAAGGTAAGTCTGATTCAGACTGTGTTTTTTCTGATTACTTACTATTCATCTAAGAGCTGGACAATAAATGAAGATGATAGAAGAAGAATTGATGCCTTTGAACTGGAGTGTTGGAGAAGAGTACTGAACATCCATGGACTGCCAAAATAGCAAACAATTATGTCTTGGAGAAAGTGCAGCCAAAGTGCTCTTTGGAGACAAGGATGATAAAGCTTCCCCTCACATAGTTAGGGCATGTTACTAAGAGGAGCTATTTGGTGGGGGGAGGACATGCTGCTTGGAAAGGATGAGGAGATTGCCCATCTTTCTCCTACAGAGCAGCTGGTGAATTCAAAGAATATGCTATTGGGTCGGCAGGGCAACTTACCACTAAATCAGGGACTAAGTGGGGAATATGCAAATAAAGTATGTAGATAACTAACATTGTAATTGGTTAATAATGTTACATTCAACCTAGCTTCAGTGGCAGAAAATTGGAATCTCACTAACAATAAGAAAAAGTAGCAGAGAAAGCAGGACCTCAAGGACCATAGAGATTCCTGCATTCAATTGAGACAGATTGATATTTAGACACTGAAGTATTGGTGAATCAGAGACTTAAGCAAAACAGCTGATCTAGGAATTCTTAGTACATGGAGCCAAAATCAGAGATCCTTATCCAACCTTGCTGAACTAATAGGGGTTCAGGAAAGGAAAGGCGGTGATAATTGGCAAGACTAAGAGAGCTTTGCAACAGTGACATAAACTCTGGAGAATAAAGATCAAAGCATTTGTGATCATGCAAAAAAAAAAGAAAAGAAAAAAAAGAAGCTGTCTTGAATTGTGTCCTGTTTCCAAACTGAAATGCAGCTTCTTAAATTGCCTAGTAACCCATGATCTGTTAGTTCTGTGTGGCCATTACAATGATTGATGGGCCCAATAGCAGAGTAAAAAGAGCCCTGGGAAATATGATTGCTACTATAATTGGTAAAGGGAGATGCAGAAATGTGGGAGTCTATCTGACCTCATGGGAATTGACTCTGTACTGTTGATGCTGTGGATCAGCATGTGGATTCTTCACTATCTTGAGTTAGTGGAGATGAGATATGACTGCTCTCCTGCTGAATGCACAGTTTTTAAATAGCTCCTAGTTGACCCTCCAGCAGAATTTCAAGGCTGCAAATTGCATAGAAGATTATTTCCCAGCATTCTCCCTCAGAGCCTTTGGTAGATTGAACCTCCAGAGAAGGGTGAACATTGGGGTAGCAGTACAACTTTCTATGGACTATGCCACCAGAACACCCATCTTCTGGGTTAGGTTAGGTGCTATTGAGTCAAGTATAACTCATAGTGACCCTATGACTAGCCAACGTGAACCCTGCCCAAATACACTTGAGCCCATTGCCGAAGTCATCATGTCAATTCATCTCATTGGAGATCTTTCTCTCCTTTGCTGACCCTCCATCTTTCCAAGCATGATGTCTCTTTGAAGGAATATCCTCATCTAGTGCAACGTATGAAATATTAAGCTTCACTATCTTTGCTTCCAAGAAGCACTCTGGCTGCATTTTTTCTAAGACATATAGGTTTGTACTTTTTTAATTATATTTTATTATTTTTGTGTGAGTGACTGTACCATCAAATCAGATCTGACTGGTACAGGAGGAGATTGTCCCTCCTTCCCCGGCAGAGCATCTGGTGGATTCGAACTGTGCGCCTCTGGGATTGTAGTTACAGCTCCTTACCACTAGGCCACCAGAGCTCCCCAGGTTTGTACTTTTAACAGTCCACAGATCTTAAGTACTCTTCTCCAACATCGCAGCTCAAAGGCATCATTTATTTTTCTTTCTCCAAGTCATAACTGTTCGTTCTTTTTGCAGTCCATGGATGTTCAGTACTCTTTTCCAACACCACAACTCAAAGGTATCGTCAACTCTTCTATCATTTTTACTCACTGTCCAGCTCTCTGATGCATAGTAGGTAACTAGGAAGACAAAGGCCTTAATCAGGCTCACATAAGTCTTCAAATTTATATCATTGTTTTCCAACATTTTTGGAGAGACACCTGACACAGACTTGTCCAATGTAATATGTCTTCTCATTTCCTGACTGCTGGTACCAAGAGTGTTTATTGTTGATCCAAGTAAGATGAAATCATTGACAGCCTCAATCCTTTCTCCATCTATCATAATGTTGACTGTTGGTCCTGCAGTGAAGAGTTTTGTTTTCTTGATGTTAAGATGTAATCCATACCAAAGACACAAATTATTAATAATTCAATAAGTGCACCCATCCAGTGAATGATTCATCTGCTAACAGGCTTCTCCAATAAGACTAATCTAGCTACTGAGAGTTCCCTTTATACCGATAATACTCTTGCTTATATCGTTCATTTTATTTGGTTGTCTATTGGATACTTTCCTCAGATGGCAGTAGTTTCCCCAATCTAATGGTTTGCCTCTACTACCACCTACACTGTGTCTCTGTGAACTTCAGATGCCATGAACTTACCCTTTTCTTGGGTTTGATACTTATGCACATGCCCCACGCCATATTGTATCCAGGTCTCATATGTTTCCACTCTGCCCATCTTGAGACAGTCAGTCAGATTATGACAAATCCCATGGGTGGCCAAAAGAACAAACAGCTATGTCTTATTAAAGATGCAGCTAGTGTGTTCTTTGGAAGAAAGAATGATGAGGCTTCACCTCACATGCTTTGAGCATGTTGCTAAGAGGGGCTATTCCTTGGAGAGAGACATGATGCTGGAGAGGGTGGAAGGTTGGAAAAAGAAAGAAAGACCTTCAACTAGGTGAACTGACATGGTAACTGACCACAATGGGCTCTTGTGTGTTAGGAAGTGTGAGGATGGCACAGGATAGAACAGGATTCAGATTTTTTGTTCATACCGTTGCTGTGAGTTGTACTCAACTCGACAACACGTAACAACAAGTGCTATTACTATAACACAGATCAGAATGATAAGTATCCCTGAAAGAAGAATGTTAAATTGAGGGGGAGTTTAATGGATGATCCATTTGGACTCAAAATATGAATATATGTTTCCCAGGTACAGTTGCTAGAAAGGATATTTCAGGCAGAAGAAATAAAAACATGGTAGCAGGTCATGATCAAGATCACTAGACAAAAAGTCAAGGCAATGTGTAATAAGGTGAAGCTGATAATCAAAATTTAATGGAAATTTTTAACACGACTGTTGCCATGCTTGATAATTTGTAAATATTTCTGTGAAAAGGAGTCAGCATGAATTTTAAGCATATGTGCCCTATTTCAATATATTTCATAAAGTTAAGTGCAGTGAAGGAATGTCACAACCCAGAAAGACAGTTGCTAAAATAAAAATGAACAAGATAATCAATTGAATGACAGAGAATGAGGGTGATAAGAGTGTCCCAAAGACTCCTAGCTCAGGAAAATGAACAAATAGTGTCACCTGAGATGCAACCCAAGGAGACTGGGGAAGCTTGAAAGAAGATGACAAGTGCCATTGGAAATGAATGTATTATGAGGGAAAGAGACCACAAACATTATTAACAGTGCAAAGATGTTGGTATGACAATGAAATTACATTAAAGACATTCCTTCTCCTAGGGTTTGTCATGATCTGACTGTCTGTGTCAGGATGGGCAAAGTGGAAGAATATATAACCTAGTTACAAAATGGTGTGGGGCATGTTCCTAAGTGGCAAGACCAAGAAAAGGGTACGTTAATGGCATCTGAGACACACAATAGGTGGTAGTAAAAGCAAGGCACTAGAATGGGTCAACTTTGTCATCTGAGGAAAGTGTCCAATGGACGGCCAAATAAAATGAATGATACAAGCAAGGGACCCTCGGTAGGCAGATCAGTCTTATTGGAGAATCTGTTAGCAGATGAATCATTCACTGGGGGGTGGGGGGGGGCATTGGGTGAGAATTTCAGTGGCTGGGAATAATAAGAAAGCAGGGGGCTGCAGACAGAAAAGAAAATATTAAGTTAGAGATCCAGGAAGGAAAAAAAAATGAGTATCTAGGTTACAGTTTGAGGAATGGATCTTGGAAACAAAACAGAAGCAAATTAGTTGTCAGAACTAGGGCTGAAGGAAAAGGAACCAAAAAAGCTTGAGTTCAAAGCTGCCAGAGAATGTTTCTTCAGCCAGCTAGTTCCTCATGCTCACTTTACTTAATCATTGCAAAGGGTCAGTTCTAACTTATGGTAACCCTCCACCAGGATTCAGAGGCTGTAAATCTGAATGGGAAAAGACTGCCCACTTTTCTCCTGTGGAGCTGCTCCTCGTTGTATACCATCAAATAAATACTGACTTATAGCAAACCCTCTAACAGGTTTTCAGAGGCGGTAAATCTCATTAGAGGAGATTGCCTATCTTCCTACCATGGAACAGCTGGTGGATTTGAACCGCATAGCTTTGCATTTGTAGTGCAATTCCTTACCACTAAGCCATCAGACCTCACTGTGGAGCTGTTAACTGGCTTGATCTGCTAAAGAGATGCACCCTTTGGATTAGCAGTGAATTAAATTATGTTACCAGAGTTCACTTATAATCACTTAGAGAAACTTACTAAATTTCTTTTATTTATTTCATTGTGATTGAGTGAAAGTTTATAAATCATATTGGATTTTCATTCATGCATTTATACACATATATTTGGTAACATTAATTATAATAATCAATGTAATTATTTAGTTACAATGTCTAATCAACCCTTATAATCTGTGTATTGTTTTTTGTTTTTCTTTCACTTGATTTAATAAGTTTCTGTTATCTTTTATTAATCATCCAAGAGTGAGTCTCTGTGTAAATATTTCCTTAACTTTTTATAATAGTGGTCTTAGATCAAAATTGTTCTTTTGTGACTAATTTATGTCACTCAACATTGTTCCCTCTAGATTCACTCATGTTATAGTTTCATCAATTCTTTATTATTCTTCACACTTAGGGGGATTTAAACTAATTGGTTTCCCAAATAACCAATACAGTCTGATTAAAATAAAAGTCTCTGGGAGTAAAACCTTGGCATTGCCTATTTAAGACAAAGAGAGCTTTGGGTCCTAGAGGGTACGGAGCTGTGCTGCCTACCAAAAAGCAGGTGATTCCAATCTACCACTTGCTCTGAGGGAGAAAGATGAGCCATCTCCTCCCATGCGATTTGCGACTTCTGAAAACTCGCTGGGGGGTCAGCTATAGGTTGGTTTCACCTTGAATGAACAAAACAAGAAAATCAAGATTTAAAACAGAACTATCCATGCATACTAAGCCAAACTTGAGAAGTGCTAGTCTAGAGTGGTAGTTCCCAACTTTGACTGCTCATTATAATCATCTCATCCAAAGACATGGATAGACACCAACTGATCTAATGTAATGCGTCTTGCATATGGCCTGGACAATAAGGCTTTTAAGAATTGGAAAATGAATTAGGATTACAGAAGGAGAATTGATGCCTTCGAATGGTGGTGTTGAAGAAGATACTCATTTTGGATTGCCAAAAGAACAATTTGTCTTGGAGAAAGTACAACTGAGTGATCCGTAGAAGCAAAGGTGGCAACACTTTGTCTCACATATTTTGGGCATTTTGTTAGGAGGGACCATTTTTTGGAAAAAGACACCTTGCTTGGAAAAGTAGAGGGTCACTGAAAGAGAAGAACACCTTCAAATAAGATGGATTGGCACAGTATCTGTAGCAATGGGCTCAAACATGTCAGAGCAAATGAGGATGGCACAGAATAGGACAGACTTCAGATCTGTTGTTCTAAGAGCTGCTATGAGTCACACTTGACTCAATGATACCTAACAACAACAGATGATTTTACAACCACACAGACAAGGTGAATGTTTATAATCTAGAACTATGCAGCTCAATACTAAAGTCACTAACCACATGAACCGCTTGAAACGTGCTTAATCTGAACTGAGACAACTGTAAGTAGACATAAAGTCTGGATTTTTAAAATAATACTATAAAACACTCCTTAATAATTTTACACAGATTACAAGTTGAAATGTTAATATTTATATTTATTGAGTCAAAAGCAATCTAGGACTAGACTTCATTTTATTTATCTCTATTTTTTAGCATGTGTTCAGCTCAGTGCCATCAAGTCAATTCCAATACGTATCAACCCTTCATTGAGTTTTCCCAGACTGGAATTACAACTGGAGGAGACTTCCCATCTTGTTCCTGCTCTGGATGACCAACTGGTGGGTTTGAACCTCTTAAAGAACAGTCTTTATGTTAGGAGAACATCTTGCTCAAGACTATTCCACCAGAGCTCTCTGTGTGGCTATTAGAAAATTTAAAATTAGTTGTATGCTTTACATAAAATTTTTATTAGAGAGTAGTGCTAGAGTTTCATCATTATTTTCAGCCTGAAATTAAAATTGTTTCTAGGGGCTATAATCAAACTCGTATTTGAGGTGGCCCAGTTGCAAGAAGAAGACTGTAGAATCTGAGAGCCAAATGTTGACAGCCTGTTTCTCCATACAACCCTTATATGGTCATAAAAATTAAAGGACACCAGGTGTCCTTTTAGAGAATGCTAAAAAATGTCCTGTTTAACTCTCTGATTTAACAGTAGGGATAATATTTCATTTCATAATCCTGGCTGAAATTCTTACTATTGGAAATTAGGAGGAAGCTCTATCGACCATGTGGTAAGGAGCTGTGCTACCAACCCAAAGGCATTGTAGAGAGGACTTTTAAAAAAGAGAGGTACTTGTGTTAAAATTCAGCTTTAAAAAAATTGGAAGGGCTCAGAAATAACCCTAGCTGCCAAACGTAAAATTATTTACCAAGAAGCTATATTCAGCACCTGTAGTAGCTAAATGGTAACATACGACAGAAATCTGGATGGAGCCAGGCATATGGTGCGCTAAAGGGATGGCAGTGTGATAGCTGGTGGCTCTTTGTTTGGTCACTTTGGACAAGAAGGAAAACAGAGTCAGCCCCAATGAGCAGTTTAGAGTTAAGAACAGTAAAATGGGCTTAAGGGTCTAGTAACATTGTGAAAAACAAGAACTTTTTAAAGAAAATCTCTATCCTAGAGAATTTTCAGTGTCTCCAGTCTGTGGCCCTAAGGCCTGGTTTTAATTGGTTTTGGTCAAATATTCTTCTAAGTGGTATAGCACTGGTCTGTCCTTTTGCTGTACAGAAGTAACTTGTAGAAACAATGAAAGTTACACAACTGTTCAGGTCTTTCAATCGTAGGGTCTCAATGAGCCATCTATGACTCAATGGCACTTAACAACAACAACCTATAATATTGTTGATAATTTAAAACTTTTAAATATGCAACATGTAACTGTAAAAAGAGCAAAGGTCATGTGCGGACAGCCATATCTGAGCTAACTAACTCCATAAAGAGGAACAAACTGTCCTCACCAGCAACATTCACAATGCAAAGCCAATTCCCAGGACTCTCGCACCACTTTCTTCTCATTCCAACACTAATCTTACTGTTTTGGTGTACCCAAAACCTGTTGTAATCTCACAGACCACACCAAAAGTATTAGGAATGTCAGAAGGTTATAATTTAGGTTAGCAGGGAGATATAATTACTCAATCAAGACAGATTGTGAAATGTGCTTGCAGAAAACTCAGCCTTGTGGCCTTAGGTCAGTGTTACAAAGCTCTCAGTCGTGCCAATTACAGCTGCTCCCCAAACTATTCCAACAAACTTAGACAAAGGCTCTTAGCTCTAGTTCCCTGTACTAGCAGTTCCAAGATCAGCTCCATCTCACGTGAGGTCTCTGGTTCTCTGCTGTAGCAGCTACTGATACTCCATAGGCCCTGGTCTGATCATTCAGGAATATTTCATCCTGAATGATCTGCACTTTGTATGTGCTGTTGCTGCTTTGCTAGTAGTGAAATTTCCAAGTTCTGGTGTTGAACTTGCTCAATTTGATTGCAAGACTAGAAAATCCCTTTGTGTGGATAGGCTAACACATCTTATTTTCAGGTCCTCATCCATTCATATGGCAAAATCAATGTCAATGAGTGGAGAAGCCATTTTGAACAATAAACCCTTAACACCACAGTAACAAGCACAAGTTTCATCTTCAAGGTGCAGCATCTCCTTTTTGGTATCTCCAAAAGATAACTTAGTAGAGTAGTAGTCCATCACCTATTTGTCAAACCATATCCCATGCATATGTCTAAAATACCAAAAACAATGTTACTGGTATCCCAAAGGTCAGGAGAGTCATTCCTAGTAGATAATTTTCAGAGAAGACTAGGTAGAAAAGATGTTTCTGTTGATTGCCATCAAGTTGTATTGGAGAAGAGCACTGAATAGCCCATGGATGGCCAAGAGAATGAACAGAAATGTCTTGGAGAGGGTGCAGCTGGAGTGTTCTTTGGAGGCAAGAATGATGAGGCTTCACCTCATATACTTTTTTCAGGTTCTAGGAGGTGCTATTTTTGGAGAAGGACATAATGCTGGGAAGGAGGGAGGGTCAGCAAAGGAGAGGAAGACCCTCAACTACGTCGATTGACACGGTGACTTCTGCAATGGACTCTTGCATGTCAGGAAGTGTGAGGATGGCACAGATTAGAACAGTGTTCAAATCTTTTGTTCATAGGGTTTCTATGAGTCGTATTCAACTCCATGGCACCTAACAAAAACAACAGCATACATACATATGTAGTCAACATGCACTGTGTGTAGTTAGCATGTCATACTATTATTGGCATGAGTTAGAGTAAATGCAATGATCACTAGAAACAGAATGGAAACAAAGAAAAACAGAAACTCTAGAGGACTATGAACAAAAGAATTTCATTATCCATCAAAAATAATTTGAATTTCCCTCTTCCTACTGTAACTGCTGTGAAGGTGCTTCTGACTCATGGCACCCTTCTGTGGCATCAAGGGTTTATTATTCAAAATGGCTTTCCTAGCTACTGAGTTTGATTTTGCCATGTAGGTGGGCAGGAATATACATATCAAGATGTTAGTCTATACAGCAAGGTATTGGCTAGTTTATTCCTTTCAACAGGATTTAAATTGACCAGATTCAGCAGCAGAATTTGAGACCCTCACCACCAGCAAAGAAGCAGAATGTACAGAGAGAATGTCCTTAAAAGGCCGAAGATTCCTGAACCACTCTGATAGGAGCAGCAGCTGTAGTAGAGAAGCTGAGACCCAGCATGAGACGAAGCTGACCTTGGGACCGCTACCCCATAGGACCAGAGCTCAGGCTTGCTCAAGGACTTGGTGAGGGGAGCTATAATTAGAGGATACAGAGTTTTGTAACACTGATCTAAAGCCCAGAGACTGAAGGCTGAACACAAAATGTAATACACTAGTAGAGCTTCTTTAATATGTGTATGGGAATCCAGATTTGAAGATTCTGACAATAGAAATTCCAAGACTAGATCGAATAAATCTTTTGCCTTTTACTAAAAAAAAAAGAAAAAGAAAAAAAAAGAAATTCCAAGACTATAAAAGGAAAATATTTAGTCAGTAATTTTTGGAATCTTGTATCTTCTTTTGTTATCTTCTTATATTCCCAACATTTTAAATAAAGATCTTCTGACTAGAATTTTTAATTATCAGCCTGCTGTCATAATTCCAGAAATGCTTCTTAGTACAGTAAAGTTTACTCAAAACACTGAGACTTTAATTGTTCTAATCTGAATGGAGCAAGTTTGTCATCAGCAGAATCCCTGAGTGCTTTATATAGTTAATTTGTTACCTTGTTAACTAAAAGATTAGAGGTTGGAGCCCTCTACTAAATATGAAAGGCTTACGGCCTTCATTTGAAAATCAACCTCTGAAATGAGAAGATATGTTTCCCTATGTTGTTGTTATGTGTTGGCGGGTCACCTGCAACATACAGTGACCCAGGTCTGAACCCATAGTACAGCCCTGAACTCTTCCCTTTCCTGAGCAGGCTATACACATGGATTTCACCTGATGAGATGCACAAGAATCAGATTGATCATACCTGTGGAAAGAATCACTGGAGAAGTTCAATATCAGCCGTGAAAACTAGGCCAGGTGCTGATTGTGGAACAGACCACCAACTGCTCATATACAAATTCAAATTAAAGCTAAAGAAGATTAAGTCATATCCACAGAAATAAAAATTTGATCTTGAGTCTATCCCCCATAAATTAAAAAACAACTCAGGAATAGGTTTGAGGCCTTGAACATGAATGAACGAAGATCAGGTGAGCTGTGGGAAGAAATCAAGACTATTGTTCATGAAGAATACAAAAAGTCATTACAAAAAAAGAAGAAAAACCAAAAATGGATAGCAGAAGAGGCTCTGAATATTGCACTAAAGCGCCAAGAAGCCAAGGCAAAGGGAAGAAATTAAGAAGTTAAGGAGCTGAATAGAAAATTTCAAAGGGCAGCTCAGGAAGACATGGCAAAATATTATAATGAAACGTGCAAAGAGCAAGAGTCAGAAAATCAAAAGGGCCGAACTGACTCAGGATTTCTTAAGCTAAAGGAACTAAAGAACAAATTCAAGCCATGAATTACAATGCTTAACGATGCTATTGGCAGAATATTGAATGATTCAGGAAGCATTAAAAGAAGATGGAAGGAGTATACAGAGTCATTTTACCAAAGATAACTGGTTGACACAGAAGAATTTCAAGAAACAACTTATGATCAAGAGGTAATGGTGCTAAAGGAGGAAGTTCACGTTGCTCTGAGGGACTTGGAAAAAAATTAAAGCTCCAGGAATTGATAGAATACCAACTGACATATTTCAGCAAACAGATGCTGCCCTCGATGTACTCACCAGATTGTTCCAAGAAGTCTGGAGGAACTACCTGGCCAACTGACTGGAAGAGATCCATATTTATTCTCATTCCAAAAAAAAGGTGACCCAACAAGGTGGAAATTATTGAACAAAATCACTAATACAACCCTATGAGGACATGAAAAATCACTCAAGTGTACAACTTGACAAGGATAAATTTTATGGTATGTGAATTATGCCTCAAACTTACTTTTTTAAAAAGTCAAACCTAAGAAAACCAAAGTGACTTGTGAGGATCATAGTTTTACTCTAACACTTAAGAGTTCACCATGAGGCAGAATGGCCTTGATAGCAGCTAGTTGGTTGGTTATGTAGTCAAGTCCCTCTTTTCAAAAAGAAACATTTTGTTGATTGTGGATTGTAGGAATATGAGTTGGTAGTGTTGTTTTTTTAAAATAGAAATCAATTTCCCCAGTAATTGGGGGGAAAAAAACACCAACAACAAAAAACAAACCACACCACCAAGTCTGTGCTTTTCATAATTTGTGAGGAACTGGATTTGAAGAAAGAAGAAACAATTTCAGAAAATGCTAAAGTGACTCCTTTAGACTCACTGTGCTTTAAACCCCTTAGGAAAGTATAGCCATTATGGAATTTGCTATGTATTAAATTCTCAACAGGGGATTTGTACTTCCTACTTCACATGAAATTATTATTTAAAAAAATTTATAAGGCATACTTGTTGTTGTTGTTATGTGCCGTCGAGTTGCTTGCGACTCATAGCGACCCTATGTACAACATCCCTAAACTCTGCTCTGTCCTGTGCCAATCGCACTGTCTCTGACACTCCCATCCCAATTATCCCAGTCACTCAATCAATCCACCTCATAGAGGGCCTTCCTCTCCTGCGCTGTCCCTCCACCCTCCCAAGCATGATGTCCCTCTCCAAGGACCGGTCTCTCCTCACAACATGTCCAAAGTATGTTAGACGGAGCCTCAGAATCCTTGCCTCCAAGGAGCCACCCGGTTTAACCCTTTCCAGGATGAATCTGTTTGTTTTCCTAGCAGTCCATGGCATTCTCAATACTCTTCTCCAGCACCACAGCTCAAAGGCATCAGTTCTCCTTCTATCCTCCTTGGTCATTGTCCAACTCTCTGATGCATAATAAGTGATTGAGAAGACAAGGGCCTGTATCAGATGCACCTTAGTCTCCAGAGAGACACCATTGCTCTTCAGTACTTTGGAGAGGTCCCTAACAGCAGACTTTCCCATTGCAATGCGCCTTTTAATTTCCTGGCTGCTGGTGCCAAGACTGTTGACTACAGAGCCAAGCAAACTAAAGCTGTGTACAATCTCAATCTCTTCACCATCCATCCTGATGCTGCCAATTGGTCCAGTGGTGAGAATCTTTGTCTTCTTGACATTGAGCCTCAATCCATATTGTAGGCTGCAGTCCTTGACACTCTGCAGCAGGCGCTTCAGTCCTCTTCAGTTTCAGCAAGCAGGGTTGTGTCATCCGCATAACGCAGGTTGTTGATAAATCGTCCACCAATCTTGACCCCGCATTTCTCCTCATAGAGCCCAGCCTCCTGGATAATCTGCTCTGTATATAGGTTGAAAAGGTATGGAGATAGGATGCATCTCTGGCGCACACCCTTCCCAATTTTGAACCATGCAGTGTTCCCTTGCTCTGTTCTGACGACTGCCTCCTGGTCCAAGTATAAGTTTCGCATTAGAACGATCAAGTGTTCTGGGATTCCCATTCTTCTCAGAGTCAGCCATTTTTTTTTGTTCTACACAGTCAAATGCCTTTGCATAGTCAATGAAACACAGATAGACATTCCTCTGGTATTCCCTGCTTTCAGCCAAGATCCATCTAACATCAGCTACAATAGCTCTAGTACCACGACCCCTTCTAAAGGCATACTAGTACAACCTATAATAATATTTACCCAAATGGACAAGTATATTATATAAGGTATGACAAGTACAGTAAGTTAAAAATTCATAGGATATGTAAAGTTAATTTTTCTGTAAAACAGCATCCCTTTGACTTGTAATTATTTGTGGAATCCCTGGTTTTTAATTGACCATAAGCTCTCCAAGTAAGGGAGTTTCACTCAGGTGTGATCTGTATCACCTCTAGTCTGAAAGATAAAGAGAAACATGCATAGCCCAGGGCAGGGGGTGGGTGGGGGCATTCCAGACCCAGGAAAGAAGATCAACAATATAGCACGTATTTTGCACCAATATCCTTGTGCTGGGAAGCTCCTCAACACAGGTAAAGGTCAAGATATACAGAGTTCTTCAAAGAATGATAGACTTTCTGAAGGATGCTGGAGATGATGTTGGAGATGCTTCTCCAGAACTAGCAGAAAGGGGGAAAGCCTTCCCCTAGGACTGGCACCCTGCTAGTCTGATTAACAGTTTGAATCCACCAGTCTTAGAGACCATGGATGAACCCATGGGAGTGGGTTAGTGACTCATAGATGAGAAAGATAAAGACACTGAGTCGAATGTCTGCATTTAGACATTAGACATATGATTTTCAGTGTCCCATTCATCAGGGTTTGGAGTGATCTTTTCCTTTCACTTACCTGTATTTGAGTATCACTCAGTTGTCACTGTTTTTGTGGTCAAGTATGTGAAATAAAATGAAATCTGTTGCAGATTGGAAGCAGGAGAGGCATCCACTTCCTTGACAACATGCTGCTGGAAAAATCTAGGAATTTTGGTAAACGATGATAGTTGTAGAAAGGTTTCAGGTCTTTTGTTCATAGGGTCGCTCTGAGTCATGTTTGACTCAACGGCAATCAACAACAATGATAATATTCAATATAGCCTAAAGTGATAAGTTCGGTAATCAGATGAGGATCAATATCCTCACACCTTATTTATGCATTCATGATATCTATATTAATATCCATATCACCTTTCCTGATGCTAGGATTGAACCATCAAATGTGGGCCTGTCTTTCAGCTTATACTTCTCGTATGTGAGTAGAAGAGAGGTTAATAGTTGTTCCCTGTATCATCCTTTCCCTGTATCATCCCTTCCCTGTATCATCCTTTCTTTCACTTCTAGTAACCTAACTCTTGCTCCTTTAAAAAGAAAAAAAAGTGGAGGAAAGGTTGCATTTCTTTCAGCTGCTCTGGCTGCTAATTTGATCACATGGTTCAAATTCTAGCTAATGAGATGTAAGTGGATTGGACCTTTTTCAGAAAGGGTCCTTTGGTAACTTAAGGTTCTCTATTCTTTTTCCTTCATTCTATTAATAGGTAGATTGCAGATATAACGGCTCCAGCATGCATAGTCGTCATGAATCATGAGGTTAGTTAGAGCCATGCACCAAGGAAAGCAAAGCAGAAGAACCCAGCTAATAGAAGCAGCCAGCACGTTGACTCCATGGAGCACTGAAATCGCTCTCAGCTGCCTCCTTCTGGACTTTAATTACATGAAAGAAGCTGAATAGAGGGGCATGGAGGAGTCTATTTTAAGTTATTATTATTTTGAGTAATTAAATTGGCAATTTTCGGTAGCATGCAATTGAGCATAATCTTAATTAATGTTTGGAGGCAAAATGCATACTGAGCAAGGGAATGGCCTTTCAGAAAGGCATATATAATATCAAGGTTATTTAGAAAAAAGAATACCTCCTTACAGTAGGGGGAATCAAGACAGACAGATGTATTTGAAAGAGTAAAATTTGGGCACATGGAAATGAGATAATGAAACCGCATTCCAAATTGATTAACTATCATGAGCAATGAACCAGCATATCTTTGGACTTTTAAATACTAAGGTATTCATTGGATTGGCTTGTGGTGTGGAAAGTCAGGAAACAGATTTAAAGGGGGACAAGCTTAAACCAGATAGCTGATGGCCTTTCTTATCATTCTAAGTTTAGGTTTTGCAAAATAGAAAACGAGGCATCTTGTAGAGAGTTTTTGGGGTTTGTTGTTATTGTTATTTTGTTTTGTTTTTAGTTGTGATTTGAGTGAAAGTTTACAAAGCAAATGAGTTTTTTATTCAACCATTCATGTATCTTTTGTTTCAGAACATTGATTACCTAATGAAACAGAACCCTTCTCACGCTCTTTCTGTGATTTTCGTTTTCATTATTCCTATCCTACCTCTTCCTGTCTTCTCAGCTTTCTACTTTGGCAAATGCTGTTCCTTTTATTCTTTTTTTTGGGGGGGGTGGTGATTCTAAGGACTAAATGCTTTCCTGATATTGTTGTTCATCATTTAGCCCTGTCTAATGTTTGTGAAGAGGGCTAAACATCCCATGGACTGCCAAAAGAACGAACAAATACATCTTGGAGAAGGTGCAGCCAGAGTGTTCTTCGGAGGCAAGGATGATGAAGTTTCACCTCTCACATTTAAGGGCATGTTGCTAGGAAGGGCTATTCCTTGGAGAAGAACATGATACTCAGAAAGGTAGAGGATTGACAATGGAGTAGAAGACCCTCAACCAGGTGGACTGACTTGGTGACTGTTGCAATGGATTCCAGAGTGTTAGAAAGTGTGAGTATCATACAGAATAGGACAGGGTTTAGCTCTGTTGTTCACAGGGTCACTATGGGTTGTACTCGACTTGGTGGCACCGAACAGTAACGTTTGACTCAAAGTTGAGCAGCACATATGAGTTGTCTTCCATGTTTAAATTTAATGATGGTCTATTATCTTGGACTTTCCAAAACTCTTTAATAAAAAAGTAAGCCTGGCCATTTTTGTTTCTGAGTTTTGTTGCACATGTTACTCCAGTCTCACAAGGACATTCGACAGAGCCCTTCTCGAGGGACCAGAAGAGGTAGCTGGCGCCATCCAGTTCTGTGGTCTCAGGGTCATGGAAGTTGAGGTCTTCATGGTTCATCAGTCCTTTTGGACATATTGTGTCTTTTTTTTAAGGTGCCAATTTTAAATACATCTTTATTTGAGACATTGAATTTTCCACTTACAATACAGTGGTAATAAAGTACAATGATATTTTCTTTCCCTATGCACATTCCATATGCAAGTATGGAATGCCCAGAAATTTAGTCTAGCAATTTAGACTTTGCAACTGCAGTGTGCTACAAATTTGAGTCCTTCAAAATATGACTGTGGAATAATGAATGGTTGAAGTATTCCGATTGGTTTAGTCAACCTCTTCAATGGTGGGTCCAGACAAGGCACAACCAGATGGAAGAGCTCCACCACCAGGGAGGCCTCCAGGCATGCATCCAGCACTTCTGGTACAGCTTGGTGATGAGGAAGTTGCAGACTTGCCCCAGTTCCTTCATGCCTCCAGGCATGCCTCCAGCACTCTGGTACAGCTTGGTGAGGATGACTTACAGACCTCTAGTTCCTTCATGCCTCCAGCACTCTGGTACAGCTTGGTAATGATGGCGCTGCAGACCTTCTCCAGCTCCTTCTGCTGATGCTAAAATTCCTCCTTTTCTGCAGTCTGAATCTTATCAAACCAGTTATTTCATTGCACTTGTCAAAGATCTTCTGCTTACCTTCATCATTGATCTTTCCTTGAAGCATTTCATTTTCAATTATTGCTTATGTATATTAAATGCATAAGACTTGAGGGAATCCTTAGATGACACCTCTTTGCGTCTCATCTTCAGCTTTGGACTTATCAGCCTCCTGGACTATTTGTTCAATGTCTTCTTTTCTCAAATGGCTCTTGTCATTGGTGATGGCAATCTTGTGGATTTCCCCCCAGTACTCTTGTCAACAGCAGAATCATTAAGAATACCATTGACATCAATATCAAGGGTGACTCCAGTCTGAGGAACACCATGTGGTGCAGGTGGTATCCCAGTGAGTTTAAACTTGCCAAGCAGGCTATTATCTTTGTTCATGGCAAGCTCACCTTCATAGACCTGGATGAGTACACCAAGCTGGTTGTCAGAGTAGGTTGTGAAGATCTGCGTCTACTTGGTAGGAATGGTTGTATTCCACTTGATCAGGACAGTCATGACTCCGCCAGAAGTTTCAATACCAAGGGAATGTGGAGTGACATACAGGAGCAGCAGATCTTGGACATTTTCAGATTTGTCTCCAAAGAGAATGACCGCCTGGACATCTGTCCCACAAGCAACAGCCTCATTTGGGTTGATATTCTTGTTCAATTCCCTTCCATTAAAGAAACGCTGAGGAAATTTCTGAATCTTGGGAATTCTGGTAAAAACACCCACCAGGACAACATCATGGATCTGTAACTTGTCCAGCTTGGCATCCATCAGGGTTTTCTCCACAGGGTCCAGAGTGCCACAGAAAGGATCAGCATTCAATTCTTCAAAGTGGGCTCTGGTAATGGAAGTGTAGAAGTCGACTCCCTCATACAGAGAATCAATCTCAATACTGGCCTGGGTTCTGGAAGAAATTGTGCCCTTTTCACACTCACAAACAATGCTGAGGCATCTTACAGACTTCTTGTTTTCACTTATGTCCTTCTAATGTTTTTGCTTGAACTCTGCAATGAAATGGTTGACCATTCAATTGTTAAAATCTTCTCCACCTAAGTGAGTGTCTCCAAGCTGTAGACTTGACCTAAAATATCTCATCTTCAATAGTGGGTATTGACACATCTAAAGTGCCACCTCCTTAGTCAAAGATCAGCACTTTCCTTTCAGCACCAACCCTTTTGTCTAAACCATAAGCAATAACAGCGGCAGTTGGCTCACTGATGATTTGGAGGACATCAAGACCAGCAATGGTTCCAGCATCTTTGGTAGCCTGGTGCTGGGAGTCATTGAAGTAGGCTGGTACAGTGACAACAGCATTGGTAACAGTCTTCCCAAGGTAGGGTTCTGCAATTTCCTTCACCTTTGTGAGAATCATAGATGACACCTCCCCAGGATAGAAACTTTTGGTCTCTCCTTTATATTCTACTTGGACTTTCTACCTGCCTGCATTGTTCACCACCATGAAGGGTCAGTGTTTCATATCAGACTACACAACAGTATCTTCAAAGTTTTGTCCAATGAGACATTTGGCACCGAATACCGTGTTGGTGGGATTCATTGCAATTTGATTATTTGCCGCATTGCCAACCAATTGTTCCATATCAGTAAGTATGACATAGATAGCTTGGAGTGATCCAGTTGCCTTGATGATCTCCACTTTCCTGTGCTGGAAGACCCCTACACAGACGTAGGTGGTGCCTAGATCAATACCAACCACAGTGCCCTTGGACATGGTTGCTCAGTGAAGGTCGCAGGTGGTGAAGAAAGAAAAGTGCACCTCAAGCTGCTGCTGAGATAAATGAGTTCATTGTTTCTGTACATTTTGCTTTTTCTCTCTAGAATGGGAATCCCAGAACACTTGATCATGCCAATGAGAAACCTATACTTGGAACAGGAGGCAGTCATCAGAACAGAGCAAGGAAATACTGCATGATTCAGAATTGGGAAGGGTGTATGGCAGGGATGTATCCTATCTCGATACCTTTTCCAACCTATATGCAGAACAGATTATCTGGGAGGCTGGGATGTGTGGGGAGAAGTGTGACATCAGGATTGGAAGGAAATTCATCAACAATCTGTGTTATGCTGATGACACAACCCTGCTTGCTGAAACTGAGGAAGACCTGAAGTTTGCTGCAGAAGGTCAAGGACTGCAGCCTTCAATATGAATTGAGGCTCAACATCAAGAAAACAAAGACTCTCACCACTGGACCAATTGGCAGCATCAGAATAGATCATGAAGTGATTTGGATTGTTAACAGCTTTAGATTCCTTGACTCCACAGTCAACGCTCTTGATACCAGCAGCCAGGAAATTAAAAAACATATTGTGATGGGAGTCTACTTTTAGGGACCTTTCAAAAGTACTGAAGGCAAAGGTGTCACTCTGGAGACTTAGGTGTGCCTGATACAGGCCATGGTCTTAGCAATCACTTGCTATGCATCAGAGAGTTGGACAATGACTAGGGAGGATAGAAGGAGAATTAATGCCTTTGAGCTGTGGTGTTGGAGAAGATTATTGAATATACCATGGTCTGCAAAGAAAACGAACAAGTTAAACCAGGCTGTTCCTTGGAGACAAGGATTCTGAAGCTTCGTCTGACATACTTTGGACATGTTGCAAGGAGGGATCAATCCTTGGAGAGGGACGTTATGCTTGGGAGGGTGGAGCAACAGTGCAAGAGAAAAAGACCCTCTATGAGATAGATTGATTCAGTGACTGGGGTAATGCGGGGTAGGTGTGTTGGAGACAGTGAGATTGGTACAGGATAGAGCAGGGTTTAGGTCTGTTGTTCATAGGGTTGCTATGGGTCACAGGTGCCTCAGCTGCAGATAACAACATCTCCCTTCTTCAGTCTGTATAGGTAAAGACCGATAGTTGCATCTAACATGGCTGCTAGCAAGCTTTTAAGACTCCTGTTGCTACTAACCAAAGTAGTGGGACATGTCTTTGTGGACTATACTTTTTGGATATATGTAGTGATGTTAAGCAAGCTCTGGTGGTGTGGTGGGTAACAAGTTGTGCTGCAAACTCAAAGGCTGAACACCTCTGGTGGTTTGAATCCAGTAACAGCCCTGAAGGGAAAAGGAAAGCAGTCTTCTTCTGTTTGGCTTTGTAGTCTCAGAAACCTTACGGAGGGTCAGTAAGAGTCAGAAACAATTCAACTGCAGTGAGTTGAAGTGGGTTGGGTTTTTTAAAAAATTATTGTTATTTTTGTTTATTTGTTTGTTTTAGTGTTTCTAGACTCCCACTGATTCAGGCCATGGTCTTCACAATTTCTTACTTTGCCTCAGAGAGTAACAATGACTAAAGATGATAGAAGAATCAATACCTTTTGAGTTGTGGTGCTGGAGAAATATATTGAACATACCATGGATGGGCAAGAAAATAAACAGGTCTGTTCTGCAGAGGGTGAAACCAAGCTGCTCCTTAGACTAGAAGACTTTTTTTGTGTGTCCAAAATTTTTTTTATTAATTTCAGTGAACATTTACAAAGATTTTGGATTTCCATTCATTCATTGTTGCACTTTTCTCCCAGTCCACCCCTGCCCCACCCCCAGTTCACTCTTCTCCTTGAAAAGCAAAAGAAAAACTCCTTCATTGGGAAAAGAAGATTTTAAAGCTTCATCTCACATACTTTGGGCATGTGGCCAGGAGGGACCGGTCCTTGGAAAAGGAGATTAGCTTGGAAGGGTGGAGGGACAGTGTAGAAAAGGAAAACACCAGATGAGATGGATCGACATGGTAACTGAGGTAATGGGGGTAGGTAGGGTAATAGTGGCAAGTGAATCAATGACAATGAGACTTACTCTGTGATAGGGTGGGGTTCAGAGCTGTTGTACATAAGATTGCTATGAATCACAGGCAACTCGATGGCACATAACAAGTCTTCCACTCTCAGTAACCCGCTGCTAATGCAGAATAGAACAACCCCATAGATAGAAACTGTAATCTTTACAGAATTGCAAATTGCAACATGTTTCTCCTACAATGCAGAAAGCCTAAGGGGCTCCAAATACTGACCATTACAGCCAAGCCTTGTGCCATGAGAGCATCTTAAGATCGTTCATAGAAATAATGATTTTCATATAGTGCTTTGGGTTATTTGAAAGAACTTCTGAGGACCTCAGCCTAATGAACAGATTCACCAAGCCCTACCTAGGAGCCCTTGGACCTTGAAAATCATTCTGTCAGTATACTTCTTACCCATTTCTTCTATGACATTCCAGTAGGAAAGCTCTGTCATGAAAGGTCACATCTATTGTAAGAGGATTTTTAGTTAAACATTTTTATGTAAATCATTTATAGCAGAAACATAAGTAAAAGAAGAAATTGCATCCCATTTTTAGGGATGGTACCTTTCATTTCTACAAAAACCCTTAAGAATATCATTCAATAAAATGAGAGTGCAGATGGTGATGGCATTAAAAATGCATACCTCTTTCCCAATTCATGTAATATGTGTGTCTAGTTGATTCCAACTCATAGCAACCCTCCACTGGTGTTCCAAGGCTGTTAATCTTTACCTAGATGTGAGAAAAATAGCCTGCATTTCTCCTGTAGAGCACTTAGTGGACTGGAACTGCTGACCTTTCAGGATCAGCAGCCCAAACATAATGCACTACACTGCCTGGGATACTCCTGCTGCTCTGGTGCGCTCCTCGCCTCACCTCGTCTCGCCCTTTCCCTTCTCCCTCTCTTTTCTCTCTCTCTCTCTCTCTCTCTCTCTCTCTCTCTCTCTCTCTCTCTCATTGTTAAGTGTCCTTTAGTCAGAACCAACTCATAGCTGATTCTACAGCACATTTTCAGAGGCTGTATTAGCACATGAGGAGATGACCCATATATCTCTCTCTCCCCCTCTCTGTTTCCCTCTTTGTCTACCTCTCCCCGCCCCCCTCCACACACATGGACTTTTACTAAACACCATTGGATCAACGTTGACTCACAGTGACCCTTTATTTAGGACAGTGGAGAGGCCTCCTAGAGCTCTTAAACTGCTAGACACATTTTGGAAATTATTCATTTTCGTGCTTAAGCACCCTAACTTTCCATCAACCCCACTTTCTATTTATACATAGAAAATGGTGACAGGGCTAAGTTATGGGAAACCAAAGGCATGGTGTTGTTGTTGTTATGTGCCGCCGAGTCGCTTGCGACTCATAGCGACCCTGTGTACAACAGTCCTAAACTCCGCTCTGTGCGGTGCCAATCGCACTGTCTCTGACACACCCATAGCAATTATCCCAGTCACTGAATCAATCCACCTCATAGAGGGCCTTCCTCTCCTGTGCTATCCCTCCACCCTCCCAAGCATGATGTCCCTCTCCAAGGACCGGTCTCTCCTCACAACATGTCCAAAGTATGTTAGACGGAGCCTCAGAATCC
>NW_006399757.1:17672830-17685170 GCF_000299155.1 Elephantulus edwardii | reverse complement strand
TTGAGCTTAAGATATGCTGAGCGAGTTCGGCCCTTTTGATTTTCTGACTCCAACTCCTTGCACATTTCATTGTAATATTTTGCTTTGTCATCCCATGCTGCCTTTTGAAACCAAAGGCATACCACTTCATAAATAAAATATCTTCAGGACTTTGTGACACTGACCACTCTCTTTGAGATTCTACTTTGCTGTTGTCTGTTTGCCGGCAACAAATAGCGACACCCTGATGGGGGTAAGCATGACAGAGATACACCACTCTGGGAGCTGTTCAGAGAGTCGATCCAGCTTCATTTTATTGGGGGCTGCAGCACACTTATATATGAGCAAGTAAACCGGAAGACAGGATAGGGTGGGCTTGTAGATGTAGGACATGCGGATTGGTTAGGAGAACCTCAGCCTCGTGCAGACTACTCCAGCTCAACAGATGCTGCAGCCATCTTCCCAGGTGGTGAGCTTTCTCAAGCCATTACGGCCAAACAGAGGAGAACTTTCTCTATCCCATATTAAAGGCTGTTGAGAGGCTTGCAGTTATCCAGAGCTAGGTGATCTGTCCTGGCTAGAGGTTCTCCCTTCCTCCCCAACATGTCCCATTCTTTATTAACAATAATAATCAAGGAATAGTGTGAATTAGAGCAACGATGTCAGTTTAGACAATCTAGAGACTAAGGTACACCTGGTTCAGGCAATGTTCTTCTCAATTGCTTGCTACGTATCTGAGAGGAGAACAATGATTAAGAATGGCAAAAGAAAAACTGAGGCCTTTGAGTTGTGGTGCTGAAGAAAAGCATGAACGTATCATGGACCTCCAAGAGAACAGACAAGTCTTTCCCGGAAAGGGTAAAAGCAAGTTGTTCACTGGAGGCAAAGAGTTTGAAACTCTGTCTCACATATTTTGGGCATGTTGCCAGGAGGGACCGATGAGTCCTTAGAGATGGACATCATGCTTGTATGGGGAAAGAGTCAGCCCAGGAAAGACTCTGAATGAGATGGATTGACATAGTGACTGTGGCAAAGGGGTCAGATGTGTCAGGGACGGTAAGGTTGATTCAGGGTGGGGCAAGGTTCAGAACAATTGTTCATAGGGTCACTATGAGTCATAGACAGCTGGACAGTGCATATCAACAATATATGTAGGATACCAAATACCTGTCACTATGCACAAATGTCTCATTTCATACTCACACTATGCATAGAAGTAGCCATTATCATTATCTGCATTCTATGTATTTGTTATTGTTCTTCAGTACTATTCCGTTGAAACCAATTCCTGATTGGCCCTACAGAGGATTTTCAGAGACTTTAAACCACTTGGGAAGAGATTGATTAACTTTCTTCCTCAGAAGAACTGGTGCATTGGAACCACTTCTCTTATTTTCATTAAAATGAATAATAATAGTTTTTTAAAAAGAATTAAAATGGGGGAAGGAACCACTTCTCTTTAGATTGGCAACACAACTCTTTACCCACTAGGCCTCTAGACCTCCATATGTCTGGGGTATATACTTGTAGATAGAGGGGTATGTTTGCAGGTGCACGTATGCATTGCACGCACTGCTGAAGATGGTTTAAAAATAGCCAGAGCAGTATATAAAATCTAACATTTGGATAAAGTTTAAATCATATATGAATGTGAAAGTTGGAAACACTGAGAAAGAAATAGTAGTCAGAAAGTATTGACTTGTTGACAGAAATAAGGCTGGAGAACGAATGATTGAATTTTGTACATTCAATGATTTATTCATAGAAAATACATTTTTTAAGGAACACAAAAGGTGACTTTACACATAGACTGCACCTGATGGTCTGCACATGAATCAGACTGACTACCTCTGTGAAAAGAATTATCAGAGAAGCTCAATACTAGCAGTCAAAAGCAGATCAGATGCTCACAGTGGAATAGATCAATTACTTATGGGCAAGTTCAAATTAAAGGTGAAGAAAATTTCATCAGTTTCAAAGTCCATAAAAGGTAGACTTCAAAGTCTATAAAAAGTGGGCCTCAAAGTCCACAAAAGATAAAATATGACCTTGACTCTATTCCAAATGAATATACAAATCATCTTAAGAACAAGTTTGAGGCTTTGATCACCAATGATACAAGACCAGAAAATTTATGGGATGAAATAGAGGTAGTCATCCATTAAAAGTGAGCAAAAGATCACTACAAAGACAGAGGAGAAAGAAATAGCACAAAATACATGTCAGATGAAACTATGAAAATTAGATGAGAGTGTCAAGAAGCCAAAACAAAGGGAAAAGATGGTAAAGTAATAGCTCAGAAATTTTGTATTTTAAGAAAATGTACAAGGAGATGGGGTCAGAAAAATAAAAGGGGAAGAACTCAATCAGCATTTCTCAAGCTGAAAGAACTAAAAACCAAATTTAAGCCTTGAGTTTCAATACTGAAGGTTGCCATAGGCAAAATATAGAATAATCCAGGAAGCATCAAAAGAAGATGGAAGGAATACACAAAGTCACTATGCTGAAAAGACATGGGAAAATTTCAGGAAATAACACACAAACAAAAGCCAATGGCATCAAAGGAAAAAGTTCAAGTTGTGTTGAACACATTGGGAAAAAGTTCCTAGGAATAGATGGGATATCAATCGACATATTTAAACGAACAGATGCAACCCCAGATGCTAACCACCAATCTATGCCAGGATATTTGGAATGAATTCCGGCTGCCTGGTTGAGTGACTGAAAAAGATTCACATTTATACCCACTCACAAGAAAGGTGATCCATCAGAATGTGGAAGTTATCAAACAATACCTTTAATATCACATAGAAACAAAATATTGCTGTGAGGCCTCCAAAAGTGGCTGGAACAGCATATTGACAGGCAACTGCTAGAAATTCAAGCTGGGTTTAGGAGAGGCCATGGCACCAGGGATATGATTTCTGATGTCTGATGGATCCTGGCTAAAAGCAGAAAATACCAGAAGAATGTCTAGCTGTGTCGTATCATAACAATTTACTGTGTAGATCATAACAAACAATGGCTAATATTGAGAAGAATGGGAATTTCAGAACACTAAATTGTGCTCATGAAAGTTTTATCTAGACCAAGAAACTGATGTCTAAACAAAACAAGGGAACACTGCAAGTTTTAAAATCAGGAAGGATGTGTGTCAGGATTTTATTTAGTCTAAATGCTGAGCAAATCATTCATGAAGCTGGATTCTATGAAGAGGAATGTGGCATCAGGATTGGAGGAAGATTCATCAGTAGTTTGTGTTACACAAATAAATCATACTTGCTGAAAGTGAAAAGGATTTAAAATCCTTACTGCATAAGAAGATCAAGAACTATAGCATTCAATATGGATTGAATCTCAACATAAAACACAGATCTTCACACTGGCCCAATAGACTACATCATGATAGATAAAGGATTGAAATTGTCAATGATTTCATCTTACTTGGATTAACAATTGGCACCCTTAACACCAGAAGTCAGGAGACCAAGAGACATATTGCATTGGGCAAGTGTGCTCTCAAAGACCTCTCCAAAATACTGAAGAGCAATGATGTCAGTTTGAAGTCTAAGGTGTATCTGATTAAGCTCTTTTTTTTTTTAAATTAAATTTTATTAGTTTTAATGAGCATTTACAGGGATTTTGGGTTTTCATTCCTTCATTGTTGCACCATTCTCTTTACCCTCCTCCCCGGTTTGTTTCTTCCCCCCGCCATCCGAATGTCTGTTTTAATTGTCCAATTGCCACAGTGCTTGTCAAAGTCAGTTCTGATTAATCTCCTTTGTCGGTGTGTCCTTTGCCATTCCCTATCACTCCTCCCTGAGAGAGACTTCACCCTGATTCATAAGGAAAAGGGGATGGCGTATTCTCTTAGCTACTTCCTGCTGAAAAGGGACGCTGTGGGTTTCAGGGCGGAGATCTTCTCTCACTACTCTAAAGGGCCCCTTTGGCAGTAGGAAACACATAGACTATTATGGAGATTGATTTTAGAATTTCGATGCACTGTTATTAATAGTGCTTAGCCGTACATGTTCATATCCTTGAAGATGTATCATGCGGGGGTTGCAGCCTAGAAGACACAAATTAAACGAACAAGTTATAAGTACATGAGTCAAAAATTATGGAAAAGTAAAAGAAAAGATTCTTTCATTGTTTTACAGACCCTCCCCCAGGTCCCTTCCACCATGGAGCCATCACTCTAGACTCCTGTGATGACAGAAATATCTAGATACATATCTCTTTTAAACAGTTTTCTCCCTCCTCTGTTTCAGTGCAATATACATTATTGAACCCATCTTACTCAGTCTCTCCCCAACCCCGAGGTTAGTCCCATTCTACAACAGTGCCATCATGTAATATTTGTCCTTTTGTGGCTGGGATATTTCACTCAGCATAATGTTCTCCAGAGTCAACCATTTTGAATAATATTGCATGAGTTCCTTGTTTTTCAATGCAGCATAGTATTCCATTGTGCGAATATACCACAGCTTCTCTATCCATTTGTTTGTTGATGGGCACTTAGGTTGTTTCCAACTCCTTGCTATTGTGAACAAAGCTGCAATAAACATGGGTGTGCATATATCTGCTTGGATGTCAGCTATTGTCTCTTCAGGGTATATTCCCAGTAGTGGGATTGCTGGGTCAATGGTATCTCTATTTGCAAGATTAAGCTCTTTTTAATCACTTGCTACACAGCTGAGAACTGGACAATGGATCAGGATGACAGAAGATCTGATGCCTTTGATTATCCAGTGGATTTCCAAGAGAACAAATATGTCTTGGAGAGAGTACAGCCAGAGTGCTTCTTGGGAGAAAGGATGACAATGCTTCATCTCACATACTTTGAGCATGTTGTTAGAAGAGATACCATGCTTGAAAAGGTGGAAGGGTCAGTAAAAGAGAGGAAGACCCTCAAGGATATAGACTGATAGATACTGCAGCAATAGGCTCAAGTGTGTCAGTGATGATGAGGAGGATGGCTCAGGATGGTCAGGATGCAAACCTATTCACAGGGTACTGTGAGTCATACTTGACTGGAGGGCACTAAGAAAAACAACAACAAAAATGTAAAATCTGTGCAGTTTAACAAACTATTTGTGTGCTAAGTGACAGGGAGTTTTTCTGCATATCTCCTTGTACTTACAAATTAAAAAAACCCAAACATCTCATGCAGACCTGTTTAGGGGTGAGTGGGTGGGGGGAGGCATTGTTTTTAATCAGACAGCCTGGGTATTTTTGTCCTTGACAACCTAATTAAACTCTAGATTTGGCTATTTCCATCAATGAGATGTAAAGGGACACAGAAATGAGTCACTTACCTTTTTTTTAGAAGACTTTTTCCTTCAACTAAGTAGATACTATAAAAAGATCTCAGAAAATCCAGAAACTTGGACATCCTTAATATTTCTGAAAATTAATGTCTTCATGAAAAAATTATATATACTAAATTTTACTCTGCATAACAGAAGTGTAATCTTGACATAGAGCTTTTGCTGTGATTTAAGAGGATTAAATTTCTCAAAAAATTGGTCATAATATTCGTATGTATCTATTCCCCTTTGGTTCCTCTCATAAACTTAATGAAAGCAAGAACGACAAGATTTATGGAAATCCTGCATCCCAAACCATGATTTTATTGCTAAAATCAAATCTATTTTTAACAGTTACTGAAAGCCAAGGACTAATTTTTACACAAAATTATGCATTCATGAAAAAACTGTGAATGAATCTACCATTTGTTAAATGAACACAAAGAAGTGATGGTGTAAACTGCCACCTAGAGTTGAAATTTGAATTCAATTTAAAGAGTAAAAATTATTGCATCAGTCTGAAATTGGCTAGTGTCTCATGAACTTTAACATGTACATGAAAAGCCCTCTGGGGGGAAAAATTGTGTGTAAATAGATTTGGAGGTTCTGTAAAAAATTAATTCTCTTTTTATGAGGAAAGTGCAAGATTTTGAAAACACAGTGTGTTAATCTGCATTAACTATGTAGGCTCCTGTGTGAAGCAGTTGGATTCTGGAAGGTAGGTAGTTTTGGTTTAATTGAAAGTCAGGTGTAAACTGGTCATTTTTTATTTTGTTAACAATCAAGTTTAAACTTATTGGCCATTTATATTGAGTTAACTATCAGCTGTGGACTGAAAGCCTCATATTTAAATTGATCAGGACCTGGTGGGCAGGCTTTTGTATTTAAAAATCAGTTGGACCCTGACCTGATGTTGTGTTTGGGAAGAACATTGTTCTAAATGGTACAGCACTAGTCAGTCAGTTTGCTGTACTGATTAACTTGGGGTTTCTATGATACTGAAACTTTTGCCACCAGTGTGTCAATTGCCATAATGGCTATCCATGGTTGGCAGGGTTTGGTAAAGCTCCAGATTAAGAAAGGTGTGGAAGCAGGATTGGCATCCACTTCTTAAATAACAGGCCTTTGAAAACCCTATGAACAGTAGAGAAATGACTGTAGGTAATAAAACAGGGTTCGGATTTTTTTCATAGGGTCACCATGAATCATACTTGACTCAATGACACTTAACAACAACATAGTTAATGTAGATTAACATATTATATTTTCAAAATCTTGTGCTTTCCTCATAAAAAGAGAATTAATTTTTTACAGAACCTCCAAATCTATTGATACACAGTTTTTTCCAGAGGGCTGCCCTTGAGAATTCCTGTCAGAAATCCGGGTGAACTATTTGGGTTTAATTATGGCACTTAACACTTCTAAGGTATTAAAAGCTGGTATTTTTCACTTTTACTCTAAAGTAATATCCTATTACCTGTGAAATCATTGAAACAGTGTTAATAGAATCTAGTTGACTTAATAAATTATGAATAGCTCATTGATAACCCAAACTTGCCATGAACTCTAGTAATGTTGTGCATAATGTATAGGTTGGTGGTTCAAATTTACATGAGAAACACAGAGTTGGAAATTCAATGTATTGTCACCAGGAACTAGAATCTACTTAAAGACAGTAAATTTATTTATATACCCCAAACTTGTACATATTCATAAGTAGGAAGAAGATTTCTACATCTTTACAACTCCAAGAGCAAAATAGGTCAAGAAAACTCAATGGGGGGAAAAAAATGACAGCTAGCTCAGTGGGTGTGTATTGTACTAGGAGTTTTCTGGGATTAGGAGCTTTTTCTAAGACAAGCAGGAAGTGTCTATAAGATGTTGTTGTTGTGTATTTTAGACTTGGAACTGACCCATAGCTGACCCTCCAATGAGTTTTCACAGGCAGTTAATCACACAGGAGGAGATTGTCATCCTTTTCCTGAAGAGCAGATGGTGGCCTCGAACTGCATGCCTTCTGGATTGCAGTGTAGCTTCTTACCATTAGGCTACAAAAAAACCCAAGCAAACATGAAGCCTTGGAATTAAGCTATTGCTTAATTATTTTTTTCCTCCATTGTACAACCCATTAAGGGCTTGACTCCTAATTAGAAGTTGGTAGTTCAAGTCCAAGTAGGTATGTCAGAAGAAATTCCTGATGATCTACTTCCTGATCTAATCAGCTCTCTAAAACCTATAGACACACATATGGTCATGCGAGTAGATTCTATTCAGTAGTAACTGGTTAATCCTCTACTTTTCAAATTATACAACTGTATTTTCCACCTAAGTACTCTCATATCTCAACCTTAACCAGAAACCAAGTTTTTCTTTAAGACTCTTGGGGCATGGAAAATAGGTTGTTGACTTTTATCTGGTTTTAAGAATGACTAGTTTTCCTACTCCAATACTTCTTCATTCTTACTCACCCCATGTACTTTCTCAGTACAAATTTAGTATCCTTATTTTTTTTTTACTTAAAATTCCCTTTCTATGCTAGTTTGAATGTTGAATAATTTCCATTATTCTCTTTGAGCTCACTATGACCTGTCAACATGGACAAACTTTTATTTCATTCTATTTCTGACCACTTCTCTTCTTGCTTCTAAACTCTCCTCTGGTGACTTTGTTTTTTTACTACTTCTTCTCAGAAGCTCTGCTTTTTTTTCTGCTTCTACACTCAGCTATAAAAGAGCCATGGTTGGCTGCTTCTTCACTCTAAATGTTTGAATTTTTTCTTTTTACCAGAAAGATGTTTACTTGTGTGTTATTGACCATGAAAAGGCATTTAATTGTGTGGGTCATAACAAACTAAAGATAACATTTGAAGAAGGATATGGCATCAGGATTGGAGGAAGATTCACCAACAACCTGTGTTATTCAGACGATACAACTTTGCTTACAAAAAAAAAGTGAAGAAGACTTCGAACATTTGCTATAGAAAATCAGACAACAGTCTTCAATATGGATCACATATCAACATCAAGGAAGCAAAAATCTTCCCCATGGACCAGTAGGCAACGTCATGATAAATGGAGAGAAGATTGAACTGTCAACAATTTCATTTTATTTGGATTTACAATCAACACCTATTTCAATTGCTTCAGATGCATGTAAAAGTTGGACAATGGGTAAGGAAATGAAAGAAGAATTGATGCCTTTGAATTGTGATGTTGGATAAGAGCACTATTTGCATTTTTTAAATGTATTCTCTT
Organism: Elephantulus edwardii; assembly: GCF_000299155.1. Taxonomy (NCBI): domain Eukaryota; kingdom Metazoa; phylum Chordata; class Mammalia; order Macroscelidea; family Macroscelididae; genus Elephantulus; species Elephantulus edwardii. The sequence goes on along the minus strand of NW_006399757.1, from coordinate 17,676,628 downwards.
GAATTGCTCTCTAAAGTACTCAAGAGCAACGGTGTGTCTCTGGAGACTAAGGTGCATCTGGTACAGGCCATAGTCTTTGCAATTCCTTGTTACGCATCAGAGAGCTGGACAATGACCAAGGAGGATAGAAGGAGAATTGATGCTTTTGAGCTTTGGTGTTGGAGAAGAGTGCTGAAGGTGCCATGGACTGCTAAGAAAACAAACAGATTCATCCTGGAGAGGGTTAAACCGGACTTCTCCTTGGAGGCAAGGATTCTGAGGCTTCGTCTGACATACTTTGGTCATGTTGTTAGGAGAGATCGGTCCTTGGAGAGGGACATCATGCTTGGGAGGGTGAAGGGCCTCTGGGAGATGGATTGATTCGGTGACTGCGGCAATCGGGATGGGTGTGTCGGAGGCAATGAGATTGGCACAGGATAGAGCAGAGTTTAGAGCTGTTGTACATAGGGTCGCTATGAGTTGCAAGTGACTCAATGGCACATAAAAACAACAACTTGAATTGATTTTGACATCTTACACTTTCAGTAAGCTTGTCTACAAGTGTCTTCTCTTCTCCTCTTTCAGTAAGCTGTTAGCTGTTGTAGAGAATTTCTATTCTCCTTGTCATCTTAGTTTCCAGGACCTGGGATCAACAATACAATATTAGTCAATTCCTGCCAGTATCTTACTATTTAAATTGAAATAGTTGCAACATATACAGAGTACACATGTACTGGTGTGAAAGATATTATTCTATGTCTTTTCAGCATATATTATCTTATTTTTCAAAATTCAAAAGTAATGAACTTAACTCTGTGCACATTATACAAATAAAGAAGCAAAAAGCACAAAGATAAGTGTAAGTATATTGCTGTGGTAACACAGGTCTGGAATTTTGCCTCCAAAATGTTGAAGTCCAGAGTCCACAGATTAATCACAAGCCTATGCTGCTTCCATTCTTCTGAGCACTGGTCATGTATCTCAGAAAGCATAAGAAAATCTAGATCTTGGATGTTTTCAGAAGGGACTGGGAAAGTTGGCTTACCTCAGCCTGTTGCACTAAAAAGCATCATGGATCCAGACACTACTGTCATTTAATGACAATTTAATGAAAGATATTAAGAATAATGGCACTCTGGTGCCCTAGTGACAAGAAGCTGCACTGCTATCCTGAAAGCATACACGTTGAGGCCAGCAGCTGCTCTATGGGACAAGGATGATCAGTTTCTTCCTGTGTGATTAACTGCCTCTGAAAACACACTGGAGAGCCAGCTATTCGTCAATTCTGACTCTACGGTACATAACAACAACAATATAGTCCACTCAATGGCATCTAACAACAATAGCAGCAGCACATATTAGCTATTTTAATATTGTCGTTATTGTTGTTAGATGCCATCAAGTCACCTATGACTCATAGAAACCCTTGCCCTATCATGCACCACTCTCATGATTTCTTATGTGCTCAAGCCCATTGTTAAAGTCACTGTCTCAATCCATCTTGTTATCAAAGGAGCCCCCTTGTTGCACTTCTTTCAAGTCAGACTTGTTTCTTATATTGGCTGTCAATGGGATATTCAGTGCTGTTCTCTAATACCACAAAACAAAGGTATAGATTCTGTCATTCACTGTCCAACTTTCTTTTTTTTTAAAATTTTTTATTTTATTATTTTTGTGTGAGTGTACCGTCAAATCAGATCTGACTGGTACAGGAGGAGATTGTCCCTCCTTCCCCGGCAGAGCATCTGGTGGATTAGAACCGTGCACCTCTGGGATTGTAGTTGCGGTTCCTTACCACTAGGCCACCAGAGCTCCCCCACTGTCCAACTTTCAAATGCATAGGAAATAACTGAAAAGACCATGGTTTGGTTCAGGCTCACCTTAGTCTTTAAAATGATATCCTTGTTCTTTAGCAATTTGGAGAGATCCCTGATGGTTGATTTTCACAATGCAATACATCTTTTAATTTTAAAATCAGCTTTTTAAAAAAGACCTTACTCTGATCTGCCTGGAGCTCTTAGAACACGTTTCATAAGAGGAAACTTTAAGCAATATTAATTTCACTTGATCAATATATAGATCAGACTGTTTCTGCATACTAAAACATTGACCAAAATTTGAGAATACCTAAAATATGCTACAGAAAGGAGCATGGGAGCATGTTACAGCTGTTCAGAAAAGTAAGAGTGTGTGTGTGTGTGTGTGTGTGTGTGTATGTGTGTGTGTGTGTGTGAGAGAGAGAGAGAGAGAGAGAGTGTGTGAGAGAGATACCACTCACCACTCACTCTTGATAAAGAAGACATTTGGGACTGGTCTGTAAAATGGGCCCGGGTCAGGGTTTCTGGTTTTGTCTGAATTCTAGAAAGTAGCATCATTTATGGGTAGAAGTTTCAGCAGAAATGGAATTTTAGGAAGCATACCCATGACCACTTCAGGTGACCATATTTGGTGTTCTGTGTCTGAAGCAAAGAATAGGAAGGGGGGCTGGGGGAAGGTTGTTACTCAAAATGGGTACTAGACCATGTGATCTCCACAATTCCACAACCAGGAGACCTAGATCATACCCAACAACCAACGCTGGCCACTGTGAAAGCAATTGATCACTGTTGATGACTTAGGAAGGAGATCCTTACAAGTTTTTGCTGTTAAGTGCCGTCAAGTTGTAGACGACTCATAGTAACCCTATGAATCAAAGACCTGAACTCTTGTATAACTTTCATTGTTTCTCCAAGTTCGTAGGGTTTCCAGAGGCAAGCTATTTTGGAAGTGGATGCCACTCCTGCTTCCAAGCTTCTTTTAATTGGGGAGTTCCACCAAAAACTGTCCACCATGAGTAACCATTATTTCATTTGACACATCAGTGTCACAGCATTCTGCATCATAGCAACCATTAATTACTGCTGTACAGCAAATGGACAGACCAGTGCTTGCTAGAGTTGTAGGGAAATGTGGAACAAAACTTAGAGTATATATGGAAAAAAAAAAGCCAAAACCAAAAATAAAACCAGAAACAAAAAAACAAACAAACAAACAAAAAACCTTTTCAAAAACTTCCAGTCTTACAGATCTGATAAAGATTGGTGGAACAAGGGGATTAGACAGTCACCTTCCTGACAATAAGAAAACAGCATAGTCCTTGAGTTTCTGTTTATGGTAATGGAAAATTTGAGGACAGATGTCAGAGATGGTTGTTAATGTGATTAATGAGAAATAATGATTGATAAGAAAATATAAAGTTGGCCAAAGTTGTGTTAAAAATTTTTTTACATTGATGAAAAACAATATATATTCAATTTGCTTCTGAAAAAAAGCCTACACAGAAATATTGAGGGAAATTGAACTGAGTGGGAAATACATGGGTAGATTGAGTACTATCAACAAAATGATCAGGCAAAGGATGAATTCAGACCAATTGTCCTATGTAGTTTGTCTTTTAAAATAACTCATTTTAATAATACAAACATATATGAAGGATTTTTTGCCCAAGGATGGTAATAAAGTAGGTACAGAAAAGTTGAAGGTAGCATAAAAGTATAAGGAATTAGAGATCAGAGTGATTTAAGTTCAGAGTTCATAAAAACACAGCTAGTGTCTTGAGTCACCATGCTTGATGCTGGTCGTGTTATTAAAACTCTCTATGCATGTCTTTCCTTATCTGTAGGACAGAAATAATGAACCTATGATATACCACTACCTAGAAAATCTTAAAAGACAATACATTTTAGTATTGCTCACTGCCAAGATTTTTTTTTTTCTCATTAAATTTATCACTGTCAAGTTCTGGTGGAATAGTTACTAGGAAGTTGAGCTTCTAACTCC
>NW_006399757.1:17668361-17672611 GCF_000299155.1 Elephantulus edwardii | reverse complement strand
TATCCTATGGCAATTGGTGTGAGTGATCATCACAGTCATTTACTCTGAAAACATGCCACTTGAGTGTCTGTTTCTTGGAAGTCACTTCAGGGGACAGCCAGTTGGAAATGTTTCCTGTCTACTATCAAGTGGTCCAGCCTTGTGCATCGAATGATCATACCTCTACCATTTTCTTTAACCTAATGTTACTAAAGATGGAATAATAACAAGTCCTCTAGCACTGGTGTAAAGGAACCAATAATTATTTTCTTCTTTAGATTTAATCCAGGCTAAAAATTTGAAATTCAAATTGTTGTTAGTCAGCATAGCTTCAGAGAAAGTTCTCTTAGTTCTTCGTATTTGAGAAGGGCATGCTATTTTTAAAACAACTTCAAATTATTAATTAAACAGCATTCCTGTGAGCACATCAGTACTTTCATCTTTCAAAATAGACAGACACAGAGAAGTAAAATAACTATTTGCTATAGATCATGAACAAATTCATTGTCTGAACTGACTTCCTAACAATTAACTAGTCAATTGTCCAGTCTGATAGGCCAGCTACAATAAATAAAAATAATAAAATATTAATTAATATATTACAATATGTTAATGAGTTATTGCTGCATCTTGTGCTTCATGACTGTGCTTTGCATTTCATTTTCTCAAAGTCCAAAGTGACCTTTTGTATCTAGTTCTCTTATTTTCTACTCATATTTTCTGACTTTACACACACGAGGCCTCCTCTGAGAAGCCCTTTTCAGCATTCTAGTCCAGTTGTATGAACTAGTCTCTGAATATCCCTTGGACTGCCAAGAAAGCAAACAAGTATGCCTAGGACAAGGGAGCTCCTTAGAAGCAAGGATGGAAAAGCTTTGTCTCACATCTTTTGGGCAGGGTGTTTGGAGGGGCCAGTCCTTGGAAAAGGATATCATGCCTTAAAAGGTAGAGGGTCAGCAAAAGAGAAGAAAACCCTCAGGGAGGTGGATTTATATCGTGACTGTAACAATGACCTTGAGCACCTCAGAAATGGTGAAGATAGCACAGGCTAAGGCAGGGTTTAGATCTGCTGTTCATAGGGTCTCTATGAATTGTCCTCAACTCAGTAGCGCCTAACAACAACAACTTATTGGGGACATACAGGTAGCACCATCAATTATATACTTGGCTGCTAGCAGAAAGGTTGGTGGTTGGCTCCACTCAGTATGGCCTCAGAAGAAAGACCTGGATATCCAAATCCTCAGCCATTGAAACTCCATGGAGCAGTTTTACTCAGACATACATGGGGTTGACAAGAGTTAGCATTACTTGACCACAGCTGGTTGTTTTTTTTCTTATTCAGTGCTCACTTCACACTCTGAAGGCTTCAGCATCTCTGTAGTAGCACTGGTGAGGTGAGATAAAAAGCTGGTAGTTGACCACGAGATTAGTGCTTTTAAATCATCAAGATAAAATGAGGCAATCTGCTCCCATAAAGATTTACAACCTTGGAAGTTTTATAGGGTAATTCTATTCTGTCCTTTCAGGTTGCTCTGAGTCTTTACCAACTTAACAGCAGAGTCCTTTTTCCCCCAGAGTGGCGGGGGGGGGGGGGGCGGCGGGAAATTTTTCCGTTTTACAATCCCATCAGCAGTGCACGAAGTTTCAATCTCTCCTCATTTCCTCCAACACATATTGCTTGTTGTCCTGTTAAACTTTGCTACTGCAACTGAGTGAGATGATATGACAATGTGGTTTGCATCTCTGTTTGCCAGTGATTTAAAGTATTTCTTCATCTGTTTGTTGGCCATTCAAATGTTGAGATACACTCAAGGTCAAATTTTGATTTTAGGAGACTTAAAAATTTTATTTTAAAACTTTATTGTCTTAAAAAGTTTAGTTCAAAGTCTCATATGAGTAATTCATGGTGTGTTCTGCATTTAGCCAGGTTTTGACTGCTGAGATTGCGGTGTGTGGTTTTTCTCATTGGTATGCATATAGTTATTCATATGCATTATTTCGTTCATGAACTTAGTGGAGGATTTTAGTATGTTTCACACTTGTCTTCATTGATATTACATTTCATACAATCATTCTCATACATTGTGTTTTATAAAATTAATCACCCCAAGTAAAATCCTGTCCAGAGCAAGCCAACCATAGCTTATAGCATGGATCATCTTCTAGTCATCTCATCCCCAGCCATCTGTAGCTAGGATTGTAAAATGGTACAACCATTCTGGAAGGCAGCGTTGTCCTTTACTTGTGGATACAGATGCTCAAAGTTTCCAAGTTGTACAGCAGATTCTTCGGCAAAGAGAAATGCTTGTTTCCTCAGAGTACTGGTTTGATAGAGATGTGCAAATTGAATCTCTAAAGTGGGGATATTAAGGCACAAGGCTTTTATGAACATAGTTATCAGTAAGATGATTGTAAGGGGGGGGAATCTACAATATACATGAGTGAAATACAATGTAAATAAAGTATATAAAACACAATGTGTATGCATGAAACACCATATATATGAATGCTAAAATATTAATAAAAATATAAAAAATCTTAAAAAATTAATCACCATATGACTATGCCCACCATTATGGTCATGGACTTCGCCCCTTCTTTAGAGTCCCCACCAGATCTTTCCCATTTCCTTTATCCCTCCCTCCACCCACCAAATTTGTATGATCCTGTGATTTCCCCGCTGGCTATCCTTGCTCCTTTGCTCTCATTCATTCCCCTCTTAGATGCCAATATGGAGCCTTTGGTACGGATTGCATCTCAATGTCAAGAAAACAAAGATTCTTACTACTGGACTGATAGGCAATATCATGATGAATGTAGAGGATATTGAAACTGTCAACAGCTTTATCTTGCTGGATCCACAGCAACACCCTTGGTACCAGCACTCAGGAAACAAAGAAATACATTACACTGAGAAAATCTACAGTTAGGGCCCTCTCCAATTATTGAGGGATAATGATGTCAGTTTGAGATCTAGGGTGCATCTGGTTCGGGCCATAGTCTTTCTTGCTATGCATCTGAGAGCTGGGGAATGAATAATGATGATAAGAACAATTGATGCCTTTGAACTGTGATGTCGGAGAAGAGCCTTAACATGCCATGGATGGCCAAAAGAACAGATATGTCTTCCAGAGGGTGCAGCCGGAGTGCTCTTTGGAGGCAAGAATAATGAGGCTTTGCCTTGCATACATTGGACATGTTGCTAGGAGGGGCTATTCCTTCGAGAACGACATAATCCCGGGAAGAGTGGAGGGTTGGCAAAGGAGAAGAAGACCCTCAACCAGTTGGACTGATACTGTGACTGCTGCAGTGAGCTTCTGTATGTCAGGAAGTGTGAGGATGGCACAGGATAGGACAGTATTCAAATCTTTTGTTCATAGTGTTGCTATGAGTCACTTAACAACAACAACAAAGATTGATTTGCTTACAAAGTTTATATAAATTGTATTTAACATTACTTTTCATTCATATAATTTTTCATACAGTCATTACCTTGCATTATGTTTTACAAAATATATCATCATTGGACCTTGACCACCATTACATTGTCTTTTCAAGTCCCCCAGATCCTTCCTTCCCATTTCCTTTACCCTCTCCCTCCACACACCAAATTTTGCAACCCTGTTGTTTCACCCCTATCTATCCTCATCCCTCTGCTTCCCCTTCTTCCCTTTTGAGTCCCATACATGTTTTACTAACTATCCTTCTATTTTTGTAATAATGGTCTTATGCAGTTTTTGTCCTTACAAGACTGAGTTAGTTCACTTGGCCTAATGCTCTCCAATCTCTCCCAAGTTATATAGTAGTTTTCAAAATCATTGCTCCTGAGTGCTGCATAGTATTCCATTGTGTATCACAATTTTTCAATTAATTCCATTGTGCTGGAACTTATGGATTGTTTTCATGTTTTTACAATAGTAAAGAACACTGCTATGAACACTCGTGTAAAAATCTCCATTTGTTTCTCAGTTCTAATTTCCTTGAGGCATATTCTTATTGTGGAATACCTGGGTAATACCTAGTTTCTGTGTTCTGCTTTTTGAGGAAACGTCAAACTGCCTACCAAAGTGGTTGTACCGTTTTACAATCCCACCAACAGTGTATGAGAGTTCCCACCTCTCCAATACTTATTGCTTGCTGCCCTGATAAACCTTGCCACTGCTACTGGGGTGAGATACTGTCTCTTTGTGGTATTGATTTGCTTCTCTCTTGCTGCCAGTGATATTAAGCATTTCTTCATGTATCTGTTGACTATCCTAATGTCTTCCTCT
>NW_006399757.1:17651150-17652984 GCF_000299155.1 Elephantulus edwardii | reverse complement strand
TGATTTCACCCTCTCCAGGACAGACCTGTTTGTTCTCTTGGCAGCCCATGTTGTGGTATATACAGTACTCTTCTCCAGCATCACAACTCAAAGGTATCAATTCTTCTTCTGTCATCTTTATCCAGCTCTCTCTCTTAGCAAGTAATTGTAAAGACCATGGCCTAGATCAGATGTGCCTTAGTTTCTAGCCTGACATCATTGCTCTGCAGCACTCTGGAGAGGTGGTCCCTGGCAGCAGATTTTCCTAATGCAATTTGTCTTTTGATTTCTTGACTACTAGTACTAAGAATGTAGATTGAGGAGCTGAGCAAGCTGAAATTGCTAACAATCTCAATCTCTTCTGTATCTATCATGGTGCTACCAATTGGTCCAGTAGTGAGAATCTTTCTTTTCTTGATGTTGAATTTCAAGACATATTGAAACCTACAGTCCTTGACCTTCTGCAGCAAATGCTTCTGGTCCTCCTCAGGTTCGGCACACAAAGATGTGTTATCTGTGTAACACACGGTGCTGATCCTGAAGCCACATTCCTCCTTATAAAGTCCAGCTTCTCAAATGACCTGTTCCGCATATAGATTGAAAAGGTATGGAGACAGGACAAATCCCTGACACACTCCTTTTCTGATTTTGAATCATACAGTGTTTCCTTCTTTGCTCTGTTCTGACTACTATTTCCTGGTCCAAGTATAGGTTTCACACAAACACAATTAAGTGTTCTGGGATTCCCATTCTTCTCAAGGTTAGCCAAAATTTATTGTGATCCCCACAGTCAAATGCCTTTGCATAGTCAATGAAACACAAATAAAACACTCCTCTGGTATTCTCTGCTTTCAGCCAAGTTCCATCTGACATTGCATATGGTGTCTCTAGCGCCACTGCCTCTTCTAAACACAGCTTTTATTTCTTGGTGATGCTTTTATCTAAATACAGCTCTTACCTCTGTCAATGTATTCAATGCACTGTTCAAGTTGTATTTGGATGATCTTTAGTAGAATTTTGCCTGTGTGTGATATTAGTGGTACTTTTTTTGATAATTCTACTCTGTTGGATCACCTTTTATTTTAGAATGGGAATAAATATAGGTCTCTTCCAGTCAGTTGTCCTCCAGATTTCTTAGTACAACCTGATGAGCACAACCAGGGCTTCATCTGTTTGTTGCAGAAATGACTGACAACATCACAAGACACTGGCATCACAGTAATGAATGGAGGCCTGAACCATTGTATTAAGGGTTGGCTGGGAGTAGGAGAGAGGCAAGTGCTGACCAGGTGAGGCAATGGGCGGAAGGCAATGCTGGAGGAATGGGACAGGGGACAGGATCAAGACATAGATGTCAAATGATTGGAGGATAGCGATCAACACCGTATCTATAGGTTACTTATGTAAAGGGAAATGTCTTTCATCTATTCTTTTCGGTAAAATACTTGTCTGTCAGATATTGTTCTAAGGTTGAGCATCCAAATTAAGACAGGGAGAAGGGTTGACCACCCACTTTCAAAATAATTGGACTTTGAAAACTTCATGCACAACAGAATTGATATAATAGCTAAAGAATTACATTGCTCAACCTTCATCTGAAAATTATTTCAGGTTGTAACTGATTAAATAGGAGACTGGAGGACAGGGGAATAAATGAGTAACCAGAAGACATAACCAAAGTATGTAAATGCTAGACACCAGTGTGCTGGTCAATTGGCTTTGGGGATGGGGTGGGGGGGTGATGTTAGGCCAATCCTTAATCTTCTAATTAAACATTGACACTTAGAATTCGCCACCACCACTTCAAAGGATAAAGATGAGGTTATTTATTTCCATAAAGATTTGTTGTTGCTTT